>NC_083801.1:2753635-3481135 GCF_015708825.2 Lethenteron reissneri
GTGTTGTGTGTTAACATTACCATAGGAACGCAGAGTACAACCTGTGTGCATTGCTGGGAACACCACCCCCTCTCGTGTTGAGCCACAACTGTATTAATAGGTAATGTCTAACACTACTTGGCTCACAACCTATCTGACTAAAATGTAGCGACGTTGTTTTTCTGATTGTCGAATGCATGGCAATGTATGACAATGCATGAGAATGCATGTCAATGTATGACAATGGGCCCAATTCATAAATGATTACATTTCAGACGTTTCCAGAAATTCTGCTGGACAAATGTTGATGTCGACTTGCCTAGAGGGAATGACCATGGTGCCATTCCACCACGGACACCAGCAGACCTCCATGCATCACGAACTCTGGAGTTTAGTGGAAACAAAAACTTGACCTGTAACCGTATTGTGAGTCGCTACTCACGGCCTTGCTGATCTTGTAAAGGAGCACGATGGCTCATTCTCCTTTACAAGATCATCCTCACAGTGGATTTTGGCTAACCATTGAACAAAGACGGTCAACGCATCGCGCACTTTCAGATGCGCTGCTCGGCCGTCGGGAAAGCTCTTCCTTCCGACATTAAGAAGCTACTGTGCAGTTTTAAATCTAGATTGAAAACTCATATCTTTAGAACAGTTTGTTGTCCTTCCCTCGCACCTCCGCGAAGCACGGTTGACTATGTACGGTGCAAAAGAAGTTCAACATATATACACATACGAGCATACACAGGGTCCATGCTTGGATTACTCGAGGAGTGTGGTAGGTTCGAGCCAAATTGTTTTTATCCTTGGTCATATCCAGCTGCACAGGTAACGAAGTACATTTGACAAGAATCCGAGTAATTTTTATGGTGACGTTGGTCTAGTACATGGGTGGGCACCCTGCAGCTTCGGAGCCACATGCGATGGCTCTTTGGCTGCCAACTTGCGGGCAGCCGTTTAAAAAACTAAAACGTAAACCTTCAACATAATTTGACGTGGAAATAATAGATTAAATATGGCAGTGAATGGGTCACTACGGAATGTATTGGTGACGACAAAATGTACAACAGTCACAAACTGCAGTGTTAAAGAATAACTAAGGGGACTAAATAGACGCAGTTTATTGCATGATCTATTTTGTTATTTAAGTCAGAATTCGTTTGTCATTTTTCTGTGTTTGTGTACAAGTAGCCCTGCGTGTGAAGCGGCTCTCGAACTATTTTTGGTCAAACACAAAACGAAAGAAATGTTTTTCTTTGCAAGGTTGCCGACCTCTGGTCTAGTACCATATTTGTATTCTGTGAATTCATCTTGTGGGAGTTTCATAAGCACGCTGATGCGTCTGGTTTAGAACGAATGGGAGCGAATACTGGAGTCAATGATCATGGAACAATGGGCATATTTTAAATATAAACGCACGTTTGTGCGTTACAATGTCACTTTCTTAGCAGGAGATTCGTTAAATGTATCTAAATTCAATACAGTTTTGGGAGGAGTGGATATTTATTGTTTCCCTTAAAATTGCAATGTTTAGTTTTAGCTGATTTTTTTAACGTCCACTTAATATATTAACTTTTAATTTGGCGATAATTTTTCGCAATGGTATGTATTTAAAACATTCAAGCCACACAGCACTCGGGAGGAACACATTCAATCGCGTGCAAGCACATCGTACCCAGTACCCCATGCATGCGACCAACCGTGAAAGCTGAAAGTGCAGAAATGGGGTGGCTCTGCTTCTTGGTTGACCCTGTATTAGAAACCATCAGACCAGCATATTACCGTAAATTATATCTATTTATCTTTGCTACTTTTACAAAGTATGGCCCAAGGTGGGTTATATGTAGCATCGCACTCTAACAATTGTGGATTACACTCACACAAAAAGAAAATCATACCCATTATAAGCCTAACTGATCTTTGGTGCACTCAAAAGTAAGAGTGTCATGATGGATAGATTTTCTACAGACTTGACATGAACGAAGGCAACTTTTTCAAAAAACTTTATTCTGAATTATTCCTGGTCAACATTTATGCTGCTGGAAGTGGTTTGAAGGAGACATTAGAGGCCCACAAAACATTTTATACTATATCAGCTTAATTTAAGTGACATTTTATGAAACATTCACGGGTGACCTGCACGTGAAGTAATGCTAAGTGCTGCAGGGTGGGTAGCTGGCGCCGAGATTGAAGAGGACGTGGCACAGTTGAAATCTCAGTCAGGGGTCGTCAACTCAGCGCATCATCCTATCGGGGTCAGGTAAGAGCACCGCCGCTTTACTGCCATGGGAATGTGGCATTTAGACGGCTACCTCCGGGTTACCAACAGAGATGAGCACTGCCTCGTTGCTTGAGGTTACTCCTACAAATACGACCATGTATGTGTGTATGTATCTGTTAAGGCTATACGGGGGATCGTTGTCTTTGTGGGGGAGCGGTAGTGTAGCAGTTAGCGCGCTGTGCTATGAACCTGGCGACCCGGGTTCGATTCCCGCTCACGGCCAACACCAGTGACGATTATCTGAACCGGTCCTGGGCCTCCCCTAGGTCGACTCAGCCTCAAATGAGTACCTGGTGCGGTGTGTAAACATCGCCACTGGGGAGACAAAGGCGGTCGGGCGTGGTACTGGCCATACACCCCCTCGTGTACCGTTCCGGCCTTCATAGGTGCTCGCTAACAGCACTTGCCCCTACAGACTGTTAAGGCTATACGGGTGATCTTTGAACTTCTTCGAACTTTTAACTTCTTTTGCACCGTACGTAGACAACCGTGCTAATCGGCAGTGCGTGGAAGGACAACCATCCTGGTCACTCGAGTCATTATCATCTGGTTAAGCAAATACATTTGAGTTGACTTCATTGAGGAGTCAGATTTGTGAGTTGACATGCATGTGTATTTCCTCCTGTTAGTGCCGGATTATCCTCGTAGCGTAAGTAGCTACATATGATACGGGCCCCGGACTTTGACGTGCCCCGCGCTAAATGCTTTCAAGCTATCAATTCGGTTCAGTGATTCTGCACTTGCTCTATTACTATAGTACTATACTGCCTTCAACTTTTATAAACGACTGGGTGTTTAAGTTTAGCGATTTGTTGTATCATCTGGCTGTATAGCAAATGAAAAAATACAATTACTTTACTATGCAAGTAAAACATTTATGTTTTCATATTTAAGTCTTTTTAGGGCCCCTTTATAACATATGCTACAGGCCCCGCAATAGCTTAATCCTGTGGGAATTGTATCATTGAGATTTTTGAGACAATATAAACAGATTTATATTTTTACGTAGAGGAACAGATACGATTAACCTACAATGTTGAAATTAAATGCACTGAATTACAAGTTACTTTAGCTATTACTTGGACGTTTTTAGTAATTACAGTAAGTTGTTATTTGAGCCACATTGATCTGTGGCAGTTGAAATACAAGTGCTCATTTACAAAACCGCATTAGAAATTACTGACTCTGGACAACACTACATTATAATATTGTACCGTAAATATTTTGCCATATTTTTTCATAAGACCTTGGATCAATAATTCAGTTGCAAGTGATGCATGAATGTGTTTCACTTTTTATGGCCCTGTACACATTTCGTTATCAGATGGGAATATGATTAATACAGAAGATGGGTACTCTTAAAGAATTAGCATGACACACGTTGGTTGGTTATTTGACTAGATGTAGGTTATCATAAGAGTTATAGGATGGATAAAATGTGAGCATGAATGGTTTATATCTGCATGCTATAACTCCCGTGAAAGATATTTTAAATACGTCTCCCTTGAAATTGAAATTGTATTACATTATATTCAACACACTGTTTAAGGCCATTGTATTAATACAGTACGGATATGTGATATATACAATACAGTTATTGCTTTGATTTTCTCAAGAGAGCAGCGGAGGTGAATTAACATGAAGCAATATTAAATGTGGGCCCAGACGGCAGACTGCCCGTGGAGAGTGCAAAAGATGAATACGCGAGAGACAACTTAGTCGGTGACACAAATCATTTCGTAGCAAATTGAGGATTCATCGAAACAAGAACTAGAATGACATGGCATCCAGATGGAGTGTATTTGCTTCAATTATTGGTGTCTGGTAGATAAATAAAAGTGGTGACAAAGACATTGGAGGCGCTTGACTGATTTTTTTGTCAAGACTGCCCACTGCCTCAATCAAAGGTCTCGGGATATGCCAGACGGGGTCCCAACGAAAACCCCAGGGACGCGGGCGACCAATAGCACCAAATTGAAACCGCTCCCCTGAGACATTGAAGCTCTAATTACAATACAGCTGGTGTCTGCTCTGCCCACCCCTGCATTTAAATGCTAATGGACGCAATGTGTGCTTTGGTCTCAGCAGAAAGATTGTAATTGCATTTCCGAATGGCCACTGACAAAGCCAATGGCAATATTTACTTCTGCCTGCGGTGCGATGGGTTTGATCTAGAGTCCCAGACACTGTCCATGATGCCCTCGTGAGCCTATTAGGCAATTCTACTCGCTGCATGTAAATGTCAACTTGATTGTTTCCCCCCCCATTGTGTTTTAAGCTAAACTGTCCGATGGCATAGCTGATAAAATACCATCTGAATGCTCTGTTGCCGCACTTCCAGACTGATGATATAGGGTCCAGTGCGGTGGCTACACATTATTTTAGCATACATCTCTCCAACGCTCTTGCACGGTACAGGAGCACGTGACGACTTCAACAGGATCGAGAGCTTTGTTTGTGCACCTCCACCACCACGTGCACACTGCAGATAGCACGTGCACATTCCACCCACCACGTGCACACTCCACCCACCACGTGCACACTCCACCCACCACGTGCACTCTCCACCCACCACGTGCACATTCCACCACCACGTGCACACTCCACCCACCACGTGCACACTCCACCCACCACGTGCACATTCCACCCACCACGTGCACACTCCACCCACCACGTGCACACTCCACCCACCACGTGCACACTCCACTCACCACGTGCACACTCCACTCACCACTGCACACTCCACCCACCACGTGCACACTCTCCCCACCCACCACGTGCACACTCCACCACCACGTGCACATTCACCCACCACGTGCACACTCCACTCACCCACTGTGCACACTCCACTCACCACTGCATACTCCACCACCACGTGCACACACTCCACCCACCACGTGCACACTCCACCCACCACGTGCACTTCCACCCACCACGTCACACTCCACCCACCACCACGTGCACACTCCACACACCACCACGTGCACACTCCAACCCACCACCACGTGCACACTCCACCCACCACCGTGCACACTCCACCCACCACGTGCACACTCCCACCACCCGTGCACATTCCACCCACCACGTGCACACTCCACCCACACGTGCACCAGTCCACCCACCACGTGCACACTCCACTCACCACGTGCACACTCCACTCACCACGTGCATACTCCACCCACCACGTGCACACTCCACCCACCACGTGCACACTCCACCCACCACTGCACATTCCACCCACCACACGTGCACACTCCACCCACCACCACGTGCACACTCCACCCACCACTCCACGTGCACCTCCCCCACCACCACGTGGCACACTCCACCCACCACGTGCACACTCCACACCACGTGCACACTCCACCCACCACGTGCACACTCCACCAACCACGTAGCACACTCCACCCTACCACCACGTGCACACTCCACCCACCACCACGTGCACACTCCACCCACCACGTGCACACTCCACCCACCACCACGTGCACACTCCACCCACCACCACGTGCACACTCCACCCACCACGTGCACACTCCACCCACCACGTGCACACTCCACCAACCACGTGCACACTCCACCCACCCACCACGTGCACACTCCACCCACCACCACGTGCACACTCCACCCCCACCGTGCACACTCCACCACCACGTGCACACTCCACCCACCAGCGTGCACACTCCACCCAACCACGTGCACACTCCACCCACCACGTGCACACTCCACCCACCAGCACGTGCACACCCTCCACCCACCACGTGCACACTCCACCCACCACTTGCACACTCCACCCACCACGTGCACACTCCACCCACCACGTGCCACTCCACCAACCACGTGCACACTCCACCCACCACGTGCACATTCCCCCCCCACGTGCACACGTCCACCCACCACCACGTGCACACTCTCCCACCCACCACCACGTGCACACTCCACCACCACGGCACACTCCACCCAACCACGTGCACACTCCACCCACCACCAAGGCACACTCCACCACCACCACGTGCACACTCCACCCACCACGTGCACACTCCACCAACCACGTGCACACTCCACCCACCACGTGCACACTCCACCCACCACGTGCACACTCCACCCACCACGTGCACACTCCACCCACCACGTGCACACGTCCACCACCACCGTGCACACTTCCACCCACCACCACGTGCACACTCACCCACCCCACGTGCACACTCCACCCACCACGTGCACACTCCACCCACCACGTGCACACTCCACCCACCACTTGCACACTCCACCCACCACGTGCACACTCCACCCACCACGTGCCACTTCCACCTCCACCCAACACGTGCACACTCCACCCACCACGTGCACACTCCACCCACCACGTGCCACTCCCACCCCACCACGTGCAACACTCCACCCACCACCACGTGCACATTGCAGATTAGCACTTGCACACTAGGAATGTCCAATGCTCTAACCACGCTACGCCTCACATCTCCCAATCATACACGGTGCTTGGCTGTGTCTGGCAGGTACATGCATACAAATACATAGCATATACATAGTGCAGTGGTTAGCGCGCTGCGTTACGAACCAGGCCACCCAGGTTCGATTCCCACTCACTGCCACCACCAGTGACGATTACTGAACCGGTCTTGGGTTTCCCCCTAGGTCAACTCAGCCTCAAATGAGTACCTGGTGTGTGGTGTGTAAAACATCGCTCCTGGGGTGATGTGCTGTTCTCTAACAGCACTTGCCCCAACAGTCTTCGTCCCTTGCTATGTATATGCTCAGAGAATGGCGGTGTGTCTTTTCTCTTGTTTGAGAATCGCTGCTGGACATTGCAGAGTGAAATCCTGCTACCTGCACCATACTCGATAAGGCAACATCGCGTTCAAGCGTCTTTCGTTGCTACCTTTCGCATAACTTTCGTACAGAATTCCAACAATTTCAAACGCAATTGGAACGGACATAAAAAATAACAAAGGCAGCTTCCATGACTTTTTTTACTAAATCATTTTGGTAATTACATTTTCATATTCCACACAGTTCGTTGAAATGTTATTTCGTTGTTTAATTTAAAAGTGAAACGATAATGTAGTATTCTTTTTTTGGTTTTAACTACTTGGTGAAACGTTAAAACAATTGTGTCGTTGTTGCACCAACATAACCGACATTCATCTAGATTTGAAGCTTTCGTGACTGCAGGAATCCATACTCTTTGGTTCTTTCGGTGACTTTACCGAAAGAACTACATTTTTCCGTGTTTAGTTTGTTTTCTTTCCTACACACCTCTGATTAGCACGGTTGGCTACGTATGGTGCAAAAGAAGTTGAACATACGTGAGCTTTTTGCGAGAAATGTACAGTACTCTTGTTTGCTACACATGCAAAACATTCATCACACAGGGATTGGGCCTCATATTTCCAATAGAGCACCCGACTTGAGACACATTGAGGCATTCCTGTACAAACTACATATGGATGTAGATGTAATTCAATCCTTTGTCATATTGTTTTCTGCAGGCCACACACCGGCAGGTCGGTCTGTTCACACGTGATGCCCATGCAATCAACTGCAGCAATCTGTCTCCAAACTTCGAAGATTACAGACAGGCACATGCCACCAGGGATGGCTAACAATACTTGCCACGACTTTTTCGAAACGCAAGCGTACTCTTCGGTTTGGGATTTTATACAATTTCTCTTTTGATGAAATCAATGAAGCGGTGAGACGGTGGTGCTGGCCCCAGCACGCTTGACGTATAGCCCGGCGTATAGTAGTGGAGCATGGCCACTGCTCACAACAACACAGCTCGAGTTAGCCCGGTTGTGGCCATAATGAATGCGGGTTTTGTGAGGCTTGGTTAGCAAGGAGGTGGAAAGCGATGCTGACACAGCATGCCGACGAAATCCCAGCAGCATTCCACAGCTTGGTGCTGCACAGTCATTTGCTGTGGAGCTACGCGCCTAATGTAACACTTGCACTGCAAGACTTGAACATGCTTGTGGGTTTGCTGAAAACGGAGCAGCTCAAGCTATCTCCGTGCACAACCCACAGTGGGGCAATGATGGTTGGGCATTGTTAGTGGTGTGAATTCCACATTACCATGGTAGGAGTCGGTCTATCCACAGGGTTACGACCGTTAATTTCCTACAAAGCGGGGCCAATTTTATTGACCTGGAGGGATGATACACGTAGATGACCCTTTACAAAATGTTAACTTGCAACCTCAAATTCTGAGATGGGCACTCTAAACACCGTATCATTTAGTTGGATTTTACAACGATGGTATCAGATGAATCTTCATTGTTAGTACTGTGGTTTGATGAAATCATTAAAACGTAAACATTCAACTCCAAAGCTTTAATTACTTCTAACACTTTATTCGCTTGTCTTTCAGGGCAGGTACAGGCAACAGGCAAACCTATTCTGTACACGTTAGGCATGGGGCCATTTTTTATGTTTGTAAATATTGTAGTTGGAGATCCATTGTGGAACACTGCAAACATCATTTGCATGCACGTGGACACGTGCGTTTCATATTTTTTTTACTGAAAAAAATAATACATTTTCAAAATCAGGGACACACAAGCATGCTGGTTTTGTTGTTTTTAATATCATCATATTTATACAAAAGTAACATGCTACTGCAGAGTCAACAACGTGCATTTGTAAACACCGGAGCTGATGAGCAAATGGATGGGGTGTTTTTTCGGGTAAAGTCACGTAGGTAAAAACATTAAAAAAGTAAAATAAAATAAAATGTTTTTACCTACGTGACTTTACCGAAAAAACCTAAGAATATGGATGGGGTGTGCCTCTTGTATATTTCTGGTTTTCTATTTAATAACAGGGCCCAGAACTCCTGGTATCGATCTCTTTAGCCCAATGTTGTGTGTTGTGGCTTACCCAGTAATTTAATAGATTTTTTAAAGGAAAAAAATATAATTTCAACTTCTTTTTTTACTTTTTTTGTTTCAAATATTACCTAATGATGAGCTTTGTTTTAACAACATATTTACATTTAAACCGCATTCCCCTGAATAACAACCGCTGTCCACGCGGCATCCAGCTCCAAATTGCTGGTGCAGAAAAGATGTGAATTGAAATGTAACTAAAACTCTTCCCAGCCTTATCCAGACCACCAACTCAAAAGAACTTGAACGTGTGGCCATTTTGTCGTTTCAGCCACCAACTCGACAAGTTGAGGAAACCCAGTGGGCAGCAGTGAAACGAGGGCACAACCGTTGATCGCTTCAGTCCTCGGGGCTCATCAGAACAATTCTGTTAGTCGTCAATGTTCGCCGCTGCCTTATGCCTCTGGGGTCCCCAGATATGGAGAGGACTTGAAGCTCTACACTACGGGGAACTTATTCGCACTTGCCCAGAGGCAACAATCTTTCAAATCTGTAAATGACAAAAACAAAATGAAACGATGCGTGCGCTAATAACTGCAATACAATTCAATACTCAATAAACATGTAACTGAAACGTCCCCATTGTGAAATATAGTAATATCACTGAATACAAATTAAATGGCAGATTTTCATCCCTCATTTAACAGATCACATGCCTCCCTCACAGCATTACTGCACCGCCATCTTTTGGTTAAACGAGGCAGCAGGCTATTACACTGGGGGTCACTAAACATTATCTAAAAAAAATCCTCAGAAAGGCTACATAGTCATCGGTGAAGAAACGAATTAATTTGTGTAACCATATTCCATGACTCACCCACTCAAGCGTTCCAGTGTTCTTTAAGTCTGTGTGATTGACTTGTGGTCATATAATAAATTAGATAAATTACTTACAAACAGTAAAACACTTCCACTGTTCGTGCGATTTAGCATGCGACCAACTCCATTGTCTAATCCGAAACATGTATGGCACAAAGCATCGAATCCAGAGTTTGCCTTACATTAGATGACACTGATACAGCACCACTAGTCTGTGTTCCACAAATGCCTGGGTAAAATGATTTAACCCATGGGTAATGGAGTGAATTCCAAGCAGGCTTTCAATGATTGTACTGGCAGAATGGAGCGTTGTAGATTCGAGTAACTCGACTGCTTCTGCACGAGAGACCGATATATTTTCAGAATCTTGGTTTATCCGAGAGGAATCTGATGCGCTATAAAGCTCTTTGTCCACATATGTTCAGTACGGAGTGGGTCAGCAACTGACATCAACAAACAATACCAAAAAAAACGATGCACGTGCAAAATAGGGAAAAGGTAAGCAAGTCACTAATGCTAAATAAATAATAAATACAGGCTAGAAGTACAAATTGCACCAGTACATCGATACCTGCCGACTGACTTGTCAACACCAAATGCAAGCTTGGCCAAGGCAGCAAAACAACAACAACAATCCCAGGCCACTCCAAGACAACAACGCACAGTTCCTCGATTCGAATTGTACTTTCGATGATGCACGGGTAAGGTTCAAAGTTACAAATCTAATTTTGTTGCATGCATGTATGTACATCGCAAACATGCGTGAACCTCCGATTAGTACGGTTGGCTACATACATTGCGAAAGGTCAACATTCATCCATACATACGTATGGTTTAACCTCACCTATTCACTCAATCAAATTTACAATGATTGTTTATTGAACTTCTTTCACACCGTACGTAGCCAAACCGTGCTAATCGGAGGTGCAAATGTGATTGTTAAATTTGTTTTCCTGAAAGACAGCAACCAGCGAATTGATGTTCATATAATCATGTGCATACTTATGTATATATTGGGATTTGTTTTATTCTAATTAGATTAGAAATGTATTATCGGAGTAAAGTACAAGCATGCAATTTGTGTACTTTTGTGTTGTGAATAAACAAACATTTCGCCCGCAAGACCTGTTGATCGAATCATTTTTTAATCCTTTTCTCACAGACGTGTCCTCGGATTTGCCTTCTTGGGATTCAGCTCATTGGATGTGATGGCTCATGCCACAAAACGCCCGTGTGTTGTGTAACTCTGTCTGCATAGCCACGAAAGTGCACGCAGTAATGAAATCCAAGAACGGATAATGAGCTGCTAAAGTAAATCTGCCTCAAAATATATATTTGTGCTGGCAGGCATGGCATAAAGCAGACAGAAATTGCATTATGAAGCAATGTTGCAGATATAAACTTATGCTGGCATTTCAATAACGTTGTATTGGGCAAGGAACTACTTTTCAAAGTTGTGCCCATTACAGATTCACTGAGTATATGAAAGTGCATTACTTATTATTGTGCTGATCACATATTCCGTTGATAAAAATAAAAATATAATTATATTATACATTCTTTTTTATATTCATGTTTGCTTTAACAGCAAATGTAATGTAATAAAAATTATGAAAAGCATTCATGGCAGATTTTTGTTGTTGTACAATGCTAAACTGAGTTTTTTTTATTAACGATTATTCTCATCATTATTACGTTTATTTACCGAGACGGTTGTTCATGGGGGGGGGGGGGGGGGTGGTTAAGTTTTCGCAGGAGGAGGGAGATGATTGTTATTTGTGTTTCAAAAAACAAGTAATTTTAGAGTACGTTTTAAAATTTCGATTTAAAGCTTCCGTGACTGCAGGGATTCATCTTCTTGGTTCTTTCGGTAAAGTCACGTAGAAGGGAAGTAATAAAATAATAAAATAAAACATAATAAAATAAAATAATTCTCACGACGTTTCGGCTGCAACGCAAGCAGCCGTCTTCAGGTGAAGAATGAAGACGGCTGCTTGCGTTGTAGCCGAAACGTCGTGAGAATTATTTTATTTTATTATGTTTTATTTTTATTATTTTATTACTTCCCTTCTACGTGACTTTACCAAAAGAACAAGAAGATACGTTTTAAACTTGAACTGTGAAGCTCGCCCACATGACCTATTTTTTTAAAAAAAAATTTATAACATCACAGAATCTTTAACGTCCTCAGTAAAACAGCGAGGGTATTTAATTTTTACGATTTAACACACAACGTGACTGTGTCATATCACTTAGATAATTAGCTTGTAAGCTTTAGAGAGTGTTGTTATTTGTGTTTATTTAATTTCATGCAACAAATTACGTCAATGCAGTTTGCAGGCAATGTCATAATTATGCAAGACAATAAACCCTCCTTGTACGTCGAATTCAAAACAATACTTTCTTCATAATTAGTAATAAGACACGGTAGATAAAACATTTGTACAGTAATGTGTAATCTGTATCTGTATATACAGTTTGTTCTCCGTTAACGTGGTAGTAGTTGCGTTCCTGAAGAACGCCGCGTTATGGCAAACATCGCGTTATAATAGATAACGTATGATATAGGGGGTAAAGCACGGGCCGCAACAACACGTGTAGGTAGCGTCTATAAGCATCCAGCAGCATCCCACCTCGTGTGATGCTACGCCGAGGCGACGTCGTTCCGTTCGCTCAATCGCGTTATATCCAATTCGCATCCGCGTTATAAAAAAATGTGTTCCCGAATAAATTCATTGCGTTGTATCCAATTTGCGTTATGAAAACATGTGTTACAGCAGAACAGACTGTATATATATAAAATTAGAAGTGTTTATTCATCTGTGCCTCAGCTCTGTTGAGTGGCAAAGTTAATGTCATGTGGCTACACACAAGCCATGAAAACCATAACAAACAAGCTCCACTAAACATGTGGCAGAGGTTTATGTACTTTTTCAAGTATTTTTTTGGTATACATTAAGTTAATCAAATTCATGGTGAAGTGGAGAATCTTTTGGGTGTTGAAGAGGCATGTAAGCGTTATTTGATGTTTAACACGTAGGCTTTCGCGACCAATATTATCTATAACAGTGTTTTATTGACGATATAGTTTCTTACGCTCATTATAGATGCATCGAAACGTGTAGAAAATAATAATGTATTCACTATTTGAGTCAATACTGTGCGAATGCTACTCTTAGGCTGATGGCAGGAACAAGAAACAGAACATGTGTGACAGACAAAAAGAGAGCATTGTAAACAGAAAGGACAAAAAAGCCATACATGCTTCAATTCAAGCGTGACCCCGAATTTGGACAAATTCACAGTCAGGGGGATAAGAGGAGAAAGGGGGTAGAGTTGAGCACTGAGCCCACAGATGGCATCTGCTAAAGGCCCACTCGTGACTTGGCAGTGAGCAGTTGCAATTGTACAACGGGAAGCAAGCCCAACAACAGTTTGTGAACATTGATAATCATCATTTTACATTTTTACGGATGAACATGTCACCTCACCTTTAATTTTAAAGGATCTCTGGACTGTCCATGCTAGATTTTTTTTGTGAAATAATGAATTATTGAACTCAATCAAAAGCTCGAATTGAGATAGATACATATTGTATTGGGAAAAGGAGAAATGGATGAGCAACGATGTAATATGATATTGATGAGGTGTTTGGCAGGGGCTGTTGGGACTATCGCATTTACAAAAAAACAAATCACAGCTGAATAAGATGAATACTGCAGCAGTATAAATGATTTAGAAAATAGCATTTCTGAAACTATCATTTGTTTGATTTTAATATAAACGATTTCATTTGCACATAAGTAAGGTCAGTGCAGTTTATACACAGCCCAACAAGACAAACTATATTAAATAGGCTACAAGCCAAGGCACTGAACAGAATATCTGAAAGGTCATGCTACCGAGCATACACACATTGGTTTATAATTTGTATTCATGCGCACGCAAAGCAACAATGGATGTGGCCTTGAGTGAATATCGCCCGTGCTGACCGGAAGGCCGTGCGAATGACGGGGCATTGAAGCCACTTCAAACGCCCTAGGGAAACGCCCTGCAGCCCTGCACTTCCTTCCAAGCAACAAAACCCCCACGGAGAGCAGACACACTGGCTCCAGCACAATATGGTCGAACAGCAGGGCCCCCATTTGGAAACGAGCGGAAGCCTTTCCTCTAATGAGAGGCTGGCCTGCAGCAGCAGCAGTAGCAGCATCAAAATAGCTGCCCACATTTTTCCCATACATCTATTTTCCTTCCTTGTTCCCTGTCGGGAATTATGTTTTTCGTCTCGTAAATGATGCTGTAAATCTGGGAATGCAGCGCCCAAAATACCGTAGGCATGCCGTTGGCCACGTAATTGTAGATTTACTTCATGCATGCGTGCACTAATTATATCATTAGCTTCACAGTTCAAGCGTTTTGGTTCAGTAGGTGGGAACCAACACAGATCCCTATGACTCGGTTCATGTATACTTTGTGTTCACACGTTTGCTAAATTCTGCCATTAATATTAATTGTGCAAAATTCAAATGTGCGTAGTATCAGTTTATTGCCCGATTCGCCAAGATCTGATGATGCCAGCCCCACCCCACACAGAACCTCACAGCCAATCGGCAGCCGGGGAAAGTGCCGACATCACCGAGGGGTTGAGCCAACCAATGAACTACTTTTTTTATTTACCAGGTAAGGGCCCACTGAGTCATATAGCTCAATTTCAGAAGCGACCTGCCCACAAATGATAGCTCAACAAAGTGGCTTATCTAATGGAAATGTAAAGAAGGCAAATACTATAAACGTATGTTGATTCTCACTGTGAGGAAAAAACCAGAGGACCCGGAGAAAAATACACGCGACCACAGGGAGAGTCATGTCAACTCCAAATATATAGGAAGAGTGAGGGTCAAGGATCGAACCCACAACCTCATGTATACCAGGCGAGGTAGTTAACATTTCGCCACCGTGCTGATCGTTGCTTTTCTCTGCACCAAGGTATTAAATGTAGCACGAAGCCAGAGCTACAGTATTTTAAAATTAGAGCAATGCGAATGATGATACGTGATTAATTCCTACTTTCCTGTCCTCCAAAATGTAGCGACATAGGCTGGAGTTAGAAAATCAACTGGCCTACCATTTATTTTATCATCACGAACATACTCATATGCTGATTGCAGTAATTCCACCCCGTTTGTAAATATTGTCACAAATCGTTTATGCTGTCAACATAGTGTATTTTCATTCTTTGATGATTTCACGAGCCTTTAAACTCTCAAAGGACAAAAAAACGCACACACTAACGATAGCTCGTTGCTCTTTCTCATGCACAGTTGTGCAATGGTGCTTGTCACCTTGATCATGAGAAAAGTCTGCAATCTACAGGGAAAATATACAGGTATACATCGAGTTACAAAAGCGATGTGCTCTTTAAAAAAAACACGCGTAAAATAAATGTGGGGAATCGGAATTACTTTTCCCATTAATTTCATACAAAAAATGAGTGATCTGTTTCAGACAGTCATTCCAACTGGACTGCTAATCTAAAAATACACACCTATATCACTTTTCACAATACAAAATATTAATAAAGAACATAAAAGATTGAACAATAATTAATACCAAAAATGTTGTACCTTTTTCAGGGAACTCGCATGTTGGAATGACTGTCAAGGTGATGTGGAGGCATCACTGTTGCACTGCAGGGACACCGTGACGCTGTCGCGGATGGATGAGGCAGCCTCCCCGAATGCTTCTTGATTGATCTCATGGCGCGTGGCCGTGTGAAATTTCGTTAGCGCGGAAATTCGATTTCGTTCATCTAAAAGTGGCACTAATTTGTCGATTGCGTTAACGCGAAATTTCGCAAACCGAAAGTTCGTAAATTTAGGGATACCTGTAAATTAAAAAAACCCATCACGCTTGAGTAGCAAAGGCCCTTATTCCATTCACTCTTTACCATCCTTTAATAAAAAAACACAGGTGACTTGTTAAAAGTATCTTTGCATATTGCAATATGATTGTAATCAAATATTATCAATGACAATCAAAATGAGCATTGAAATTATGAAATACCATAATTTTGGTGGCTATATTGTTGCTAATTATCTCTACAACATAGCATTTTCACGTGCAAAATGGACAGACATTTATCAGTAGCCATCACTTATGTTGTCGACAAGAGCAGCTTATTATACGAGTGACGTTGAAGAGTCAATTGCATGATTCTTTGTACAACATGTAATTTTAAACGATTTGACATTTAGAACGCTGCAGTAGAAAGCATCACGGGGAGCCCGCAATATTTTAAACGCACGATGCTCCGAACAGCCTACAGAGGGCACAGTAGACTTTTTGTAACAATACGCCTTCAAAGGCTGACGCTGATGCAGTCTTATAATTACGTGCAGGCCGGTTCGCTTTCGTGAAGTTTTATTTCGAATGTCAAGTCAGAGAAAGGGCGTCATGTAATTTGCCTGGACACTAGGCCCGTCGAGTGACCTTTCCTAAAACGAAGCCGATGACAATGGTGAGGAAGGGAGCCGTTGCATCTTCACTGCAGGCGCCCATTCGGAAGTGACACGGTGGCGACAAGGGTGACCCTTTGTGTGTATTTGTTAGCAATGGGCGCAGTAACGAGGGGTTGTGAGGACATTAAACACATTCCTGTGGAGGGAGCTGGTAGGAACGTTGGGTTACTCGGTCAGTGGTCAGGGTCAACGGCGGCGTGGTGTATTCCGCAAATATGCCCGACTGTGAGGGCAGGCACAAGCCGGCGTGCGTAGGTTAAACGTTGAGTTTTATAAGGGCACCACGGGGTGACCAGCCCTTCCCCACCCAGCCCCACCCCTCCCACCCCCCACCCAGCCCCACCCTCCCCACCCAGCCCCTCCCCACCCAGCCTCTCCCTCCCCACCCAGCCCCTCCCTGCACGACGGACGGACGGACACAATAATCCCCTGTGGGCTGGTGGAACCAGTGGGTTCCTACCAGTACAAATACACTACATTTATGTTGCAGCATGAGGTTTTTGATGGACTTATATAAATCATTCTTGATTTGAAGCTTTCGTGATTGCAGAAATCCATACTCTTTGGTTATTTCGGTAAAGTCACGTAAGGTAAAACAATAATAAATCACGACGTTTCGATCTCAACACAAGCTATCGTCATCAGGTGAGAAAGAACTGCTGCAACAAGCGGTTATATAAGGTAGGAGGAAAGCTGCTGATGCAGGCTGCTTCTAAAGCAGCGGTCGGGAACCTATGGCTCGCGAGCCATATATGGCTCTTTCGGTGACGGCATATGGCTCCCAGACAATTTTGAGTTGAAAAAAATAAAATAAAAAATCAGTTTGGAACTGATTTTAAAATACTTGTGATATTGCTTAATAATACTGTGTCATTTTTAAGTAAACAGAAATTAGTTTTGAAGATAAATTTCACGGGTCACGCCTGCATGAAGCTCCACCTCACCACGTATGAACCAGACTACAAGGCCATCAGCAAAACCACGCAGCACCAGAAGTCGCATTAAAAGTAAGACATATTAAATTTATTATACGTTAAAAAATACTATATGGCTCTCAATGCAATATATTTAGAAATATTTGGCTTTTATGGCTCTCCCAGTCAAAAAGGTTCCCGACCCCTGTTCTAAAGGGTAGACATGGGCGTAGCCTAAGAGTCATTAACGGCTGATGCGCGTGAGACAAGGCGGCTAGCAAACAAAGGCGAGCAAACGTCAGCTAATCCGAGGGGTGATGGAGGGGAAGGGCTGCCATAACGGGCGAGCGGGTGGGGATGCAATTGACAGAGAGATCGGCGGCAGGAGGAGAGAGAGGGGGTGGGGCAGAGCTAAGAAGGGTCTGCGTGTGAATGTGACTCAGTTGAGAGAAGCTGTTAATATAGGCTAGCAGGAAGGGGACCAGCCAGTTATGACCGAAACTAGTTAATAAAGTCCTTCCAATGATTGCTCAGTTTGTACCCATCTTCTCGGTTGAAATTGTGTCTGTGTTTATATATCTGGATGGCTTCATGGACAAATCTTTGATGGTAGCTCGAACGTCTGCAGAGTACCTTGGTCTCGTAAAAAACAATTTTGTGTGAACCCACCGCGTTAAAACAGTGATCAACCACGGCAGAGGTATTGGTTCTGCCGTGTTTCAAATCTGCCTTGTGTTCGCGAACACGGTCCAAAACATGTCGTTTCCCCAATGTAACTGCTACCGCAGATACAACTTAGTTTGTAGACACCAGGGTATTGCATGTCAGGAATCATATCCTTCACAGATGGGATCAAATCACAGATTTTGTGTACTGTGTTGAATCGAACCCGGATTTTGTGTTTGTTCAAGATTTTGGAAATCTTTTGGGTAACACCTGCTATGTATGGCAAGGTGATGGTTTTGATTAGGTCCTCAGATGGATCTCCCTATGGTTGGGGATACAGCTTTGCGGATTGTGCGGTTTGAATATCCATTCATCTTGAGGGCTTGGTGTATGTGCTCAAGCTCACTGGCTACGTGGTGCTGATCCGAGATGCAGCGAACCCTATGGTGTAGTGTTTTGATGAGGGAATTCTTCTGGGCGGATGGTGGTAGGAATCAGGCTTTAGATAGGAATCCGTGTGGGTGGCTTTCCTGTAGACAGAATGTCCCAATGAGCCATCAGGTCTCTTCTCGATCAAAACATATAAGTCAATTTGGCGAGTATTCTACTCTCATGAGTATTGATTGAAGCAACTTCTCTTATTATAAAAAAAAATCATGGGAAAAATGTAAGGGCTGACATTTGGATGGAGGTGAAAGGGGCAGGATAAAAATAACGAGAGCATTGTTAGAATGTTTCGTCACTGGCAGAGTAGATGATGGTCGTGAGTCTGGACTTGAAAGAGGCAGAGGGAATGGGCAGGAGAAAGCATTACGAACAACGACAGAGGAGGATTGATTTTTGGTTTCATCAAGACGCTTCGGCTGGTAGAGCAAAGTGTCCACCAGGGTAGTAGACTAAAAAAGTTTTGGAGACATTTTTTGGAAAATACACTTTTTGTTTTGCCTTGAAAATACAGAAGGGTTAAAAAAATTGGCAGCTCCCCCCACCCTTTACTTCCTCCTCTCTAACCCCATCATGTTAGTTATCTTTCCCCTCATCCTTCCCTCCGCCAACATAATCTTTCATGTTCTCAATGTCGCCACGCGGGGATGGGGCAGAGAGTCTGAATGTCCCCCCCCCCTCCTTCGTTAAGCCCCCAGGCGCGCTGATCTCAGGGCTTTGTACTGGGCTCACGTTGGGTCACAATAACAAAAACGGCAGCTTGCCACTTACATTGGTTAGAGTTGGGCAGGTATTCACTCGGGTAGTTAGGCAGCAGTGAAGTTGTACGTTGTAGGCAAAGAATAAATAATGGAAGTGGACTTTTTTTATTTTGGACATGATGCCCGAATGTTGTTTTTGGTACGTGACTGCGGTGGGGGTAGGTAGTGGAAACCTGGAAGTGGGACACATGGAAGGAATGGAATGGACAGAGCCTTCTGTTCTCAACCGTTTTAGAGAAGTCCCACACAGCAGGCGGTGTATGGGTGGAGTAATAAAGCATGATGAGCTCAACTTCTATAATAAAAAGCCCTTGCAAAGTTAATGAAAGTGAAAGTCCTCTCTGTTGGCATAGTTGTTAACCAGTCAAACAACTTGCTTTGATGGGACGCTGACTATCTAACTGCGGTTCACCATTTCAATTGGGCATGGTCAATTCACTGCGATAGCACAATCCATCCAGCACCTACGCATGAACGGAATTCATTACTCCACCTACTCGGTGGACGTCCTCTCAGATGTGTTCCATTGTTTGGATGCCACTTTGTTTTTGCACTATTCTTGACCATCTGCCAAAGCCCACTAAATGTAATTCCATGTATGCATCTCTCGACACTTGTTTGCAAACTTTTCATTTTTTTGTTCTATATATTGTTTTGTTAATTACCACGTTTAGTCCTTTCTGGACTATGTATGTGTAATGACATAGAATTGGTCACTATGTTGCATAGCGCTGGCTGCTGGCAGGAAAGGGGATCTGCAGAGTGAAGCAGCCCTGATTGACAGCAGGCCACGTGACAGACCTGAGAGGGATCTAGGGTAAAGGTTATGGAGGGGACGCGTCGAGAGCCCGCTCGTAGGTCCCAGAAAGGGGGCGTGGCTGAGGCTGACCCCGGGCGGGGGATCAGGGCCATCGTTTGGAGTGGGGTCCCCGTCGTCATCGTTGTGATTGAATATCGTCGCCATCGCCGCTGTCGTCTTGTGCCTTCGTCGCTATCGTCGTCCACTTGATAATTGAGCTGCTAGCAGTAGTTGGCTGTCTTAGTTCAGCTCCGTCAGTGTCAGACGACAAACGTTGTGTTGTAGGCTAGCAACCAGTATAGAGCAGCGTTTAAACGAGAGACAGAGCATTGTGTAACAGCAGAAAGTGTGTAACAGTTGCTCGCTGTTTAATTAAAGAATTGCCTCCAAGAAGTAACGTCTCCAAGTCAGTCACTACATATGTGTAGTGGGTCCAACTGAGTCGCAGACATTGTTCTTTTAGAGGCAATACTTTTATTTGTAACACCGTAACACAAAGGGGTAACTGCCCCTTTACCACATACAGCCTAGGGTGGTGACCACCCAGCTAACTCCACTATACAGGGGAGTTACTGCTGCGAAGGGTCGGACCCTCGCTCGGGTCTCTGACCACATGGTCCCCCGTAGGACGAGGCGCTTCCAGCTTGAGACGCAGAACTTTCAGCTTGTAGAACGAAGAGAGACCCCGGTCCCTCTCAGGGACCCTCCTTACATTCCTCTCTGGGCGGAGCCGCTACGCCATCGGCCCCGCCCATCTTTGCGAACATTCTCGTTCCCTCTCGATCCTTCTCAAGAGCTCTCTCCGGACACGTGATCACCCCCTAGTCCACCCACCTGTGGCCCCCTGTATGGACATTCCGGATCACGTGTCTACGGGGTCAACCAGAGTGCCATGCCCTGGGGAAACCCTGCCCCTGGGCTGACACTCCCCCCCACCCGTTCGGGAGAGCCCCCACCACACGCTGTGCGTGGTGCCCGCACTATCCCAGTGCTCGCCAAGCCCCGCTAGGGCTGGTGTTACACACAGCCACCCACACGGTGCTGTCCACGCTAGGGCTGGTGTTACACACAGCCACCCACACGGCGCTGTCCCCGCTAGGGCTGGTGTCACACACAGCCACCCACACGGCGCTGTCCCCGCTAGGGCTGGTGTTACACACAGCCACCCACACGGCGCTGTCCCCGCTAGGGCTGGTGTTACACACAGCCACCCACACGGCGCTGTCCCCGCTAGGGCTCGTGTCACACACAGCCACCCACACGGCGCTGTCCCCGCTAGGGCTGGTGTTACACACAGCCACCCACACGGCGCTGTCCCCGCTAGGGCTGGTGTTACACACAGCCACCCACACGGCGCTGTCCCCGCTAGGGCTGGTGTTACACACAGCCACCCACACGGCGCTGTCCCCGCTAGGGCTGGTGTCACACACAGCCACCCACACGGCGCTGTCCCCGCTAGGGCTGGTGTCACACACAGCCACCCACACGGCGCTGTCCCCGCTAGGGCTGGTGTTACACACAGCCACCCACACGGCGCTGTCCCCGCTAGGGCTGGTGTCACACACAGCCACCCACACGGCGCTGTCCCCGCTAGGGCTGGTGTTACACACAGCCACCCACACGGCGCTGTCCACGATGTAGGAACATCGAACGGCACTGCCCTTCCGGGCCTGCACCATACAGTGACATTAGCGATGTCACTACATATGTATTGTAGCGACCCTGGCGAGCCCCACCCCGCTCGGCCCACCCCTTCCTCGGTTCGGCGCTGTGTTGCGGATAGGGTGGGGGGGGGGAGTTGTCTTCATGGGCAGGACGGGGAGACTGACAGAAGATGTAGGAGAGGTGCCGCATGGCGCGACCGCACGGTCGCCTCAAATTTAAAGTCGAGAGGGTGAAACGTGGGGTGCCTCGAGGCGACCCCTGGTGCCTCGAGGAGTGTGACGCTGGCTGAGAGAAAGAGACGGACGTCGGCGCCAGTGCTGTATTATCTGATAGGCAAAATGTAACCAAGATATCGTCTTGAATACATGTATTTATATAGCATGTATAGGCACAGTGAATATACAAAGAGGCAGAGTCATGTCAATCATTAACATCGGAGATTAACTTTTTGAGATTTTTTTAAAGAGCAAAATTAGCAATAACATATTCAAATGGTGTTTGTCATACAATCTCATAGTATAAGGAAAGCCGACCGTTGTTGTCCTACGGTTGATCAGATACAGTTTTCTTTAAATCAGCTTTAGCTTCCAAAAGAACGCTCCCCTTCACAATTCGTTCCCAAGATGGTAAGATGCATCCTTAGAGCAATGTAAACATTTGTAAAGCTACTAATCAGCTTGTCAGATATTTGGGCTTTGAAATGCAGGAACAGGAATTCATCAGTGAATGTTTTTTTAAGATCTGCTGGATATGCAGCAACCAATGCATTGGCCCGCACAACAGTTTCTTCTATGGATAGTGATATCTACAAGGAAACTGAATTGATCATTCAGTCTGGCATATGCATTTCGCCGTTTTTCCATCTCCACGATAAGTTGATTCATGATGCGATAGAAGCATCGCATACAGAATCTGGTCACTTGCATTATCCAGACTGAAATCAGTGCCATTTTCATCAGCAAATTGTTTCCTCTTTCGTGCACACCTCTCTGTATAGCGAGATGTTTTGAGACCCTCTGACCATTGTTTTGAATTCCTCAAACCTGTCACATCGTGCAACTTCACAATGGTGCCCAAGTCAATCCCTGCCTCCTGCACACCTTTGTTTACAAGGTTTGCCTTTTTCAGAACATCATTCCAAATAGTGATCTCATGGCGCGTGGCCGTGTGAATTTTGCTGCATCAAATTGGTCAAGATTCCTTGCCAGTGATTTTGATTCATGTTAAGGTTTTCCGAATTTTAGAATAATTTTCATACAGGGCTCCAGTGGAATTACTTCGTGCCTGACCACCTTGTTTCGACATGGGCATTTTTCTTCATCTTATTCTTTAATTTTGCTCATGTTTGTGGTGAAATAGAGAAATATCCAATTAACATTTGCAAAATGCGATAAAAAAATTACTGCTTCAGTGCAACACTTAGCAGCAGATAATATAAACAAATTTAGACTATGGGCTGCACAGGGCACCCATTCGGCTTAACAGTTCACTTCACAAAATCTTGCTTGCACACCTGAGTATATGCCACTAGTGTTACTCGCATTGTCATATGACTGTGAGCTGCAGTCTGCCATATTGATGCCATGAGATTTGAGAACACTTTGTAGTACCTCAAATAAATAATTCCCATCATGCTGTTAAATTGAGCTGAATTGAAGAAATCTTTCAACATTTCCGTCAATGGTGACATAGCAGAATCTATACTGTCACATGATCAGTATGACTGACGTCAGGAGAAGAATCAATTATGTTTCCCGAATACTTAGCTATCTTAATTTCAGATAATATGGTTTTCATAACCTCAGATGCCAATAAATCAATACATTCATCACAAATGGTTGATGAAAGGTAAACTACATTTCCCTTGCCTGGATTTCCATGCATCTGAATGTAATTTGCAAGAAATGGGTCGAATTCTGCTAAGAGGACAATGCAACCCAAGTAGTTTCCATTGTTTCGACCAATTGTGCACCTCAGTATCACCACCAAATGCCAATCCTCTTTCTGCAAGGAATTTTACTACTGCAACAACCCTCCTTAACACATCTACCCGGTATTTACAAGATTTTTATTTCGATTTTTGCAATTCTGTATCAATTTTGGCACATTTTTGTTGCTCCAGCAACGGGCAGTGCTTTCAAGTGATCCATTGACTGTTCATTGGCAGTAATCCTGGTGATTTGAAGCTTTAGTGACTGCGGGAATCCATACTCTTTGGTTCTTTCGGCAAAGTCACATACAGTAGGTATAAAATACAATAAATCACGACGTTTCGATCGCGCAACAAAGTTGTTGTAAAGTCACGTAGAAGGGAAGTAATTATTTTTATTATTTTATTACTTCCCTTCTACGTGACTTTACCGAAAGAACCAAGAAGATGAATTCCTGCAGTCACGAAAGCTTTAAATCGCAAAAAAAAAGTTGTTGTAACTGCTCTCTGGCTGGTTCAGCGGTTCCACTGCTGGATTATATTTTTTCCACCTGAAGACGACCGCTTGTGTTGCGATCGAAACGTCGTGATTTATTTTATTTAATACCTACGTGACTCTACCGAAAGAACCAAAGAGTAGAGTAATCCTGGTGTTTGCATTCTTACAATCATCAAAGCCAGTTTGAACGTTGATTAGAACACTTGCCGCTGTCAAATTTTTTGCACACACAGCAATGCACGTGACTAGTGGAAGGTGAGTAAACGAGCCAGCCTCTCTGGATATTCTCCCCGTTGGCCAAGTGCCTGCGGAACAATTCCTTGTTCACATACGTTTTCTTGTCACCAAATGTGCTACCTGACATGGAAAAGTCAGAATCATCAATATCCTGAGATGGCATTAGGGGCCGTCCATAAATGACGTCACGCACCTGGGGGGGGGGTCAGACATTTGTGACGATGTGTGATGAGGGGGGGGCGGAGAAATGTCACATCAAAATGCGCAACTTAAAATAAATATAGACAACGCGTTCTACTTAATTAAATAGACGTTTTAATACATGTTTTCTCCTACAACATGAGAGTGCAGCGCCACATTAAATACGCACTACAATGACAGTAGTTTAAAGCGATTTGAAGCATGTTTAATTTTTTTCACGTCATATTTGAGGGGGGGGGGGTCTGACTTTTTGTGACGCCGTGTGATGGGGAGGGGTCAAAATCGTCCAAAATCGCGTGACGTCATTTATGGACGGCCCTATAGCAGCAAAATGGGATATCTGCAGTGACTTCTGTCCAGAGTGCAGGATCACTGGCAGGCCGACTCGTAAAGCCAGCATCTGATGTTAGATTTGGAGTCTCTGTGATTTTTTCCACC
Organism: Lethenteron reissneri; assembly: GCF_015708825.2. NCBI lineage: Eukaryota > Metazoa > Chordata > Hyperoartia > Petromyzontiformes > Petromyzontidae > Lethenteron > Lethenteron reissneri. The sequence continues at coordinate 2,778,689 of NC_083801.1, forward strand.
ACAAATCTGTTTTTCGCTTGATCTACCCTCTATGTGCGAATGAGATTCTGCTTCAAGAACAAAATTTTCACAAAGTTCACTATTATGATCCAACTATGTCATTAATGATGATTCTATACGAGGGTTTGCACTATCACTCTTCACATCCTTGTTCATGAACTTCAGAATCTCTTTCAATGCTTCCTACTTTTTTTCTCGGGTCTTCCTCTACTCGTGGATTGACTCATGCTTTCAATTACAGTTTATCCATCTAATTTTATCTCAATTTCATTTTACGTTTTACTGTTATGTGTGCTCAGCTACTGTGGAAATGTATCACATATTTGTCTGCATCTTTGAATATAATTCCAGTGCAGAATCGGGAGATGCTTATATAGAACAGTTGTAGACTGAATACGCCATTATTTTCGTGGATAACAAGCTCACAACTTACGTCGGTAAAGTTATTTATTTCTCTAATGGCACCCAAACTTAAACGTCAATAAAATGAGTTTCACTGTGGGTTAAACTTATTGAACTTTTAAACTTTTTTGGCCCATGGACCACCGAGCCGATGCAAACGTTTCCGTCCACCACCCAGCCTCCCACCCCTGGTGATAAGACGCATTCACTTTTCTCTCTAAATGCCAGTGCAGTATTCCCTCGTTATTTGCGAGGGATACGTTCCAGAAATGCTCGTGAGTAGCAAATATCACAGATAATAATGTTGGCCTACGATATTGTATATTTTTAACGAATGACCTTAAATAAATATGTAAATAAGCTATTAAATACAGCAGTTCCACTGATGGATTTTTTTCCCGCCTGAGGACGACCGCTTGTGTTGCGAACAAAACGTCGTGATATATTATTTTCATTTCGTTTTATTTTTTTTACCTACGTGACTTTACCGAAAGAATCAAAGAGTACGCAGCGGTAAGGTTTATTGTTTAATCAGAGCTTTTAGATCTTACGGTTAGAGTAGTTTAATAAGGGTAGTTTACCTAACGTCATTTGAAGTACAATATCAAGAGTAAAATGTTAATTATCGACTGAAACAAAAGGTATGAACTTTAATATTTCCGGATAAAGCTACATTTGAATCACAGCCCCGCGGGACCACCTGGAGGACCGTCGCAAACCACTGGTGGTCCTGGGGACCACGCTCTGAGAACCACTGCACTATAATAACAACTTGACTGGCCATTTTGTCGCCTGCACGCTGTAACATTACGTTTTCGCACCCATTGTCCATAGGTCTGGGTTATTTGCTATGCTGCTGTCGGAAGTCAAGAATATATCGGGAACAGCTGTATGAAGTTCTGCGGGTATTCACCAGCCATTCTTTGATATTGACTAATTGAAAGTTTGCTTTAAATGAACCCACGAGATGCAATTGACTTTGGGTGTTACACATACATTACTGGGTAGAGCCAGTCCCAATAATTGTATGACAATTTTGACTTGCCACGTAGCGATGCTCCATTTATCTACCCTGGAGGGATAAGCTGGGTCATCCGTAGACTCTTTCACTGTGAGTTTAGCACTTTGTCACAGTATCAAATTTATAAATGCATCTCGTACAGTATTAAGAACCACAGTAGAATGGACCTCATTTTGCATAACATGGCATTATCCATGACTTCCATTCCCCATGATCTGTTATTATTCATCTTACCTGCAGGCCACTAAAGATTTAGATATGATGATCAGCAATATTAATGTTCGCTCTGTGCTCACGTTTCTTACAACTACAGGGCTAGACTTTGTCAATCCTCTACTTTTTGGTGAATGGCAGCTGTGTTTGTAGACGATTGGCCCCATTCTACATTTTGCAATTGATGCTGAAAACAACATTCACCGAATTATCTCACTACCTATGCGGAATGGGCCAAATTGAGCAGGGTGAGAACAAAGCCTAATATGGAAAAATACTTTCCACCATCACGTCATTGGGGATATAGATTGTGCTGGATATGCTGAGAGGGCATGGTGATACATTCCACACAAATTCACGTGCGTGCTTGCTACCTCTACAAACTTGACCACGCGTGTCAGCGCGGTTAAAGGTGGGGAGCTCATACGTGAGAGTACCGTATAGAAGTACAGTTCAAAATATTCTGCTGTACTACTCCCTGATGACCACCACGTGGCATAACTCCACCTCGATGACCTGGCATGCGTGGCGTTCACTCATCCAAGCACTTTCCAGACACTATTTAGGCTCAGCCTCGCATAGCTTCTGGAAAGTGACAAGACCAGATGCATTCCAGATGATTTGGTCATAGCCAACCCTTTGTACATCCTGAAATGAGACTTATTTTAAATTTCGATTTAAAGCTTTCGTGACTGCAGGGATTCATCTTCTTGTTTCTTTCGGTAAAGTCACGTAGAAGGGAAGTAATAAAATAATAAAAATAAAACATAATAAAACAATTCTCACGACGTTTCGGCTACAACGCAAGCAGCCGTCCTCAGGTGAAGAATGAGACACTACCAAACTAGGAGCTTATATATAAGCTGCATTGGGGGTTGAAGAGCGCCTTAACAAAAAGAATGTGCATGTGAAGAGGGATTTAGCATATTCATGGGAAATGCGTAGGCGTTGGGCGGGGGGGTGTCAAAGTCATATTATGCCCATGCATTATGCAGGATCAGCAGCACCAAGGGGGGTGCAGGGATTAGCAGTAACAAAGGAAAGGAATGTTAATGATATGTAGCTGCAGTTACTCAACAACCACGTAGAAAACTAAAGTATAAACTACATAAAAAACTAAAGTATAAACTGCATCGCACCATCAGTATACTTACTATACTCTATAATAAGCTGAGTTACTAACAGCAAGTAATACATTACAATTTTACCTCGTAAAAATTCTATAATATGCTTCCATCTAAACCTTATTCTCTTACATCACACGAGCATATACCGTACTATATACTGCCATAGATAAACCCAACATTAAATTATATACTGTATTGCTGTAAACCAACCTATATCTTATACATTTAATATCACACTATGTATTATTCTACACACCCTAATGTGTATCGAAATGGTTTATTACGTCCTTCCAATGATTGCTGAGCCAGAATCCATCTTCTCGGTTAAAGTTGTCTCTGTGTTTGTATATGTGGATCGCCTCATGAACGAATCTCTCATGATAGCCAGATGGCTTGCAGAGAACCTCTGTCTTGGAGAAGTCAATATCATGTGAGCCCACTGAGTTGTAACAGTGATCTGCCACGGCTGAGGTGTTAGTCCTACCGTGTTTCAGGTCAGCTTTATGTTCACGGATGCGGTCCGAGACATGTCGTTTGGTTTCCCCAATGTAACTGCTACCACAGAGGCAACTTAGTTTGTAGACGCCAGGGTACTGTATGTCTGGAACCACATCTTTTACAGACGGTACCAGATCACGGATTTTATGTACTGTGTTGAATCGGACCTGGATCTTGTGTTTAATCAGGATTTTGGAGATCTTTTTTGTGACCCCAGCAATGTAGGGTAAGGTGATGGTCTTGAAAGGCTCCTCAACAGGATCCTTCTTGATGGTTGGAGTGATGGCTTTGCGGATTGTATAGTCGGAGTAACCATTTGCCTTAAGAGCTTGGCGTACGTGTTTGAGTTCACTGGAAATGTGTTCATGGTCGGAGATGCATTGGGCTCTATGATATAGAGTCTTGATGAGGGAATTCTTCTGAGATGGATGGTGGTGGGAATCCGGTTTTAGATAAGCATCCGTGTGGGTGGCTTTCCTGTAGACAGAGTGGCTCATTGAACCATCAGGTCTCCTTTTGATTAGGACATCCAAAAAGGGTAGCTTGCCATCATTTTCGACTTCCATGGTGAATCTGATGGCTGGGTGTATGGAATTGATGTGGTCGAGAAATTGGTCTAGAGCAGGCCGGCCATGTGGCCAGATGACAAAAGTGTCGTCTACGTACCTCTTCCATAAGGTCGGGCGTAGAGTGGCAGTCTGGATGGCGTCCGTCTCAAATTTCTCCATGAAGATGTTGGCTACAACCGGAGATAGGGGGGAGCCCATTGGGGTGCCCTCAATTTGCTTGTAGAAGGTTCCATTCCAGGTGAAGTATGTATTGGTTAAGCAGTGTCTCACCAGGGGGGGTACCCCAGCATTCAGTCCTTGATGAACCAAGTCTTCAATGATTGCGATGGTGTCAGGCACAGGTACCTTGGTGAACAAGGAAACCACATCAAAACTGACAAGCAGGTCGTCTGGGGACAGGGCAATCCCCTTGATTGTCGATACCAGGTCAGTAGAGTTTAGTACTGCAGAGGTGGTTTTTCCAGTGAAAGGCCGTAGGATTTCAGACAAAAAACGAGCCAGTTTGTAAGTGGGGGAGTTGATAGTAGAGACAATGGGACGAAGAGGTGTATCTTCTTTATGTATCTTTGGCAAGCCGTACAATCTTGGTGGTCTGGCTGCAGAAGGTTTCAACGAGAACTGTTTGGTCTGATCAATTAATGCGGTTGAAGCAGAAATGATGTTGTTGGTTTTGGAGACGAGGCTGTTGGTGGGGTCTCTTTTTATTTTTGTATAGCTGCCATCGTTTAGTAGTTCTTGAATTTTGTTGTTGTATTCTATTTTGTCCATGATGACAGTGGCATTGCCTTTGTCGGCTGAGAGGATGACAATGTCATCCCTCTTTTTTAATTGAGCTAATTCAAAACGCTCCTCTTTGCTGATGTTGCTAGCTGGCATCTTAGCGTTTTTGAGGGTTACAGAGATTTCGGATCTTGCTACGTCTGCAGCGATGTGACTCAAGCCCTTGAGAGCTACATCTACTCGAGCAATTATATCATTAACTGGTATGTGTCTAGGTGTGACTGCAAAGTTTAGTCCTTTAGCTAAAACGGATTTCAAACCTTCAGAAATAGGACTGTTACTGCGATTAATTACGACTTTGTTAATATCTAGCTTTTCAATGTGTGGGTCCGGTTTCTTGTTTGAGAGGCGATTGAATTTGGAAATCAAGTTGTCCTTACATTTAGTCGACATAGCGGCAGCTGAAGAGGCAGTCATTTTTTCCACATGTTCCCAATCCGATGTGGACATTGTTACACTCAAAGATAAGTGTGATTTGTAGAGTGTCTTGTCTAACTGATCTAGTTCGGTGCGCGTAAGTCTGATTTTCTCTGAGATAAGAGCTAAGCTAGTTCTAGACAGAATTCGTTTCGCATTAGAAGAAGTTACAGCAGCAGATGTTAGTGTAAATGCGTTTGGTATTACCTTAGAGTCGCGGCATCTCTTCAGAAAGGTGAGAGACTCGATTAGCTGAGCCTTCTTATCCCAGAGCTTGTTGAAGGATCTCAAAGTTATGTGGAAACCCTCCCCGTAGAGGCGGTTAAATTTCGATTTAAAGCTTTCGTGACTGCAGGGATTCATCTTCTTGTTTCTTTCGGTAAAGTCACGTAGAAGGGAAGTAATAAAATAATAAAAATAAAACATAATAAAACAATTCTCACGACGTTTCGGCTACAACGCAAGCAGCCGTCCTCAGGTGAAGAATGAGACACTACCAAACTAGGAGCTTATATATAAGCTGCATTGGGGGTTGAAGAGCGCCTTAACAAAAAGAATGTGCATGTGAAGAGGGATTTAGCATATTCATGGAAAATGCGTAGGCGTTGGGCGGGGGGGTGTCAAAGTCATATTATGCCCATGCATTATGCAGGATCAGCAGCAACCACGGGGGGTGCAGGGATTAGCAGTAACAAAGGAAAGGAATGTTAATGATATGTAGCTGCAGTTACTCAACAACCACGTAGAAAACTAAAGTATAAACTACATAAAAAACTAAAGTATAAACTGCATCGCACCATCAGTATACTTACTATACTCTATAATAAGCTGAGTTACTAACAGCAAGTAATACATTACAATTTTACCTCGTAAAAATTCTATAATATGCTTCCATCTAAACCTTATTCTCTTACATCACACGAGCATATACCGTACTATATACTGCCATAGATAAACCCAACATTAAATTATATACTGTATTGCTGTAAACCAACCTATATCTTATACATTTAATATCACACTATGTATTATTCTACACACCCTAATGTGTATCGAAATGGTTTATTACGTCCTTCCAATGATTGCTGAGCCAGAATCCATCTTCTCGGTTAAAGTTGTCTCTGTGTTTGTATATGTGGATCGCCTCATGAACGAATCTCTCATGATAGCCAGATGGCTTGCAGAGAACCTCTGTCTTGGAGAAGTCAATATCATGTGAGCCCACTGAGTTGTAACAGTGATCTGCCACGGCTGAGGTGTTAGTCCTACCGTGTTTCAGGTCAGCTTTATGTTCACGGATGCGGTCCGAGACATGTCGTTTGGTTTCCCCAATGTAACTGCTACCACAGAGGCAACTTAGTTTGTAGACGCCAGGGTACTGTATGTCTGGAACCACATCTTTTACAGACGGTACCAGATCACGGATTTTATGTACTGTGTTGAATCGGACCTGGATCTTGTGTATAAGATATAGGTTGGTTTACAGCAATACAGTATATAATTTAATGTTGGGTTTATCTATGGCAGTATATAGTACGGTATATGCTCGTGTGATGTAAGAGAATAAGGTTTAGATGGAAGCATATTATAGAATTTTTACGAGGTAAAATTGTAATGTATTACTTGCTGTTAGTAACTCAGCTTATTATAGAGTATAGTAAGTATACTGATGGTGCGATGCAGTTTATACTTTAGTTTTTTATGTAGTTTATACTTTAGTTTTCTACGTGGTTGTTGAGTAACTGCAGCTACATATCATTAACATTCCTTTCCTTTGTTACTGCTAATCCCTGCACCCCCCTTGGTTGCTGCTGATCCTGCATAATGCATGGGCATAATATGACTTTGACACCCCCCCGCCCAACGCCTACGCATTTTCCATGAATATGCTAAATCCCTCTTCACATGCACATTCTTTTTGTTAAGGCGCTCTTCAACCCCCAATGCAGCTTATATATAAGCTCCTAGTTTGGTAGTGTCTCATTCTTCACCTGAGGACGGCTGCTTGCGTTGTAGCCGAAACGTCGTGAGAATTGTTTTATTATGTTTTATTTTTATTATTTTATTACTTCCCTTCTACGTGACTTTACCGAAAGAAACAAGAAGAGACTTATTTTCACAGTGGGTTTAACAAAAACTTTGATGATTATGATGATGATCAGCAAAAGAAGTGACTGACCAAGCTTTCAGAAGCATTCTCACGATTTGTTTTTGTCTTTGTGTTTTAGACTGATGGCTATGAGCGGATTGCAGAATGAAGGCACGCGAATATTGGGTGGCTCAGCCCTTGCAGGCTGGCCCCTGCTTCTCCAGGATCTATAAAGGGATTGTGGTATCATTCTACAAATCTATTTCTCACTCGATTTAGTGCGTGTTATACACATGATTGGGCGAATGCAATATGCAGTGAATTGATTTGTATTTGAAGTGAAAGTTGTTAACATGGACACGCGGATCGTGTTGGCGAGTGAAGAATCGAGTTTGAGAAACCTTGGGTTGGTCTAATAATGGATAAATCAAGGTAACGTTTAATTTTGTGGATGTAATTATATATACGTATAGTATACTTTATACACACTTGTCCTGTAACGTACTATCCGAATTCAACTTATCTCAATTTTGAACATTCATGGCAGCCAAGATAGCTGCAATCTTCCAACAATCTGTGAATGTATGACCATTTTGGTTAAGGATTTAGTCAAATACATTTGAAAATGTCACAAGACTCTGCCTTGACATGTCTGGAGCACAATATCTGAATTGTCTATGGAATGGTAGCCAAAATTTCAGTTTAGATTTCAAGTGAGGCTCTTTCTGGCAGTGTGGATTAACATTCTGTCACAGCTCAGTCTACACATGGAGCTGAACCTAGGTAGGTAGGTAAAGTTGGCTCAGGGCTTGGCCCCAAAAGTGCCTGTGATGTGATTATTAGCAGCGCAACTTGGCACTCCAGTGGGATATGGATAAAAGCACACCTTATAAGCGTATCTTTTATTTCAGAAACTCATGTTGAAATTATAATGGTGGTTGGAAGGCAACGGTCAACTTATGCTACAGGCGCACTACTTTTGGATATGAGCAGAGCTGGCCTTGCTCCCAAGAGGTGTGCTTAGTTCCGGCGTCAGTATTAATTAGGCGTTCCACCACTTCTGCTCCACCACAACATGGCAGAAACTCCACCACAACATTACTCTTGCTTGATCCAGCTGAATAAGGGCCCTGTTGAGGCTGCACAAGGAGATACCACAACTGGCAGTTTTGTCCCACCACTGGTAAATGTCTTCTTGCTCAGCCCACAAATGCACTTAATGAAACTATGCATACATTTACCCCTATACACCAGAGCACAGCCCCGCACACTATGAGTGAGTTTTGGATTTTCAGATTTTTTTTTTAAAGGACAATTTCGGATCTTGTTTTAGAAAATTGTCACGTGTTAATGTACAATGTCGTCCTGCTGACATGAGTGACATCAGACTATGCCACGTAACATTACTTCTGGTGGGGACAATGTGGAAGTGATGTCATTCGCGATGTCACTTGTGGACTTCGGATGAATCTGAAGTCGGATCAATTTGAAACAAGAAAGAGTTCTGGCCTGAACCTCAGATTTGTACGGTTCGGGAGCACATCCCTACCACGAACCTATTTAGAGGCACCATTGTTGAAACATCATAACCACTCTACTACAATGACCACTATCGCCACCATCATATAAACGTATCACCACGCATCCTCGCGTGCAGTTACATGCACATATGTGTGCAACACAACTGTTGATAGTGAGCACTTATTAACCACATTGTGGCACATGTGTTAGAACAGCGGTTCCCAACCTGTGGTCTATAAACCACTGGTGGTCCCTGTGAGGCTGTGGTTCGTTGCATAAAATATACATTTCTTCACAAAACACCCTATTTTTTTGATTGCACGGTTGTTGAGTATAAAGTAGTTGAGTTTAATAATGCGTTAATTGCTTTGATTGCATAACGTTTAAAAAATATGTATTTTAATTGAAAGGACTTGTGGCCACAGACCAGAATCAAACTGACCTTGGAGTCACAACACAATACACCATTGAGAGCTGACTTGGGCACAGAGAATGAGACTACTCCGCCTTTGCCGACCATGAAGTGAATGGCTTCGCAGCTGTGTCAAAATAATCAAACACCGTCCACCCCCGACAAGGGAGGCACCACAGAGAGATAGAGAAGCTGGAACACAGCTGAAGTTAACAGCAATGTGGATTTGCTCTCCAACACATCGGTGTGCTGTACTAATCACGAATTGGCACATTCTGTTTAGGTGACAAATATTACTAATTGGCTGTGTCTGGTAGTGGCGGGTTTAACGACATTCATATTTACGCCATCTAACCCAAAAAATAAAACTGTATTATGGATGATATCGGTCGCGAGAGACCTACGTGTTAAACTGAGCTACAGAGGAGCTTCAAGAGTTGAGAAGTTGAAACAATGCGGCAGTGGCGCTGTTTTAAAGGGGATCTGACGATGTGCAGTCATTGGTGAATAATTCGGAATAAGTGCGACTCAACGAGAGGATTCACAAAGAGGAGAGAACTCCTCCTGCACTGAACTCTGCCAATCAACTCACGAGCCATAACCAACACGAGCCAACGAGTGCCGTTATAAGTACAAACGTGCGGACTATCATCACGCAGAAGATGTATAGATATGTCCGGCTGTCACCTGACGGAGAGGGCGCTGTGCTGTATATACCCACGAGCAGAGATCGCGTGTCGTCTACCCTTGGGTCAGAGTTCAGCGCTGCTGCTGTCATTGACGGCCCGTGACTGCGCTCTCGTCGCGACGAGGGAACGTCGTTCGTCAAGCCACGAGCTGCCACCGCCGGCGTGTGGCCGCGTCGCTGCGGGCATCGCGTTGTAAACGTCGATCTGCGCTGCACCGGAGGAGGCATCGTGCACACCGACTCCTAACAGGCAAGAGAAGAGCCCTGCTCATCGACTGCGAATGAAGGATCAGAATCGGAATATTGATCATGGAGGAATCCGATGAGCTCTTTTTCACAGATGTCCAGTAGTCTTCACAGATATCGCGATTGTGCTTAAAACTTAATAGAAATTTTATTTTTTATAATACCAAGTAAGCTCCACTGAGCTGTATAGGTCTTTTTTTAGAAGTGACCTCGCCACAAATGATAGCTCAACGAAGTTGCTTATGTGGGAATTTAGAGCAGCCAAATACGCGAGATGAATGTTGATTCTAAATATGGAGGGAAAAACCGGAGGACCCGGAGAAAAATCCACGCCACCAAGGGGAGAGAGACAACACAAACTCCAAATATAGTATACAGCAGGCGTCAGGGTCAGGATCGAACCCACGATTTCGCCACAACTATTTTGGGTCTGTGGGATAAAATCCTTATTCATTTTTATTCGCGCATATACATTTACTACTCTTCATATTGGATTGTTTCATGTTGATTGAGTTTTACGTTCAGAGCATTTCCTGATAGATTTTTTTATTAACACAAATTACCTTCGTAACAATATTATAAGTTGTACCGAACACTGGTTGCATATTCATGACTGGTATTCTGGTTTTCAATAAAGAAAAGACATGCTTGTACTTAAGTCCTGTTCAATTGTGTGTGTGTTTTACGAGTGTGTTCAAACGTTCCGTTGAATGCGACGATATCAAACGAATCTGGTTTCATTGGGTTCCTGTCATTATTCAACCATATCCTACACAACGAAACACCCAAATAATTAACAGGTACAAATTGGAGTTACAATGTTTGTCCACGGGCCCCAACAAGGTTGGGAACCTTGTCTCAGATGGCTTGGTACAGACAACACCGCGCACAAGCTGCCAGTGAATCACGTGTTGTAGGCCAGTGTTCTTCATTGCTGCAAGGCCCGCGGGCCACTGGCTGCCCCTGGTGGCCTTTACTTTGGCCTCTGATGGGCGGCCCCCGAAAAAACACAAGTGAAACACCCCCATCATTATCGTGTTGCTGCCAAACCCCAATGGTTTCAAATGTGTGGCGACCCCTCCCACTGATGTCTTATCGGCGAAAGTGCCTCGCCCCCCTCTGAAATGAGCGAAAAACGCTGTTGTAGGTGTAATGGGTTCAACCGAGTCGCAGATATAGACTTGGAGGCAACACATTTATTCAGTTCCAACACACGGGGTAACTTCAACACACAGGCTATCTACACTAGTTACAACGTAACTGCTACTACGGACCGGGACCAACGACTTCGGCACGGGTCCACGTGTTGGAGACTCGTTGAACGGAGATCGTAGACGGGTTTCTTCCAGGATGAACAACAACCACGGTCCCTCTCGGGACTCGGCTCATATTCTCTGTGGCGTGGCCGGCTCCGCCCTTGGCCACGTCCATCTTACAGAATCCCCGGGAAGGATCTGGGTCCCAATCACGTGACCCCCCCCTAGCCCCCTCTTGGGGCCCCTTTGTCAACTTAACAGGACACGTGTCCTCATCCTTCGGTCGGCACCCACACATCCTGTCCTGTAGGGTCGGCACTTCACTTAAAGCGTGGTGCCATCTGGCGCTATTATTTAGCACACCCTGGGCCCCTCTAGGGCCGGTACTGCCCCCACAGCCTGTTGGCATCCACCGATGTCACGACATTGGCCTATAACGAGCTGTGCTGCACTGTGAGAGATGCGGAGCCAGTGGCGGCTCCTGCAAAATCTCTCAGGGGGGGCAAATAGTCTGGATGATTGATAAGGATAAGGTCCACCCATGCAATGGATAAATTAACAGCTTAAGCATGTAAAGGCAACTTCACTTCTTTAATATTAATGAAAAATAAAGTGACTCTTACAATACATCTTGTTTGTTTCTATACTCACTATTAAAACAAACCACTCAAGTTTATTTTATTAAAGATTCCACTAGGTGGCAACAAATTATATTGTTGGATGAAACGTGCTTACGTATGATGACGTAAGCACGTATGATGACGTAAGCACGTTAGGGCGAGCCCTCCCGGAAGCCATAGAGAATGCATTGCAGCGCCCCCGTTCGAAAAAAAAAACATCTTTGAATGTAAGTCTATGGGGCCACTCGGGGCGATTCTCAGCTGGAGGGAAATCGCCCAAAAAGAGGCGGTACTCCACAGAACGTAGCATGACGCTGATTGGATTATATCCAGAGACACAGTGACGGCTAGCGTGACTCTGTAGTTGAATGACATTGGTGGTGCGTCGCCCAATCGCCCTAATGAAGAAACCGCCCCTGTGCGGAGCCAACTATGACATTCTCTAATTCGACGTTTCTATGGTAATATGGCTCTACCCCCACCGAGTTGGTAGCAAAAATAAATCTCGGTTGAGATGTATTTCGTTTATCATCTTGCTCCCTCTGGGTTTCGCGAAAGGGAGTGACACCACTTTGAGCGAGGGCACTAATGCTTGTCCCATAGAAGAGGTCACACTGGGTTAGACGCGTGTGTAATATGGAGATGTGCATCTCACAAGTAAATGAAGGACAATTTTCTGAAATCATAAAACGTCAGGGTTTTTTGTTGTACATGTTGCTTTGGATGCCCTAATATATCGCGTAAATAAGGAAATTATTCTGGTTGTATTAATCCAACTTTAACCAATTATACTGTATATTAAATCATTATACTCATCATTTTAACGTGGCTTGCTATAGAACCTGATTTTTTTTTATCCCAAAAATATGATTGTAGATGTGACATTTCAGCAAGGCAAAGTTGCACACTGCAGCAAAGGAACCAAGGGTGCAAAGTGATTCACTAAAAGACTTCACAAAATGTGTTTAATGAGGACATCTTTGGCATGGGTCGTCCTCATGATGCATTGTAACCACATAGGGTCCGCAAAATTTGAAAACAAAAAAACTTACCTGGTATAAAATAAACGAATCACTTTTGCACGAATTAACACTCTTTGCCAGCGTAGCCGACACGATTTGCCTCTCTCCTCCATCCGCGATCGTAACGAGAAGCCAGGCGGGCGAAACAAACACCGAGGAACGATTGATGCCCCTTTGTGGCGTGTGGTTGGATTTGTTGGCCCGACGTTCCACGTTTTCTAGGCTGTCTCTTCAGAGCGCGTCGTTTGAACACGCAGTGTTTTTTTTGTGTTCCACAATGAAGCGATTCAGCTCACTTGATGTAATTGCCCGGGGAGGGGGGGAGGGAGGGGGCTTTGTAATGTGCTGACTTGGTACCTCCACAGATGCACAAGTCTGCTGTGGAGCACACAATATATGTACAGCAACGTCAATTTTGCCACCAGCCTCACGAAGATGAAACAGTCGTAGCAAAGAATCTCTCGTCACCAAGATACCTGACGAGGGCTATGTGTGAGGTGGAAGTAACAATAATGGAACGAGATATTACACCACCGCCAGATAAAATAATACTGCTGGAGAAGAAAAGAAAACCCCAACCACCACCGTTGAATAAAACAGAAAGTGAATGTCATTAAAATACCCTATTCGTAATATAATGATACTGACCCTTGAAAAATATATATTCTAATCCAACTCTGATAATTATTCACTGCAGTAACTGTTCACTATTCAAAGGCGATTCATTAAAAGCGCTGCCCGGGCACATCTCAATCACAGCAGCGCAGCCCCACCGACCACCGCGCCCTGGGTGCTATGAAGAAGGGCCATCGCCTAAAACGTCGCTTCTATTATGCTGTACACTGTACGTTTCCTTTAATTCCGCGTTGTCATTGACGATCGTGCTGCATTCTGTGTTACGTGCGTCTGCCTCTCGTTGTGTCTCTTTAGATGTCTGTCTCCTGTCCATTCATCAGTCTCTCTTTGTGTCTGCCGCTGTCTCGGTGTCTCTCCACGTGTATCTGCGCGCCGAAGTCGCTCTACGTGTCAGCGTCTGTATACGTCTACGTGGCTGCCTCTCTGTGTCTGCCTGTACGTCTGTCGCCGTCCCCCCTCTCTGTGTCTTTATTTACAACGATTGAGAAAAGACGGGGACATTTACAGTGGTTGGCCACTCAGAATAAGCTGGGCGCGTCTTTCTGTCTTCTTTTCAACTAAACTTCGCGATATTTTTTTTCAGCAGCAAATGTTTCTTTATCAAAGGCTCAGATAAACACGTGACATCGAGTACCAAAGTATGAGTGTAGAGGGCAAGAAGGGAGAAAATGACAGCGCAATTGAGACATGCGCAACTTTAGCGAACGGCACAAAAAGGGGGGCTTGCATTTAACGAGTTGGCAGAATGTCGAGAAGAAATTAACACTTACTCTGCTCAATGGTGAAGGGAGACACGAGGGAGGCTATTATTATTACATCACGATGAATGGCTGCCAACACCCCCGATTAATACAGATGCAATTGAAAAATGTAATTGTAAAAGGACATAAAATCGTGAAATAGTCCATGGAATATCCAGTTATGCTCAAAGCAGATTTGTGAATACGTCTGATGTGATGTATATCCATGTAGGAAAGCCGCAACATATCACTGAAAACCTTGTGGCTATTCCGCAGTTCAAAGTGCAAAATGCTGAGGTGTACACACGACACGAACACTGGAAGACAATGATTACATTGCTGCACACAGCTGTAGTCAACTTGTGTGCAGCTGGTTACCAGCTGCACACAAGTTATTTGTTTTCCTTTATAGCTGATGTTGATGAGCTCTATGCTTTTAAAGAATTCCCGAGCACAGATTACTAAATGATCGGTGGTCATTTAGATGCGCCATGGTGGTGAGATGTGAACTACATCGCCTGGTATGCAGGAGGCCGTGTGTTCGATCCAGACCCCGACCCCTCCTGTATATTTGGAGTGTAAGTGTGATCCTCATGGTCGCGTGGATTTTCCCTGGGTCCTCCGGTTTTCCCCTCCACATTTACGGTCAACATGCGTTAATAATATTTGGCTGCTATAAATTGCCACGTGATAAGCCACTTCGTTGAGCTATCATTTGTGGCCAGATCGCTTCTGAAAAAGAGCTACATAGCTCAGTGGGCCTTACCTGGTAAAATAAAAGTTTGATTTAGTTTATTTTGCAGCAAAGGGTCACATTTACAGCATCATAGCTCATCGGATTCCTCCAGTGGTACTGGAAGGTGGCCTTCGTAAACTGCATTTGAATACAGCAGATAGAAGGCAATGCAGTACATTTACGGTAGTCAAAGGGGATTATCTACCGTATAATGCATATGCCACTCACCAACGCTGTTTAACATTAGCACCATCGTGTAAAGCGAATCAAGGCAAACATGTGGTGCCATTGAAAAAGGTGAGACCTTGGCCATGTCCAGAACAGTGTGGTTACCAGTACAGTTCTAGAGATACCTTGTAAAGCTGCAACAAACATTAGCAGAACCTATTAGGCTCAGCATTTAGCTGTAAATATCTATCGATTCAATCACGTCAGTGGTTTATCTTGAGTAATAGGTAAATATATTAAAACCATTATTTTTATTAAAATAAATTCTAGTTTTAACATTTGTGCAAATGTCTATATCGAATTTGTAAGAAGGGTCGCTGAGGATAATACAAAAAAATATCCTAAAGCAGAAGATTGGTGCTGGATACAACCACATTTGCGAATGTGATTTGTTACTTTGATCCTTTCCCGTGTATCGATAATTCAATTGTAATGTGCAATTTTATTGAGGGTCTGTGTGTTGTCTCGGCGTGGTCTGGGACTGCTTATGTTGTTGTTTTTCTGCTTTGCCCAGGCTTGTATTTGTTTTGATTTAAAGCTTTCGTGACTGCAGGGATTCATATTCTTGGTTCTTTCGGTAAAGTCACGTAGAAGGGAAATAATAAAATATATAGAACTATTATTTCCCTTCCACGTGACTTGTATTTGTTGTTTAAAGGTCGGTAGGAATGCTTCTAGTTGTGCAATTTAGACTTGTATGCCCTCTTTTCGTTACTTGCTTACCAATTCTCTATTTTGCACTCCGATCGTTTTTTTCTTGTTTGTTGTTCTAAACTTCTGACCCCGTGTCCCGACTGCACGTCGGTGAAAAAGAGCTTCATAGCTCATCAGATTCCTCCTGCAGTCTAAATGAAGATTGTGATAGGACAGGAGCCTTATAGTTCATTAAGTTGATTTACGATAACATTTTGACCTATGTACATAAATGTTGGTTTATGTACTCACCATCAGTGCACATTTTCGCGGCTTATTGATTTGGAGACCATGTGGGGTGGTAAACAGCGTGAAAACTGTGACCAACAGCACAATATTAACAAGCCACCTGAGCCAAATGCTTCTTAACACTATTGGCAAATAGATGGAAAGAGTCAAATTTGCGACACGAGGTGACGAAAATGTGAGAACACCCTACGAAATATTGAATGTAATTGATGTTATTGCACAAAAAAAAATTAGAGTTTTATTTAAGTGACTTAATATACCGTGTATTATTACTGTGATGTAGAAAATGAATGCTGGATGCCTCAATATTTACTAAACTAAAATAAGCCCATTAATTCCAGAAAATTCCAACCCACATTTCCAAAATACCAATTCAGGATTAGTGGATTATAATTACACTGCGACTTATCTTCATCCGGTCAATTGCATTGTGGGACTGTTTTCTCCGCCATATGAAGCAGGGCGCGTGTGGTGGACGGTAGTTTAACAACGATGCTTGATAAATACTGTAATGTGATATTTATAATGTATATACAGGAATACAATGAGGTGCAAGTTACATTGCCAGATAAATCGTGAATCACCGGCTGCTGTAATGGTCTGTCCATCCCAACTTGTCAGAAAGCGCACACTGCAAGTAAGCAAAGCGGCATTTCGTTTGCAGGTTTGCAGACATCATTTGACTATTCTTTGGTTCTTTCGGTACAGTCACGTAGATAAAAAATATAAATAAATAAATAAAAACACGACGTTTCGATCGCATCATCAGGCAGATGAAGACTGCTTGTGTTGCGATCGAAACGTCGTGGGGTTTATTTTATTTCTTATTTAATTTTTATTTCTATCTACGTGACTTTACCGAAAGAACCAAGGAATATGAATCCCTGCAGTCACGAAAGTTTTAAGTCATCATTTGATTGTTTCACATGAGATGTAATGGACATAAATACAGTAAACACCTTGCTATGCAAATACAGTGCTATACTGTAGGCTCTAGCTAATTGATGCACCCTGTTTACCATTGTTAAATATTGTACAGTTGGAGTGTCTTTTTTTGTAGTCTACTCATGCATACCTTGAAATAAAACAGCCCTGTGACGTTGAGATTTGTGTATTCATGCTGCCACCTAGTGTCCAACCAAACAAGTCATGAACAGGTCCTGTGCGGTGATAATTACACGTTCATGTGGCAGGAATCAGTCCATCTATTCCATCAAGTTGTGTTCATTTCACACTGGCATAGATCAGGAGTTATGGGCTGAGTAAAACACAGGAACAATATTTGTTGAATTTTGATTTAAAGCTTTCGTGACTGCAGGGATTCATCTTCTTGGTTCTTTCGGTAAAGTCACGTAGAAGGGAAATAATAAAATAATAAAAATAAAACAATGAAATACAATTCTCACGACGTTTCGGCCACAACACAGGTGAAGAACAGAGCTGTCTGAAAGCTGTCTGAAAGACAGCTTTGCTTGTGTTGTTCTTCACCTGAGGACGGCTGCTTGTGTTGTGGCCGAAACGTCGTGAGAATTTTATAACGTTTTATTTGTATTATTTTATTATTTCCCGTCTACGTGACTTTACCGAAAGAACCAAGAAGATGAATATTTGTTGACTTCGATGTACTTTGGGAAGTTTTTTGATTAAACGCGAGCTCATCGGATTCCTCCAGTATAAATAAAGATTCTTATTGTGGAGTCGTTGTGCTTTGTGTTTAACATCACAGCATTGCAATCACTGCACACGGATTAATAACTCAGCGAGTCGGAGTACGAGTTGTGAAACTAACAAAATAAACTCTCTGCAATAACACGTGTTGTGCATCTACCCGTCGTGATACTGGGGTGTTCATACACAACTATTCACACTACAATACCAGATAGGAAGGACAGAGGCTAAAACGCGTGGCAGTGAACGTAATGCCCAGAAACTATAATGGGGACAGCGGAATGTAGATGTTGGAACGTCGGGAATGTCGCTGTATGGTGCTGGCCCGGAACGGTCGTGCCGTTCGATGTTCCTACATCGAACAGCGCCGTGTGGGTGGCTGTGTGTAACACCAGCCCTAGCGGGGACAGCGCCGTGTGGGTGGCTGTGTGTAACACCAGCCCTAGCGGGGACAGCGCCGTGTGGGTGACTGTGTGTAACACCAGCCCTAGCGGGGACAGCGCCGTGTGGGTGGCTGTGTGTAACACCAGCCCTAGCGGGGACAGCGCCGTGTGGGTGGCTGTGTGTAACACCAGCCCTAGCGGGGACAGCGCCGTGTGGGTGGCTGTGTGTAACACCAGCCCTAGTGGGGACAGCGCCGTGTGGGTGGCTGTGTGTAACACCAGCCCTAGCGTGGACAGCGCCGTGTGGGTGGCTGTGTGTAACACCAGCCCTAGCGTGGACAGCGCCGTGTGGGTGGCTGTGTGTAACACCAGCCCTAGCGGGGACAGCGCCGTGTGGGTGGCTGTGTGTAACACCAGCCCTAGCGGGGACAGCGCCGTGTGGGTGGCTGTGTGTAACACCAGCCCTAGCGGGGACAGCGCCGTGTGGGTGGCTGTGTGTAACACCAGCCCTAGCGGGGACAGCGCCGTGTGGGTGGCTGTGTGTAACACCAGCCCTAGCGGGGACAGCGCCGTGTGGGTGGCTGTGTGTAACACCAGCCCTAGCGGGGACAGCGCCGTGTGGGTGGCTGTGTGTAACACCAGCCCTAGCGGGGACAGCGCCGTGTGGATGGCTGTGTGTAACACCAGCCCTAGCGGGGACAGCGCCGTGTGGGTGGCTGTGTGTAACACCAGCCCTAGCGGGGACAGCGCCGTGTGGGTGGCTGTGTGTAACACCAGCCCTAGCGGGGACAGCGCCGTGTGGGTGGCTGTGTGTAACACCAGCCCTAGCGGGGACAGCGCCGTGTGGGTGGCTGTGTGTAACACCAGCCCTAGCGGGGACAGCGCCGTGTGGGTGGCTGTGTGTAACACCAGCCCTAGCGGGGACAGCGCCGTGTGGGTGGCTGTGTGTAACACCAGCCCTAGCGTGGACAGCGCCGTGTGGGTGGCTGTGTGTAACACCAGCCCTAGCGGGGACAGCGCCGTGTGGGTGGCTGTGTGTAACACCAGCCCTAGCGGGGACAGCGCCGTGTGGGTGGCTGTGTGTAACACCAGCCCTAGCGGGGACAGCGCCGTGTGGGTGGCTGTGTGTAACACCAGCCCTAGCGTGGACAGCGCCGTGTGGGTGGCTGTGTGTAACACCAGCCCTAGCGTGGACAGCGCCGTGTGGGTGGCTGTGTGTAACACCAGCCCTAGCGGGGACAGCGCCGTGTGGGTGGCTGTGTGTAACACCAGCCCTAGCGGGGACAGCGCCGTGTGGGTGGCTGTGTGTAACACCAGCCCTAGCGTGGACAGCGCCGTGTGGGTGGCTGTGTGTAACACCAGCCCTAGCGGGGACAGCGCCGTGTGGGTGGCTGTGTGTAACACCAGCCCTAGCGGGGACAGCGCCGTGTGGGTGGCTGTGTGTAACACCAGCCCTAGCGGGGACAGCGCCGTGTGGGTGGCTGTGTGTAACACCAGCCCTAGCGGGGACAGCGCCGTGTGGGTGGCTGTGTGTAACACCAGCCCTAGCGGGGACAGCGCCGTGTGGGTGGCTGTGTGTAACACCAGCCCTAGCGGGGACAGCGCCGTGTGGGTGGCTGTGTGTAACACCAGCCCTAGCGGGGACAGCGCCGTGTGGGTGGCTGTGTGTAACACCAGCCCTAGCGGGGACAGCGCCGTGTGGGTGGCTGTGTGTAACACCAGCCCTAGCGGGGACAGCGCCGTGTGGGTGGCTGTGTGTAACACCAGCCCTAGCGGGGACAGCGCCGTGTGGGTGGCTGTGTGTAACACCAGCCCTAGCGGGGACAGCGCCGTGTGGGTGGCTGTGTGTAACACCAGCCCTAGCGGGGACAGCGCCGTGTGGGTGGCTGTGTGTAACACCAGCCCTAGCGGGGACAGCGCCGTGTGGGTGGCTGTGTGTAACACCAGCCCTAGCGGGGACAGCGCCGTGTGGGTGGCTGTGTGTAACACCAGCCCTAGCGGGGACAGCGCCGTGTGGGTGGCTGTGTGTAACACCAGCCCTAGCGGGGACAGCGCCGTGTGGGTGGCTGTGTGTAACACCAGCCCTAGCGGGGACAGCGCCGTGTGGGTGGCTGTGTGTAACACCAGCCCTAGCGGGGACAGCGCCGTGTGGGTGGCTGTGTGTAACACCAGCCCTAGCGTGGACAGCGCCGTGTGGGTGGCTGTGTGTAACACCAGCCCTAGCGGGACAGCGCCGTGTGGGTGGCTGTGTGTAACACCAGCCCTAGCGGGGACAGCGCCGTGTGGGTGGCTGTGTGTAACACCAGCCCTAGCGGGGACAGCGCCGTGTGGGTGGCTGTGTGTAACACCAGCCCTAGCGGGGACAGCGCCGTGTGGGTGGCTGTGTGTAACACCAGCCCTAGCGGGGACAGCGCCGTGTGGGTGGCTGTGTGTAACACCAGCCCTAGCGGGGACAGCGCCGTGTGGGTGGCTGTGTGTAACACCAGCCCTAGCGGGGACAGCGCCGTGTGGGTGGCTGTGTGTAACACCAGCCCTAGCGGGGACAGCGCCGTGTGGGTGGCTGTGTGTAACACCAGCCCTAGCGGGGACAGCGCCGTGTGGGTGGCTGTGTGTAACACCAGCCCTAGCGGGGACAGCGCCGTGTGGGTGGCTGTGTGTAACACCAGCCCTAGCGGGGACAGCGCCGTGTGGGTGGCTGTGTGTAACACCAGCCCTAGCGGGGACAGCGCCGTGTGGGTGGCTGTGTGTAACACCAGCCCTAGCGGGGACAGCGCCGTGTGGGTGGCTGTGTGTAACACCAGCCCTAGCGGGGACAGCGCCGTGTGGGTGGCTGTGTGTAACACCAGCCCTAGCGGGGACAGCGCCGTGTGGGTGGCTGTGTGTAACACCAGCCCTAGCGGGGACAGCGCCGTGTGGGTGGCTGTGTGTAACACCAGCCCTAGCGGGGACAGCGCCGTGTGGGTGGCTGTGTGTACACCAGCCCTAGCGGGGACAGCGCCGTGTGGGTGGCTGTGTGTAACACCAGCCCTAGCGGGGACAGCGCCGTGTGGGTGGCTGTGTGTAACACCAGCCCTAGCGGGGACAGCGCCGTGTGGGTGGCTGTGTGTGTAACACCAGCCCTAGCGGGGACAGCGCCGTGTGGGTGGCTGTGTGTAACACCAGCCCTAGCGGGGACAGCGCCGTGTGGGTGGCTGTGTGTACACCAGCCCTAGCGGGGACAGCGCCGTGTGGGTGGCTGTGTGTAACACCAGCCCTAGCGGGGACAGCGCCGTGTGGGTGGCTGTGTGTAACACCAGCCCTAGCGGGGACAGCGCCGTGTGGTGGCTGTGTGTACACCACCCTAGCGGGGACAGCGCCGTGTGGGTGGCTGTGTGTAACACCAGCCCTAGCGGGGACAGCGCCGTGTGGGTGGCTGTGTGTAACACCAGCCCTAGCGGGGACAGCGCCGTGTGGGTGGCTGTGTGTAACACCAGCCCTAGCGGGGACAGCGCCGTGTGGGTGGCTGTGTGTACACCAGCCCTAGCGGGGACAGCGCCGTGTGGGTGGCTGTGTGTAACACCAGCCCTAGCGGGGACAGCGCCGTGTGGGTGGCTGTGTGTAACACCAGCCCTAGCGGGGACAGCGCCGTGTGGGTGGCTGTGTGTAACACCAGCCCTAGCGGGGACAGCGCCGTGTGGGTGGCTGTGTGTAACACCAGCCCTAGCGGGGACAGCGCCGTGTGGGTGGCTGTGTGTAACACCAGCCCTAGCGGGGACAGCGCCGTGTGGGTGGCTGTGTGTAACACCAGCCCTAGCGGGGACAGCGCCGTGTGGGTGGCTGTGTGTAACACCAGCCCTAGCGGGGACAGCGCCGTGTGGGTGGCTGTGTGTAACACCAGCCCTAGCGGGGACAGCGCCGTGTGGGTGGCTGTGTGTAACACCAGCCCTAGCGGGGACAGCGCCGTGTGGGTGGCTGTGTGTAACACCAGCCCTAGCGGGGACAGCGCCGTGTGGGTGGCTGTGTGTAACACCAGCCCTAGCGGGGACAGCGCCGTGTGGGTGGCTGTGTGTAACACCAGCCCTAGCGGGGACAGCGCCGTGTGGGTGGCTGTGTGTAACACCAGCCCTAGCGGGGACAGCGCCGTGTGGGTGGCTGTGTGTAACACCAGCCCTAGCGGGACAGCGCCGTGTGGGTGGCTGTGTGTAACACCAGCCCTAGCGGGGACAGCGCCGTGTGGGTGGCTGTGTGTAACACCAGCCCTAGCGGGGGACAGCGCCGTGTGGGTGGCTGTGTGTAACACCAGCCCTAGCGGGGACAGCGCCGTGTGGGTGGCTGTGTGTAACACCAGCCCTAGCGGGGACAGCGCCGTGTGGGTGGCTGTGTGTACACCAGCCCTAGCGGGGACAGCGCCGTGTGGGTGGCTGTGTGTAACACAGCCCTAGCGGGGGACAGCGCCGTGTGGGTGGCTGTGTGTAACACCAGCCCTAGCGGGGACAGCGCCGTGTGGGTGGCTGTGTGTAACACCAGCCCTAGCGGGGACAGCGCCGTGTGGGTGGCTGTGTGTAACACCAGCCCTAGCGGGGACAGCGCCGTGTGGGTGGCTGTGTGTAACACCAGCCCTAGCGGGGACAGCGCCGTGTGGGTGGCTGTGTGTAACACCAGCCCTAGCGGGGACAGCGCCGTGTGGGTGGCTGTGTGTAACACCAGCCCTAGCGGGGACAGCGCCGTGTGGGTGGCTGTGTGTAACACCAGCCCTAGCGGGGGACAGCGCCGTGTGGGTGGCTGTGTGTAACACCAGCCCTAGCGGGGACAGCGCCGTGTGGGTGGCTGTGTGTAACACCAGCCCTAGCGGGGACAGCGCCGTGTGGGTGGCTGTGTGTAACACCAGCCCTAGCGGGGACAGCGCCGTGTGGGTGGCTGTGTGTAACACCAGCCCTAGCGGGGACAGCGCCGTGTGGGTGGCTGTGTGTAACACCAGCCCTAGCGGGGACAGCGCCGTGTGGGTGGCTGTGTGTAACACCAGCCCTAGCGGGGACAGCGCCGTGTGGGTGGCTGTGTGTAACACCAGCCCTAGCGGGGACAGCGCCGTGTGGGTGGCTGTGTGTAACACCAGCCCTAGCTGGGGACAGCGCCGTGTGGGTGGCTGTGTGTAACACCAGCCCTAGCGGGACAGCCGTGTGGTGGCTGTGTGTATACACAGCCTAGCGTGGACAGCGCCGTGTGGGTGGCTGTGTGTAACACCAGCCCTAGCGGGGACAGCGCCGTGTGGGTGGCTGTGTGTAACACCAGCCCTAGCGGGGACAGCGCCGTGTGGGTGGCTGTGTGTACACAGCCCTAGCGGGGACAGCGCCGTGTGGGTGGCTGTGTGTAACACCAGCCCTAGCGGGACAGCGCCGTGTGGGTGGCTGTGTGTAGACACAGCCCTAGCGGGGACAGCGCCGTGTGGGTGGCTGTGTGTAACACCAGCCCTAGCGGGGACAGCGCCGTGTGGGTGGCTGTGTGTAACACCAGCCCTAGCGGGGACAGCGCCGTGTGGGTGGCTGTGTGTACACCAGCCCTAGCGGGGACAGCGCCGTGTGGGTGGCTGTGTGTAACACCAGCCCTAGCGGGGACAGCGCCGTGTGGGTGGCTGTGTGTAACACCAGCCCTAGCGGGGACAGCGCCGTGTGGGTGGCTGTGTGTAACACCAGCCCTAGCGGGGACAGCGCCGTGTGGGTGGCTGTGTGTAACACCAGCCCTAGCGGGGACAGCGCCGTGTGGGTGGCTGTGTGTAACACCAGCCCTAGCGGGGACAGCGCCGTGTGGGTGGCTGTGTGTAACACCAGCCCTAGCGGGGACAGCGCCGTGTGGGTGGCTGTGTGTAACACCAGCCCTAGCGGGGACAGCGCCGTGTGGGTGGCTGTGTGTGACACCAGCCCTAGCGGGGACAGCGCCGTGTGGGTGGCTGTGTGTAACACCAGCCCTAGCGGGGACAGCGCCGTGTGGGTGGCTGTGTGTAACACCAGCCCTAGCGGGGACAGCGCCGTGTGGGTGGCTGTGTGTAACACCAGCCCTAGCGGGGACAGCGCCGTGTGGTGGCTGTGTGTAACACCAGCCCTAGCGGGGACAGCGACCGTGTGGGTGGCTGTGTGTAACACCAGCCCTAGCGGGGACAGCGCCGTGTGGGTGGCTGTGTGTAACACCAGCCCTAGCGGGGGACAGCGCCGTGTGGGTGGCTGTGTGTAACACCAGCCCTAGCGGGGACAGCGCCGTGTGGGTGGCTGTGTGTAACACCAGCCCTAGCGGGGACAGCGCCGTGTGGGTGGCTGTGTGTAACACCAGCCCTAGCGGGGACAGCGCCGTGTGGGTGGCTGTGTGTAACACCAGCCCTAGCGGGGACAGCGCCGTGTGGGTGGCTGTGTGTAACCCAGCCCTAGCGGGGACAGCGCCGTGTGGGTGGCTGTGTGTACACCAGCCCTAGCGGGGACAGCGCCGTGTGGGTGGCTGTGTGTAACACCAGCCCTAGCGGGGACAGCGCCGTGTGGGTGGCTGTGTGTAACACAGCCCTAGCGGGGACAGCGCCGTGTGGGTGGCTGTGTGTGACACCAGCCCTAGCGGGGACAGCGCCGTGTGGGTGGCTGTGTGTAACACCAGCCCTAGCGGGGACAGCGCCGTGTGGTGGCTGTGTGTAACACCAGCCCTAGCGGGGACAGCGCCGTGTGGGTGGCTGTGTGTAACACCAGCCCTAGCGGGGACAGCGCCGTGTGGGTGGCTGTGTGTAACACCAGCCCTAGCGGGGACAGCGCCGTGTGGGTGGCTGTGTGTACACCAGCCCTAGCGGGGACAGCGCCGTGTGGGTGGCTGTGTGTAACACCAGCCCTAGCGGGGACAGCGCCGTGTGGGTGGCTGTGTGTGAACACCAGCCCTAGCGGGGACAGCGCCGTGTGGGTGGCTGTGTGTAACACCAGCCCTAGCGGGGACAGCGCCGTGTGGGTGGCTGTGTGTACACCAGCCCTAGCGGGGACAGCGCCGTGTGGGTGGCTGTGTGTACAACCAGCCCTAGCGGGGACAGCGCCGTGTGGGTGGCTGTGTGTAACACCAGCCCTAGCGGGGACAGCGCCGTGTGGGTGGCTGTGTGTAACACCAGCCCTAGCGGGGACAGCGCCGTGTGGGTGGCTGTGTGTGACACCAGCCCTAGCGGGGACAGCGCCGTGTGGGTGGCTGTGTGTACACCAGCCCTAGCGGGGACAGCGCCGTGTGGGTGGCTGTGTGTACACCAGCCCTAGCGGGGACAGCGCCGTGTGGGTGGCTGTGTGTGACACCAGCCCTAGCGGGGACAGCGCCGTGTGGGTGGCTGTGTGTAACACCAGCCCTAGCGGGACAGCGCCGTGTGGGTGGCTGTGTGTAACACCAGCCCTAGCGGGGACAGCGCCGTGTGGGGTGGCTGTGTGTAACACCAGCCCTAGCGGGGACAGCGCCGTGTGGGTGGCTGTGTGTAACACCAGCCCTAGCGGGGACAGCGCCGTGTGGGTGGCTGTGTGTGACACCAGCCCTAGCGGGACAGCGCCGTGTGGGTGGCTGTGTGTAACACCAGCCCTAGCGGGGACAGCGCCGTGTGGGTGGCTGTGTGTAACACCAGCCCTAGCGGGGACAGCGCCGTGTGGGTGGCTGTGTGTAACACCAGCCCTAGCGGGGACAGCGCCGTGTGGGTGGCTGTGTGTAACACCAGCCCTAGCGGGGACAGCGCCGTGTGGGTGGCTGTGTGTAACACCAGCCCTAGCGGGGACAGCGCCGTGTGGGTGGCTGTGTGTAACACCAGCCCTAGCGGGGACAGCGCCGTGTGGGTGGCTGTGTGTAACACCAGCCCTAGCGGGGACAGCGCCGTGTGGGTGGCTGTGTGTAACACCAGCCCTAGCGGGGACAGCGCCGTGTGGGTGGCTGTGTGTAACACCAGCCCTAGCGGGGACAGCGCCGTGTGGGTGGCTGTGTGTGACACCAGCCCTAGCGGGGACAGCGCCGTGTGGGTGGCTGTGTGTAACACCAGCCCTAGCGGGGACAGCGCCGTGTGGGTGGCTGTGTGTAACACCAGCGCCGTGTGGGTGGCTGTGTGTAACACCAGCCCTAGCGGGGACAGCGCCGTGTGGGTGGCTGTGTGTGACACCAGCCCTAGCGGGGACAGCGCCGTGTGGGTGGCTGTGTGTAACACCAGCCCTAGCGGGGACAGCGCCGTGTGGGTGGCTGTGTGTGTAACACCAGCCCTAGCGGGGACAGCGCCGTGTGGGTGGCTGTGTGTAACACCAGCCCTAGCGGGGACAGCGCCGTGTGGGTGGCTGTGTGTGACACCAGCCCTAGCGGGGACAGCGCCGTGTGGGTGGCTGTGTGTGACACCAGCCCTAGCGGGGACAGCGCCGTGTGGGTGGCTGTGTGTACACCAGCCCTAGCGGGGACAGCGCCGTGTGGGTGGCTGTGTGTAACACCAGCCCTAGCGGGGACAGCGCCGTGTGGGTGGCTGTGTGTAACACCAGCCCTAGCGGGGACAGCGCCGTGTGGGTGGCTGTGTGTAACACCAGCCCTAGCGGGGACAGCGCCGTGTGGGTGGCTGTGTGTAACACCAGCCCTAGCGGGGACAGCGCCGTGTGGGTGGCTGTGTGTAACACCAGCCCTAGCGGGGACAGCGCCGTGTGGGTGGCTGTGTGTAACACCAGCCCTAGCGGGGACAGCGCCGTGTGGGTGGCTGTGTGTACACCAGCCCTAGCGGGGACAGCGCCGTGTGGGTGGCTGTGTGTAACACCAGCCCTAGCGGGGACAGCGCCGTGTGGGTGGCTGTGTGTAACACCAGCCCTAGCGGGGACAGCGCCGTGTGGGTGGCTGTGTGTAACACCAGCCCTAGCGGGGACAGCGCCGTGTGGGTGGCTGTGTGTAACACCAGCCCTAGCGGGGACAGCGCCGTGTGGGTGGCTGTGTGTGACACAGCCCTAGCGGGGACAGCGCCGTGTGGGTGGCTGTGTGTAACACCAGCCCTAGCGGGGACAGCGCCGTGTGGGTGGCTGTGTGTGACACCAGCCCTAGCGGGGACAGCGCCGTGTGGGTGGCTGTGTGTAACACCAGCCCTAGCGGGGACAGCGCCGTGTGGGTGGCTGTGTGTACACCAGCCCTAGCGGGGACAGCGCCGTGTGGGTGGCTGTGTGTGACACCAGCCCTAGCGGGGACAGCGCCGTGTGGGTGGCTGTGTGTAACACCAGCCCTAGCGGGGACAGCGCCGTGTGGGTGGCTGTGTGTAACACCAGCCCTAGCGGGGACAGCGCCGTGTGGGTGGCTGTGTGTAACACCAGCCCTAGCGGGGACAGCGCCGTGTGGGGGGCTGTGTGTAACACCAGCCCTAGCGGGGACAGCGCCGTGTGGGTGGCTGTGTGTAACACCAGCCCTAGCGGGGACAGCGCCGTGTGGGTGGCTGTGTGTAACACCAGCCCTAGCGGGGACAGCGCCGTGTGGGGTGGCTGTGTGTAACACCAGCCCTAGCGGGGACAGCGCCGTGTGGGTGGCTGTGTGTGACACCAGCCCTAGCGGGGACAGCGCCGTGTGGGTGGCTGTGTGTAACACCAGCCCTAGCGGGGACAGCGCCGTGTGGGTGGCTGTGTGTAACACCAGCCCTAGCGGGGACAGCGCCGTGTGGGTGGCTGTGTGTGACACCAGCCCTAGCGGGGACAGCGCCGTGTGGGTGGCTGTGTGTAACACCAGCCCTAGCGGGGACAGCGCCGTGTGGGTGGCTGTGTGTAACACCAGCCCTAGCGGGGACAGCGCCGTGTGGGTGGCTGTGTGTAACACCAGCCCTAGCGGGGACAGCGCCGTGTGGGTGGCTGTGTGTAACACCAGCCCTAGCGGGGACAGCGCCGTGTGGGTGGCTGTGTGTAACACCAGCCCTAGCGGGGACAGCGCCGTGTGGGTGGCTGTGTGTGACACCAGCCCTAGCGGGGACAGCGCCGTGTGGGTGGCTGTGTGTAACACCAGCCCTAGCGGGGACAGCGCCGTGTGGGTGGCTGTGTGTACACCAGCCCTAGCGGGGACAGCGCCGTGTGGGTGGCTGTGTGTGAACACCAGCCCTAGCGGGGACAGCGCCGTGTGGGTGGCTGTGTGTGACACCAGCCCTAGCGGGGACAGCGCCGTGTGGGTGGCTGTGTGTAACACCAGCCCTAGCGGGGACAGCGCCGTGTGGGTGGCTGTGTGTGACACCAGCCCTAGCGGGGACAGCGCCGTGTGGGTGGCTGTGTGTGACACCAGCCCTAGCGGGGACAGCGCCGTGTGGGTGGCTGTGTGTGACACCAGCCCTAGCGGGGACAGCGCCGTGTGGGTGGCTGTGTGTAACACCAGCCCTAGCGGGGACAGCGCCGTGTGGGTGCTGTGTGTACACCAGCCCTAGCGGGGACAGCGCCGTGTGGGAGCTTGTGTGTAACACCAGCCCTAGCGGGGACAGCGCCGTGTGGGTGGCTGTGTGTAACACCAGCCCTAGCGGGGACAGCGCCGTGTGGGTGGCTGTGTGTACACCAGCCCTAGCGGGGACAGCGCCGTGTGGGTGGCTGTGTGTACACAGCCCTAGCGGGACAGCGCCGTGTGGGTGGCTGTGTGTGACACCAGCCCTAGCGGGGACAGCGCCGTGTGGGTGGCTGTGTGTAACACCAGCCCTAGCGGGGACAGCGCCGTGTGGGTGGCTGTGTGTGACACAGCCCTAGCGGGGACAGCGCCGTGTGGGTGGCTGTGTGTGACACCAGCCCTAGCGGGGACAGCGCCGTGTTGGGTGGCTGTGTGTGACACCAGCCCTAGCGGGGACAGCGCCGTGTGGGTGGCTGTGTGTAACACCAGCCTAGCGGGGACAGCGCCGTGTGGGTGGCTGTGTGTAACACCAGCCCTAGCGGGGACAGCACCGTGTGGGTGGCTGTGTGTAACACCAGCCCTAGCGGGGACAGCGCCGTGTGGGTGGCTGTGTGTAACACCAGCCCTAGCGGGGACAGCGCCGTGTGGGTGGCTGTGTGTAACACCAGCCCTAGCGGGGACAGCGCCGTGTGGGTGGCTGTGTGTAACACCAGCCCTAGCGGGGACAGCGCCGTGTGGGTGGCTGTGTGTAACACCAGCCCTAGTGGGGACAGCGCCGTGTGGGTGGCTGTGTGTAACACCAGCCCTAGGGGGGACAGCGCCGTGTGGGTGGCTGTGTGTAACACCAGCCCTAGTGGGGACAGCGCCGTGTGGGTGGCTGTGTGTAACACCAGCTCTAGGGGGACAGCGCCGTGTGGGTGGCTGTGTGTAACACCAGCCCTAGCGGGGACAGCGCCGTGTGGGTGGCTGTGTGTGACACAGCCCTAGCGGGGACAGCGCCGTGTGGGTGGCTGTGTGTGACACAGCCCTAGCGGGGACAGCGCCGTGTGGGTGGCTGTGTGTGACACAGCCCTAGCGGGGACAGCGCCGTGTGGGTGGCTGTGTGTAATACCAGCCCTAGCGGGGACAGCGCCGTGTGGGTGGCTGTGTGTAACACCAGCCCTAGCGGGGACAGCACCGTGTGGGTGGCTGTGTGTGACACAGCCCTAGCGGGGACAGCGCCGTGTGGGTGGCTGTGTGTGACACAGCCCTAGCGGGGACAGCGCCGTGTGGGTGGCTGTGTGTGACACAGCCTTAGCGGGGACAGCGCCGTGTGGGTGGCTGTGTGTGACACAGCCCTAGCGGGGACAGCGCCGTGTGGGTGGCTGTGTGTGACACAGCCCTAGCGGGGACAGCGCCGTGTGGGTGGCTGTGTGTGACACAGCCCTAGCGGGGACAGGCCGTGTGGGTGGCTGTGGTAACACCAGCCCTAGCGGGGACAGCGCCGTGTGGGTGGCTGTGTGTGACACAGCCCTAGCGGGGACAGCGCCGTGTGGGTGGCTGTGTGTGACACAGCCCTAGCGGGGACAGCGCCGTGTGGGTGGCTGTGTGTGACACAGCCCTAGCGGGGACAGCGCCGTGTGGGTGGCTGTGTGTGACACAGCCCTAGCGGGGACAGCGCCGTGTGGGTGGCTGTGTGTAACACCAGCCCTAGCGGGGACAGCACCGTGTGGGTGGCTGTGTGTAACACCAGCCCTAGCGGGGACAGCACCGTGTGGGTGGCTGTGTGTAACACCAGCCCTAGGGGGACAGCGCCGTGTGGGTGGCTGTGTGTAACACCAGCCCTAGCGGGGACAGCACCGTGTGGATGGCTGTGTGTAACACCAGCCCTAGGGGGGACAGCGCCGTGTGGGTGGCTGTGTGTAACACCAGCCCTAGCGGGGACAGCACCGTGTGGGTGGCTGTGTGTGACACAGCCCTAGCGGGGACAGCACCGTGTGGGTGGCTGTGTGTGACACAGCCCTAGCGGGGACAGCACCGTGTGGGTGGCTGTGTGTGACACAGCCCTAGCGGGGACAGCACCGTGTGGGTGGCTGTGTGTGACACAGCCCTAGCGGGGACAGCACCGTGTGGATGGCTGTGTGCAATACCAGCCCTAGCGGGGACAGCACCGTGTGGGTGGCTGTGTGTAACACCAGCCCTAGCGGGGACAGCACCGTGTGGGTGGCTGTGTGTGACACAGCCCTAGCGGGGACAGCACCGTGTGGGTGGCTGTGTGCAATACCAGCCCTAGTGGGGACAGCACCGTGTGGGTGGCTGTGTGTGACACAGCCCTAGCGGGGACAGCACCGTGTGGGTGGCTGTGTGCAATACCAGCCCTAGCGGGGCTTGGTGAGCACTGGGATAGTGCGGGCACCACACACAGCGTGTGGGGGGGGGGGGGCTCCCCCGAGGGGGAGGGGGAGAGTATCAGCCCAGGGGCAGGGTTGCCTCGGGCCGTGGCACTCTGGTTGACCACGTAGACACGTGATCCGGAGAGTCCACACAAGACGCCCCAGGTGGGGGGGGGGGGGGAGCTAGTGGGTGGTCACGTGTCCAGGGAGAGAGCTCTTGAGAAGGATCGAGAGAGAACGAGAATGCTCGAGAAGGCGGGCGGGGCCGAGGGCGGAGCGGCCCCGACCGGAGGGGGATATAAGGCGGGTCCCTAAGAGGGACCGGGATCGCTGCATTCTACAAGCTGGAAGTTCAACATTTGGAAGTGGGAAGCTCTACATCTCAAGCTAAAGCTCTTAGTCCTACGAGGCAACCACGTGGTCGGAGACCCGAGTGAGGGTCCGACCCTTCGTAGCAGTAACTCCTCTGTATAGTGTAGTTAGCTGGGTGGTCACCACCCTAGGCTGTATCTAATGAAGGGGCAGTTACCCCTTTGTGTTACGGTGTTACAAATAAAAGTTTTGCCTCTAAAAGGAACAACGTCTGCGACTCAGTTGGACCCGCTACATATATAATGATAATATAATCTGGAGGCAAATTAATATTCCATTATTATAGTCTGTGGGCATTCCTAATTCCATGATCGTCTTATCTGCAAATCCATCCTCCATTGCAGTCTTCGGGCACTCCATTGCGTCTCATAAATGTTAGTCAATCCCATATAGCAGTACCGACTACTGAAGTGTAAATCATTGCATTATTGTAGTTGTTTGGCTACCACCTGCCAGTCTATAATGCTGAGATCCGTTGGGTAATTTTACTACAAATAGTAACAATCTGAACCAATGTATTCTACCGTATACTGATGCTAGAATGGCAAGTCACTGCAGCACTGCAGTGTGTAATGCAATGCATAATGTGGTTCTGTGAGACTCCATGTTTCTTAATTGTAGAATACCCATGTTAATGTAATAAGACTCTTTGAGACGACTTCTGGAATCACTTTGGGTTACATCTACTTCACGCTGCTGGTAGACAACGTGAAAGGACAGATAGACCGAGAGAGACGCACTGCCACGTGGCAACTCGGAGCCCCACTCTCGCGTGGCTCCATCCTCCGTTGGTTCCCGTTCTGACCACGTGTCATTCCTCTCTACCCCTATTTAATCCCCGGGTCACGTGGTATGCTTCAGCCAATCCTCGTTAGCCTGCGTCGAATCTTCCAGGCTCCCTTGTCAGCTCCCGGGACCACGCCCCTGACTCATCTCCCCATTGGCTGAGGCCAAAGCCAGCAGAACCAATCTCCATAGCTGTCACCCTTCCATCACGTCAGGGCCATGCCCCCAGGCTTCCCCCCATTGGCTGTAAACCAGGACCGGCAGAGCCAATCACCATGACAAGGTGTGATACGTCAGTGAGCCGGATAATATCATATTACATTAATATTAAGTGTTTCTGATTGGTGGTATGGCACATTTGGTCCGCCCCTTTACATTGATTCTCGGCCAAGACTGACCTCGGTGGCGAGCGACATCTGAACCCAATCTGTACGCCTCCCTTTACCAAACCCACACTGACCAGCGTGGTGAAGTATGGTCCGAAAACCCCATACGACTGACACGGTTATGAGGAGCATTAACATCCGCCAGTGCTGTAGTGGTTTTTTGTTAAACATTGTGTAAATTAAATGCGGATTGTGATAGTTCTGATCTCTGGATGCGTTGCCGTGCTTGCAATTTGGCTACCGCGCTGATATTTCCAATGTAGAGGTTGGTCGCCCCGTCTCTCGCATCGGCAGGTGAAAAAGACGGACATTTGAATTAAATTCTGCCACCCTCAACAGGTATGGTACGGGCGCCATGGTGGCGAAATGGTAACGACCTCGCCTGATATGCAGGAGGTCGTGGGTTCGATCCCGACCCTGACTCCTGCATATTTGGAGTTTGCAGTGTCTGTCTCCCCGTGCCCGTGTGGATTTTTTCTCCGGGTCGTCCGGTTTTTTCCTCCACATTTAGAAACATGCGTTTAGAGTACTTGGCTGCTATAATTTACCAGATGATAAGCCACTTCGTCGAGCTGTGGCCAAGCCGCTTCTGAAAAAGAGCTATATAGCTCAGTGGGCCTTACCTGGTGAAAAAAAAGTTACTTTTTAAAATAATTTAGGTAAATGGGTACACAACGGTCGATCGGCAAAGGGCGTGTGTGGTGGGGTAAAGTTTGGGTACACAACTCTTCCAAGAGGTCTGACCAGCGTGGAAGAGTTCAAACAAATTCCCTCTCGAGTGGAGACCTCTAGAGTGGCGAACAAGCAGTGGTGTGAGCGAGCAATTGCAGGGCACGCTGATCAATATTGCAACACGATATAGTTTACATACTAAATGTATGATGTGTATACCTAATTATGGGCTAGCGGTGAGTGTACTCTTATTCTGCCACTTTTAATGGGGCTGATGGATTGACCGCCATATAGCGCTATGCAAGGAATGATCAGAATTTTAAAAACATTGGCATCTTTAAACTCAGTGAACACTCTACACCAGTACCATTATTCGAAAACTTGTGCTCTACGCATAATTTATTTCAAGGGACCGTCCATAAATGACGCCACGCGATTTTGGCCGATTTTTTTTACCCCCCCTCCCCCCCTCGTCACACGACGTCACAAAAAGTTAGACCCCCCTCAAATGACGTCACAAAGCTCTGCCCTCTCCCCCAAAACTATATTTCCATTTTGAAAATGAAACGTGCTTCAAATCACTTTAAACTATTGTCATTGTAGTGCGTATTTAATGTGGCGCTGCACTCTGATGTTGTAGGAGAAAACATGTATTAAAAAGGAGGCGTTGGAAAGCTGAAATTTAGCATAAAAATAACTTGAAAATATTCAACGTCTAACTAAAACTGCAGATGTTCAGAATATTATATAGAAATTATCTTATAATTATAAAATATTCAAAGTAATTATAACTATGAAAAAAATACTTGAAACTTTGTAGTAGAACGAAGCAAAATGGAGAGTACAATTATAACAATCATATATTCATTCCACAGAATGAAAAGCCCTGGTAGAATCAGAATCAAAATGTTTAATAACAATCATTAAAAAAATAAAAAAAATGTATGCTTCTCCATTCTGCCATGGAGAAGCAAAATGCTCCTTCATGGAATAAATAAAAGGTGACCTTAGTAAATTAAAATAATCAAATATTTAATAATGAAATTTTTTTATCAAAATTTGTGTTATAACAGTTATATTTAACTAATAGTTATTTAAAGTTGCGCCTTTTAAAGTGACGTCACATTTCTCACCCCCCCCCCCTCCCCCCCTCGTCACACATCGTCCCAAATGTCTGACCCCCCTCCCCCCCCAGGTGCGTGACGTCATTTATGAACGGCCCCCAATGGCCTCTCAGCCATACATTTATGTGATAATATGTATTGCACTATCAACTTCTGCTAAGCGGCGCAGCTACGCGGTCGTATTTAAAAATAGCTCACGAAAAACGTATATGTAAATAACTATTTTCCAAATAACCACTAATCTAGATTCCTTATCAAGCAGCACGCGCCGTTATTTCCCTCCAAAATGCTTGCCAAGCTGCCTATCTAATCACTCCCAACAACCAGCCTTGCCCACGGCGGCAGGAAGTCCTGGCAACAGCAGATATATTCACCAGGCACCTTGTAGTTGATTCATAGCCTGGATGTGGCAATTTAGAAATCCTTCGGCAGAGGAGCGTTATGCTGACTTAATGCATCGGAGCAATTCATGTGGCAGCTCGATTTACGGTGGGAATTATGGGAGCGCTTGTGTCCTGGATCATTTGTTGGCTTGTGCAGTGCCTGCTCTGCCAAGGTAAATATGACATGAAATATAATATTGAAATGTTTGTATTTAAATATATATGAACGTGAAAAAGAAAACAGAGTACCTGAACTTAATCATGTAAAGTAGTATACGGGATTTTTTTTAACAGCATGTTGTACATTTTGATCTGTCATTGCGATATATTATTTTACTTTTTCGATATGTATCTATGTTGAGCTTCTTTTGTAGGGAACCGTGCTAACTGGAGGTGCAGAGGAAGGACAACAAACTAAACACAAAAAGCAGTTCTAAAAATATATATATTTCCTTTTGTGGCATACAATTTCAGTTGATGATGAATATTATGGAAGACAAGCGAAATAATATTCAACGGCATAATACTCGAGGTGGCTCTTAGGTCACAGCACTGTGTTCACGCCGCTGATAATCTGGGTGCGAACACAGATTTCAGCTGCTCGTCATAAGCCGGGTTCTCAAGTAAAGATGAGTTGATGGTCTCTGCCCAGTCAGCCGGGGACTGTACGAATAACCGTCTCGTAACGTTTTTTCATTTGCTGATATTGGCTAAATTACAAAATAATTTTTAATATCGATTTTGTGTATGAATCTGGAAAAAAAGATAATCTTCAAATAATCCCTGACACAATGAGAGCACTGCTCTGGAAGATTTACGAATTTATTTGTTTATAAACGACGATATGCCGATAGCACAGTCAACAGATTGAACATGTTTAGTTTTTTGTAAAACTTGATATCTATATCTTCTTGTTTCTTTCGGTAAAGTCACGTAGAAGGGAAGTAATAAAATAATAAAAATAAAACATAATAAAACAATTCTCACGACGTTTCGGCTACAACGCAAGCAGCCGTCTTCAGGTGAAGAATGAGACACTACCAAACTAGGAGCTTATATATAAGCTGCATTGGGGGTTGAAGAGCGCCTTAACAAAAAGAATGTGCATGTGAAGAGGGATTTAGCATATTCATGGAAAATGCGTAGGCGTTGGGCGGGGGGGTGTCAAAGTCATATTATGCCCATGCATTATGCAGGATCAGCAGCAACCAAGGGGGGTGCAGGGATTAGCAGTAACAAAGGAAAGGAATGTTAATGATATGTAGCTGCAGTTACTCAACAACCACGTAGAAAACTAAAGTATAAACTACATAAAAAACTAAAGTATAAACTGCATCGCACCATCAGTATACTTACTATACTCTATAATAAGCTGAGTTACTAACAGCAAGTAATAAATTACAATTTTACCTCGTAAAAATTCTATAATATGCTTCCATCTAAACCTTATTCTCTTACATCACACGAGCATATACCGTACTATATACTGCCATAGATAAACCCAACATTAAATTATATACTGTATTGCTGTAAACCAACCTATATCTTATACATTTAATATCACACTATGTATTATTCTACACACCCTAATGTGTATCGAAATGGTTTATTACGTCCTTCCAATGATTGCTGAGCCAGAATCCATCTTCTCGGTTAAAGTTGTCTCTGTGTTTGTATATGTGGATCGCCTCATGAACGAATCTCTCATGATAGCCAGATGGCTTGCAGAGAACCTCTGTCTTGGAGAAGTCAATATCATGTGAGCCCACTGAGTTGTAACAGTGATCTGCCACGGCTGAGGTGTTAGTCCTACCGTGTTTCAGGTCAGCTTTATGTTCACGGATGCGGTCCGAGACATGTCGTTTGGTTTCCCCAATGTAACTGCTACCACAGAGGAAACTTAGTTTGTAGACGCCAGGGTACTGTATGTCTGGAACCACATCTTTTACAGACGGTACCAGATCACGGATTTTATGTACTGTGTTGAATCGGACCTGGATCTTGTGTTTAATCAGGATTTTGGAGATCTTTTTTGTGACCCCAGCAATGTAGGGTAAGGTGATGGTCTTGAAAGGCTCCTCAACAGGATCCTTCTTGATGGTTGGAGTGATGGCTTTGCTGATTGTATAGTCGGAGTAACCATTTGCCTTAAGAGCTTGGCGTACGTGTTTGAGTTCACTGGAAATGTGTTCATGGTCGGAGATGCATTGGGCTCTATGATATAGAGTCTTGATGAGGGAATTCTTCTGAGATGGATGGTGGTGGGAATCCGGTTTTAGATAAGCATCCGTGTGGGTGGCTTTCCTGTAGACAGAGTGGCTCATTGAACCATCAGGTCTCCTTTTGATTAGGACATCCAAAAAGGGTAGCTTGCCATCATTTTCGACTTCCATGGTGAATCTGATGGCTGGGTGTATGGAATTGATGTGGTCGAGAAATTGGTCTAGAGCAGGCCGGCCATGTGGCCAGATGACAAAAGTGTCGTCTACGTACCTCTTCCATAAGGTCGGGCGTAGAGTGGCAGTCTGGATGGCGTCCGTCTCAAATTTCTCCATGAAGATGTTGGCTACAACCGGAGATAGGGGGGAGCCCATTGGGGTGCCCTCAATTTGCTTGTAGAAGGTTCCATTCCAGGTGAAGTATGTATTGGTTAAGCAGTGTCTCACCAGGGGGGGTACCCCAGCATTCAGGTCGTCTGGGGACAGGGCAATCCCCTTGATTGTCGATACCAGGTCAGTAGAGTTTAGTACTGCAGAGGTGGTTTTTCCAGTGAAAGGCCGTAGGATTTCGGACAAAAAACGAGCCAGTTTGTAAGTGGGGGAGTTGATAGTAGAGACAATGGGACGAAGAGGTGTATCTTCTTTATGTATCTTTGGCAAGCCGTACAATCTTGGTGGTCTGGCTGCAGAAGGTTTCAACGAGAACTGTTTGGTCTGATCAATTAATGCGGTTGAAGCAGAAATGATGTTGTTGGTTTTGGAGACGAGGCTGTTGGTGGGGTCTCTTTTTATTTTTGTATAGCTGCCATCGTTTAGTAGTTCTTGAATTTTGTTGTTGTATTCTATTTTGTCCATGATGACAGTGGCATTGCCTTTGTCGGCTGAGAGGATGACAATGTCATCCCTCTTTTTTAATTGAGCTAATTCAAAACGCTCCTCTTTGCTGATGTTGCTAGCTGGCATCTTAGCGTTTTTGAGGGTTACAGAGATTTCGGATCTTGCTACGTCTGCAGCGATGTGACTCAAGCCCTTGAGAGCTACATCTACTCGAGCAATTATATCATTAACTGGTATGTGTCTAGGTGTGACTGCAAAGTTTAGTCCTTTAGCTAAAACGGATTTCAAACCTTCAGAAATAGGACTGTTACTGCGATTAATTACGACTTTGTTAATATCTAGCTTTTCAATGTGTGGGTCCGGTTTCTTGTTTGAGAGGCGATTGAATTTGGAAATCAAGTTGTCCTTACATTTAGTCGACATAGCGGCAGCTGAAGAGGCAGTCATTTTTTCCACATGTTCCCAATCCGATGTGGACATTGTTACACTCAAAGATAAGTGTGATTTGTAGAGTGTCTTGTCTAACTGATCTAGTTCGGTGCGCGTAAGTCTGATTTTCTCTGAGATAAGAGCTAAGCTAGTTCTAGACAGAATTCGTTTCGCATTAGAAGAAGTTACAGCAGCAGATGTTAGTGTAAATGCGTTTGGTATTACCTTAGAGTCGCGGCATCTCTTCAGAAAGGTGAGAGACTCGATTAGCTGAGCCTTCTTATCCCGGAGCTTGTTGAAGGATCTCAGAGTTATGTGGAAACCCTCCCCGTAGAGGCGGTTAAATTTCGATTTAAAGCTTTCGTGACTGCAGGGATTCATCTTCTTGTTTCTTTCGGTAAAGTCACGTAGAAGGGAAGTAATAAAATAATAAAAATAAAACATAATAAAACAATTCTCACGACGTTTCGGCTACAACGCAAGCAGCCGTCTTCAGGTGAAGAATGAGACACTACCAAACTAGGAGCTTATATATAAGCTGCATTGGGGGTTGAAGAGCGCCTTAACAAAAAGAATGTGCATGTGAAGAGGGATTTAGCATATTCATGGAAAATGCGTAGGCGTTGGGCGGGGGGGTGTCAAAGTCATATTATGCCCATGCATTATGCAGGATCAGCAGCAACCAAGGGGGGTGCAGGGATTAGCAGTAACAAAGGAAAGGAATGTTAATGATATGTAGCTGCAGTTACTCAACAACCACGTAGAAAACTAAGGTATAAACTACATAAAAAACTAAAGTATAAACTGCATCGCACCATCAGTATACTTACTATACTCTATAATAAGCTGAGTTACTAACAGCAAGTAATACATTACAATTTTACCTCGTAAAAATTCTATAATATGCTTCCATCTAAACCTTATTCTCTTACATCACACGAGCATATACCGTACTATATACTGCCATAGATAAACCCAACATTAAATTATATACTGTATTGCTGTAAACCAACCTATATCTTATACATTTAATATCACACTATGTATTATTATTTTACGAGGTAAAATTGTAATGTATTACTTGCTGTTAGTAACTCAGCTTATTATAGAGTATAGTAAGTATACTGATGGTGCGATGCAGTTTATACT
Source organism: Lethenteron reissneri (assembly GCF_015708825.2). NCBI lineage: Eukaryota > Metazoa > Chordata > Hyperoartia > Petromyzontiformes > Petromyzontidae > Lethenteron > Lethenteron reissneri. The sequence goes on from NC_083801.1 coordinate 2,817,958, forward strand.
TTAGTTTTTTATGTAGTTTATACTTTAGTTTTCTACGTGGTTGTTGAGTAACTGCAGCTACATATCATTAACATTCCTTTCCTTTGTTACTGCTAATCCCTGCACCCCCCTTGGTTGCTGCTGATCCTGCATAATGCATGGGCATAATATGACTTTGACACCCCCCCGCCCAACGCCTACGCATTTTCCATGAATATGCTAAATCCCTCTTCACATGCACATTCTTTTTGTTAAGGCGCTCTTCAACCCCCAATGCAGCTTATATATAAGCTCCTAGTTTGGTAGTGTCTCATTCTTCACCTGAAGACGGCTGCTTGCGTTGTAGCCGAAACGTCGTGAGAATTGTTTTATTATGTTTTATTTTTATTATTTTATTACTTCCCTTCTACGTGACTTTACCGAAAGAAACAAGAAGATGAATCCCTGCAGTCACGAAAGCTTTAAATCGAAATTTAACCGCCTCTACGGGGAGGGTTTCCACATAACTCTGAGATCCTTCAACAAGCTCCGGGATAAGAAGGCTCAGCTAATCGAGTCTCTCACCTTTCTGAAGAGATGCCGCGACTCTAAGGTAATACCAAACGCATTTACACTAACATCTGCTGCTGTAACTTCTTCTAATGCGAAACGAATTCTGTCTAGAACTAGCTTAGCTCTTATCTCAGAGAAAATCAGACTTACGCGCACCGAACTAGATCAGTTAGACAAGACACTCTACAAATCACACTTATCTTTGAGTGTAACAATGTCCACATCGGATTGGGAACATGTGGAAAAAATGACTGCCTCTTCAGCTGCCGCTATGTCGACTAAATGTAAGGACAACTTGATTTCCAAATTCAATCGCCTCTCAAACAAGAAACCGGACCCACACATTGAAAAGCTAGATATTAACAAAGTCGTAATTAATCGCAGTAACAGTCCTATTTCTGAAGGTTTGAAATCCGTTTTAGCTAAAGGACTAAACTTTGCAGTCACACCTAGACACATACCAGTTAATGATATAATTGCTCGAGTAGATGTAGCTCTCAAGGGCTTGAGTCACATCGCTGCAGACGTAGCAAGATCCGAAATCTCTGTAACCCTCAAAAACGCTAAGATGCCAGCTAGCAACATCAGCAAAGAGGAGCGTTTTGAATTAGCTCAATTAAAAAAGAGGGATGACATTGTCATCCTCTCAGCCGACAAAGGCAATGCCACTGTCATCATGGACAAAATAGAATACAACAACAAAATTCAAGAACTACTAAACGATGGCAGCTATACAAAAATAAAAAGAGACCCCACCAACAGCCTCGTCTCCAAAACCAACAACATCATTTCTGCTTCAACCGCATTAATTGATCAGACCAAACAGTTCTCGTTGAAACCTTCTGCAGCCAGACCACCAAGATTGTACGGCTTGCCAAAGATACATAAAGAAGATACACCTCTTCGTCCCATTGTCTCTACTATCAACTCCCCCACTTACAAACTGGCTCGTTTTTTGTCCGAAATCCTACGGCCTTTCACTGGAAAAACCACCTCTGCAGTACTAAACTCTACTGACCTGGTATCGACAATCAAGGGGATTGCCCTGTCCCCAGACGACCTGAATGCTGGGGTACCCCCCCTGGTGAGACACTGCTTAACCAATACATACTTCACCTGGAATGGAACCTTCTACAAGCAAATTGAGGGCACCCCAATGGGCTCCCCCCTATCTCCGGTTGTAGCCAACATCTTCATGGAGAAATTTGAGACGGACGCCATCCAGACTGCCACTCTACGCCCGACCTTATGGAAGAGGTACGTAGACGACACTTTTGTCATCTGGCCACATGGCCGGCCTGCTCTAGACCAATTTCTCGACCACATCAATTCCATACACCCAGCCATCAGATTCACCATGGAAGTCGAAAATGATGGCAAGCTACCCTTTTTGGATGTCCTAATCAAAAGGAGACCTGATGGTTCAATGAGCCACTCTGTCTACAGGAAAGCCACCCACACGGATGCTTATCTAAAACCGGATTCCCACCACCATCCATCTCAGAAGAATTCCCTCATCAAGACTCTATATCATAGAGCCCAATGCATCTCCGACCATGAACACATTTCCAGTGAACTCAAACACGTACGCCAAGCTCTTAAGGCAAATGGTTACTCCGACTATACAATCAGCAAAGCCATCACTCCAACCATCAAGAAGGATCCTGTTGAGGAGCCTTTCAAGACCATCACCTTACCCTACATTGCTGGGGTCACAAAAAAGATCTCCAAAATCCTGATTAAACACAAGATCCAGGTCCGATTCAACACAGTACATAAAATCCGTGATCTGGTACCGTCTGTAAAAGATGTGGTTCCAGACATACAGTACCCTGGCGTCTACAAACTAAGTTGCCTCTGTGGTAGCAGTTACATTGGGGAAACCAAACGACATGTCTCGGACCGCATCCGTGAACATAAAGCTGACCTGAAACACGGTAGGACTAACACCTCAGCCGTGGCAGATCACTGTTACAACTCAGTGGGCTCACATGATATTGACTTCTCCAAGACAGAGGTTCTCTGCAAGCCATCTGGCTATCATGAGAGATTCGTTCATGAGGCGATCCACATATACAAACACAGAGACAACTTTAACCGAGAAGATGGATTCTGGCTCAGCAATCATTGGAAGGACGTAATAAACCATTTCGATACACATTAGGGTGTGTAGAATAATACATAGTGTGATATTAAATGTATAAGATATAGGTTGGTTTACAGCAATACAGTATATAATTTAATGTTGGGTTTATCTATGGCAGTATATAGTACGGTATATGCTCGTGTGATGTAAGAGAATAAGGTTTAGATGGAAGCATATTATAGAATTTTTACGAGGTAAAATTGTAATGTATTACTTGCTGTTAGTAACTCAGCTTATTATAGAGTATAGTAAGTATACTGATGGTGCGATGCAGTTTATACTTTAGTTTTTTATGTAGTTTATACTTTAGTTTTCTACGTGGTTGTTGAGTAACTGCAGCTACATATCATTAACATTCCTTTCCTTTGTTACTGCTAATCCCTGCACCCCCCTTGGTTGCTGCTGATCCTGCATAATGCATGGGCATAATATGACTTTGACACCCCCCCGCCCAACGCCTACGCATTTTCCATGAATATGCTAAATCCCTCTTCACATGCACATTCTTTTTGTTAAGGCGCTCTTCAACCCCCAATGCAGCTTATATATAAGCTCCTAGTTTGGTAGTGTCTCATTCTTCACCTGAAGACGGCTGCTTGCGTTGTAGCCGAAACGTCGTGAGAATTGTTTTATTATGTTTTATTTTTATTATTTTATTACTTCCCTTCTACGTGACTTTACCGAAAGAAACAAGAAGATGAATCCCTGCAGTCACGAAAGCTTTAAATCGAAATTTGATATCTATACTCTTTGGGTTTTTTATTTTATTTTATTTTCACTTACTTGACTTTACCGAAAGAACCAAAGAGTATGGATCCTTACAGTCACGAAAACTTCAAATCTAGAATTGATATCTATAGTATTACAAATAATAACGCGTCAACACTATATTGTCATCACTGCTGTATTATAGTTGAACAAAACCGATAATGTGTTGATGTTTCAGGTATTTGCCCTTCTTCAGGGCAAAGAAAGACAGAAAGATGTATCAAAATATTTAGATAACTTTACATATCAAAGGGAAGCACCTGGATCGTATGGTATAATTGAAGACCTCATAAGATGCACAACAACCTCCGATTAGCGCGGTTGGCTACGTATGGTGCGAAAGAAGTTCAACATACATTCATGCAACCAGTTGTTGTAACAAAATTACTAACCCTGTACTGTACCAAATGTTTACACACAATTGATACACTGCAATCGTGGAATGACACTTCGACAATTCTTCTTTTTAAAAAGATGCTAAAGCTAACTCAAAGAACGAGACACTTTTGGGAAATGTCTTTCCACTATCGGTCAGATTCTGAAACATTCGTGAATTCCAAACACAATTTACACGTAGCCTTTGGAAACCATGGAAAAAGCATTTAACTCGGAGGAAATTGATGCATTCATCCAAGCTCTCACAAACCAATGTATACAATATACATGAATAATACAATCCATTTACAAAAAACGGAACAGCTATACCAATATAGGAAATATATGATACTTTGTGTATATATAAATGCGTACAAAAGTGGCTGAATATGCTCAGATGAATTTGCCATAATTTAATTGCACTGTTGTATTTCAGGTTCACGTCTAATTAGTGCATCTCCTACACCTAAATACTTAACACCCAGGCATGCAGATGGCAGAGAAGGAGAAAGTATCAAGTTGATATGCAAGGCCTCTGATAATTTTTGGTTTGCGCCAGAAAACCAACAATCACATAGAGCAGTCTCATGGTACTGGTGGAGTTCATTGGAGAAATTCTTGCCTCAGCTTAATATTAAACAGCTTGTCATTGAACAGTTTTCTACTAAAATAATTCGAAAACCAGAAAAAACATCACAGTTCCACGACAGGGTTAACATTTCAGACGCTGATTTTGAAGGAGGATTTTTTTCCCTAAATATTAAAAATCTGCAGCTGAACGATTCAGGGGTGTTTTCCTGTGAAGCATGGGGAAACGCTGCTATGCACCTTGCAACGGTTAACCTGACGGGTAAGAGTTGTTTTAAAGATTATCTTTCTATCTGTGCACCTCCATGGCCATCGCACCCTCCCTCTTGCATGATATACAGCCTGATCATCTCGTACAGTAGCTGCGCATGCCACTGAGATTCTGCAATTGAAATGTGGTTAAGGAGTTATCCAAACTATTGTCTAACGTCATTTCCAAGGCCAATGCCGTAAGTCAATTTCGGCATTAACATTTGAACATCACTCATTAACGCGTACATATAATAATACGTGCGAAAACGTGTATGGATTGTTTCCAAGGTTTCAAGGAGCAGGACTATCTTAGAAAATCCATTGAGCTAAATATCGGAAAAGTAGTGGAGGATATAACTTTAGGACACGCTTTTTGACGAGTGGTATCCAACTAACTAAAATGATAACATCTTCAACTTGAGAGCAGAAGGGAATGTTTAACATCGCCCCAAAGTGATAATCAGACGGCTTTATATAGTTCACGCTTGCTCTCCACATTAGAAAAGTCATCATTTGAATAAACAGAATATGGATATTGAGAATACGTGTTAAGTAATACCGGATTGCACTTTGATAATTGAAATTGAAAACTATATAAAGATATACTGTCAATGGACTGCAATTGTTGTCAAATACGTTTACTGTATCTGTTAAGTGGATGTTACATATTCTGACATCTTTCACGAGCATAGTTTGCTTATGTGATATGTCAGTCAAAAAACAGCATTTGAAAATTAATCAAAGCTAGGCTGTCAATAACACACACTCTCACATGTTTACATTCAGCCTAGTAGTTAGATAATGCATCACAAGGGATTATAATTTCACGTAGCGCAATTGTATAAAGACATAACAGAGTTATTACAGAGTGTCCATTTCCTTTTGTTTCAGTTCGTCCCAAAGTTCCTCCGGAAGAGTCATCAACCAGTCAATGTAAGTAAAGTATAAAGTACGACTAGAACTCAATTTACACGCAAGACAGCAAAATTACACTTGGCCATAGGTGGAGTATAGATAATGTTGTTCAATATATATTATTGGTTCTTTCGGTAAAGTCACGTAGAAGGGAAACAATAAAATAAAAAATATAAAACAATAAGTGAGAATTGTATTGTTATATATATTTTTATTTTATTTTATTGTTTCCCTTCCACGTGACTTTACCGAAAGAACCAAGAATATGAATCACTGCAGTCACGAAAGCTTTAAATCAAAATTGTTCAATATTCTTTCATTTACTTTTTCAGATTACATAGGTGACTGGCGTGAAACAAACGCAAGTGCCTCAATTACAAACATGACTCCTCAGGCGGATTCTACATTTTGCCCCTCGCTCCAATGCCGAGTGGCTATCTCAGTGCCCGTGGGTGTTATAATTCTAGCTGCCGTGAGCGTCACCATTGTTTTGTGTGTACGATACTCAAGGCCATCAGGTAAGCAGTCGATTGGAATTTCCCGTCCTGTTTCCTACCTACGACATGAACATGGATACCATCGAGAGTAACAGATTTCTCCGTCTCTCTCCGTCCGTGTGTTTTCGATCTTTCTCCCTCCTTGCAACCCCTCCACTCGAAGCACCCTCCTCTGTACGTTGAGCAGTCCCCCTCCTTAACCTCCGTCCGTTCCTCTCGTAAAGCTTCACCTCTTCTACACTGCCCGTTCCCTTCCTCTTCCCTGCCATCCACCCCTACCCTCCATCCCCTCCCTTCCCTGTAGCCCTTTCGTGACCCCCACGTGCCCCCTATCGCGATCGCTCATTCTACGGCCCTTGCACGACCTTGCATTCTAAATCACTATAGTTTTGTTACTGCTTTTAAACCCCATGCAAAGCGCCTTGAGCTAAGTCGCTCTATCAATATAAAATAAAATAAGATGTGTTTACATCCATTGACGGAATTCAACTTTATTCGCGTGTGACCGCATTTGTGACCTCACCACCGTTCGTTGCTTAAGTCGCCCTATATTCCACCCGGTGTTCGTAGACCACAAACATCAAACAGCCAATTCGCCGTGAGAATCATCTAATTGGATGGTAAATGTCACCAGTGAGTGCAGGGGTAATGCTCAGATTTCTGCTTGCTGTATAACAGGCAGCTTGTGTGTTGCAGCAGCAGCACCAGCAATGACATGCGCACCACCACCAGCAGAATCCATAGCAATAACTGTTCGTGAAGCCTTATGTTGCAGACCTTCAAGGCAAATGCTGTTAGCGAGCACCTATGAAGGCCGGCACGGCACACTAGACGGAGGGCGGCCATCACCACACGTTTTGTTTCCTTCTTACACATCGCGCTCTGTACTCGTATGAGGCTGAGTCGACATAGGAGAGGCCCAGAACTGGTGCAGATTACCACCACTGGTGTTGGTGGCTGTGAGTGGGAAACAAACTCAGGTTGGTAATTGGCAGCACGCTAACCGCTTGTGTACGCGTTTGTACATGGTTTCAGCCACTGTAAAATTGCCATATCACAAACACACTATATACTCACAGCCCGAGACAGACAGCCTTGCACATTCGCAGACCACAGTTCCCCAGAAACACCGCACGGAGAAGTCAATGCTGTGACTCAGTCGTAGCCACATTATAACCGCCACAGTTTGGGTTCTTATTGGTATAACGTCTTAATGTTCTGTGACTATTGAGAAATACTGTGGATGAATTTCCCCCTACTGTTAAAAGGTTTGTGATGACGCGGATGGGAAATACGAGGCGTTTACTACGATATGAATGTTCATAATTCATACGTTTCACCCTTAGTATGCGCAAGGTTCGATATTAATACCTCCAGATGGCTTGTCAGTTACTGATAAAATATCTCGATATGCACCGTTAAATCTTGATTTGAAGCTTTCGTGACTGCAGGAATCCATACTCTTTGGTTCTTTCGGCAAAGTCTCGTGGGTAGAAAATTATTAAAATTATTAATAGATCACGACGTTTCGATCACAACACAAGCGACCGTCTTCACCATTAATCATTTTCTATCTACGTGACTTTACCGAAAGAACCAAAGATTATGCACCGTTAAGTTGATGTGGCTCATTCAAATGTGTGCGGTCTTTGTTGTCAGAACCCTTCAGATGTATACAGCCACAACGTCGTTTACAGAATACGAAAAAAAACAAGAAAGCAATGGAAACTTGATCAACAGGAATGTTTGATTTTCAGAAGAGCCACATTTCATGGTAGATGTAGGTAAATTCAAGGAATAGATATCGTGCCATTGGGTGGAGTAATAATAATGTGGGGATAGAGAGACGGGAAAACATAAAGTGGAAACAAATATAATGAGGTTTCACTGTACGTTATTAGTTAACTTTTTACAAACGTAAATCATGTTGGTGTTGTTGTATTGTAATCGGTTGTACACTACAGTTGCACATGCAATAGAGGAAGAAAGAAGCCCCAGTCAAATAATATATGCACCTATAAAGTACGACAATCCAGGTCAGCACCAACAAACATTTTAACACGTAGACTTTCGTGACCAATATCATACATTCGTCATTGTAAATGCTGTGGCTTGGCTCTCCAACCCACCGGTGTGCTGTACTAGTGACGAATTGGCCACGTTCTGTTTACGTGACAACCCTTGCTAGTTGGCTGTGTCGGGTGGTGGCAGGTTTTAACGAAACATTTATATATTTACGCGATCTAACCCAAAAGACCTCTATTATGGACCGACAAACATTTTCGTTAATTCAGATGATACAGGCGTCCCTCGCGTAACGCCTTCCCCCCACAGCGCGAATACGCAGTTACCCAATCGATTCTTGAGGGACATACTTCGCACTTACGCTGCGCGTTTCAAAGTTGCGCGCTAAATTTTTTTTAAAAAGTTGTAATATCGATTTCTTTCAAAATGTAAAGATAATTGTCAATGATAAAAAATTTTAAGTAAAACAAAATTTCGCAGGTTAATAAAATAAAATCTCAATATGTTGGTTGCAGCGCCCAGCCCGTGAACCTGAGTAGCAGCAGACCCATGGAAACGTTCAAGAAGCCCTAAAGTTGCTCCTCATTAAGTAATCTTTGCCAGTAGCAATTTGTTTAATATGTAATTTATATTTTTACTAAACTCCTCACGAAGTATTTTTTGCAATGTTAATATTATTCATAAGTATTGCATTTATACGTATTTTGTAAATCCAGGGCAAAAAAAGGAAATTTAATTATGCTGAAATTATCTTCGGCAATACCCCCCCGCCGCTTGCAATAAGTATGCCTACAGGAAAATAGCGCGAATTTGACTCACGTGCTGTTTTTCAGGAAGGCACGTGGCGTGTTATGCAAGAGACGCCTGTATAGACACCGTATCAAAATTGTGTTTGTAACAAGAAGATGCACGCGTTATTGTTATCTTATCACCATACCGAATGGGCAAGTTTGTTCACAACCAAAAATTGGATATCTGCTTCAACCTGGTTATTGTTGTATGGATTTTGCCAGAGTGGTTCGCACGTTATAAAGTAGAATGCTGAAGAATTTTACGCGAACTGAATATATTCGTATCAATGAGCTCTAAAGGGCAAATCCACACGAAATCCAACGGATGGCTCTGTGCGATTGATTAGCTTGAAATTCAACGCAAAAGTTGTATATTATGACGGGTATTTGTATACGTATATTTTACAAGTATTACTATGCACAGGCAAACATCTAAAGAGACGTAATTTCATAAACGCCATTACTGTGCTGGCATTGTGAGATGTTTTTGTTTCTTTTTGGATACAGTTTTGTTGTCTCGTGTGACTTGTAAAACAGCATGAGGGTGATTCCTTTTTTACCCCCGCGTAAACCAATAAAATCAATCAATTACTCAAATAAAAATCCACGGGATACTTGAATAATTAAGGGATTGTGTGAAAAACATTGCCATTACATTGCCATAATGGGAACTCAATTTCATCAATGTATGCACAGGCTTGGGCTAACTTAACATGCATCAACTTCGGTGTTTCGTGTGTACTCAACAACGTTCGACTTGTTTAGACTATTTCATGGATATGCGTGGAAGCTTAATTTATTAACATGTTGCTGCATTGCACGTTTCATTTTGATTTAGCAAATGACGCCTTACAAACGGAGACATATGAGGAGGTAAATATAATCAGACTTCAATTTGATTCCCAGTACGTCACATTTGAAAGTGTCTTGTCGTATGCAATATTCCCTCTGCAATCTGGTAAGTCCTCGCTTAATGCGTGTTCACACAACGCGGTTTTCCTGTAACGCGGTTATACCATAAGGGAACACTTTTCGCACAATATGGAACGCGGCGTGAAAACGCGGAACGCACACAGTAAGAACGTGGAACGCGTACCGTTATAACGTGGAACATGCACATGGAAGACGAATCTTTAGAATTGCTTCATGTGTTTAGTTTGTTGTCCTGCAATTAGCAGGGTTGGCTATGTACGGTGTGAAAGAAGTTCAAAATACATACACCCCGCAGTGAATTAAGAAAAGGCCTGTTGCATGTACATATGAGGAGTAGGAGTGTAGTGGTTAGCAAGCTGCGTTATGAATCTGGCGATCCGAGTTCGATTCCTCTCACGGCCACCAACACCAGTGACGATTATCTGAATCGGTCCTGGGCCTCCCCTAGGTCGACTCAGACTTAAATAAGTACCTAGTGCGTTGTGTAAACATCATCACTGGAGAGACAAAGCGGCAGGGCGTGGTGCTGGCCACCACTTGTATAAAGTGCCGGCCTTCATAGGTTTTTGCCAATAGCACTTGCCCCAACAGTCTGGCAAAGGCTATACGGGGGATGTTTGTCTTTGTACGTTTTGACAGTTGAATAACGCTTGCTAATGGGTGCATGGGGTATTTAGAAGGTAATATTCCAATTTGGTAATGTACGCTGAACACGACTGTATCACTTTTTTTGTCGTTGAAATATCTCATTTAAAATCACACACACTGGTGTGTGTGCAAGCAAGGTTTTTGAAATTTCAGGCCACCCAGGTATGCCAGCACGCGGTGCGTGGGCACAGCAGTGTGCCCTCAAATGCGTCACGGCTCTGCTTTTTCCGATTGCGGAATGTCCGCTGGGTTAGCCGCAGTTTGCCGATGCTATGGAAAGCTCGCGAAATATGTAGTCCGCGATGATGATATCGTCCGTTCTCTAAAATAGCGTGACAATCAGTTTCAATGACAATGCCATATTTTATCAGAGCATGTTTGCTTGCATGTTCACCACAAGTGCGTGTGGGTTAACGCAGACTTGATTCATTGCGAAAGGTTTCTATTTGGTGTTTGAACATCGTAACAAGACCCGTTTTATTGCCAGAAAGGGCAAAACCTATTCTAATTTTTCAAACTATGAAACTGGCAAAAAAAAGGTCCCATGACAAAAGTAAAAGTTATCGTAAATAGTTATAATAAAATTAATGACGTCTCGATGACAGTGTGAGTTGTGTTTTATTGGACACCGGGACATCTAATAGGTGTCGGGATACCGTGAGAAGAATACAATATAGTTATTTGTAACGTTTGGATAAAGACATGATCCTATGTGATCTAAGACTGTGTGTACATTACAGGTCATCAAAGTTACATATTTCTGCTCGAGACACAAATCCCATATCTCAGCCAATACAAAGAGACTGCAATTATTGTGATATCAGGGATCATAAAAAACTACTGTGATAATACCGATATACTCTTTGGTTCTTTCGGCAAAGTCACGTAGGTATAAAATACATTTCTCACATTAACATCACTAGCCCCGGCCACTTCTTTATGACTCTTGGGCAGCACCCATTTCAAACCTTTTAAAACAGTCTGCCTCAGCAGCAGACCATGCTTTCTCACCTGATGACGGACGCTTGTGTTGCGCCCAAAACGTCATGATTTATTTTATTTCATACCTACGTGACTTTACCGAAAGAACCAAAGAGTATGGATTCCTGCAGTCACGAAAGCTTCAAATCAAGATCAATACCTAAAAAAATAAGCATACTCGGTATATCTATCCCTCTACATGAACATTTTAAGTATTTCTTCAACTGTCCCGTCAACCGCAAGGCCTTGTGGGAGTGCATCATTTCAGCAGCCATGGGCACAACATGCGAATCAACAGATAGGTGAAGGCGATATATGATCTGCTATATTTATTGCCTATATTTTGCACAATGACGCTAATGCTCATTTTTGTCTTGTGATAGTACAGTCGCTATAATATGGCCAGCATCTTATACCGAGTCACCGTCTGATCTGATCACGAGTGGAGATGGGGAGATCAGTGAACCCCCATGTCCATCGTTTTCATCCATGCCGGTACTATATTCACATTTCAACATCCAGCATGGTGGCTTGCAAGTTCAAATCCCGGTCAAATGTCCACTGATTGTACTTTGGAGAGAGCATTCCTCACCACGGAGATGTGGAAATTACGTAAACCTCAAAGCCACTTATGGAGATTGCATGTATGTACGTATGTTGAACTTCTATTGCAACGCATGTAGCCAAACCGTGCTGATGAGATTAACGCTGCTCCAGCCCTTATTTGATTGTCGAGACCCGTTGACGTAATATGCGACTTTTACTTCATTTTAAGAATTTCCATACACAACTAATGTAGTACAGGGGCACTTCAGTCTCTATAACATGACGTTTATGTTGTTTAGACCGGGGCGGGTGCCAAAGGTATTTATAGTTGCAGTCCAGTTAAATCTACTATCCACATGGGTAGGTTGCATACCTCAGGGTCGGATTAAGGTTCTTGTAGGGCCTAGGCACTTCTGTTTCGTAGGCCTTCAATGACAACTCTCTACAGTTGGTACTGGCGCTGTCCCATGTTACTACTACAGCTGCCGTTACTCGCTTGATTGTGCGAAAAAACACCATTTCAAGATGTCATTGCTAATTGTGCAATGAAAAAATCTCGAAAAGTTCATCTCCGGTGTTAATTTCTCTCACCTTATGGAAAAAACATTGATATGACTCCGCCTCTTTGTATATACACTGTGCCTATCCTTGCTATGTAAATATATTTATTCAAGAAGATATCTTTGTTACATATTTAATCATACAAACAACAACAAAACATGGTCACATTTTTCCGTAGGCCCTTTAGTTTTCGAAGGTACAGTGCCCACTGTGCCTATTGGATAATACGGCCCTGGCATACCTACACTGTTGGCAGCCAAATTGACCATAGACCGTGCCTACGGCTGCACAAGTCACAACATTCACGTGGACCACGTCCCACGGATGTTGCAGCCCAACGGTACTGCATAATTGAGATAATTTCTCTTAACCAAACGTTCGCTAATCCACAACCCCACCGTCCATCCATGGCAGACAATCGACGCGTCTCCATAATTGCTGAAGCTATCAGTGGCATTTATCTACCACTCTAATGGAGAATAACAGAGACTAATTATGTTGACTAAAACTCCAGGGCTACCTGCAGATATCTGTAGCATGGGCGTGATGTTGTGCTGTTCGTGATTGTAACAGAGTCTTTTAAGTGTGAATTATGAAGTCAAACCAGCGTGGCCCAGCAGGATGATGAGTCCACGGTGCTGACTGTGCTTGTTGCAGGAGCTGATGTACACCGAGGTGGAGATCACCCGCCATAGGCAGCCCACGCTGGACTAAGAGGCAGTTCATCTCAACAAGCTTCTCAAGATTGCTTCATTCGCAGTGTGGACCACTTTTAAGCACTCTACACCTTTCCACTGTTAATGTCACACAACTGCTATAATCTTCTACTTGGCTTCCGTGGTTAAACAAATGCACGGATAATTTCACACGACAACGTCGTTACGTTTCGATTTAAAGCTTTCGTGACTGCAGGGATTCATCTTCTTGGTTCTTTCGGTAAAGTCACGTAGAAGGAAAATAATAAAAATAAAACATAATAAAAGAATTCTCACGACGTTTCGGCCACAACGCAAGCAGCCGTCTTCAGGTGGAGAACAGGTCTGTCAAGTAGACAGAGTCTGTTTTTCTGAGACGTAAAACCAAGCAGCTGTGATCATGCTACTCATCATTAATAAGTAATAACCTTTTAAATACAGCAGGGTGTGAAGGTTAAAGTAGAGATGTGTTTGTCGTGAGGCAAGGGAGTTTATGATCGTTCAGCTCACATAGTCTTGCGTCACCATTCTGCATTTTGTGTTCGCGTTCCAAAAAGGGGACAAGAGAAAACTTGTGCAGGACGGAAGGGGAGGCAAAGCGCGTGAAGTGTGTGGGTATATTGGGTGCAAAGCAGCAGCGTGCCACGCTGCGACGAGCAATAGGCACAGCGGGACGCTGCAGATTTGCACTTACAACAACAGCCTTACAGGCACAGCTGTCAGGCACATTAACCATCCCTCGCGTTTGTCTTAAGGACTATTAATTTACAATTAAATCAACAGTGCACACTTGTTTATTTGTAGGCGTTCAATGGCACATCTAGAGCAATACTGCCAATCCATGGGAAGAAATGTGTCGATAACTGGATATTATAAAATATAGAAACATTTATATTGAACACAGTTACACATGGTTATGTTAAATGATACTGAATGCAGATTAGTCTTGTTGCAATAGGAAAATAGCGTACTGTATTGTGATATAGTCATCCACGTGTAAGAAATGGAAAGGCTGGAAGCAAGTGGAGCTTAGTGGTAGAGTGAGTGTAACAAAATGTAATTTCCTATGAATATAGTTTTTACACAATGAACAAAGTGTCACTTTCTTGAATATACTCCCGACAGATGCAATACAGGAACACTCCCAGGCCATATTGCCTTAAATCCAGAGCTCTGCTTTATCCGTTGCCCTGTTAACCAAGACTTTTGTTATCTGCGGGATCTGTAGGTTTTGGGGAAAGGCCAATCATCCATGGCCCTATTCCTTCCAATTATCCGTCGATTAATTATCTGCACCTTTTCTTTACCTCGCGGATAACAGGAGTAATATCGCGGATAACCCCGCGAATATTAGGATCTGCCATATCGGGCCCTCACAAAACCACGAACAATTTGGTGTGTTCTGTACGGTATTCCACCGGTTGATTGCCAGTACAGTAGTGTAATGAGACATAGATTGTACGTCCAAATAATCAGGCTAGATCTACAGTACGGATTCCATGCCTTTAATCACATATGCAAGTAAATGCTAATTTTACGCAAACAAAACATATTGGTTACGTAGATGTGTAGGTATCTGTGTTGCCATCTATATACTGTATTGTACGTACTCATGCCTGAGAGGAGCACACTGAACTTCTAAGTTTTGCCTTCGATTCATATTGTATACTTTAGCAAAAAAAATGAATCATGCATCTCATAAAACAATGTTTTCTCACGTGATGCCGAGTGATTTAAATGTTCACCTGAATGTCACACGGCAAAGGCTCAATACTTAAGCACAAGTAAAATGCTCATATACTGTATACAAAATCTAGAGGTCGCCAGTTCGATCTGCCGGCGCGGCAGGAACACCCCCCTCTGTCTCCCCAGCGGTGTCAATGGGCTCACCACTTGATCAGCAGGTCACATGTGGTGAGGTAAAGCGAGGGTAATCCCACCACCTTCCGAAAGTCTCGGACAGCGTGGAAGAGTAGGCCAAATACCGTCGATGGAGGCTCTCAAGAGCTCACTGTCGTGGAAGCCCTTTCACCAGCGGTGACGTGAGCACGCAATTGCAGGGCTCCACCTTTACTATACTGTAGAATTGAGGTTTATCTAACTATTTAATCTTCAACAAATGTTGAGCATGTTAACCAAACTATGTATTTAATTATAATTTGTAACAATTTTAGCTGAATGGCTTGAAATAGTTTTTTTCAATTTTCATTGTCGCTTGGTTTGATGTAAATTTTCTTGATTAATCATAACTGTCATTCTATTACGGATGTAATACTGTAACTCAAAACTCGAGAGCACTTGTATTTTTGCTTCGGATAAAATAAATGCTTTAAACGTCATGATTTGTTACGTCATGTTTTTTTATGAATATAAAGTTAACTGAAAGCATTCCTTGTTAATGTCGTGCACTGCGACTTGGAGTGATAACCTCATAGAGCTATTGCAAGTTCAAGACTAAAAACAAATTACTAGCTTCAAGCATCTATTTTCTATTAATTAAAAAGCAAAAGAGTTTTCATTTGTAATGTGTTATTACATTTCATTCGACTTAAAAGCAGGCATCGCCTCAAAAAAGTTAATATTTCTACGAGTGCCCTGCTTGGAATATTTGGGCAAAATCACTTTAATTCAAATACAATTTTGAGAAACTACTTTGGCTTGAAAAACAAAAAAATGAGAGCCAACCATGAAAACTAGAAACTAAACACGCCAGCAACTTATATTCTATAATAGCTCATTGTCACCTCCATTCCTTTACATCGGATGTAGTTAAGTACCCTGCCCGCATATTTGTGATCCAACCCATCCTTACCTCCGGTACACTGCATTCCAACCACACCTGGCCAAAGTGCACTGCGTGTGAACCGTGAGCAAACATCATTGACTCTATGAGAGAGTGTGCTGAATACAACTGAGCAGCAGTAGATCCGGCAAGCACCTGCTGGCGACACGCGTCGTTTTGTTTACGCTCTGCGAAAAATGCAATAACTTATCATAAAAGACACACACCCGTGGCAACCACCAGCCCAGCGAGTGACTCTCAGGCCTTACATTCAGCCCAAACAGCAACAAAAGTTTATTCACCATTCAGCTATGAGTCAACTACAATCAATGAATGTTGATATTCAACAATCGCATTAGTTTAGATATTCCATTCAGCTAGTTGAAATGTTACTCTGCCAAAACAAATATACGTAAAAAAAAGCCTCGGTTAATAGCAGTAACATCGATATTAATCAATGGATGAATGTTACACATCGATATTAAATATTAATCAAATAAATATTAATCAATGGATTAATATCGATTAATATCGATGTTACACACTGCTTATAACCTATGCTATGTATTACTCTTTTTATGAATCCATTGATTAATATCGATTCGGAAGCTCACAAAACATCAAAATGAATATGCAGCAATCAATCTTTTTCAACATTAATACTCCATCGGCAGTTTTCCCAGCTCGCCTTTAACACCGCTATGAAACTCGTGCGTGCGAGAGTAAAAAAAGAAGTAAAATAAAAAAAAAATTTAAAACACGCTTTTATGAAATGTACCCTACGAGTCATGGCAGAACTCCACGACTCCAGGAAGTGGCCCCGAAGCTTGCCATCACGTAAGGGGGCCGTGGTGATTTACAGCCAACGTCAGTTGAGCGTGGATAATTAGACCCAAGCCGAAACATAACATGTAAAGAATGTTTTAAAATATATTTTTAATGATAGAATATAATATTGTTATCAGTATGACATAAGCATACAAAGTTTGCAGTCGATACCACATTGGGAAGTGGGTTAAAATGTAGTTACAAGATTTGAGAACACGACAACAACAACAACAAAAAGAGAGAAAACGCGTTCTCGACGTCGACGCCACCCAGCCGGACCCCAGAGCACGCGGTGGGGCACAAATACTGGAGGAAGGGCCTTTGCTATTGATGCCCCCAGGGTCTGGAATGCTATTGCTAATAAATTGCAACTTGAGTCACTACCTATGAGATCTTCGCTCAAAACTGCTCTAGAGGAGTTGTACATGTTGTTTGTCGTTTATTGTGAAAATCCCGTCACAGTTCCTAGGATCACTGTTTCATTGCTTTATTTTGGTGATTTCGAAAAGTTTACTGGTTTGGCCATGTTTGTTTGTTGTGGTACGGAGTAAGACTGATGGCCTTAATCTAAGTTGTCTTGTGGTTGTTGTTGTTGTTGTTTGACTTGCATCCCACTGGGATTATTGCACACAGCGTTGGTGTACGGTGTTTTTTCTGCAATATGTTGCTGTCTTTTCTAGGATTTTCTGTTTGCACTTAGTCACATATTCACTTTAAGATGTTTTCTTGTTCATGTTTTTGTTTTTTGTTTGTTGCGGTTGCACCCGATTTAAGAGCCGAATGGCTCACAGGGCACTCCAACCATCAAGAAGGATCCTGTTGAGTAGCGTTTCAAGACCATCACCTTACCCTACATTGCTGGGGTCACAAAAAAGATCTCCAAAATCCTGATTAAACACAAGATCCAGGTCCGATTCAACACAGTACATAAAATCCGTGATCTGGTACCGTCTGTAAAAGATGTGGTTCCAGACATACAGTACCCTGGCGTCTACAAACTAAGTTGCCTCTGTGGTAGCAGTTACATTGCGGAAACCAAACGACATGTCTCGGACCGCATCCGTGAACATAAAGCAGACCTGAAACACGGTCGGACAAACACCTCAGCCGTGGCAGATCACTGTTACAACTCAGTGGGCTCACATGACATTGACTTTTCCACGACAGAGGTTCTCTGCAAGCCATCTGGCTATCATGAGAGATTCGTTCATGAGGCGATCCACATATACAAACACAGAGACAATTTTAACCGAGAAGATGGATTCTGGCTTAGCAATCATTGGAAGGACGTAATAAACCATTTCGGATCTTAACTGATTGTGTTCACGTTTACGGTGACTTTCAGACCGCGTTCCACTCACTGGCATTGTATTCTCCGAAGGGAATGGATTCTTTGCTCCGCTGCAAGTTTTCCCCCACGACTCACCCATTGACACGACGGTCAATGGTACAGTGTATAATAACAAATAGTAAAACATTTATATGCTTAATACAATGTACAAAGTAATATATAGTATCGTAATTGTATAATAAACATATAGCAGTGTGATACACATTAGGGTGGGTAGAATAATACATAGTGTTATATTAAAATGTATAAGGTATAGGTGGTTTATAGCAATACAGTATATAATTTAATGTTGGGTTTATCTATGGCAGTATATAGTACAGTGTATGCTCGTGTGATGTAAGAGAATAAAGTTTAGATGGAAGCATATTATATATTTTTTACGACGTAGAATTGTAATGTATTATAATCAACGATTTTTGGGTTTAGATCGCGTTTATTTATAAATGTGTCGTAACCCTCCACCACCCGACACGGCCAATCAGTAAAAAATGTGTCACGTTGACAAAGACAAATAGTTCACTGCTTTAGCCCACCGGTGTGTTGAAGCAACAACATTCACAATTTGAGTACGACGTTTCGCTGGTAATTACAACCAGCATCATCGGGCAATTCGCCAGAATGGTGAGGCTCTCCTGTGTCTCCCGTTCTTATATAGAGCAGCAGCAGGATGACGTCATCATTAACTCATTAACTCATCAGGTGCAAAGATTCAAGGGGGGAGTGATTGTAATTATATACTAGATTAGTAATCAGGCTATTGTTACGATGCGAGTTGTAGATTAGTAATCATTTGGAATGTGTTTTATTGTGATTATGCTACATTAGTAATCTGTTAGTGGTTGTTTCCCTTATAAGTAATTGTAATGTATCTTATTTAATAATACGCTTCCAGGCCGCACTAAGCCTGTAGCTGTCTGAGCGATTAAAGTTATTTCTGTTTCTCTCAATTTCAATCGATTCTCTAATTAGTCTTTGCCAGTAGTAACTAGTTTTACACAACACTTCCACGTTGTCAAAATCAATTGAGTGTCCCTGTTGGCATGCATGTTCTGCTACTGCCGACAGTTGTGTTTGTGATAGTTTAATATTTCTCTGGTGTTCTTTAAGTCTTACACTAACGTTACGCCCTGTCTGTCCAATATAGCATCTGCCACATACACAATTAATCCGATATACACCTTCTGTTGATAATTTAGGTAATTCGTCTTTAGTGCACGTTACTAGTTGTTGAATTTTGTGTACTGTACCAAATCTTACTGTAATGTTTTGCTTTTGCAAAACACGGGCTAATTTATCAGTTACTCCTGAGATAAATGGTATTTTTATTGTTTTAATAATCTGATCGCTTTCAGCGGTGTTGCTTTGCGATCGTGATTTGGCTTTTAGTGCTCTGTTAATTTGAGCATTATTGTAGCCATTCTGTCTTAGTGCTTCTTTAACATGTTTAATCTCTCTCACTAGACTTTCACCATCTGACACTGTTTTAGCCCGATGTATGAGCGTCTTGATAAGAGAGGATTTCTGAGCTGGGTGATGATGCGAATCTGCATTCAGATAGGCATCAGTGTGCGTTGGCTTTCTGTAAACGCTGTGTGTTATTTTACCGTTTGGGCCATGCCCAAGTAAAATATCCAGGAACGGGAGTGTGTTATTCACCTCCATTTCCATGGTGAACTGAATGGCCGGGTTTTGTGCATTGAGATGATTTAGAAAATCGTTAAGTGTATCTTTACCATGTGGCCAGACAACCAAAGTGTCATCCACATATCTAAACCAAAAGGATGGTTTTAATGTGCTCGAGGCACATTAAAACTTACTTCTTATGGAGAGGCGAATTCTTTAAACAAAGGGAGGGAGCAGCAATGGGCTCTCCTTTATCTCCTGCTATAGCAAATTTGTACATGGAAAACTTTGAAACCAGAGCACTTGCCTCGAGCACATTAAAACCATCCTTTTGGTTTAGATATGTGGATGACACTTTGGTTGTCTGGCCACATGGTAAAGATACACTTAACGATTTTCTAAATCATCTCAATGCACAAAACCCGGCCATTCAGTTCACCATGGAAATGGAGGTGAATAACACACTCCCGTTCCTGGATATTTTACTTGGGCATGGCCCAAACGGTAAAATAACACACAGCGTTTACAGAAAGCCAACGCACACTGATGCCTATCTGAATGCAGATTCGCATCATCACCCAGCTCAGAAATCCTCTCTTATCAAGACGCTCATACATCGGGCTAAAACAGTGTCAGATGGTGAAAGTCTAGTGAGAGAGATTAAACATGTTAAAGAAGCACTAAGACAGAATGGCTACAATAATGCTCAAATTAACAGAGCACTAAAAGCCAAATCACGATCGCAAAGCAACACCGCTGAAAGCGATCAGATTATTAAAACAATAAAAATACCATTTATCTCAGGAGTAACTGATAAATTAGCCCGTGTTTTGCAAAAGCAAAACATTACAGTAAGATTTGGTACAGTACACAAAATTCAACAACTAGTAACGTGCACTAAAGACGAATTACCTAAATTATCAACAGAAGGTGTATATCGGATTAATTGTGTATGTGGCAGATGCTATATTGGACAGACAGGGCGTAACGTTAGTGTAAGACTTAAAGAACACCAGAGAAATATTAAACTATCACAAACACAACTGTCGGCAGTAGCAGAACATGCATGCCAACAGGGACACTCAATTGATTTTGACAACGTGGAAGTGTTGTGTAAAACTAGTTACTACTGGCAAAGACTAATTAGAGAATCGATTGAAATTGAGAGAAACAGAAATAACTTTAATCGCTCAGACAGCTACAGGCTTAGTGCGGCCTGGAAGCGTATTATTAAATAAGATACATTACAATTACTTATAAGGGAAACAACCACTAACAGATTACTAATGTAGCATAATCACAATAAAACACATTCCAAATGATTACTAATCTACAACTCGCATCGTAACAATAGCCTGATTACTAATCTAGTATATAATTACAATCACTCCCCCCTTGAATCTTTGCACCTGATGAGTTAATGAGTTAATGATGACGTCATCCTGCTGCTGCTCTATATAAGAACGGGAGACACAGGAGAGCCTCACCATTCTGGCGAATTGCCCGATGATGCTGGTTGTAATTACCAGCGAAACGTCGTACTCAAATTGTGAATGTTGTTGCTTCAACACACCGGTGGGCTAAAGCAGTGAACTATTTGTCTTTGTCAACGTGACACATTTTTTACTGATTGGCCGTGTCGGGTGGTGGAGGGTTACGACACATTTATAAATAAACGCGATCTAAACCCAAAAATCGTTGATTATGAATAACATTGGTCGCGAAAGCCTACGTGTTAAACAGCCTACGTGTTAAACTTGTAATGTATTACTTGCTGTGAGTAACTCAGCTTATTGTAGAGTATAGTAAGTATACAATTCTTAGGTTTTTTCGGTAAAGTCACGTAGGTAAAACATCAAAATTAATAAAAAATAAAATAAAACAAAAAATCACGACGTTTCGGAGGCAACACAAGTCTCCGTCATCAGGTGGGACCGTCACAGCCAGATTAGCTGCATCAAGTGAGGCAATGATTCAAGATGTAATCCCTTAAAAAGCAAGTTGAGGGGGAGGAGAGGGGGGGGAGCTCATTAGAATATGGTAGCCAATGAATGGAACGTATCGGGAGGGGGGCGGGGCTCAAAGACGGCACGGGGTGCCACGTACAACGCATCGGGAGGGGGAGGGGGGCGGGGCCAAAAGAATGTACGACGGCGTGGACGCGGTTGCTGCTGCACACGCCAACGCATTGGACAGAGAGGGGGAGGGGAGGTCTGATACACATGATAGAAAAAGAACGAAAATGCCCATGTTTATACCAATGCTGGCTGAACAATGAAGAGAGTACTGTTAAACACTGGGGATGTTAACACTCGGTAAAGTAAAGTAAGATAGTGCCTGTCAGATAAGATGGTCCAAAAAAGTGTAATTAAGTCTTTTTTGCGTGGTTGATAACATCTTTCCAATGATTACTAAGTTTGTACCCATCACCACGGTTGAAATTATGTCTGTGTTTGTATATTTGTATGGCTTCGTGTACAAACCTTTGATGGTGCTATGCAGTTTATACTTTAGTTTTTTATGTAGTTTATACTTTTGTTTTCAACGTGGTTGTTTAGTAACTGCAGCTACATACTATTAACATTCCTTTCCTTTGTTAATGCTACTCCCTGCACCCTCCCTTGGTGCTGCTGATCCTGCATAATGCATGAGCATAATATGACTTTGAAACCCCCCCGCCCACCTCCTACGCATTTCCCATGAAAATGCTAAATTCCTCTTCATATGCACATTCTTTTTGTTAAGGCGCTCTTCTTGCACCTCCAACCCAGCGTATATATAAGCTCCTAGCTTGGTAGTGTCTCATTCTTCACCTGAAGACGGCTGCTTGCGTTGTAGCCGAAACGTCGTGAGAATTATTTTATTTTATTATGTTTTATTTTTATTATTTTATTACTTCCCTTCTACGTGACTTTACCGAAAGAACCAAGAAGATTAGACCATACCTGTCAACCCATACGTTTTATCCCTATTCTTGGAAATTGAGTTTTCAGGTCCATACGGCGTACAGCCGTTTCAATACGGGCAAAAAATAATATTTGTTTGTTTCTCCCTTCTGATGGGACTTTGTAGGATGAATGTTGATATTTCTAAGGGCACGGGGTGACCAAGAAGGTCTGAAGGTGGCACTGATAAGGGGTTGACAGTTATGATTTAGACAGAATAGTGCATACCTAATCTTTAGAAAACATTCACTTTAAATGCAGACATTATGGAACAATGAAACACATTAATTACCACCGCTCTCAAGTTTAGTGCATCTCTTGGAAATTGGCGCCAAATGTGTAGAGTGCAGCACGTGGCAGTCTCACCGTGCGCACCAAAAAGTGAGATGGAAAAAATCTAATGTGGCGTGCGCCATTCTTCGCCGTTTCCTTGGCTCGGGAAAACCGAGTCGAGCCGCATGCTAATGAGCGAGCCTACTGTGACGTCTCAGGCTCACGGCTCTGTTGCGCTGCAGATTTTTCGAGAACCCGGAATAGTGGCTTTCTTCGTGCGCGCCAGATAAGAGCCGTGGTGCCGACATTTTTTGAGCAAATACAAATGGAAACAGGTCATCGGTCGTCACACATGCAGCTAATTTCAAAACGCAAGGCTCGAGTACGAATATTAAATGCTCATACACAGCAGTGTTTATAAATCCAGAGGTTTGGTGATCCGATCTCCTGGTAGGTAAGGCCCACTGAGCTATATTGCACTTCTTCAGAAGCGACCTGGCCACAAATGATAGCACTCTGTAACACGACTTTTGTTGCTGCGTAGTAAGTGTTATTTTCTAATTGCTTATACCTCAAAAGTATAGAAAATGGCTATTATTCCCCACAAACTTTGCTTTTGTGACCAGGACTTTATGTGAATGAATGACACAAATGCACACCACGTTTTCTCATTGAAAATAGGTACATTTCAAAATGTCACTGTTCTGGTCACAAAAGCAAAGTTTGTGGGGAATAATAACCATTTTATGTACATTTGAGGCATACGCAATTAGGAAATAACACTTTTACTACCCAGGAACAAACATTTTTTTGTTACACAGCGTTATTAATGGAGTGGATGATTAACTTTGCTTTTGTGTCCTTGTCACAAAAGTAAGGTTTGTGGGGAATAATAATAGCCATTTTCTGTACTATTGAGGCATAAGCAATTAGAAAATAACACTACCCAGGAGCAATTTTTTGTTTACAGTGTAGCTCAACAAAGTGTCTCATCGTGAGAAAATGTTATAGCAGCCAAATACTCTAAATGCACGTTTCTAAATGTGGAGGGAAAACCGGAGGACCTGGAGATAAATCCAGCAACCACTAGGAGATCATTCAGGCGTCGGGGTCAGGATATAACCTCCTGTATACCAGGCGAGGGAGTTAACATCTCGCCACCGTGGTCGCGCCCCTAAGATATATTCAGGGCTTCACCTTCATGGTTTATATGTGGTTCCCACATCAAAGCTAAGTGCTTTACGGTTTGCACACAATGACTCAATAGATCCTACTTCCCCCTCCTTGTGAATACACAACCCACAACACATTCTCGCGGGAACTTGTATTCTCGCGAAACACTTCGTACTCTACCATTTGATGTTGAACACACATTTGGTTTAGGTGCACTTAGTAAATATGCAGCTGTGTGAATGTTGTACCGGTCTCTCTGTCGTGAAAAAGGCTATCGTTATTTGTCCATTTACAATACAGTTTTTTTACATTTTCTTTAACAATATGTAGCGTAACAATTGTGAAACCAAGTCAAAATAACAATCTGTTAAAATGTTTTGGATTAAAGATAAAGCTACTAAAATCCATGATACACGAAGGTGTGTTTAGTGCTGCCAAGTTTATTTTATTGTCGTGTTAATGCATTTTATGATGATTCAGCCGAGATTTTTAGACCTTTTACTGAAACATTAAATATTTACAAACACAGCTTCTGTATTTCCTCTTAACATCGCCTCTAAGTTCGAGAAATTCAATTATTCCAATAACTAGTAAATATCTACTGTCTTCATATCTATAGTACAGTAGTGTGTATATGTATTGTAATACAAGCATACGGTAAGTGAAATATTGTACACCGTTTTGCATAAATTTGTTATAATTTTGCCTATGTCATCAACATGTATTCCAGTGCAGCACAGCAATATTCTAGTCGTCTGATGCTTTCCAAGCACATTCCTGCGGAGGGAGCTGGTAGGGACGTTGGGTTGCTCGGTCAATGGCCAGGGTCAACGGCGGCGTGGTGTATTCCGCAAATATGGCCGACTGTGAGGACGTGCACAAGCCGGCGTAAGTAGGTTAAACGTTGAGTTTTATAAGTGCACCACGGGGTGACCAGCCCCTCCCCACCCAGCCCCACCCCTCCCACCCCCCACACAGCCCCACCCCTCCCACCCCCCACCCAGCCCCACCCTCCCCACCCAGCCCCCCCCCCACATTAATTAGTACTGTATAGCTACCCGTGGACGGTGGTAAATTCTTATGCAAGCTCTGACGGAATGCACTGATGAAGTACATAACTTATTGTATTTTTTACGTCATTATCATTAAAAGTTATTATTTTTATTTATATAGTGCTTTGATACATTTATCATGTGTACAGTATCATTATCAGGGACAATTACCGATACCCCAATGAAGCCCTCATATATCAATCATAGGTAAAAAAAAGTGTGCTGTCAGTACGCATCTCCATTGGAACCATGTTATCATAACCTCCTAGAGTGCTGCTTCATATAGCGTTCAGTTTGATCAAGAATGCATCCTGAGCGCTACAAGAGGTAGGCCTGTATTTGTCATTATGCCGTGACAATAAATGCTCGAACATGTTTTTTTACTTAAGATTTAGTTTTTGAAATGTGCTGAATACAAAATTTATATTAATTATTACTTATAATGTTTAATGAACGTACTGCGTAAGCAGCAGATATACATTCTGCGCAGGCAGTTAAGTAAGATGTTGCTTCTGTTTGTAAAAATATTAAAGAATACATCGGAAAATTGCTCAATCTTCTCTGACTCTCTCTGTCCCTCCTTCTCCCTGTGCCCAACCTCGTGTTCGATCCTTCTCTCTCCTTGCAACCATCCACCGGAATCAATTTCCCCTGTACATGAACATTCCCCCTCCTTAACCTCCTTCCGTGCCTCTCTCAAAGCTTCGCCTTTTCTCCATTGCCCGTTCTCTTCCGTCCCCTCGCCCCTCCACTCCTTCCTGTCCCTGCCCTTCGCTTTCGTGATCCCCAAGTAGCCCTCTATCGCTTTCCCTCGTTCCTCAATCCTTTGTACGGGCATGTCAACCACGTCATCCCATTCCATTATCATTCTTGTAAGCTATGTCAAGCGCCTTGCGGAAAGGCGCTCTATAAATGAAATAGAAATACATTTCTCAGAAAACTCTGATTAACATCATCATCTCATGGGCAGCAGGGAGAGCAGTAGGCGAGAAGCAGAATCATTGCTCGGTAGAGGAACTCATAGCTGGTACCCTTCGTCAGCAAACATCCATGGCAATATCTGCCTAACGGGGAAAAAATGAAATATCAAACGTATCCCATGAACTGATGATTATCAATCGGAGTGGAACCATCAACGCGTCTATTTTAAGAGTCAAGGCAGAAAATTGTACATTGCCAAAATACTAAGAGGCCTCCATTGGCTCCCAATCCAGTTCCGGATTAACTACAAAATTCAACAAATGTTCAAATAATTTGCTATTTTTTTCATCCTCTGAAAAAAATAAGAAATGTCCAACAGTTGTTTATCCTGTGTCAGTGTGCTGGAGAACATTGGTATACAGGGCAGAGGTGTAGCCTTTCAACGGGCGTAGATTAGAATAAATGACTTCCATAATTCTACCAAAAATATAGATTACAACTCCCGTATAATGTAAATGTTAACAAAAAAAGATATCGTCATTGGGTGTTTTCTACACTTCTTTGAACTGATTGAATCAGAATGCAAAAGCACACCTGCCGTGCACAGCGCTCGCTGGTGGCAGGATGGCCCTGGTTACACATGGCTGTTGTCGACTCGACAAGAATCGCAAAATCATGCTTTGATGGGGCGTCAATGCGGCATTACCCCATTGTTGAGATAAAAGCGCACAGATGGTACCATTAACTGATTTTCTAAAGCCCCTTTTTTCCAGTTGTACAGGTCATGGATGAAACTACTACCATGGTAGATTTCTGGCTTACGTGCCACTAAAGTGCACGTTCTGGAAAAGCTTACAAATGTTCTATTAGTTAGAGAGCAGGTAAAAAAGCATCACTTTATAGGGCATAATTGTTATTACGGGCGTTGAATTTACCGTATAAATACAATTGTTGACACATTGACGTCGTTCTTTCTTTGTTCGGTGTTTGCGTGCGGTGGCCGTAAATTAGACAAACACCAACGCCCAATAAAAGTGGACTTGTGTTTTTAGTGTCGTCACGCCGCCAGGTAAATAAACCCTCGGGGGCACGCGGCGGCGGCGGCGACACGGTGGTGGGGTGGGGGGGAGTCTTTGCGTAAAATTCCCTCTCCTTCTTCCCTCCTTGGTGTCCTTAAACGGTCGCTTCCTCTGCGCAAGGCCGGCAGTGCGAACGTTCTCGTTCACCCCGCACCGCCCCCCGCACCGCCCCCGCCGCCGCGAAAGGCGTTGGGGGCACCAAAATCGCCCGGAGCCTAGAAAGAGAGGCGAGCACGGGGGAACGCCGCTCACTTCTATTTTGTTTGTTGCCGCTCGAAGCCCGGAGGAACCACGGTGCGTACGTCGTGGAAAATGAGGCAGTCGTGTCACTGCTGCCTGGTGCTGCTGCTGCTGGTGCTTCTGTCGTTTGCGCTCGCAACCGGCGATGGCAAAGGTGCGTACCTGCGTAGGTTACGTAAGAAACTGGGTTCTGTTGCGGCGTAGCATTGTATTGTCACGTGCGGTAATTAGACACGTGATGCGGATTGAATCAAAGGTTCGTGCGCAGCCAGATTACGACGTGGAGTTTATCGCCTGCAGAGTATAAATAGAGTTGTATGTGCTATTAAGAGCCCTTGCCTGAAAAGGTCGGCTGTTATATATTCTTCCTTTTAAGGCCGCATTGTGATAAATTAACTTTTTTTTAGATACATATATTTTGTACGAGAGTAACCATCATCATGTCGTAAACATTAAGTATTAAAAGTAACGACATTTACCGTAATTGTGATTCGTAATTGATATTTTGGGTGAGGCCCACGTAATGACTTGGCCAAAAATGTATATCACTAAAGACCCTCTGCTACCTGACACGGCCAATAGACGAATTAAACCGTCACGCTCAAATTGTGTTGTTACCATTGTAGTATGCGGCACGTGGAACGTAACTCCAGGACTGTGTACCACTCACTAGGTGGAAAGTCACCCTGTCAGACCATGCCAGTCAAGCCTCCTTCATGCGGTGGGACTGGAAGATACTCCCGAAGCCTCCACCGCAAAATCAGGCAAGTTTCTTACTCTGCTCTAACAAAGTTACTTGGTCATTCGACAATGTGAGCTGTACGTGACGCTATGGATAACTGTTGGTAGGGGCGTCCATAGGGATTTGTGCGGGGCCTGGGGCAAATCCCACCATGTGGGCCCCCAGGTGCCTTCAAACTAAAGCGGAAGTATTACATCTGACGCTGTGACGCCTCCCAAAGCGCGGGGCCCGGGGCAGTCGCCCCATTTCGTTGTACCCCAAGGGACGACTGACTGTTGAGTTGATTAACGTCCTTTGTCTTACGACGGTGATAGTCCATCGAGATTAGTGGTCGCTGATGTACATAAAACGAGCTAATATGCAGAGTTTTTTCAAATATATATCCATTTTTAAACAATTATAGTAGTGTGGATAATTTTAAAGTTTTGGGGGGTTTTGGCTACAATATCAGAATAAAAATGACCTCGATAATTGGTTCTTTACCCTTCTATCTGGCAACAAAACTGACACCTTTTTGCAAGGAGTCATGTTTGCATAGACCGCAATACCTGCAGTCATAATACAAACAAAAGAACATAACTCTGATAATGTGCACTGTCCTTGAAGTTGATTGGTCCACACCCGATACAGCTTTCCTTCGAGCCTAGTCTCATATGGGTTGGACCAGATGACGCCAAAAGGCGCACAACTCAAGGACAATGCACCATCAGAGTATGAGAGCTCGGGGCAAGCATCTACACTATGGGGACCTCATTTGCCAGTAAAAATATGATAATTGGTTCTTTACCCTTCTATCTGGCAACAAAACTGACACCTTTTTGCAAGGAGTCATGTTTGCATAGACCGCAATACCTGCAGTCATAATACAAACAAAAGAACATAACTCTGATAATGTGCACTGTCCTTGAAGTTGATTGGTCCACACCCGAGACAGCTTTCCTTCGAGCCTAGTCTCATATGGGTTGGACCAGATGACGCCAAAAGGCGCACAACTCAAGGACAATGCACCATCAGAGTATGAGAGCTCGGGGCAAGCATCTACACTATGGGGACCTCATTTGCCAGTAAAAATATGATAATTGGTTCTTTACCCTTCTATCTGGCAACAAAACTGACACCTTTTTGCAAGGAGTCATGTTTGCATAGACCGCAATACCTGCAGTCATAATACAAACAAAAGAACATAACTCTGATAATGTGCACTGTCCTTGAAGTTGATTGGTCCACACCCGAGACAGCTTTCCTTCGAGCCTAGTCTCATATGGGTTGGACCAGATGACGCCAAAAGGCGCACAACTCAAGGACAATGCACCATCAGAGTATGAGAGCTCGGGGCAAGCATCTACACTATGGGGACCTCATTTGCCAGTAAAAATATGATAATTGGTTCTTTACCCTTCTATCTGGCAACAAAACTGACACCTTTTTGCAAGGAGTCATGTTTGCATAGACCGCAATACCTGCAGTCATACCCATATGAGACTAGGCTCGAAGGAAAGCTGTCTCGGGTGTGGACCAATCAACTTCAAGGACAGTGCACATTATCAGAGTTATGTCTTTTGTTTGTATTTATGACTGCAGGTATTGCGGTCTATGCAAACATGACTCCTTGCAAAAAGGTGTCAGTTTTGTTGCCAGATAGAAGGCTAAAGAACCAATTATCATATTTTTACTGGCAAATGAGGTCCCCATAGTGAACAATGACCTCTTCTTGGCATTCGTGTCGGGGTTTTTTTTTATGCAAATTGCACGTGCAGGTATATTCCCCATGGGAAACACCGGGGAACATATGGGAAATGACCCAGGCAGTGAGATGCATGGGTGTAAAACACTGCCCACATGCCCCTATTTCGTCAACCCACATTGACCAGCGTAGTGAAGTATGGTCAAATAACCACCATGACCGACAAGGTGGAGGGGGGCGGGGGGAATCCATCAAGCACTGGATTGACAAATTGTTGCCAATTATCATTTAATATATAACAGGATTGTTTGTTGTTGTTAGATCGCGTGAATATAAATGTGTCGTTAAACCCTCCACCACCCGTGACAGCCAATTAGTACGGTTTGTCATGTAAACAAAACGTGCCAATTCGTTACTACTTCAGCACTAAGAGGTTGTGTGTTGGAGAGTAAACAACCCACACCATTTACCATTCCAGTGCGACGTTCCGCCGGTAATCACAACAACCAGCTTCATCAGGCGACAGCCAGAATTGTGGATAAATCCTCCTCCTGTGTCGGTCTTAAATAGAGGGGGGTACATCGTCCCAACATTTTACTTGAGGATTTTACACATGTAATGTACATCACAGCGACTTTATTTCACAATTCTTTTTTAAGCCCAGTAAGTGCATACTCCGATTTACATATTGACTGTGGACAACCCACAACTCACACCTGTCACCGCCCCCCCCCCCCCCCCCCCCAGAGAGATGTGAATGTTACACAGTCTCGCTAACGGAGCTCTTTCTCTCTCTGTCTCTGTGTGTTTTCAGGGAGACGGTCTTAAAAGCCGTTGTGGACAACCGGGCACGGCTGTCTGAAGCGCAGCTCGTTGAGAAGGATGCGGAAGATCGTCCCTAAACACCGCAATGGCGTGACTGACACGCGTACACGCAATCCAGTTATTTTAATCGACAGTAGGGAACGCATTTATTGGAATCGGTATTGATTCGAGTGGCGGGAGAGCACGTGAATGACGTTCAGAGCCAATTTGACAAATATCTGCAGCTGTGACAGTTCTAACAAAATGTACGTGAAGCTGTAAGAAAAAAAAACTTCTGAAAAAGTTATGCTCACGTGTTTCACATGTTATGCAAACTTGGTTTTGGAATTCAACTTTAATACATTCGCGTGTGGTTTGAACTCAAATGTATTAACCTTAACATGGATCATGATCTTATTCTTGGTCAGCAATAGAGTTTGAATCCCATCATATTCCGTGGTGGGGGGGGGGGGGGTTCACACACTATTTTATACCAGGGCTACTAAGATCGGTGAACTGTGATAGATATTTTTTGCTCAAGATTGTTGGTGATTTTGGGAACCTGAGAATGGGATGAAGCTTATGAATTGCTAGTTGCCTTTTGAAGGCGCGTCAAACACTGCACCACATTCTAGTGGTTTCAGGAGGGCTAACGGAAGGATAGATAGTGTCCCCGTGTTGATTGTTTAGCCCTCCTGAAAGTATTAAGCGTTGGGCGTCGCAGCCTATACACAGGGGGTGAGCTCTTACTGTGGTGCGACCTCCAACGCATTATATAATTCAGTAATGCTTATATTGTATCATCCAAATTAATGATTAAGTATGCAGTGTTACCGATTAACAAGCCATATAATCGATGTACCCATATGTATCAAATTTTCACTCTATTGTATTCGTTTAAACATATGTTTTCTCTTGCAAGTTATGAATAAACTATATTTCAATCCACATTACAAAATCTGTTTTCCATTCGTCCAATGCATTACACATGTTAGCAGGGACATCATCATATGAAGACTTCTCGTACGTGGCAAAATGTTGGTGAAGACCACACACGTCATGAGAAACACACTTTCGAGCCAACCAAACAATGTTGCTTTCGCAACAGACAATAACATGCCGTTTAAGTCTTGTTTGGACACGAAGATAGATAATATGAAAGCAGCAGATAAGAATGTATTGCTAAGACAGAGTTGCACAAGACAGCAGTGCAGGTATGGAGCGTGTGTACACCAACGTGGTAACGAGAACGCTCTGAAACTGAGACCCTATTTGTTATTAGGATGTTTCCCAATGTTATGCCAATTATGCTGTCGGGAAGCTTCGCATCAATTTGTAACGCGAACAGAGCAGTGCTGTAACCCTCATGACGTGTTATAAAATGGCTCGCAGAAGAAGATGCCACAAAACTACTTCTGAGATCCTTGCAAGGGAGTTTGTGTCCCGTTTGTGGGGCACGCTCACACTTCCACACACGCACGTCACCACGGAGAAATGTTGGTGACCTGGTAAAACCAACCCAATAATTAGTAATTCTCGGAACTGGAATTTAGCCATATTAAGTAAAGACCAAAGCTAATATGATCGGTTTTGGACCATTAGTGACCAGGCTATAACCATTAACCTACTATAAAGGAAAAAAAAACCTGTTTTTTTTATCAGGGATGGCTATACACACACTTAACCATTACTCATTCGTGCTGCTTCAATGTTCTGACCCATGAAGCCACCTGGTCACTTCCATGGGACCTAAATTAGTTTGTTGGCCGATACCAAATTTCCACCACCGCCAAACCACTCCCCCCCCCCCCAACTGCATAAATATTGGCTGAGTGAAGTCGCATAGGTGTGCCGTTTTCACCACTGGCGACTCATATTTGGTTAAATAAAAACAACCAACAGAGGGCAAGGTCTGTTTAGTACGGCATTTGGACGAAAGATTTTGTATTGAAAAAATGTGTTGAAAGCATTTCGCGCGTAAACATCGTGTAGTTGGTTTGTCCTTTGACGGAGTGGAACGCGCTCTTGCCCATGACGCGTCGCGTGGGTACACGGGCGTTGCTGCACGGCTTTGCGTGGCGTGCGGTCGTTTTGTGCGCACTGGTGGGTGGTGAAAACAAAAAAAAGAGAGGTTCTACCCTTTCCGGCAATAATACAGGGAGGTGTTCAGATGTTCAAACGCCAAAATAGACGCAACAATTGCAAGGCAGAAAGCCTGCTTTTGAGCACATGTGATTTTGGTAAAACATGCAAACAAACATGCTTTAATGATGTGCAGTGACACGGCGCTGACTGCTGTACAGCAGCAGCAACTGCAGGTAGACACTTAGCGCACATGCCATTGAGCAAATACGTGGGTGTAGGGCAAGGGTCACGGTAGACCTCGTGAGGAGGCCCCTTGAACCCTCTGGTGGGTTCGAGAAGGGAGGCTAGGGCGGAGCCAAGCTGCGCCGAGGTGAATAAAAGCAGTGGAGAGCAGAGCTCCGGGCTGCTGTGTCTAAGGTGGACTCGTCTCGTCGTCGTCGCCCTCATTGCTGCCGCCTTCACCCGGACAGTAGTTGGCTGTCTCGGTCGACGCCGTCGGTGCAATGTAGACAGGGTCGTGTCTGGGCCGGGTTGGATGGCAGCGTGGTCTTGAGAGAGGGGGCCGAAGTTGGTGGCATGAAATGTAATCAAGGAAGGACGGTGCCCCTTGCGACTACCTCGTCTCCGTCTGTGCGCCGCACGCCACCCGCACACACACAATCCTCGACGAGGGAGAAGAGGCCTACGACACTACAGATGTACGCGTTGTCTTTGAAACGTATTGGCCTACACCAGCCTACTGTATGGCCTTGTCTTTTATCAGTGTTACACTAGAGAACGGCCAAAGGCTGAGCACAAAGGCAATGCAATTAATTATCAAAGCACTAATTGCACAGGTTGAGCAGTTATATCGACAGGGACCCTTTCACTTTGATATTCTGATACTGGCAAAAAGGGTCCCAAAGATATTGTTCGGTGGGGGTGGCTCTGAGGGTGTCCCTTTGGCCCCGTCGTTGTATTTTGTGAAGGGTGCACTTAAGGTTAAAATGTGAAAAGCCGTTCAGACAACCGAAGTGGTGTAAACTAATATTGACCCAGGGCGGTGTGTGTGACACGCGGGAGGGCTGTTGTTTTTTTTTCGTTTACCTTGCAGATGGAGAGCTGGGAAGTGTTGATTTCGGTTGGTTTGGCAGAATCAACTTTGCAAAGGTCGACTTCTGCAAATGACAGGTGTGGTAAACAATTATTGATTGTATCACAAATGTAATGTATAGCACCAACAATGTTAGATGTGAGAGTCCATGGGACACACATGCCGCCTGCTTTGTGCTAGCCTTGAGAGCACAGTAGCGTGTGTAGATCGATGTCAACGTAGTGACTAAGCTATTATTGATTTAAATTACGCTTATGCAATGCATGTCTTTACAAACTTTGTTCCCATCAATTCCCAGAAAATGTTTTATCAATGTTCCGAGTAGTGATAT
Organism: Lethenteron reissneri; assembly: GCF_015708825.2. Classification (NCBI taxonomy): domain Eukaryota; kingdom Metazoa; phylum Chordata; class Hyperoartia; order Petromyzontiformes; family Petromyzontidae; genus Lethenteron; species Lethenteron reissneri. Next base: position 2,852,216 of record NC_083801.1, read on the forward strand.
ACCCAAATCAATAAGTCAAAATTGTGTCCGTGATAACAATTTCTATAAGTTAATGACAACCCTCCCACCCCCTCACTGGTCTTCTGTCGAGGTCAAATGCACTCATGCGCCTTGGACAATGCTGAGCACAGAGGCATACCGGCTGAGGATGCCGGGCTGTTGGGGAGGGAATTTGTCTGGCAGTGGTGGAGTCGTGGTCGCTGGCACAACTCTCCGAGTCTCACTCATCTCGGCAGGGTGGTTGCACGCATTGGTGGCAACAGCAAGAATCGCCTGGGGTTCAGTTCCCGACTCGGGATCCTGTCTGTGCGCGGAGTTGCTAAGTTGCAGAGCCATCGCTAGTCACTGCAAATTGAGACCGTGTTGTGTTGGAGTGTGCATCGCTGCTACGTACGTCAAACAAAAAATGAAAACCAGCGTGGGAGCACCTTACATAAAATGCCCAAACCCAGGTTGCTCACTTAATAAACAAAAACAAACATGGATGCTCATTGATTTCCATTTTATACGAAGTGAATAATTCAAACACTTGTTTCTCACCTTCGGGGCGAATTTCACACAGCTGTGTGCATAACGTGCTCAAGAATATCTTCTCGACTTGAAAGGCATGCTGGGATGCCTCTTCTTCATTGTTGTTTCGGTTTGTTGAGGGGTGATTTGTAAGCTCCCATGCAGCACCTCTTCTATGTATGCAATGTTGCGCTTCTTTCGCACCGTACGTAGCCAACCGTGCTAATCGGAGGTGCGAGATGAAGGACAACAAACTAAAGACAAGAAAAGCAGCGCGAAAGAAACGAGTTTTCAATCAAGATGCAAAAAGTGGACAGCTACAGTGGCTTCTTAATATCGGAAGAAAGAGTGTTCCAGACGCCCGCAGAAGCGCATCTGAAAGCGCCGCGCGATGCGGCGACCGTCTTTGTTCGACGGCCAGCCCGCCGCTCCAGCAGCTCCAGCTACACCGGCGGGCGATGGGCAACCCAGGCGAGTTCGTGGGCCACACGAGCGACCATTCCTCCACCTCAGTGGGCCGCAAGCTTGGCATTGTGCTCGTGCACTTACCATGGCACCCACGCATCACCCGAGAGGCCCTTAGAGTAGGGCTGAACGATTTGGGGAAAATATCTAATTGCGATTTTTCTGATATATTGCGATTTGATTTGCGATTCAATTGTTTAAGGTTAAGCTTCAGTTCAATTTTCACTGTGCAATAGATTTAAAACATGTGATGGAGCATTACCACATGATACCATCAAAATATTAACTGCGCTATATATTCTAATGCAAGGATGAGAACTTAAGATATATGAATTGCTTCCAACATGTATCTATCAAAATGTTTAAATTGAGAACAATTGTTAAGTTAAATAAATAAAGTTATAATAACAAAAAAATAAAACAATTCCAGGAAGAAATTAACAGGACTTTTCAAATCGCAAAAAATCGCAGCCTTTGCAATTTGCTAATCGCATTGTTTGAAATTGCGATTTCGATTTGAAATCGATTAATCGTTCAGCCCTACCTTAGACCGGCCCCCCATGCGGGGTTAATGCAGACTTGATTCCTTGTAAAAGGTTTCAGTTTGGTGTTGTAATAACTTAACACCTGTTTTGCGGCCAGATAAAAGGGGGAAAAAACCTATTCTCATTGTATTAAGTTGCTTCATCACTTAATCTAGCTAAATTCCAGCTCTTTGAATTTCCCATTTCGGTTTCGTTGACTGGCATTGAAAGATCTCTGCAAGGGTGTTAAAAGGTGCGCCCCAAATGACGGCAGATCCCATAGGTGACTTGTTTACTACTGTGCAGCAGTTGTGGGATCTGATGGGAGTAGCATTGATGAGGTTATTATGAACTGTATGGTGAAATTCTTTCGACTGTACGTAGTCCACCGTACTAATCGGAGGTGCAGGGGAAGGACAACAAACTAAACACACAAATCAGTTCTGGAGAAATTAGTTTTCAATCTAGATTTAAAAGTGCATAGCTCCAGTGACTTTCTAATATTGGAAGGAAAAACGTTCCAGACGTCCGCAGCAGCGCATCTGAAAGCACACGCTGCAGTGACCGTCTCTGTTTGATGGTTAGCTAAAATCTGCTGCGAGGATGACCGGAGTTTGCTTGATGGTATATGCTTCTTGACGAGATCAGCAACGTCCTGTAGTTCATTTGCGGCAAGCACTTTGTGTGTAATGAATGTGACCGCATCATGGATTCGTGTGGTAGCATCTACGGCTTAAACCATTACGACATCTTCATCGAATGCGAATGAGAGTCTACACCGAGGGGACTTCTAAATTATTTCTGCGGCCACTTTACAGGCTGCTCTCTCTCCAGACGAGAGTTCCAAGTGACATTTTTTTCATTCAGTGAAATTACACAATTGGAATATAATCGGGGGAAATAAATTAGGATAAACGATGCATGCTGTAGGCTGTTTGGAATATAATTGTAAACCCAACTATCTAAGGCCATGAAGTGAGCCCAAAGCAGGGTTTGTTGTGCACTTCTTATGAAGGACTCAAGACTCATAACAGTAACATCATCCGTAACAGCAACATCATCCGTAACAGCATCATCATCCGTAGCAGCATCATCATCATCCGTTGCAGCATCATCATCAACATGCATCCACAACTTCCTGCCCCCTCCTCTTCTGGCTTCCACAGCCCCTTGACATTGCATGAGCTGAGCCAAGTAACAATACCCAGGCCCACCCAGCGTGATGAATGCCCTCTCCTGCTCATCAGGTGAGCATTGTTCCAATATAATAATCGAGTTAACCCCACAAAAAGCGGCGAATATGTAAAACGCCGACTCCTTCATCGTCTGTAACAAGAGAGTTAACACCGATAACCTTCCTTCAATAAATATCCTGAAGCTGAAGATCAGTGCAAGATAACTGCATTTGCAAATGCGATTTGTAATTTGCATCCTTACCCACGAATTGATATTTACATTTTAATGTGGACGTTTATTGAGGGACTGTGTGCTGTCTTGGTGTGGTCTTGGACTGTTCTTGTTGTTGTTTCGCTGCCTTGCCCAAGCTGGGGAGTTGGTGTACTTATGCAATTTGAACTTATAAATTTGATGTATTTTAGCGATTTACTTACCTTCCCTATACTTTGCACTCCTATCGTTATTTGTATGTTCTGTTGTTGCCACTTTCTGACCCGCCCCTTCTGTAAATCTGTGAAAAAAGAGTTTAATAGCTCATCTGATTTCTCCAGGATAAATAAAGATTCTGATTTTGGTTGTGCTGGATTGCCCCATGTAACATTGAATCTGTCATATCCCAAGAACTGCAATGAAAAGTCACGTTGATATATTGTTTGAAACATGGAGATCTCAATGTACAATGTGAAAATTAGCAGGACCGGCAAAACTATTCACCTGCTAACAGGGACTGTTGAGTAGTGAAGGGCCCCATGGTGGCGGGATGTTAACTTCTTCACCTGGTCTACAGGAGGTCCGTGGGTTCGATCCCGACCCTGACGCCTTCTGTATATTTGGAGTTTGCAATGTTCTTCCCGTGTTCGCATGGATTTTTCTCCAGGTCCTCGGGTTTTCTCGCCTTCACATTGAGAATCAACGTGCGTTTAGAGTATTTGGCTGCGATACATTTGCACGTGATTATTAGCCACTCTGTTGAGCTATCATTTGTGGATGGGTCGCTTCTGATAAAGAGCTATATAGCTCAGTGGGCCTTACCTGGTAAAACAAAAATATTGATTTAAAACTTCTGTGACTGCAGGGATTCATATTCTTGGATATTTTGGTAAAGTCATCACGTAGAAGGGAAATAATAATAAAAATAGTAAAAAAAAAAGACAATAATAATTCTCACGACGTTTCGACTGCAACATAAGCAATCATCATCAGGTGTGAAATCCACAGCAAGAAAAAAGAATGATTGCTTGTGTTGCAGTCGAAACGTCGTGAGAATTTTTATTGTTTTATATATTTTATATTATTATTTCCCTTCTATGTGACTTTACAGAAAGATCCAACAATATAAAACAAAAATAGTTGAATAGTTTCGGTTTAATTTAGTTATACATCCACTTCATATTCATGTAGGCTGTAAAAAGTAATTGTAGAGGAATATCGTGCCGCATGAACACAGCCAAACCAGTATAAATCACTCGTTCTGAACCATAGTTTTATTCTGTCATGCAAAATATTTCCAACTCTTTCTTTGGGCCATCTGACATACTGTTCACAAATATTTAACACATATTCACAGTCGTGTGTGCTCAGATATGTACAACTATCATGTCTATATTGCGAATAAAACAAAAAAAATAAAGAAATGTAACTTTCGGCCTTTCCGAAGAAATGCTTACAATTAATTTGGAAGACCCTTTTGGACCTGTAAATAATTAAAATAAATTATTTGGAGTGAAAAAATTCAATAAAAATCTTAAAGCTACGCACATAATCTGTTCTAAAGAGGTACTAGGTTGAAGTGTCAAATATATCATCCAACATGTAGGCCAGCTACTAAATAAAATACTGCATATATATAAAAACAAACCTCCAAATGAAAAATCTTCCATCACAATTCCTGCACCAGCTTTAATTTGCATTGCTGATGTTTAGCAACTCCTGCAGTTCCGCGTGCATAAATCAAAAAGGAAAGAGTTTTACAGTGACGCGAATATAAATTGCTAAGCCATACACACAACAATGCACTTCACCGGCAGCCCGTATGGTTTTGATGTGGTACGGCACATACAATGGGTGTTTTAAGTGAAACCCACACTTACCAGAACGAGATGCATTCGTGAATTTAACATCCAAAGTTTACAACCGTCACCCCGTCCTCTCCCAACTAATACGTGTGAAACGTGGTGTGAACTTGGAGACAACTCACAACAAAGTCGTCCAGACAAATCCATGGGCAACGGAGCCCTGGATGTTTGTGTTTGTTTATCTGGCCACTGTAATGCAACATCTTGTGTAGACAAACGCTACTTTAGTTTGTGGCCACTGGGCACAAAAGCGAATGGTGTGTAAGAGAAGCCCATCAAGAAACGTCGTCAAGTTGTCCGACTATAGCATCGCAAATTTAAATCACCCCAGGATTATTTGATTCATAAATATAACAAAAACATGAAACAGTACACAATGCATAACTTTATACTCGCACAAAATAGCAATGTTTGTGTCCAATTCAGTCTCGGAGAAGATGATGTATGAACGATTGTAAACAACAACAGCAACAACAACAACAAAAATGAACGTTTATAAACTGAAATTTACGTACGCTAATTAAATGTACAAACAAACAAAATACGTTTACATTTTGTTTGGCTATGTTCATTGGCTATGCTCACACGTGGAATGCATTCTAAAGGCAAGTTAGCTTTGTTGGACAACTCGACAGCAGTGCATTTGTGCCAGCCCACGCGCCAGTGAAAAGGTTTAACGCAATGCCACCCACACAGTGCTGCTGCTTGCTGATGCTGCGCAGCCCAGGGTGGAAAGTGCTTCCTCAGGTTGGGAAGCACCGCTCTTGTCGCCCTTCAGCATATCTGGCGCTAAGCTTCTCGTTGTTCATGCCCGACAGCCGGGTGACAACTAATTTTACGTAAATATCCGCCGGACATCATCTGTGTGTTTTGGTGTGGATTTATCTAAACGTTTATGTTCACACTACTGGTGCACACAAACTGCACTTGCACTCTGGATTATTATGTTTTGGCTTGCTTAGACTGGTAGAGCAGTTAGACCAGACTCTTCTTTAGCTTATTAATTATATTCTAAGGGGTCAATATCATAATTTGAGTCATCCGACCACTATTCTAGGTTGGTGAATGTTTTTGATGATCGGGGTGAAAGAAATGTAGCCAGACGAGATATTTCTACGCATATTGTCGTGGATTTGTGTTACTTTGCATCTTGCATATGGATGCTTCTGCCATTGATTGTTTCCGTTACAAATGTTGCCGACAAAGGGAGCTGCCAAGTCTTGACAACACCGACAACGAAGCAGCGGCACGAGCACTGACACGAGGCTGTATATACAAGGCCTCCACTGGCTCACCTCAACGTGATCATGTGAGTGCAGAGGATGGGTTCAGTGGGATGAATGTAGAAATGCAAAGTTGTAAACATTGGCATTTAAATGTAATGGACATGTGACACGAGTTTAGACTGCATTTGAACACCCAACGAAGAAGCATATTTTGGCTCCGTATTTAACGTTATATTTATACACCTTTTTTCCCCAATGCATTTTCACAGGATTTGGGTTAGCTTTTACAGGAAAGCAGCACCACCTCTGATGACGGGTGAAACAAAGCATTTGACGAGAACCAATGTTTGATAGCTATTTACAACGATGAGTAGAAGATTGGAATTTCAGGATCTTTAACTGTGGACAGGTTTCACCCAGCAGCAATCCTGCAACCACATGGCCCCAGATTTGACCGACAGGACCCCCCCCCCCTCCCCTTTGCACGGAGGGTTGGGTGAATATCAAATTCCTCAACCAATCTTTTAACTCTTGTAGAGTCAACGGAGTAGTAACAATACACGCAGGTAAAAGCACAGTTCTGCCATGTCTTGCTCAACGCTACCGCTGGCGGAAGGCTCTGGAGAGCCCTTCTGGAGATGGTGTTTTGGCCTACGCTTATGCGCGGGCCAGACGTCTTGGAAGAGGTGGGAGTCCCCAGACTTTACCCCACCACACGCAAACCTGTCAATAAACGCATCCGTTTGCACTGCAGGGTGGACCAAGGCCATGGAGGGTGATTTAAGAAACTTGCCCCATTGTTTCAACTGCCACACCGGGAGATTGAACCGGTGACCTCTGGGATCACAAGTCCAGTGTGCTGACCGTTACACCACTGTGGCAACATCCCAACTATCTATCTTATATATATTTATATAGCAGCATCTTATTCCAAGGGGCTGTACGACAACTATAAAATTGTACATAAGATGATAGTGCTTGGGATAAAGAGTGGGGTTATTACTAAAAGTGGCGGTATAGTTATGGTGAGAGTTATGAGAAAATGTGGGAGTGGTTAAGGAAGAGTTGGGGTAAGCCTGGTCGTAGCTGGGTGGTGCGGGCAGGGAGTAGCAGTAGGGGTAGTGATAGGGGTTGAGGTAGTGAGTGGGGTTGGGGTAGTGATAGTGAAAGGGGTAGTGATAGGGGTTGGGATAGTGATATGGGCTGGGGTTGTGATATGGGTTAGGGTAGTGATAGGGGTTGCTGTAGTGATAGGGGTTGGGGTAGTGATAGGGTTAGGGGTAGTGATAGGGGTCGTGATAGGGGTTGGAGTAGGCCTGATCTTAGCTGGGGGTCAGGAGCAGGGAGTAGCAGTAGCAGCAGGATGGGCTAGGGGAGAATAGATGGGGTTGCTTTCAGGGAGGCATGGCAGCAGGTTAGTGAAGACGATATAATGTTATATTGGGTTCACCTTGTGGTATTGTTCAGAAAAGCTTCCAAGGTTCAAGCTTTAGAGAAAAAAAAATTACCAGGGAGATTCCACGAAGTGTTCCTGCCAAAGGCTCATGCATGAAAACTGAACACTGCCTCTGCGCTTCCAGCGAAACAGCTGTACCCAATGAGGAGTGGACGTGGACTTGCGCAAAATTTTCCTCTTTTCATCGAATAGTTCTTATGTCCTCCACTTCAACGCCCGAGAACAGCGTCGACCACCTCATTCCACACGCAGAGCTAGGGTTCAATACTGCATCGCATTCGCACGATGAGGGCATATACGTGACTGATTCATCCGGCGGAGGGAGCAAACCTACGATACATTCATCTGCTTTCCCCTTAACAGATTACAATCGAGCATCACTTTTATAACTCTGGCAAAACAATCAGCTCCGTTTTCCAATAAACGCAATTCGGGGACAACACGCAATGTGTTTCACCCTTCCCATCAATGCCCTGCATGTGTGTGTTTTGTATACGATCCCTGAAAAAACCCCTTCACGACAAAATGCCCATCGTTTTGGCTATACATAGCGAGCGTGACACATTATATAGCGGAGGGGGGGGGGGGCATGACTGACGCTTGGCAACCGTCATGATGTGAAATGCAGTGCGAGACGTGTACCAGCTTGGCCAATGCCGAGAGCATCGTGGGGTTTGAAGCGGCACGGCATTTAAGCGGCGCGGCGTGGTCAGCCATACTCTATACGATGGCATCCCCATCGGACACGTGCCCGTGATAAACCGAAAACGTCTCCATCTGCTTGCCGTTCCTTGCCGTTCCTCGGTGACTTGCATGGATAACAATCTCCCGTTGTTATCCAGGTGCATTCGTGAATGTTATTAATGACAGCAGTCGGTCCGTGCAGCCACAGGCAGCAGTAATCGATGGTCTCGTAGGCTGCCCGGCTCAGGGGAGGCTTCACCAAGTTGCAGAAGACCCGGACCCCTTCGCGGTGGCAGATTCGGGGCATCCCTCTCCGTCGGAGAATTCAAACTGCATCGTATTCTGCAACAACAGCAAAAATACACAAGTTGTGTTTAGCTTAATTTGTGCCCGTTTTTGTTTCACACAACGTACGAGTTAGTTTTGACTGCCAGCAGCGTTGAGAAGATCACGAAATGCTGACTCTTATTTGAATCACTGCCCGGGATTTCTCTTTAGGAGGACATGCGCTCGACCGTTACCACAACAGTGCCAAATGGAATACTTCACTTGAGCCAGCAATTGAACTCAAACGCAAAGAGCAGTGCTGCTCCTCATCGTTCACTACTCGCGTGAACGCTCGCCAATCACACATGCAATAAAAAATAATAAATCCCTCAGACCTTGGTGTGAGCAATTAAAGCAAAATTGAGATACATAGAGGATGTTTTTGATGTAGTTACTGGTGACCAGGCTGGGGCAATGTAGCTCTGCATGAGAAGATATTTTTTACTTGGCATGAGTCAAAGGTTTTACCCCAGGATTTCAACAGTGCGCAGAAGCCTGGTACAGCAATTCATCTAAGTAACTATTTTCATTTTATTTGACTAGGTAAGGCCTATTGAGCTATATAGCTCTTTTTCAAAAGTGACCTGGCCACAAATGATAGCCCAACGAAGTGGCTTATCATGTGGAAATGTATAGTAGCCAAATACTCTAAATGTATGTTTCTAAATGTGGAGGGAAAAACCAGAGGACCCGGCGAAAAATCCATACGACCACAGGGAGAACATGCAAACTCCAAATATACGGCAGGTGTCAGGGTTGAGATCGAACCCACGACCTCCTGTATACCAGGCGAGGTAGTTAACATCTCACCACCGTGGTGTCCCTCATCTCGTTAAGAGACCGTTGTTCCCCCTGCTTGTCCATGGCAGGTCAATGTAGATTACTTGGTGACTGCAGAGATAGTCCAGGAACCAGTGAGGACCGCAATGCCACTGACGTGACCCGTAACTTGGCCAGTGCATGCAGGCTTTATCGAATTGCATGTGTCAAATTTTTAAATGGATAATCTGATGATCGTGGTATGAACATTTACCTACAACGGTGAATACATTTCTTTTTATATATTAAAATATATTATTAATAAAATAATATATACTTTTATGAATGCCATGTTGACACAAGTGGAAGGCTATGTTCATCTCAGTTGATGGTTGAGAGTCAGTGATAGAAATTCCATAATTCCTATCTTAGTTTCCTACATAGTTATACCAATTTTATAGATCCCCAGAAGGACACACAGGCTGAGTTGACCCCACCACCCGACCTAGATTTGACCGTCCAATTTTGAGAAGAGCAACTCTCTTGCGTCGTAGCCTCCCAGCCAGTTCAAAAGCGAACGCAGAAGTCAAACAAGCGGCGATCGCGCCGCACAAAGCGGGCACCTCCGCAAAGTGGTCCTGCGAGGCGGCGGCCGTCTGCCCGAGCGAGATCTGCGTCTTGACACGCCGCACGACGCGCTCCTTCTCCGAGAGGCCGTCCGATGCGGTCGAGAGGGCGTCCAAGGAGAGGTCGGGGGTGCGGCGACCCGGCGGCGGCTCAGGGGAGACGCGGCCCTTCCGGGACGACCCTGACCCGGACCCGGACCCCGAGCCCGAGCCCAGGCCGGCGCCGCCGCGGCGGCGGTGGTTGTGGTGGGCCGGCGTGGGGCCGGTGCGCGAGTCCGTGGTGGCGCCCGGCGAGCGGTCGCTCGTGTTGCCCTCCTCGCCGTCCGACGCCGAGGGGTTCTCGGAGCTGATGGTGGAGTACGACTGGCAGCTGCTTACGCAGCGCGCCGGCCTGGCGGTGAGGAGGGGGGAGGGGTGGGCGGAGGGAAGAGACACAATTGCAGCGAACGACAGGAACCGATACTCATCCAGAAGGTGATGAAAGATGATACAAATGCTGAGTGTATTTATGTTTAGGAGGAATCTGGACAGGTCTGGTGTTAAGCATAATTGCCAATAGACCACGATGAATCGTAAATCAATTCGGTATCTATACTGATATCAATACAGTAATACCCTGGTTTACATCAGGGGGGGATGCATTTCTGAAAGGTGAGATGATGAATATCGAAACGGCGTAAATCAAAGCAATTTACAGGCTAGGTAGAGGCGAAGGCCGAGAGGCAACAGATTCGAGAAAGGACGGACGATGCTGTCAGTGATGTAAGTGTGGGGGTTGAGGCGACGCAAAACAGGTGGTGGTGTTAATAATGTGACAATGTATTTGCAAAACGACATTAAACACGTCACTTAAAAGGTGAGACGTAATTCGGGGTATTACTGTACCATGAATTGTATATATATATGTAATGTAGTTCTCAGAGACACCATCTTGTTCAGTTATATGTATATTTATTATAAGTAAAGTCCGCCGACTCACTGAAAGCTTAACGAGTAACCACGAGTGACTATATACACTTGGGTAACTTAGACAACTCTATTATTCTGAGACAACATAACTCTAGCCTTCCAAGACTACAAGGTGCCCACTCCAGGATGATGAAGACGACCCGCTCCAAGGTGACGGCGGCGACGGCAGTTCCCCCACAACAGCAGCCCTGAGCCCCGGTCCGCGCCGGCTTTTATCCCCCTCACGACCTGGCCACGCCCCTATTCCCGAACCCTCTCTCACCGCATCTGGCCCTGTCTGTCTCTGCCCTTATGACAATTTACGACCATTAGGTCCTGTGCTTCCCCTACCGTGAACCTGCCAAAGCTTGTCGCATCAATCATTATTAGCAACCGCTTAGGTCCCACATTACCCTACCGTACCCAGTCTGTTCTCGTTACGTTAATTAGTAACCATGGCCACGGGGAGCCGTACTGTCCCTACATCACCCCGTACTGTCCTTACATATATACAAATATATGTATATACAATTTACAGACCTGAAATTCATAGTTTCATGGTACAATAACTTTTAAATATATAATAATCAATGACTCCATTTAAAATATATAACGTTGATGTGTGTTATGAGTGAAATTAGTACTTAATGATAATGGGAACTCTTTGTTGTTTCTTAACAACGAAAGCTTTGTTGTTTTTGGCTCTCTTCACTCTGCGGAAGGGCGATTAGGGGATAACTTTTTATTTATTTTACCAGATAAGGCCCACCGAGCTACATAGTTATTTTTCAGAAGCGACTTAGCTTCTGTGGAGGGAAAAACCGGAGGACCCAGAGAGACATCCACGCGGCCACGGAGAGAACATACAAACTCCAAATATACAGGCGCCAGGGTTGGGATCGAACCCACGCCCTCCTGCATACCAGGCGAGGTAGTTAACATCTCCTAGCCACCGTGGCGCCCTAAGGCTGCAATGTGAGGCTGACCTCTGCCTGCGTGGGAAGTCCACTTCACTGTCCACCTCTCCCTCCTCCTCCGAGGAGTCCAGCGCACCCTGCAGTTACATCAAAAACATTCAACATAAAACAGGCATCATCCCGTATTTCATCTTCACCCATTGCACACTGCGGTTTTTGTTTTGCGACACATAATAAAAGAGAAACTGGCACAAATATTCCAAAGCGAGACCCTCTTAAAATTCTTGAAAGTCAGTGAGACTTTTCAGGAATCATGAATTCACATTATCGCCATCCTTGTCATACCGTGTCGCCTTCTCAAGCTCTGTCCCTGATCACATCTCCTCGCCCAATTCCCAGCCAACATAATCTTGGCACACCGTCAGTAGCTCGAGTCTCGTTAGATGCTTTACGAATGGAATTGTACCGTTGTATTAGCGTGTGTATAAGCTGCATTCACATCACGGTACAACAATAAAGAACGTCTAGTTTTGTAAAGCTAGCAGCAAGCCCAACTGTTAGCACTTTGTATGGCCACCGTTAATGCCATTAGCCTCCATGTAGCGAAGCAAATTGAGTTGTTTTGGTAATATTTTCTCAGAGCGAAAAATCTGGAGCTCACAGTCTTATCAGAAAGTATTTACAGCGATACCTTTACTTTTGTCCACTTGACTTTTGTCACTTCGCTCTTTCGACCGTTTTCAATTATAACCAGATTTAAAATTTCGTCCACGTGCTTTCCTCTTTCGTCCGATTTCATCCCAAACCTTCCACGACGTTCGCGCCACGCGTCATCTTTTTCGTTCAATCTTTGAATAGAAGTCGTTCGGTGAGCATCTCTTATATTTGTGTTTATTCATATATTATTAATACTGTACTTATTTCTGTGATTATACTGCAAACAATTCATAGTTATTTTTGTGATAACAGTACAATACTACAGTGTTCATAGTTATTTTCTTGATTATAAAACACGTGTACAGTATTGTTTATTTACTTAGTTTTGTTTAATTATTCTTACGTTTATTTTATTTCTGTTTATTTAGGTTGCGCACGCATGTGTCATATAGTTACTGTAGTTATTTGCATGTACGTTTTTATATTTACTGTAGTTATTTGCATGTATGTTTTTCGCCGGCCAAAATAAATTTGCAAGCTAAATAAAGTCTCTGCCTTGACATTCGTTAATTTTTAACATTCGTCCATGCTCTGGTCCCTAACCAGACAAAAGTACGAGGTATTCCTGTAAATGAGGATAATATTCTCATGCCTTTAAAAACAATGAACCCCTAGATTGAGGGTGTTTTGGGGACTCCACCCACGGGCTGAAATTAAATATTTCAACAAGTGATTCAGTTGAAACATTATTGGTTGAGCTCAGTGGAATCACATGGAAGTGGATTATCATTATTAAAAACGTACATTTGTTAAATCTCTAATTAAGTGAAGACATTTGTATTCCAATGTATTTGTGGGGAAGTTTCATTGTGGGCGAGTTTGCCTTTACACACAGCGGCCACTGCATAGCAGCATTAGTCATTCATAATATATACACACACTGGGTTAATGACGAATATCAAACTATTAAAAACGACATGCAAATTTGTTCAGAGCTAAGTGCACCGACCAATACGCTACCTACTCAGCCACATGTATACTACTGGACTGCATCAAGACGCAACCACGTGGTCTGTCAGTAGGAGGTGTCCGCCGTACCAATCTGCGCTCTTTCCGGCCGCTGGTGCAAGACTTGCGAGCGAGCACGAGCGGGCTGTGCCGGTCAGCCGGGAGCCTCCGCGGACTCCGTGGACTCTGGCCCCTCTTAGCGATGATCACGGGGCTCAAGTCTACCGCCTCCTGCGATGCAAGCAGCAGCAGAGGTGGTGGCGGCGGCGGCGATGGCGGCACGCTCAGGCGAACGCGCCGCAACATTCGCCGTCTCGTTCCCATCGCAGTATCCGTCCAGGCGCCCCTCCAGGCTCCTGCTCTTCTTGAGCGACTCGCAGGAATGACAGGAGCCCGCTGCCGCCCGTCCCACGGTGCCATCGCCCGCGGCCGCGTCTCGCCGCGCCTCCGACTCCAACACGGAGCAGATGAGGTCGGGGCTGGAGCCGACCAGCCGGCCGGGCAGCCTCAGCGACGCGGGGCTCCGGAGTGCCGCACCCGAGCCGAAGTAACGCAGCGCGGCACGGCGCGTGTCGGAGGTGTCCTCCCCGGAACAAGGAGCAATGCGGCTGTCCGCATTACGATCGTCGTCGTCATCGTCGTCGTCGTCATCGTCGTCGTCGTAATCGTCTTCGCGGATGGGACTCGTCTTCGGGCTGCAGGCAAAGTCGGCGTGCCAGCTGCGACCGTAGGGGCGCTTGGGCCGAGGTTTTCCGCGCAGCTGGGACTTGCCGCGGCTGGAGGGCAGGTGGACGGGCACCGAGTCCAGACTGCGGGAGATCACCTCGGCTCGCAGCAGATCTGGCCTGGGGCGGTGAAAAAGGTGGCAAAACAACGGCGTGAAATTTTTCAATTTTATTGGGCAAGATAAATGTCTCTCAGTGTTAATGTACGCCAAGGTGTGTAATGCATGCCAAGGTGTGTGTTTGAGTTGCATGACATTATGTTCATCATGGTCACTACATATTAGGCTGATCCAGACATCAGCCAAGCAAGATTAAAGTTAGCCCATTGCACTATTTTCAGTTATAAAGTAGTATTTAACGACAATATACATGTTGTGGGTTTTTCATATGATGGCATGATGCTTACATGTGTTTCATTTTAGCATGTATTCTGTTCACACCATTTGAACAGTTACCTCCACAGGCGAGCAACACGGCAGCATAATAAACGGCTTAGCTTATGGCTACAACAAGGAAGCCAATGAGAGGGCTTTGTGGGGCAGCAGGTGACCCACAGTATGCACTGGTGAGCCCTACCTATGGCTGCGGCGGGGGGAGCACAGGTAGGGTGCGGGGGGCACATGTTTACGAGTGCGACGTCACCGTGACGTCGTCACGCACGCGCGGCGTCTCCGCACAGCTTCACGGGTGCAGCTCACAGGTGCCCTGTTCTCTCGGCTATTCGTGCCCCCAAAAACCTCGAGTCCGCTGACACCGCCGCCCTTGTGAGAGGAGCCAGCGAGGGAGTGCCGCCCGTTACCTGCGGGTGTACTGGGCCCCCTTGCCGGTGGTTGACCTCTTCTTGATGAGGCGCTCCACAGCATTGGGGCGGAGGGCGGGCCGGTCCCCGTGGCGCTTGTAGAGGCCCGGGTACTTCTTATCCAGGACCTGCTCTCGTCTGGCGAATTAGGGAAAAAACATACGCAATACACGTTAACTCAATGTAGCCTGCCTGGTAGTTGGGTCCATAACAATGTGTGTGTGTGGTGGTGTGTACGTATGTATGTTGAACTTCTTACGCACCGTACGTAGCCAGCCGTGCTCGAGGTTGTCTACGTACGGTTTGTTTGTATGCAAGTGTTCATACGTTCTAGATTTGAAGCTTTCGTGACTGCAAGGATTCATAATCTTAGGTTTTTTCGGTAAAGTCACGTAGGTAAAACATCAAAATTAATAAAAATAAAAATTAAATTAAATAAAGATCACGACTTTGCCTCCGAAACGTCGTGATCTTTATTTTATTTTATTTTTATTAATTTTGATGTTTTACCTACGTGACTTTACCGAAAAAACCTAAGATTAGTGTTCATACGAGCGACTGTGCGTGTGAGCGAGTGAGAATGTGCGAGTGTGCGTGAGCAGTGCCCTCCCTACCTGACAAGATCTTTCTCCCGCACCTCCAGCTGCAGCATGATGGTGCTCAGCTCCATGTAGAGGTTGTTGGCTCGCTCCAGCTTGCGTTCGTAGTGGTCACGTACGTCCAGAGCGTGCCTGAGGAGGGAAAATAACAACAACCGCTATGAACAAACACTTGATTTTTTTTAGTATGCAAATGTAATCAATTACTTAATATATTTCAATCATTTAATGATCCCAGAAGGTTAGTAAGTAAAGGGTTAAGGTTCAGTAATGCCTGCTCAGTGTTGCGTACAATTTTTTCAAAAGACGAAGCCCTGCAATTGCCACTGCTGGTGTAAGGACCTCCGCTGTAGGGAGCTCTACAGAGCTTCTCTTTATGTTATTTTAGCCTCATTCCTCACACTGGCCAGACATTCTGGAAGAGGAGGGAGAACCCAGAATTGACCGCACCACACACGAACGACTCCGCCGACTAACTGTGGTGCACCTAATTCATGCTGCTGGGCGGACAGTGGCGAGGGGATTCACCAAACCGTGCCAGGAAACTGAATCGGCGCCCTCTGGATTGCTGCTAGTAAACGTCCATGCGTTAATCCACTTCGTTGAGCTATTAGCTATAGAGCTCAGTGGACCTTACCTGGTAAAATAAAAAATAGTTTAGTTTGCATCGTTTAAAGTCCAGCGCGTCAACCATCGCACCGCGACGGCTTCCCTCGGCACGCCAAGTCGGTTGAACAACGTGGAACGAGGGTCACCTGAGCTCTTCTCGCCTCCTCTTGATGAGCTCTTCGTCCAGCCTGTGGATGCACGCCCCCTCGCTCCGGATCTTCTCAAAGTGGTTCTTCACCTCCTCGCGCCACTCCACCTGCAAGTGCACATGCGGGAAATAAAGGCCAGTGCAAGGCGCTTCACGCGCGTCTTTACGGTGTGTGTGTCGAGCCATCGTGGATGAGCGACTTTCACAGGGGCAGAGGAGACCGTATCCAGCGGCATCACTATGGGGGTTGGGTGTCAGCGTTATGCGACGCATAGGGGCCCAGTCGGCCACAAGAGGGCTCCCGAATCAACGGATAAACAAGTAACAGAAATGTGTTCAGAAAAACAAATTAAACGAAAATATATTCCAATAATTTCAACATAAATGACAAAAAACATTGTTACAAATTTTAAAAAATATTTCCGAAAAATACTACCGGTGTTTGTAACTGAACACGATTTAATCAGTCTGCATTAACCACAAGTACGTGTGGTTAATGAAGACTTGATCCCTTGCAAAAGGTTTATATTAGGTGTTTGAACATCTTAACAAATGCTATATTGCCAGAAAGGGTAAAACGTATTCTTATTTTTCATACTATGATACTGCTAAAAAGGCCCCATGATTTAGACTTTTTTTTGCTAACTGACGTCCGCATGAACATAAGACGCACGATAACACAACTCTGAGTGTTGTACCTTTAAATCTTTTAATAATAACTGTCACCGTGAGACTGTCTTCCTCTAAACCAAATACACGATGCAAGTAAAATAATACACATATAAAGTTATAGCCTACGTATTATTGCATACCGGTTTAAAACCATCCGTAGCTATCTCAGTAAAAGGGAGTCGGGAGAAAGGAGGGTAGTCGGGGAGACCCCACAGGCGCATCTTGCATAGCCCCCCCCTCCCCCCCGTTGAAACAGGTCGTTTTGTTGTTTTGGTGGCCCAGCCACCTCACATTGGAGGGGGCATGTTAATCACGAGACTAAAGAGGCACCGCTAATTTCTCTTTCAGGTATCAGGGAAACCGTGCGACATTGCTAACATTGCACTACTGTTAAGTTGGGCACCTCCGTATCGGCTGAAATTTAGGAACGATTGTGCCCACCGGTAATCCCTGAAGTTTGTATGACACTGTGTTCATATGAATAGACATGTAGTGTAGCGGGTAGCGTGCTGCGCTACGAACCTGGCAAGCCGAGCTCGATTCACGTTCTATGGCCAACACCAATGACGATTATTGGGCCTCCCGTAGGTCAACTCAGCCTCAAATGAGTACCTGGTGCAGGTGTGTAAACATCGCCACTAGGGAGACAAAGGCGGCCGGGCGTGGTGCTGGCCACTCACCCCCTCGTGTGCCATTCCGGCCTCCGTAGGCACTCGCTAACAGCACTTGCCCCAACGGCCTGTTCAGGCTATACAGTGGATTTTTATAGAGATGTATCTCATTCATACACTCGGCTCAAGTTTTTTTTATATACAATCCGCAGTGCATGGATGCTTGTGCTTTTAAAACTAGCTGCTTCCTGCTCTCAGTTTCCCATCAAGATTACAGTATTCCCTTTCCAGACTTGATTGCATTTTTCCAGCTGCTACTTTCTTAATTGTCATCACAACTGCAGTCATGATTCTGAGGTCTTTAGAGCAAAAAAAAAATCAAGTCGCTCTTGAGAAAAATTTCATTAAACTAATTTTTAATTCGGCGTTGCACTGCAGGCAAGCACCGTTGTGCCATCTGTTAGGGTGTGTGTACTAATTACCCAAAATAAAATCGAATTGTGTGTCATATTCAAGTTCGTTTCAATTATGGGTTTATTCTGGTAGGGTCACGTACTAAGGCTCGTAATTTTGTCATTGCTGCTAATCACCAGCTAGTCACATTCTCAGGATTTACCATACTCTTTGGTTCTTTCGGTAAAGTCACGTAGGTAGAAATGAAATTGAAACAAAATGAAATAATTAGCGATGTATGACTGTATGTATTCATGACCATGCGGCGCTCTATTTTGTCATGGTTTTGTAATGACTGTAGTATTAAAGAAACATATACCAACACTTCTGTTTGTTTAAAAAAACAAGTCGTAAATTGCCAACCTTTGATTAGCATGGTGGGCTACTGTACGGCGCCAAAGAAGTTCAACATACGTACATCTATAAACACAATATGTTCATGAAAAACTCGTGAAAAGTTATCAAAATGGACAGGTCCGTCAGTATCTCCACATTCAAGCATTGGGTGGCGATCATCTCAGTTACAGGCCCTAAGTCAAGTAACCGACAACACTCCTGGCCAAATTGCCTGTGATCAGCATAACTGCCAGTTGTTTTTCTTCACACTTGCTTAGCCAGGAAAGTCACACTTAAAACTGAAGTATTTCATGAGGGTAGTGTCCAGTTTTCGCAGCAGGGGGCGTCGTTGCAGCTGAGTGATCCCAAGCGAGTATTTTGAGCCCTGATTACAAAGAGCCTGCCCCTTCGAGGAGAATTACATCGATGTACCACACCTCACTTCCAACACACAGTATCACCCCCGTTGATGTCGGGGATGCGTTCGTGAAAGTTACGACGAAGAATATCGAAACGACGTCAATCAAAGTGATTGACAGGGGAGTAGAAGGTGGTGGTGGAGGCGAAGGCTGAGAGACGACGGATAAGGGAGCGTCCATAAATGACTGTCACGCGATTTTGGACGATTTTTTACTCCCCCCCCCTCCCCGCATCGTCACACGGCGTCACAAAAAGTCAGACCCCCCTCAAATGTGACGTCACAAAGCTTTGCCCCCTCCCCCCCCCGCCTCAAAAAACATATTTCCATTTTGAAAATAAAACAAGCTTCAAATCGCTTTAAACTATTGTCATTGTCGTGCGTATTTAATGTGGCGCTGCACATCGTCACAAATGTCTGACCCCCCCCCCCCACCCTAGGTGCGTGACGTCATTTATGGACGGCCCCTAACGATAAAGGATGGACGATTCTGTGAGCGACGCAAGTGTGGGTTGAGGCGACGGAAATTGGCGAGCGATGCTAATAAAGTGACGAAGTATTTGTGAAACGACATAAAAAAAGGGCGATATATATCGGGGTATTACTGTGCTTGCACGCACAAAATCCCCCAAAGTACGTGGAAGGTAGACAACAAGGTAAACAACAAGATAAACAACAAGGTAAACAAGGTAGACAATAATGTTGGTTAGGGTAAACAACAGGGGGCAGCATTGTCTTTAAGATTACTGTATCTGGAAAAATATAAATACTCGATTACCAACTGGTACTGCATTTGCAGAAATTGTCACACAAGCCCATGTTAGACGTGTCGGGTTTCTGCTGGCAAATGTGACAAGATAAAAATAATACGTAACCATTTTTTTTACGAATAATAATTTAAGCTTATATTTACCCTCGGCAAGCCTTAACGGGTATCAAGACTGGTTTTTAAGGAACGTCCTGCCAAGTTTTGCCAGTCGGGAGGCGATATTACTGCTTGTGTGCGGTCCCGATGAAGCAAATTGCAGGTAATATTCGAGCATTGGGATGTTGGCCAATACCGGTTACTTGTGTGTATTGTTTTAGCCGTGGGAGGAAACCAGGCAACCGATGGATACCCACGCACACCGAGTGAAAGTCTGCGCGTGGGAGAACGTAGCAAGTGTGGAGCACACTCACCTGGGACTGAAAGTACGTCTCCTGTGGTGTGGACAGCAAGTCAGCTGACGCAATGTCCAGGTGCAGCAAGATCTGCCGGAACGAGGGACGGTTTCTGGGCTTGCCTGTCCTGTTTCCACAGAGGACACGGACACGGGGGAAGCATGTACGCTCACGTCATCAGCCCACAGACACTGTGACTATGCCCACGAGAAATCTGAAGGAAAGCCTCCTTCAACCTAATTTGTTTGTTATGGTTTATCTTCCACCATTTGAATAGTACAGAACTCCTCTTCTCCGCCACCCCGTTATCCACGGCTACTATTATCTGTGGGAGCTGGAGTACCGACGAAACTCCTATTATCCGTGGCTCTATTCTTCCTATTAGCCACGCATGATTGTTGAATGGTGTCTGACTACCTGCGTTTTTGTCACGTTTAAGATAAATCGTGATGATTATTTGAATATGAAACACAAATGGCCAGAGAGAGAGACATTGGGAAGTGATGCGGTCAAAGCATGGTGCATGCTGGGCTCCTGCTGTGACCACAGGCGGCACAGATGCCACAAATAGACACAGGGACAAGAAACACAGAGTCATAGAGAGACACCCATAGAGAGATATAGATACACATATAAACACAGAGGCAAAGAGAAACACAGAAATACGGAGGCACATAGAGACACGGAGACAGACATGGAGACACAATGACACACAAGAGAGAGACGAGATACATAAAGACACGGAGGCATACAGAGAGAGAAACAGAGACGCACAGACACGGAGACACCTTTTTCCAATGGTATCAGAAAACATATGAAGATAAATGACAACATCCAGACTGAAGAAAAGTAAATGGTCTTGGGCAGAACATGTCACTGAAAACGATGATAAATTGTGGTGTAAGATTAATAAAGGAGCGACAACCAGGGAATGATGTAACACATCCAAGGGGACGTTAACAGAGGAGATGGAGTGATGAAATCAGCCCGTGTGCAGGTGCTGGATGGATTGTTGCATCGCAAGTGCATGAAAGGTGATGGGCGCTTGGGGAGGCCTTCATCCAGCAGTGGATTGAACGTGGACGATGATGTTGAATATTTGCAGATAAATATAAAATATAACTAGTTATGTTCTTGGTTCTTTCGGTAAAGTTACGTAGAAGGGAAATAATTAAATAATAACAAATTAAACATAATAAAATACAATTCTCGACGCTGTCTTTCCAACAGCCCTGTTCTTCACCTGAGGACGGCTGCTTGCGTTGTGGCCGAAACGTCGTGAGAATTGTATTTTATTATGTTTTATTTTTATTATTTTATTATTTCCCTTCTACGTGACTTTACCAAAAGAACCAAGAAGATGAATCCCTGCAGTCACGAAAGCTTTAAATCGAAAACTAGTTATATGCTGATTTTAGAAAGCCACTGGAGCTATGCACTTTTAAATCGAAATTGGAAAATAATTTCTTTAGAACTACTTTGAGTGTCCTTCCCCGGCACCTCCAATTGGCACGGCTGGCGACGTACTGCATGAAAGTAGTTTAACATACATACTGACTACACACAATCCAGTTTTTTTCATTTAAAGACAATATCCATGAGCTGGCTTTTACATTGTGGTTAAACAAAAGAATGAATTACAGCTTGCTGAAGTCAATGGAATTGATGGCGAAGGCCATCAAGGTAGATCACGATCTAACGATTGGTTAACGTGTGGTACTCTGATTGTGGGTCAGAGCAATTGGAATGGTTTCCATAGCTGTCAACCCATACGGTTTACCCCGTATTCTTGTAGAGGGAAATTGAGTTTTCAGGTCTATACGGCATACAGCTGTTTCAATTCGGGAAAAATAATATATATTTGTCTATTTGTTCGTGTTTCTCCCCTGCGATGGGGCTTTGTAGGATGGACGTTGAGATTTATAAGGGCACGGGGTGAACAATAAGGTCTGAATTGGTCTGTAATAAGGTAGGCACTGATGAGGGGTTGGCAGGTATGGGTATCCCACACTCAGTACATTTCCCATGTGGGTTGCACCGTTCTGGAGTAGGGCTGGATTTAATCACATTTTATTGATGGGAAACATCACATGAAGAAAAATGAACGTGCAATGCTTCACGTTTAAATTACTGATTCGGGAATAAGTATGCACACAATGAAAGTGATTGAAATGTTCTGAATTTAAATCTGAAAATAATAAATAGAATCTGACGTTGGGCCTCAAAATCCAATATCTGAAAAGATTGATCTTAAATGTATCCCGAAAATGTATACGTAGTATATATTGCATATGCAGATTCAGCTAAGTTACCTTTTTTAATACTTTTTTTAAATGAACAGCTGTGTGCTCTAACAAGTCACATTTGTTTAATCTTCCATTAATTAAACAACCATTTTGTCTCCTAAACCTTTACAGCACATTTATGAACGTGATAAAAAAAACATGAATTCGTTAAAATTATGACAAGATTTAAACAAATGCAAACCTGTTGCTTGGTCAAAATGGTTGACCAGAGAGATACAGAGATGAGTTGACCGACTTGACATCGGAGAGTGAATAACATTTACAATAAAACAGTTACTACATTTGTAAGGAATTTGAAGCCTAGGCAGGTTTTTATTATTATTTCAAATTCAGTGTTTAATGTAAATTGTTGTCTCACGTGGTAGATTAGGGTCGTGAACTTGCCGTTGAATTCCGTTTTTTTACTGCCGTTAAAAGGTCCAGGGGCGAGTTTCACGTATGTATATTGTTTGCCTTGCGATTGCCAGAGGATCTCTGAGATCAACTTAACTGCAGACAATGCACTTGCCTGGTAGCTGCACATAAAACAATAATTTTCACTAACCTGCTTCCGTTTCCACCATTAAAACAACCCCCATCTCTTCTGCCTTGCCCATCCTACTGCTGCTCCCTGCCCCCTAGCTAGGACCAGGCCTGCCCCAACCACTATCACTACCCTTATCATTACCCCAACCCCTATCACTATCACTACCCCAACCCCTATCACTACCCCAACCCCTATCACTACCCCAACCCCTATCACTACCCCAACCCCTATCACTACCCCAACCCCTATCACTACCCCTATCACTACCCCAACCCCTATCACTATCACTACCCCAACCCCTATCACTACCACAATCCCTATCACTACCCCAACCCCTATCACTACCCCTATCACTACCCCAACCCCTATCACTACCCCTATCACTATCACTACCCCAACCCCTATCACTACCCCAACCCCTATCACTACCCCAACCCTTATCACTACCCCTAACCCTACCCAACTCTCCCAAACCACTACCCATCTGATCTCCTGTCACCATAACTGCACTATCACTTTTAATAACAACCCCATTCTTTATTATTTCAACCACTATCATCGTATGTACAATTTTATGATTATTGTAAAGTGCCTTGGAATACGGCGCGATATACATCTATGTAAGATAAGAAGATCAAACAAACCCTAAATCCCATGAAAATTGGCAAACATGCCACCAACTATTCACTATGTGGCGATACTTGTAATATACATCAGGATACTTTTAATCCCCTTTATTGTTTTGTTAGTCAATAGATAAATGTCTTAAATGTATTTTTCCATGGTGTATGGGAAGATGAACATGAAATGTGGGCATTGACAAAGAAAATGGAACTACAATTGATGAGTGCACAGAGAAGCATAAAGCGATGCATGCTAGGAATTACACTGGAGGACAGAAAGAACGAAACATGTATTCGACACCAAACACGAATAAAATACGTCGTGTTGACTGTTCAGAAGGTAAGTCAGCTTGGGCAGGGCACGTCGTGGCTTGAAGGGATGATGGCCAGTGGTCAGGACTGGTGACGGAAGAGCAGCTAAAGGAGGGAACGCACCTAAGGGGACGACGGTCAGAGATGGAAGTGATAGCTGTCGCATGACAGCGAGACAGACATTGTGGCATCACAACACTACTTGGGATGGCTTTGGGCATAAGGAAACCCTTTCATCCAGCAGTGAAGAGATCGTGGCCGAAGAGATGAGAAGATGGCATGAAAAGAAATGAGATGATGATCAGGTGTTTCCGGTGTGAAGGCTGCTGCATCTGGTTACCAGCATTGTGTGAGGAGGATCTTGAAGCCATCGGGACAGGATGTGGGCACAGGCAGGTGCAGGCTGTTGCTGCCCACGCCCCAGATGATGGCCGAAGAGTCGACGTCTCTGTACGGGATCTCCCCTGTGAGCAGCTCCCACAGAACCACGCCGAAAGACCTACAGACGCGCGTACAACACACACACACACATACACAAAGATCCTTCACAGTCTTTTAGGACAAGTGCCGTTTCACGAGCACCTATGAAGGCCGAAATGGTACACGAGGTGGGTGGGTGCCCCCCGCCCCCCGCCTGGCCACCTTTGTCTCCCCCAGTGGCGATGTTTACACACCGCACCAGGTACTCGTTTGAGGCAGAGTTGGCCTAAGAGAGGCCCAGGACTGGCTCAGATAATCGTCACTGGTGTTGGTGGCCGTGAGCGGGAATTGAAGTTGCATCGCCGGGTTCGTAGCGCAGTGTGCTAACCACTGCACAATTGCTCCCCAGAAATACACAAGCACCATGCACTAAACACCGCATAAACAAACACAATCATTACACACGTGATCATGAAAGCCACAGAATATTCCCCGTCATAATTTTAGGGGTCACCACAAGCGCGACAAATGCAACGCAGCACCATATCATGTTTCTTGTAAGAGGTCGAGCGTTGTTAACGGTAAACGGTTAGGTGTTACATTGCTAATTTAAAGTCAGACGGCGTCGACGGAAGGTTTTGAATGTCTGTGGGCTGGCTCTGTGGTTGTGGTGGCGCCTTGGCATCGGTAATCCAATCCTAACGAGGCGCATGCCATCTGTCGCCCGGGGATGCCACGCAGGGCCCACAGAAGGGACATCTGTACCCAGCAGAGGAACACCGCGCCCTTCCTCGGCAGTCAGCGCCAACGGGGGACTAATCACTGCTCCGCTGCCCATCAAGTTGCTGATGGGGCTCCACAATAACGAGACGGGCTGAGCGGAAATGCCCCAGCGGCGATGATATTAAGCGGCATCGCCGGCAGTTTACCTGTTTCTGTGTTATTTCAAAAGCAGAGGCTACTTATGACGTTGTGGTTTTATGTGGAATTTGGACAAGGGCACATATTTTGGGGCGGGGGAGGGAATGCCCCCACAGACCCCCTCCAAAAAAAACTTGCAACGTACGCGCGCGCACACCCGTTGATGGCTCGACAATAGGATCACGACGCGTAATTGATGTGGCTGTGGTGAGACACAGGTCAACAGACACACACACACACCTGTCCACACGCTCGAATGAGTGATGTATGGGGGGGGGGTCATCTCTACTAGTACTGTACTGCTAGTGGTGGAAAATTCCACTGACTTACAAGTGAGCAACGGCTCTGCATAGGATTAATTTACTTTCATTTTATTGATCGTGCATAAACGAGCCGAGTTGACCCCCCAACCGGGGTTTGAACTGGTGCCTATCCGCTTGTGTGTGTGAGTGTTGGCTGCTATTCCATGGGGATATCAACTACAGCCGTAGAAAGAAAGACTGCGAATATCGTACGGAACCTCTTCCAAGACGTCTGACCAGTGTGGAAGAGTAGGCAAAAAAAAACATACCCTCTTAAGAGGCACTTTCTAACGTTCCATCAGGAGGTCGGCAAACCGAAATAGCAAGAGGAGCAATTTTCTTTGAATTCGGTTGAATAAAAAAAACCCTGGAATATTTCGAGAGCCGCCAATGGCAATGGTGAATGAATACAAGACGGATTCTTAACGAGGAAGCGTAAAACCTTATTTTTTGTCATCACTATTTTAAGAACTTGCACACGGCACCATGATTTGTAATTGCCGCATTACAAGTCACAGTTTGACTTTTAGACGTGGACCGTTAATCTAAAATAATTGTAGTGTCGGCAGCCACGACGCAGCCCCTTCAAGCGCCGCATGCAGCTCCAGAACCGCAGTTTGCCGGCTCAGCAGCACTGTGAGCAAGCAAACGCAGTACTGTGTGCAAGTGTTTGCACTGTGTGCAAGTGTTTGCACACAGTACTCATTCTTTTATGGCTATACGGTGCAGTATAGAGTCAACAGCACGTGTAACATTCACATCGAACGGGCAGTAATGACAGTTATTATGAATCACAACTTTGCCGCCACGAAGGTTTTCAGCAGCTGCAGCTGCGGTGACAATGAAAGGGAGAGGGGCAGCGTGGGCCAGAATCCAGCTCAATTTAGGAGCAGGGCCCCCATACATTTGCTTCACGTTCAGAGCCACAGCTGCCCCCTGCGTGCCAGCCAGGGCGAGGCTGGCACCACGTGGAACGCTGTGGTGGACAGCCTCACGTGCAACCACGCCGTGTGTGGACCATTGCCTGCAGCTGCTAGCCGCTAGCCTGCCACACGCCCTCTTTGTGTGTACACGTTATGCTGAACTTCTTTCGCACCGTACGGAGTGGAATCTATCTGCCGGCTAACAACAACATGAACACAGTCATACATTGATATGCGAACTTTGGATTTATTACCATTATCTTAATGACTATTAATTGAATGGAAATAAATAAATACCAATATATTTAAATAAATCATACGCAAATAGATCTCTGGCACTTTATAAATAAGAATAACATTACGTTTCTTCGTGACTTAGATTATATTTACATCAGTTTATTTATTTATATAAGTTATAATAATGTACAGTATAAAATATAACGTTATTTTCAAAATAAATAATGTTTGTTTACAATATGAAGGGAAAGTTATGAAGTGTTTATAATATGAAATAGTAAGTTACGAAGGCTGGGAATGCATCCTCATAGTACGAATGTTATAGGTTATTCAAAGTACGAATTTTAAATATACAAAGCACCCAGAACGCATCTACTTCGTATATCGAGGTATTCCTGTACACGGACGATACACCTCGATTCCTCTCCCATTATCAGTCGCTTAACATACACAATAAACGTGTGTTTATTTCCACATCCGATCAGCCAGACAGACTAAATACTATTTATTTGTAAGTGCGGGACAAATATTGGACGGAGGCGAACTGTCGTATTATTCATGATGCTGTTAACTTATAATCGCCACAAAGACGCTGATGATTGCACTGCCTAGGATCGCCACGTGTCCTGTTTTTCCCGAGTGCTCTTTTTGAGGAAGCCGTCTTGAGAAATCTGTAAGTATTCCCTGAGACATTCAGAGTCTTCTTATCAGCTGTATAATAATCATAATACACCACTCAAGACATGGGCGTGGAGTGCTCCCTTTGTCCGGTATTGGGAGATACTGTATATCTTTCGTTGCTATTTCCCAGTATTTTGTACGTCAGACTCTCAGAGGGTGACAGCCCCAACTCTGCCGTTCCACCTGTGGCAAGGTGGAATGAGTGACGGGGACAGACGTTCACAAATAGCCGCGGGCGGCATCGGGTCACGATGGCTGTGAATCTGCCACCGGGGGGCACAGAAGGTGGCGGTGGAAAACGGAGAGGCAATTTGTGCCCCTGAATGTTCTCTTGGCACCGTTGACTTCTCATAAAACATAAAAAAGTAGAGGTGTCGGTGCAGCCCTGCAACTGCTTGCTCACAACCACTGCTGGCAGAAGGGCCTCCATGAGAGGGAGCTCTGAGGATATCTATTTAGTATGTACACATAGAGGGGGTGAGGGGGGGGGTAACCCAAATGTGTACGCTTGCGTATGGGGAGGATCTACTGACAATGTACGTACGCATAGGAAACGGAGGGGGGGAGGGTGAAGCCTCGATAATAATTTGTCTACATTGGCCTTCAAATGAGTTAGATAGTCTGCGTACAGGGAGGGGAAGAGGGGTCAGGTTTTGACAGATTTTTGCGTACCTACTCAATGGATGGCCCCTCCCGAGAGCCACTCTCGAGAGGGCATTTGGCCTAATCTCCCACACTGGCCACGCACGCATATTATACACATCTCGGAAGATGTCAGGTAACACAAAATATGTCATGTTGAAAACTAATATCTGAATTGAAAACGTGTGTCTTCAGAACTGCTGTTTGTGTTTCATTGGGTTTCCTTCCACCGCACTTCCGATTAGCACGCTTGGCCTACGTACGGTGCGAAATAACTTCAACACGCAGTCAGGGCCGGATTAAGGAATTTGCTTTCGGGGCTGCAGCCCAGGGGCCTCTGCCAGCTGGAGGGCATCCAGAGATTAAGTGAAAAGTAATTTCATTTGTGAATGCGGAATTTTATTTGTTGTGAGCGCTGTAAAAAATATTTTTTCTTTAACTTTGTTTTCCTTTGGAAAAAAATACTGGGGAACTCACAGTACCTGTAGACTCCGGGGGCCTACAAAATCTTAATCCAGCCCTGCATGCAATACATACATGTTGTGTGAGTGCTTCCATGGCTGTTTGCTCAATGAAAATGCGCAGAAGAAATGTCCTTCAGAGCAGCAGCTGCGGCACGGCCGACACGGCTCGTGGGGACCGAGCAGTGGACATCTCTTGCACGATGAACATGGCATGGGCACAGTTGGTGTTCAACTTCCGTACGAAGAGTAATGCAATTTATGCAACCAAAGTTATTTTAAAGTCCTTTCCTTTCGTGTACTTTAAATGTATATTCGGTAAATCGAGGTGTGCAAAATGTTTGATTTTAGTGTATTTCAAAAGACTCTCACCTGGTTATATGAAAAACTAAAAATTCTGTATTTGTATCACACCGTTGTCAATATAAATTTGTGGCACGTAAGGTTCATCACGTGTGACTGTAGTGAACAGGGTGATTGAAGCGATTGTAAGTGAACAGGGTTCAAAGCGATGAAAAGTAAAGATGACAACCGGAGCCGGATGAAGTAATGCTTTTGCGAAACTGAATTTGATCATGGATAGCAACATGCCAACGTACCACGCTCTATAAACACTGGCAATCACTGCACACCATTTGCTGCAGCATATGTATGTTTGGGGAACTTCTTTCGCACCGTGCAAATCGGAGGTGCGGGGGGAAGGACAACAAACTCAACCATTCCGATACGGATCACAAACATGGGACATTGACAAAGGAGAATGAAACGAAATGCGAAAGAAAGTGCGGCAAAATAAGCATGGAGAGAAGCGGGCTTGTAATTCCACTGAGACACGAAGGCGAGCAGGTGGATGAAGCCAAATATGGAAATTAGAGACGTCATATTGACTGTTAAAGTAAATAACTGGGCTTGGAGCAGGCTCTTCCAACACACCGGTGTGCTGTACTAGTGACAAATTGGCATGTTCTGTTTACATGACAACCCTTACTAGTTGGCTGTGTCGGGTGGTGGCGGGTTTTAACGACACATTTATATATTTATTACGCGATCTAGTAAAATAAATCCTCTATTATGGATGATATTGGTCACGAAAGCCGTGTCACGTGTTAAACAGGACGCATCGTTATGGGCGGGGAGGGGGGTGACATACGATGGACAACGCTGGTGATGGAACGGCAGCCGAAGGATGGAACGGGCCTGAGTGGGTGACGACCGGCTAGTTGGAGTGACGTGTGCAGGAGCGAAATAGGTCACGGCGTTGCAGCTGTACCTCTCACCAGTGACGTGGAGTGGCTCGTGTCAGAGCCAGATTCACACACTGAGGGGGGCGTGGCCTCACGGAGGGGGGCGTGGCCTCGCTGAGGGGGGCGTGTTAGACACGCCCCCCTCAGTGAGGCAGATGTGATAGCTGCCTCCCCTGGTGCTTTTTCATTGCAGTTTCATGACGAGACCAGCGAGCCTAAATATCTTTATACACATACGTGAAATAAGTTACCTGGAGTATGGAAGGCGAGGACATGAAATTAAGGGGTCTATAAACATTACATTGTTGACATACTGAGATAGTAACAGGCACGCGCTTATTGCCCGCGCTCCATCTTGTTACTGAGGGGTTGCACAATCAGAGGGGAGGCTGAGCTCGTCGCTGCCCTCACCTCTCGTCTCTTCCTGTATTTGCAACGGAGCTCGACAAATTTGGCGATTCTGACTATAAAAATGATTGGAATCGTACATAAATGATATTGATAACACAGATCAATGGAAAAATCTTAATATTTATATCATTTGATTATTATTTTTTGTTACTTTTAGTAACAGCTATTTTCATTGGAGTATGACCGGTGAGACTCTGCCTTCCCTGCCTTCCCTGCCTCCCCTGACCGCACGTCCCTGCTCCTCACGCTCTCCACTGCTTTTCACAAATGGAGAAGCTGACCCGGTAACAGTAATGGACTAAATGCTGAGCTGAACGCGAAGACAATGAATGTGGGCATGCGTTACTTTTACTACCAATATCCCTGATAAAAAAATTTTTTTATATGACATTTTCAATGAGGCGTGGCAGCCGGAATTGCATTCAAATAAATAAAATCCCACCGACTTTGTGCAAAATGCAGATATGGCGCCTGATCAAATCAGCCCCACATCACAGGCAATCCGTGATTGTCAAGGAGACCGCGTTCGTGGTAACCTTGGTAACGAGGAGGCCGCTGATGTACCACCCCCCAGGCACGCACAGAGACCCGACTCACACCAGCTTCCTACAGCGATGCCCATTGAACATGGGAAAGCTAACGAGATTCAGTTTGTTTTAAATATTGATGCCACGTTGTGTTGTTTTTTTTTACCGTCTTTTGTTTAAACTGCAACAGCTTTCGCTGTGATTTTACAAAAGACTTTAGAAATGGCCTTGCGATGGAGGTCTTGACATCCCAACGTCTTATTGAAAACCAACAAAACATTAAAACGATGTTTCTAGTATGCTCCATAGAGATTGCAGCATTTACAGTCATTCTGGAATGTCTTTAAATAGCCAACTATACCATTATACAGTGGAATGGCTTTGGCTTTTCTACGATAAACTTTGCAGAGCTTATGTGCATGACTCACCGTATATTAAGCATTGGGGGCTAACGTCACATGCTGCGATAATCCAGATGTAATTAAAACAAAATCTCAATCTCCATCAGGGTCAATTAAAGTCTGCCTGGTGTCACTTTTCATTTTTCCAATCGATGATTAAGGTCGTATTGAGGTTGTATGGATAATTATGGAAGATTGATTTAAGATTATCAAGTGGATGAGTTTAGTTTCCAACACCTTACCTAGCTTTCAATTGCCACTCTGGGAAAGACCCATTACATATTAGTAATAATAACAGTGGCCCTTTTTCAGGTACTTGGGAGTTGTTTGAACATAATTCACCACGATGGTCAGTGTGGGTTGGCGAAGAGAGGAAGGGTGGCGGTTGTGGGGAGGAATGGTGCAGATATCACTGGCCACTGTTGCAAATCTAAATGATGACGTGGAGATGTAAATAAATCCAGGATGGATGGCGTTTGAGAAACGTAGCAAATGAAAAGCAGCGCATCAATGTGCCTGAAGAAGAGGCTTATCAATCAGTGCATATTCCCAGCTGTGACATGAATCAAAAGACATTAACCATGGCAAATACAAATGGAGCTAAAGCTGAAAACTTTGAAAGGAAAAAAAAACGGCAAGAGAAGGAGGTGCACGCTCTGAGTCACAGGGAGACGGGAAACGGGGCACACGGATCACGGGAAACAACTCTTCAAAGAGGCATTGGATGGGCTCTTGAGAAAATAAAGTAAGCGGAGACAGCCGCACACAGTGATGGAAGGGATGAGCGCCGATGGTTGAGACTCGTGATGGAATAGCAGCAAAAGGAGTGAACTAATACCCAAGAGTACGACCGGCACGGAGATGTGGTGTATGTTGAACTTCTTTCGTACTGCATGAGGCAAACCGTGCTAATCGGAGGTGCGGGGGAAGAACAAAAAATGAAACACAAAAAGCAGTTCTAAAGAAATGGGTTTTCAATCTACATTTAACAGTGCATAGCTCCAGTGGCTTCCAAATATCGCAAATAAGAGCGTTCCAGACCGCCGGAGAAGCGCATCTGAAAGCGCACGATGCAGTGACCGTCTTCGTTTCGATGGCAAGACAAAAGCTG
Organism: Lethenteron reissneri; assembly: GCF_015708825.2. Lineage (NCBI taxonomy): Eukaryota > Metazoa > Chordata > Hyperoartia > Petromyzontiformes > Petromyzontidae > Lethenteron > Lethenteron reissneri. Next base: position 2,884,153 of record NC_083801.1, read on the forward strand.
CTGCGAGGATGACCGATGAGACGAACTCCAGTGCAGGAGCGAGTTGGACTGTTGCATCACGTGACCGTATTTATAGCGTGCTGACACCACTGCTGGGAAGGGCTGCATGCTCAATGGTGAGCCTTTGCCCCCAGAAAGAACCGTACAGTATTTCCTCGTTATTCACGAGGGATACGTTCCGGAGATGGTCGTGAATAGCAAATTCTGCAGTTAATGATATTGGCCGATGAGATCGTACCTTTTAATGAATTACCTCAAATAAATAAGCTATTAAATGTATGCAAATTATCATAACTATTTTTTTTAAACAAAGTAAATACAAAATATTATAAACGTATTAAATAATAATTTATAAATTAACTTAATCTCATTACTTTGTCGCATCACATTCTCTCTCAGCACTTTATCTAATCACTTTCTGTCTCTCTCTGTCTCTCGCTCTCTTGATCCAGTCGCGAGTTCCAGATGCGATTAGCGGAGAGCCAAAATCGCGTACTGGCACAACGACGGAATACTGTACTCACTTGTGATGGCCGCATCACCAGAAACCAAACACTCTGTACGCCAGCGATAGTTTTTGAGCCGTAAATACAACTGCTGGTAAGCTACCTCACCAATGCCCATATCCAAATTAAGTCCAACATATACCAATTTAGGCCCACTCTTGTTCAGAAGCGACCTGGCCACAAATGGCTTATCACGTGAAAATGTATAGCAGCCAAATACTCCAAACACATGTTGATTCTAAATGTGGGGGGGGGGGGGGGGGGAACTGAAGGACCCGGAGAAACATCCACGCATCCACGGGGAGAATATGCAAACTCTAAGTATACAGACACTAGGTGTCGAAGATCGAATACACAGCCTCCTGCATACCAAGCGAGGTAGTTAACATCTCGCCACCGTGGCGCCCCAAACGCAGGCAGGCAGCGATATTTCAGCTGCAGTCCCTGGGTGACAATCCTGGGTCACAGCTGCTGGGATTTACCCTGCTGAGGCTGAATTTGCATTAGTCTGGCCCCTCCTCGAGCAGATGGCTTAAAAGTGGATTTGGGACAAATAGCTACAAAAGCTTAATTATCATCCCATCCAGTTAACGGGGGCTCCGTCACAAAGCCACTTACTGGTTACTGGGCGCAAACGTGAGACCCATGTATGCATAATGCATTTCTTATTTTTTCGATAAAATAGCTATTTTAATATCTATGAATCCATCTGCGCACAAGCTTGGTATAAAAATTGCTATGGTTAACGTAGAATGGATTTTTAATCTTGCCTATGTTCTCACATCCATGATATTATCAAGAAACTGACATTTCCACCACAGACACTGCTCTGTTGAAAAAAATATCACATCTAAGTGTGTAATGTGAGATCCAGTGAAACCCATCCCGACAGTCAAATCCATGTTTGTATTCTCTTCTGCCAGAGCTAGAAGTCGCGTATGCCACAGGCAAATGCACACATTATTTCAAGGCCTCCTTCTGCAGTACCTGGTCTCTGCAAGGCTTTTACAGCCTCACACATTACCAAAGATAGATCACAATGACCACACAAAAATCGCACATACCTTGTAGACTTTCTGGCTTGACAATTAAACATCATATATCGATGCAGCAATCTATCGCCAACCGCTGACTTGGCAACCGTGGAATTCATATTACACACGGTTTATTATCTGTGTACCAATGTACCGAACCGCGGTGCTGGAAATTTTGAATATACAGTGATACCTCGGTTCACGAACGCTTCTATTCACGAACAACTCGGTTCACGAACAGAAAAGATCATAAAAATATGCTCCGGTTCACGAACTCCGCTTCGGTTCACGAACAGGAGCCGCGGCCATTTTAATGCTATTTCCAGGCTGTCACATGGTCGTGACTTCCTGTAGGAAGATCGTGGAGAGAAGAAGAGACACAGAAAGAAGTACTGTGAGTACTGTGAAGACACTTTCAGTGACTTTTTGCTTTTTTGTGTGCTTTTTAGCACATACAGTACTGTACTGTACTACTGTACTGTACTGTACAATACTGTACTTACTGCATTGTACAGTTCACCCGTTTGAGTGCTTACTGAAGTAATCTCAAGCAAGGTTAGTGTTCTCTCTTTATACATTACTATACTGTACAGTACTAATGTGTATTGTAATTTGTTTCATATTTTTGTGCTTCAAAAACCAAAAAAAAGGTCAGAACGGATTAACCGGATTTATATTGAACCCTATGGGAAAATGTGCCTCGGTTCACGACCAATTCGGTTCGCGACCAGAGTCAGTTCACGAATTAAGTTCGTGAACCGAGGTATCACTATACACGGGTAAGCAACGGTCTGCAACCACGCAGTTACACATTTTCACCGGGCCGCAGTTCTCCACAGCGCCATCGTGGCGCTGCGTCGCAGCTTATCAGCTGTCCGTCCACTTTGTTGTGATTCTTGCAGGGCATAGACCGCGTCGCATCGCAACCGCACATTTGAATTCCGTTTGTTGTGGGCTAAGGCCCTCCCTCCTTCTAACCACCCCTTTCACCATCATCTCATTGTCATCGTCATCGTAATAATCATGGACTTCTACCCTTAACATTAAAGCTATGTAAAGTTACACCATGGGACCTCCTTTGCCAGTAACAAAATATGAGAATAGGGTTTCCCCTTTTTTTTGCCAGAAAAAAGGGGGAAACCTATTATCCTATGTAAAGTTCATATAATGTTTATGTACATTTTATTATGCTATTGTGTAATGCACTTTATTTTATTCGGTGTTTAGTTAATAAACAGGTAAGTGAGTTAAGCTATGCTGAGTGTGACCATGGCCATGGTTCCCCTAACCCCTGTTTCCCTTAGGCCCCTGGACTTTACCAACCCCGTATTTGCCTTACCATGGCCTTTTTCAGGAACCTAACCTACGTGCTGTACTTCTAATGGTTAAAGGGAATACATCTCTTTTTTAAGACCACATTTACAAAACAGTTTAACTTATAAGTTAAAACTACCTTGGTATTGACATTCATATGAATTAGAAATACAATAGAGGACATTCAGTTTACAGCACGCCACAGTGAATAAAATCAAAAGGGAGATTGACCTAATTATTTCATTCATGATATTTGACGTGTGACAGAACTAACGGCCAAAATGAAGGAGAGAGATGCTCTTGGTACAGATTTCCCAAAATGGGGGACAAAGTGCCGGCGACACAATCACAGGATATGTTGTAGGCTGTGTTCCAATGATGTATCTATTGTGCTCCCACACGTTGCTCTCTTACATCGGAGAAGTGACTGCGGAATCAGGCAAAGAGGGCGGGCGAACACAAGTCACAAAGCAGCGAGTCGCAATCTGATGGAGGAGCTCGGACATGCTGTGTCTCATGTTCTCATGGATGAGTGAGTACACCCGAGTGCAAACACCAATGTGATTTCGGGGGCTTTTTTGTTCAATCACTGATGAGTGGGCAGAGGACATCAAGCTCTCTGCCCATCAGAAACACTTCGTGTCGAGTGGTAACCCATGGCACAATCCCACGATCTTAGAACTTGCGGCTTAGTGTCTCGGTCAGGACATGAGCCACAAGACCATCTTTAATTGCAAAGTCGTTATTATCTGCTTTTGCGACGTATGTTACATGGCCTTTAAATGTTTGCTTCACTGCAAGACGGTATCTTTTGGTGAGTACAGCAGCTGCAAAAAAAATACCATGATGCAAAGTGAATCTAACTCTGCTCTATACAACATCATACGCTTTAAAAGTGCTGTCCGTTGTTAAAAGTGCAATGGCTGTACATGACACGAACAATACAACATTGAAAATATAATAATTGGTGTTGTTGTTCTTCATTTAGCCATCTCTAGATCTCCACCTTTATTTAACCGGGTGATTTCACTGTTATTTATCTCAGCAGGAAGGGCCCAATGAGCTGTTAGAGCTGTATGTCATGGGCGTTTTGCGATGGTACAGATGTTACCCAGTACACATCTTAGCCCACTGAGGAAACAAATCTATTTTTCGGATAACTTGAAAAAGGCATGAATAAAACAGGGGGAAAAGGCACAGAAATTCAAATTGAAACAAAATTTTGGAAATAAATACCTATTTTTGTATCAAAATTTCGAAATATATGCTAGAATTCAAAGAAATCTTTAACATAGCATTACATTCACATCTTAAATAAAAGGCCAAACTAACTGCCAGAATGATCATCGTATTTACATTCCTGAATAATAATAACGCTTCACTCAATATGAGACATTAAAATTGACAGTGACTGTAAAGATGATGAATGTAGCACACAAACGTGCCCATTCCAGGTAACTGAAACATTGCATTGCCAATATCTTGGCAAATGTCACATTTCTTGTTAAGACAGCAACTGTATTGACTGGAGAAACGTATCCTGGAATTATTCTGGAATAAACAATTGAGTCGTGCATTTCATTTGTGTTTGTTCATGAGTGAGAGATGAACACACGTGTCAACAGAGGTGACGTGCTGGCGTTTTGTGTCCAGGCTTTGACTAATTACACATCCATCACCTCCTTGCGAGTGGTGTTTTTAATGATTTCTCTATGGATTGTTCACGTAGATTTTAATGTATCCATATAGTAATGGAAATTCTTCCTTGCTTTTACGCATACGGCAATCACAATAGCTCATGGCCATCAGCGAGTGACTTTGTGCTTGAAATGGCCATTGTGTTATAATGTAGACTAATTAATGCGTGCAATCTTTTAAACCTGTAAAATTTAAAACGTGTCAAATGTAATCTCAAGATTACCTACAAGCAATAATAGCAATCCATCAACAGTCATCTGTTACAAGGAAAAATCAATACATTTTGTTAAAACATTGTCATTATCCGACATCAGTTCCCGTGAACATCAAAGTGTGCATTCAAAATCCATGGGGCCCACTGTGGGTGGAGTAACTCACCAGATGTCCACCTTTTCAGAGACCGGCTCATTGCGGATGACCTCCGGAGCCATCCAGGCCACAGTTCCCGCAAACGACATCTTGGTGCTTTTGTCCATCAGCTCTTTGGACGTCCCAAAGTCCGAGATCTTCACCAGGTCGTCGTGTGTGATGAGCACGCTGCCAGGCGCACACGGTCAAGAGTCACGACACCCGGTTGTACGCGCGTCGTTAGCACAGGTGGTAGTTTTTTTTTACTCTAACCGCACGTGTAATCCTGAATCGATGGATAAATCAACCAATCATCCAATCAATGCTCTTTTGTAAGAGTCCAGAGTAATGTCATTTATCTCCATCGCAAAGGGAGTACCGCATAAATTGTACTACATTTCAACATTGCCCCCCCCTCCACCCCACAATTTGGTTGTACCATAATGTTCAGATTTAGTGTGACACAAAATGCCTGCTTTTGGAAATGATGTCCCACGGTATTATATTTTTTTATAAATCCATTTACAGCAGAGGCGTTCTTAATTTGGAAAGTCTCTTTAAATATTGTGCTTGCCCACGTAAATCAAACTTCCGGTCGTAAGCAATCTACCGCGTTGGCTTGCATGCTAACCACGAGGCTATCTGGCCACCCTGTTGCTAACGAGTTCAACTTAAACGGCAGGTTTTTGACAGTTCCCTCATGACTGAAATGTCAAATGCTTTTTTCGACCACAAAGAATAACACGAGACGCTGTGCTCCACTACGATTCACAAAACAATTCCCCTGACTTCACGGGCCATTAAAACACCGAGTCTCTGTGTTCCGTGAGACTTATTTCAGCTTTCAGGCCATGGTATAAGCGCAGCAAAGAGGCTTTGTGGTGCCATTCTATTCAATGTGAAACAAGTCATAATTTGTGTTTTTAATTAATGTGCCAGTATATCATTGGCATTGTCCATCTTAATTGTGCTTTGTACTGAAACTCAAATATACAACTCAAACTCTACATCAGTATTTATAACAGCATGCAAGGCTTCATAATTTACATCGTGCAAGAACGTGTGCTTTTTTGTCATAAGCCTAATTTTATTTTATATAAATATATCCTGAAATATCATTGGTTGATACTGACTAAGAGCCATATGACATTCCTAAAAGAATCGTAAAAATGTTATATGTATGACTTCTTGAAAAGTGACCTTTTGTTACCAAAGCTTTTGATCCGAAGTTTGAAACAATATCTATATGTACATAGACAACATTTTACTATTCTACTTCATAACAGAAACATCCAGGTAACAACGCCAGGAATCATACACAACAAGGTAAATATTACCAGAGTGTATGGTGGCACAAAGGCCTAATATTCTACGGCAGGGGATTGAGCCAGCACTGGCACAATTATGGATTCACAAAGAAGGTTATTTATTATTATTATTACTACCCTTGCTGACCCAAGAGAGCGTCACTGAGTCTCAAGGTCCTGCTAAGTATTTGCAGTAGCGGAGCGATGTTGCTGCTGCTGTGTGGAATCCAAATTGAGTAATATGCCGGTAATTTTTCAGCATTGGGGTGTTTGACCAATACCACTTATACATGCAGAAAGAGGTGGAGAGAACATACAAAATCCACACAGAAAGGCACCAGAGCCGGGTACGGAACCCAGGCCCTTCTTGCCGCGTGGCATGAATATTACCACGATGCCACGCTGCCGCATTGGCTTTTAAAGCTGCAGAACACGAGGATGCGAATGCATCTCGATGTGTGTTCTGTGGGTATAGCTGTGCATCACAGGAGACCGCAGCAAACAGCAGCCTGCGCCAAGACCAGCTAACTACGTAGGCCCAATCAGAGCTCATGTTGCACGGTGACGAGAGGAAATGTCATTGGGTGGCCAACAGCAGCAATCACAAGTCTCCTAATGTGTCAAAAAATAACCCCTATTACAAAGTACAGTAGAAACCTCTGCCTACGCGAGGAAAAGTCAGCTCCTAAGCATACAAATGCAGCTTACAAAAACTTCTTTGTGCAGACTTGCTCTGCGTCTTATAGCGCGGAAAGATTTTATGAAGACCTTGGACCAGACGTGTAATACAAATTTACGATAATTCATGTTTAAACTTGAGTCAGTCCATTACCCCTGGCTCTGGATCACATCTATGTGCACAATCTGAATAGGTGGAGAAAAAATGCGAGCGTGGAAGATTAGGTCACAATAACCCATTCCGTCTCATTCAATATCCCAAATTCTTCACCGCCCACAGAATGTACTCAGGCAGCGGTGCCGTTGCTTTTGTCCACAACAACAAACAAACAACCTTCAACGCGTGTACGATGACAGCGCAACTCCACCCAGCTGGGCTTGTGGCGTTGGCTGGGCACGACAGCATCTGCCCCGCACGGCCATCGAGCCCACGTCCGCCCGATCCCTCCCCACCTCCACAACGGCTGCAGCTCCATCAGGAGAGTGAAGATTCATGACTGGGCAGACGGCAATAAGAGCCGCTCGTCGACTCTAGGGGTGGCCCCATGTCCCTGGGCAATGTCCTTCTGCTCATCAGCAAAGCATCAATCGCCAAAGCTTTGCAATTATCTAATCGATGCGCGTACACTAAAACGACCGCCACGTAAAACTCAGACATTGCTTAACAATCTGAATGCCATTTGCTTCGTGCCAAACTGTGGAGTTTTTTTTGCCTGCAGCTAATTTTGTGGCTGGAATTTGTAAACGGCGTCTTCACAGGTCCTGAGCACACCGTGGAAGAATCAGCTCAGGCAGCAACGTGGATGCTCGATACAGAGGAACGCCGACTCGTTTTGTCGGGAAATTATCATTGCGTATTTAGAGGCCTCTCTCAAAATGAACGATCCAAACTGTGAGTGTGAATTTGTGCCGTGTTCTGTTCTGAAAATGGCATTAGCATAGCAGTATTATTCATTAAAGTAGATGACGGGTAGCTTTGGCGAAAAGCTAACCTCGACCGCAGAATGCTCAGATTAGCATAGGGCAAGGAAGAGTGTCAGGAAATTTAGCCAGGAAAGCCTCACTCAGCCTTAATACGCTTTTTTACAAGTGTCCTGCCAAGTTTTTGGAGCGGAGTTTAATCCCAATTGAGTAATTTGCGGGCAAATATTCAGCATTTTGGTAAATATCAGTTATATGAAATGTTATAGTTTTTGAGCTCTGGAGACCAGGGAATCCAGAGGAAACCGATGCAAGGCAGGGGATGAGAACATACAAACTCAATACAGAGATAATAAGATGTTTTACCCTTTCTGGCAATTAAACAGGTGTTAAGATGTTCAAACACCGAATATAAAGTTTTGCAAGGAATCAAGTTCGCATTCACCAGGCATACTTGTGGTGAACATGCAAACAAACATGCTCTGATAATATATGCATCGTATTTGAACACCTGTTTTATTGACAGAAAGGGTAAAACCTATTCTTATTCTTTCATATTTTGATGCTGGCAAAAAAGGCCCCATTTTCTCTACACAGAGAGGTGCCCCAAATCGGGAATATAACCCAGGGCCTTCTAGTTGCGAGGCACGAGTGTTACCAGTGCACCACCCCGACACAATCATTGGAAAAATCACACATAGTTCTTACACTGTCCACTTCAGAGCAGACACAAGCTATGGCCACATGCCCTGCAGTGGTGCTTGTGAGTCCTGCGCCGTTGAAGAGCAGAGCAGCTTACAGGGAATAGCACCAAGTCAGAGGCTATCAGTCAACGCTCCAGTCTCATAACATTTGTGCTCAATGTGTTCCTATGATTTGTTGCTTGCAAATCGCTCCCTGTGCACTTTGGAAACAGCATATTTCATAATCATAAACTTCGGCAATAAAGTGGAAATCGTTCAAGTTTTCTCTGGAAATTGTTTGCATGTACATGAACATAAATTATTTCACCCACACAAGTAAGTATAAATATAGTGTACGCATATATACAGTATATATAGCTTGATTTCCTGCACCATCCTGCCTGGCAAGGACAAATTTAAATTTATAGATGGAAATGCATCCTGCTAACAGTAAACAGTCAAAATCCGAGAACCAATCCAACATTATATAGATTTTCATGTTTAAACTAGCCTAAAGTGGTGCTGCAATCAATGCAGAAACTTCAAACTTTCACATTCACCGCCGGAGATTAAACTGTAGGCAATCCATGACTCGTGTGCAGAGCTGCTGCAAGAGCACGTTACCTGTGTCCTAGAATACATTTTTTACATCGTTGTGACTTGTTATACGGTGGACCATGCTGACCATATGTTACGCTGAATGTGAGGATGCAGCACATCGCAGTGAAATGCGTGAGTTGGCCGCGGACAAATGAGTTTGGCCTTCAGCTACCAATATAATTTTACTCAAGACCCAAAAAACAACCCCTCCCCCACCAAATATAATCATCCTGTTATTCTAGCTTACAGCGAACAGGGGGGGGGGGGAAACATATTAAAATTTGGAAAAAAATGCAACAATGTTACACTCTGAATTGATCTTCACACTATGGGGCCAAATTTCAGATATCTGTAAAGTCACTGGATGATGTAAGAAAATAACAATACCAATTACCCTGACAGATATACGCTTGCACAGTAGCCTGACCATCAATAAAACCAGCATCCTTAAAACACATGAAAGTATGGGCTTTTTTATTTTATTCTATTCCATAGCCATGAAGTACGTTTTAATCTTAACTTTGGAGCTTTCGTGACTGCAGGAATTATTTTTTGGTTCTTTCGGTAAAGTCACGTGACTTTACCGAAAGAACCAAAGAAGAAGTACGTTTTATTGTACATCAGTACAAAATAGCCACGGGGGATCCTTATATCACAGCTTGGGCTGCTAGCGTGATACAGCCACCTTCACAAACAATAGGCTGCTCAATAATACAATCAATTGGCAGCTATTAGAACATTAAAGGTGGTGGTGGGGAGGCCTGGAGATGGCAGTAGAGACAGCGGTGGATCCTATCGGTGCAAGCGTGGAGTGCCACCCGCCTCAGGTGCTACAGTTTCCTTCTACACGCCCAGACACTGGCCAATGGAATTGGTGAAACATACCAGAATCGAGAATGTTTATTTGTACTGGAGGAATCCGATGAGCTATAAATTATCTTTTTCACAGATGGGGTAAGAATGTTACAATAACAAACAATATACAAACACGATAGTCGTCCAAACTACAAGAGAGGGAAAAAAAATCACACATACACATTAAACTAAACCATCCCCATCGTACCAGGCAACGCCCACTAATGTATAAACATATTTCCAGAAGCGACGTGGCTATCGCAAATGATAGTTCAACTGAAGTAGCCCATCATTTGGATATTTATAGCACCACAATAATTTTCATAATCCCAATGCACGTTTCTAAATGTGGATCCACTTTGATGGCTCCTGACAACGTATGCACCACGGGGACTCACAAGGCACACCACCAAAACCACCCCCCACGATTGTCACGTGTTGCCAACGTGACGTATTTCACATTGGCAACATGTGACAAACGGTGGAGTCTGAGAATGTAATTTGCCGTTGCGAAATTCAAGCAGAGTGCCATCCTGCCACTGAAAGGAAGAAGAAGAAAAGCGTGACGGATTTTTATGGGGCCCAGCTGTTTTGGAGACCTGCCTGAGAAGTTTTATGGCCCAAAGGCTTTGAAGAGGTTAATAAGAGCCGATACATTATAGCCTGTTTAAGCGACTGACATAATTTTAACTTTGCTAAGACTGTGCTGACTTTATTGTCATGCCTTGCCAATTTACCACAAGGGGGTTTGGGGGGGAGGGGGGCATGAAGCTGGATGGTGGGTGAGAGAGAGGCCCATCGTAAGAGATAATTACGTGACGGGCATTACCTCGCTACAAGCCTGCATACAAAAGAGCTGCTGGCTCTGTGCCGGGCAGCTCAGAGATGTCTCGCTGAGAGCACTCACTTGGGTGACTTCAGGTCCCGGTGAATGATCTTGTGCAGGTGCAGGTAGTTCATGCCGCTCGCGATCCCCGTGGTCCACCGGTAGAGGAGCTCCGGGGTGATCTTACGCCCAGCGCGGAGCACCTCGTACAGCTGGCCCTGTGCACAGTACTCCATGATGATGCAGTAGCAGGGAGCCTGGGTGCACACCCCCCTGTGTGCAACACGCACATACAACGGAGACAGAGAAAGATTCCCTCATGTCACCTTTACCGAATTGTTGGGGCAAGTGCTGTTAGCGAGTAGCACTTATGAAGGCTGGCACGGCGCACGAGGAGGTGGGTGGCCAGCACCATGCCTGGCCGTCTTTGTCTCGTGAGTGGCGATGTTTATACACTGCACCAGGTACTCATTTTAGGCTGAGACGACCTCACGCACATGCATATTCCCAATACAACTCGTGTATCACCAGCCCCATCGTTAGGTTGATCCAACATTTATGTTAAGGAAAATCACGAAAATGAAACAAACGGCTCAACACACGATGAGATGGTAAAGGTGACGATTTTCATGATCGATTGATGACCGGGTGGCTCAGATCACCATTGATAACCTAGGTTCAAATCCGGACAACCATACGTGATGAAATGGAGTACTTGTGTTGATCGATTCATGTTGGTGACCCAACGGCTGTGCAAGGCAACACATCGTACGGTATATCCGGGAGCCACTGACACTAGGAGGTGGGTGCCCCGCTCTCTCTGTGAGGACACGAAGAAAGTGTGTTCATCGCCATGATGCCGCCGAGAGCCAGAATCGCAAGGTTTCGGATGAAAGTGAAGTTGTGACAATAACAGCAGCACTGATCATTTACTGCAAGTGTAATACTTTGGTCAAAAGGCCTTCAACAGTAACCATTGGTAAATGTATATATTATCGTATACAGTATACGTAATTTTAACATATTGCACGCATCAATCATCTGACATTGCAAATGCAACATCTTAACATTTTAGGTCAGGCTTTAAAATGTTCAATGCCTCTGACTTTGCAGAGATCTCCATTACATCGCCTGCGCATTAAGATGTGTGACCCAGGTGACCTCACTGCAGTCCACCGTGCGAGGCTTCGAACAGGAAATACAACCAGGCACTCTCATACAACCTTATAAAGGATGTCCCTGCAGTATATCTGAAGCTGTAAATTTGTCTGTGCGGTAGAATACATTGGTGCAGTTTCAGCTCTGCAAGCCTCATTAATTCAGCGTGTGCTAAAGCTAGCGAAACAAAATAAACACGCACAAAATGACAAATAATATGCGGAGAACGTGGCAGAACATTAATTCGGGCCGATATTAAATTGTCTGCTGAGGCAGCCACTTCCTAAATAACCTTTAGTTAAAAAAAACCTTATCATGAAAAGGAGTCATTGGCAACCCTCTTCCATCAAATGTGCTGGCTGATGTGTAACCTTCAAAACCTGACGTGGCTGCCACAAGGCGAGTGTTAATACAGCAACACGTTTAATAGCCTCCTGGAAAGAGTACACGTGCATTATTGTCCCAGGAAAGCTGCAGCAGGGGCAAAGCAGGTAGCGGCAAGGCAAAAAGCCCACTGGCAGCAGCAACGTGATGTTACACACCAAATGGGGACCCCTCCGTGCACACAGTGGACTTCAGGGTAGCGAGGTGATAGAAGGATGAGCAGGGGGAAGGGGGAGGCTGACGGGACGAAGTGAAAGGCAACTGTAGGGTCCAATGTCACTGTGGTCTTACGTAACAATAACGGGCTTAAGAGATCAGTGTCTCAATGCGGCATTTTTGATAGGCTATTAATCATTATTCATCCTTTCTGCTTCGCATCTTTTCAATTGCTTGCATCCTGGTTCAGTTATATTATCCAGGCTTTTTAATTGCCTTGAAATTTGTTTCAATTATCTTTTCAATTTAATTAATGAAATTACTGAACTGAATTACCCAACTTCACGCCATGAATTATATTTTGTAATTTGATATTTTTTCGACTAAATTTGATACCAATTTTGATATTGATGCTATGTAATGAGAATTAAGAGATTTCTATTTGGGACACTTGGAGTGAGCAGCGCACCAGTCTGTGTCAAGAGAACGACCTTGGAAGATGATATCGAAGAACCACTCCACCTCAAGCCCACTTCAAACACCAGCCTGTTCATCTGTTTGCCCCTGTAGAGAGTGTTCGTCGCATGTGAACGAATTATAAATAATTTTCAGAGCTGGAATTTTTGGCCAAATTAAGTGAGAAAACACGAATCTAACGATGTATTTCTTGCGTGCAGTTCCTGGTGACCAGGCTGAGTCAATGAACAAACGATACTGATGCACCCTTTTAAATCACAGGTGGCATCTGCCCAGACACGAGCTCAGCATCTCAGCCGTACATGCTCAGCCATCTGACCCCTGAGCCACATGCTCACCTCCAATTGTATTTTTACACGGTTTTATTTTTTACACTTTTCTGTTCAATATTTTCAACATTCGTTTTGCAACTTTTTACACCTTCTGAATATCAAGACGACGTGTGTTCCCCACCTTAAATGAGTAATGGGGGTAACACTCATCTCCATTGGTCGATCTGAGCCAGTGGTGGAAATCTCACATCCTTGTTATGCTATTCGAAAAAACTAAACTAAAACTATGAAAACTATTATTTATTTTACCACGTAAGGTCCACTGAGCTATAGAGCTCTTTTTTAGAAGCGTCCTGACCACAAATGATAGCCCAATCAAGTGGCTTATCACGTGGAAATGTATAGCAGCCAAATACTCTAAATGCGTTTCTAAATGTGGAGAGAAAAACTGGAGGACCAAATATACAGCAGGCATCAGGGTCGGGATCGAACCCATAACCTCCTGTATACCAGGCGAGGTTGTTAACGTCTCGCCACCGTGGAAACCTGCACTCTACTCGATTCTCAATTCCAGGGCCATACTTTGTCTCCTAGCACTTACACCTTGCTATATAGAGTGTGACGCTTGTTCATTCATTTGTGTATTTATTCAAAGGTGATGAAGGCAAACGAATAGGGAAGCATATTAAATGATTAATTGCGAACGGGGGGCACTCGAAGGAGAGATGGAAAAAGGAGTTGACGGCGAAAGATGAGGGGACGAAAAGACGTGGCAGGGGTTTGGGATTTTTTTTCAAAGGACTCATTAATCACACCCAGCCATTACGCAATCACCGTACCGCACGACGTTTAAGAGAAACGATGTCGCTGGCACACTTTCTGTCCCATCAGCCCACCTCTTAACAGCGAGGCGGTGAACATTCTTCGGTGTTGATTATAACGGGCCGTGCAAACACGGGCTGCTCTTTTGCCCAGCGAATCAAGGCTCAATTCGGTCAGGGACAGTGCAGGGGCACTCAACCTGCGGGCGTTCAGGACACCCCACAAGAGGGCCGCTGTGTGTGCTTCTCTCCCTCCTCGGATTAATTATCACTGAGTCTCGGTGATCTTCTCGGGAGGGTCTTGCATTGGGGCATTTGTGCCCATTGCAATAACAAGTGTTTTGCGTTTTAAGGCAAAACCATGAAAAAAATTGTTACAACAATGAAAGCGCCGCAAACACTTGGTCCTCAAACCACTTGCTGCACTGCCGTCCAGCGCGTTTGGGAATTTCCACGAATGTCGATGATCCGCCAACCCTCCAGAGTTAGCGGAACACTGGTGCGCACCACAGTCTTGTTTTTTGTGCAGCCGCTGGTGCTAAATTGGCTGTGTTGACTTCCAGCAGGGGTGCAACGATCCATTTCAACGGGGGTATGCAAGATACGACTGGGGGCCCCCTTCCTTTTTCCCCGACTCACTTTGCCTGAAATTGCTACGGGTTGTTTTTAACCCGTATACAATAATATGTAGGCTATAACTATATATAATATAAGTTGCACTGTGTATTGGGTTTAGAGGAAGACTGTCTAATAGTAACAGTATTAATAAAAAGTATTTAAAGGTATAAAACCCACAATTTTCATGCAGGCCCATCGATCTCGGATTTCCTCAAAGGGGGTGGATCATGCAACTTCATGCTGCTCTGTGCATACGATAGCCAGATGCATTAATCAGGCTTGGTCCATGGTAGACTGCAGGTACCTTTTTGAATGAATGTTTGTATTTGAATTATTTTTCTTAACATTTTTGTACTCGTTTATCTGTTGTTTCGGGGCCCCCCTTGTGGCTGACTGGGCCCCTACGCATCGCATAGCGCTGCCAACATACCCCCCCATAATTGCTCCCCTGAATTCCAAGAGACCCCTCTGACCGGCCAGCGGTGGGTGTCAGAGTTTCTCTGGGGAGTGAGAAAAGTGCTGGTCGCTCTCCATTAATCCATATCTCTCCCACCTGGAAGTCGCCATTGACCCTGATTTGAGAACCACACGCCGAATGGTTAGCATGCCCCTCACTGTTCACATGCATGTACGTTGAACTTCTTTTGCACCGTACGGAGCCAACAATATGAATCGTAAGTGCGGGCAGAAGGGTAACAAACTACACACAAAAAGCAATTCTCAAGAAATAAGTTTGCAATCTAGATTCAAAAGTGCACGGCTCAAGTGGCTTAATAATATCGGAAGGAATGGCGTTCCAAAAGTGCCGCAGAAACGCTTTTGAAAGCCTGCGATGCAGTTTCAGAATCAGAAGTTTATTATCCGAGTAAATTGCCCATTGAGCTGTACGGCACTTTTTCAAGGGTGACTCGGCCAGCAGACAGACACGGCAGCAAGAGTTAAGAAGCAAGATATAAAATATCAAAGATATAGAGTAAATAAACCCAAATGATCTCACAAAACAATGACGCACGTCCGCATTTGCATTGTTTCGACCTCTATAATGTCTGCGAGCCCCTTTGTTCAATGGCTCGGCAAAAGCCATTGCGAGGATGACCGGAGTTGACAGTCCAATTCCTACAGCCGCCCCGTACTCTACAGGAATATACTAAAGTCTGTTATTTAGTGGAAATTGCCATAGGTCCTGTGGCATAATGAGCGAGGTAAGGCAACTTTGTTACTTGTGTCTTGACCGTCATTCTAAAGTTACGTGTGCATGTTGAAATTCTTTCGCACCGTACGTAGCCAACCGTGCTAATCGGTGGTGCGGGGCTAAGGACAACAAACTAAACACAAAAATCTGTTCTATAGAAATTCGTATTCAATGTAGAATTTAAAATACGTAGCTCCAGTGGCTTCCTAATATCGAAAGGACAGAGCGTTCCAGACGGCCGCAGAAGCGAATTTTTAAAGTGTGCGATGCAGTGGCCGTCATTGTTCGATGTAGTTACATGTCACATGTAGTTACTTATCACATGTCACATATAACTACGGGTTACTAGTGTTACCTTAATGGCATACTGTACTCTATAATGAATATTAAGGCTCTATGGGGACCTCATTTGCCAGTAAAAATATGATAATTGGTTCTTTACCCTTCTATCTGGCAACAAAACTGACACCTTTTTGAAAGGAGTCATGTTTGCATAGACCGCAATACCTGCAGTCATAATACAAACAAAAGAACATAACTCTGATAATGTGCACTGTCCTTGAAGTTGATTGGTCCACACCCGAGACAGCTTTCCTTCGAGCCTAGTCTCATATGGGTTGGACCAGATGACGCCAAAAGGCGCAATTATCATATTTTTACTGGCAAATGAGGTTCCCATAGTGTAGATGCTTGCCCCGAGCTCTCATACTCTGATGGTGCATTGTCCTTGAGTTGTGCGCCTTTTGGCGTCATCTGGTCCAACCCATATGAGACTAGGCTCTAAGGAAAGCTGTCTCGGGTGTGGACCAATCAACTTCAAGGACAGTGCACATTATCAGAGTTATGTTCTTTTGTTTGTATTATGACTGCAGGTATTGCGGTCTATGCAAACATGACTCCTTTCAAAAAGGTGTCAGTTTTGTTGCCAGATAGAAGGGTAAAGAACCAATTAGAATATTAAGGCTCTTTTATTTGGCTAATCAAAATAGCATTGAACTGCCTGCGATGATTCATGAGTGAATTTGCGACTGAGTGGAGAGAGTCGGCATGTGTTTATGAGGTGAACTATACTGTACTTTTGGTGGATAAGTATATGTATCGTATATTACAACAAATTATGCCAATCCATATTAACTTATCTTACAATTAACACAATAGGACATGCTACTAAAACATTAATTGCCAATGCAGAATCTTTGAATAATCACAAATCTTTTTTTTACGTTTAAATAAAGTATTGCATTACAGCTCGTGTATCAGATTTCTTAGCCATATTATGTTTTTGCCTTCTCTGCGGTTTTATAATAATGCTGCTGCTGGGCTTTGTTTCAACATAATCTGGCAATAAGGAAGCTTTCCCTCTATTTTATATATTTTTTAAATTGGAGATTTAAATGTAATGTTTCTTTGGAAACGATGTGTTTTACCACTGCCAATTTTTATTCCTAATCTTGCACTTTTTCGATTACTTAATTGGCAAAAACTTTTAAAAGAAACATTTTATATTTTAAACAAATTATGTATTACCTTTTTATTGATTCATTTGGATTATTCATTTATTTTTCTCTGATGTGTTACGTCTGTCACGGAAACCATGTGGGGTTTTTATTGATGAAATCCGACTTAAAACCTTGTTAGCTCACTGGGTACTTAAAAAAAAACTGAACTGAAATCTATGGGGACACTTTTTTGCCGGTATGAAGATAATGAGAAAAAAATGTTTTTTTACATTTCTCGACAATCGTAAAGATGTGTTAAGTTGTTCAAAAGGGTCCCACAGACATAACTGCTCAACCCAAGCTACTCATGCTTCGACATTTGCCTCGTCTTTGTGCTGTTCACCTTTTGGCGTTCTCTGGTCTAATACTGGTGGTGAGACAAGACCATAAAGGAGGATGCTGTAGGTCTGGTACAGGCCAATGATTTTCAAGGACAATGCATACATTGTTATCAAAGCACGCTTGTTTGTATTGTCCTTGTCCTGTTCGCGTTGTTCTCTGGTATAACACTGGTGCAGAGACAAACGTTTGTGTGCATGTTTTATCACGAGCATTGTGTGGTTAACGTGATGCCTTGCAATAGGTGTTTATTTGGTCTTTGAACATATTCGCCACACCTCTATTCGTGCAAGGACGGGTAATGCCTTTTCATTTTTCATAAAGATGCTTTCGTTTGTCTTGAAATAATCAAATTTCGCACCTTCAATTAGCACGGTTGGCTACGTATGGTACGAAAGAAGTTCAACATACGTACACAGAAATTGCAACGTCAAAAAACCCCGAACTTTTACAGACAGAGAGGGGGGGGGGGTGTTCTCCACTAGCCCACTTAATCCTTTCCCGTTCCGATGACGTACGTTTAAGCATAGGCGTACGTCGTAAAAACAAAACTGGAAGAAAAACTAAAAATACATCTTTTTTTATTGGTACCGAGGCTCCCACAATGCCATGAGGGAGGGCGTGTGGCACAGTTTGGTGCAAGCCATCGTAGAGTGCGGTCATGTGGCTGCAGTTCTTTGCAATGAGTGCAATGTCTTTATAAACAATGGCCCTAATGACCCTCGAAATAAAATTCAGCGGTGAACGGGACACCCACACCCTGAAAAATGCAGACGTCTCGGAACGGGAATAGGGTTAAGAGCTGAACCCTCCTTTCCTCGCACAGTATCCGATAGCGGCAGGGAGCGCTACGGTATTGACTGGTGCGTAAGGGGGCAAGGCACAAATCTCTGGTTCAACATTTGTGAGGAGTTGGCATAAAGCAACCCCCCCCCCGCCACCCCACCTCTTCTTCCCAGGGGAGTGCACTAATGGACGACTGAAAGGAGGCATCGTGATGAGGCGGACTTTGAGGGGGGGTGAACAGGAGGAGATGGAGATGGGGAGAATGAGCTGAGTCAGGTCCCCGGGGCTGGGTTGCGCTATAGTGCGGCACTCCCAGCGCAGGCCGAGTTACCTCCCAGTGTCATTCACCACGCGGGCCCCAGACAGGCCTCGCTCGCAACATGGGACGTATGAGGAGGAGGAGGAGGAACAGCTGGGTAGTGTCGTGCACGTGCACTTAACCTCTTTTGGAATGCGGTAGGTAGGTACAGATTCTTGTTTGAATGTGTCTTTCATGGTTGCTTTGTCGTATTGGAGACCTCTTTCAAAATACATTATTATATTGCATCACTATGATTGTTTACCCGAGACTATATCAGGAGAGGGTCCTGCCAAGTTTTCGCAGTAGGGGGGTGATGTGTCTAATTGAATAATTTTCATGGACTGTAATTTTCCAACACTGCAATGTTTGACCAAAACGAGTTCCGTTGCACGTTTTTTTAATTTAGCTATGGGAGGAAACCCACGCAGTAGAAGACGAGCGGATTATACAAACTCCACACAGGAGGGCACCCGAGTCAGGAATCAAACACAGAACGCTTCCTGCTACGAGGCGCAAGTGTCACCACGGCGCCACCCTGCCGCCCAGTGATAATATTTTAAGTGTGCAATACAACGAGGGCAAATTGTAATAGGGAGTGGTGTGATAACGAGGACACCACCCAGTGCCGGATTATCCTAGTAGCAAGAGTAGCTACATATGCTACGGGCCCCGCACTTTCAAGCTATCAATTCCGGTTCAGTGATTCTGCACTTGCTCTGTTACTATAGTACTATACTGCCTTCAGCTTTTATGAACGACTGGGTGTTTAAGGTTAGCGAATTGTCGTATTATCTGGCTGCATAGCAAATGAAAAAATACAATCACTTCACTAAGCAAGTAAAAAAAATTGTGTTTTAATATTTCCGTGTTTTTATTTTATTTAGGGCCCCTTTATAACATATGCTACAGGCCCCGCACTAGCTTAATCCGGCAGTGCCCACCACCAGGCGTATTCCTCAACATGCGTCGTTATGTTGCGGTGTATGTGTCCCTGGTCTGACTTTATGCTATGATTGTCGCCGTGCCACGGCCATGCACGCTGTTACATCGTGGACGTTATTATTTTTTGCCACCATAAAACGCCTCCTTTATTCTCGAAATATTTATTTTAAAATAAATAATATAACGTGCTGTTTAGACAGGTTTCCATTGCTCCGTGATCCGTAATGTGTGTTGGGCTGGTGTCAACCTTCTTTCATATCCTTTGTGTTGTGGACCTGCATCGTCTTGTTAATAAAATATTTTCGGGGAAAAAAATGACTTACAATAATGTCATAGCATTCGTGTTATTTGTGACCTAGACAGAGTTGCTCTTTCCAAACAAAAGATCTGAACAAATATCACGAGGAGCAAATAAAAACAAAGAACGTGATTAAAATAACAACCATGAAATGCGCACAAAGTGCGTTCATTATTTTATTACTTTATTGTGGCTTGCCAGCCTTGAGTGGGTGGGTGTGAAGGCAGCATATGGTCGCCACAGATTATTCACCGCCACAAAACATTATCACGTGAAGGTTCTTAAATAGGTGACCTATTCAAGCCACTGCACGGAGATTGTGTTAACGCTCTGGCATTATTTGCAATATCAGCACGTACTGCTTTGTGCTTTCCCCACGATTCCACGAGGCGTGAATATCTTTCACCTCTGAATACCTTACATCTTATTCATATATCCTGTCGTGCCTTATACTCGAGGTTATTTGTCTGTGAATTCTGTATGCTGCCGTGGCGTTAGCGAGCTGCACAATCCGGCGCGGCGGCACCATCAACATCATCGTCCCCGCTGCTTCTGTCCACCCACCAATATAGAATGGGTCGTTTAACTGGCAGATCGTGTGGGGTGGGGTAAAGTGTGAGTACTGCCACCTCTTCCAAGAAGTTTAGCCAGCGTGGAAGCACATGCCAAAATAGCATCTAAAGTGGGGCTGTCTAGAGCTCCCTCTAGTGGAGGACCTTCCACCAGCAGTGGCGTTGAGCAAGACTTTGCAGGGCTGCGCTTTTACCTGCGTGTATAGTTACCACTCCGTTGACTGGACAAGAGTTAAAAGATTGGCTCCTCCCCCCTCTCATCAGCATCCCACTCCCAGCCCCGCTCACTTCTCCCCCCCCCCGCCCTTTTCCTAATCCCTCTAGCAACGCTCCATTCCCCCTACCCCACACCCCCCTCTCTATCTCTCCTCCCTGGCTCCTCCCCCCCGCCCTCTCTTACCTATATAGCCTCTTGTCACAGCAGCCCTTTTGCCCACTTCAGCAATTGTTTCTTGCTGTGGTTGTCCCACCTGATGACGGACGCTTGTTGTGGCCGAAACGTCGTGAGAATTTTTATTTTATTATGTTTTATTTTTATTATTTTATTATTTCCCTTCTACGTGACTTTACCGAAAGAACCAAGAAGAATTTGCACGACAATTTGATGCGTGCGGGTGCTCCGTGTTTGCGCGTCGTCGTCGTCGTGAGCGAGCAGCGCTGCCGTGAGTGCGAGTGCACCGAGCCGCCCCTCACTTGAAGGCGATGATGGTGGGGTGCTTGAGCTTGCGCAGGTGCTTGATGTCGGTTTCTTTCTGCTCGCGCACCTTCTTGATGGCCACGTCCTCCCCGTGGAACTTGCCGAGGAAGACGGCGCCCTGCGCGCCGCTGCCCAGCCACTGCAGCTCCGAGATCTCCTCAAAGGGAACCTCCCACGCGTCTGCGCACCGTGGAGCACCACCATCAGCGTCAGCGTCGTCGTCATCGTCATCAACATCGGCATCATCATTAACATCAACCTCGTTACCGTCATCATCATTGGCATCAACTTAATCTTCAGCATCACCACCATCAACAGCATCATTGTCATCAACATCATCGTCATCATCATAATCATCAACATCATTGGCATCATCACTATCGTTATCATTATCTTCATCACCATCATAATCATTGTCATCAATTTCATCTTCAGCCTCACCACTATCATCAGCATCGTCACGATCAATATCATTGTCATCATCACTACCGTGATCATCTTCGTTATCATTGTCACCATTTCCTTCATGTGATGGCATCACAAATGCCATGGCACGGACAAAAGCTAGCAGTGGTGATGAATAACAAATGAAGTGATACAACGCCTCTGCTGTGAATGCATCAACGCAGGCTTCTAACACTTTACAGCTGCCATATCCCTTTCAGGAAAAGGTGTTAATGCATTGTAAGCTTTTGTATTTATAAACCACTTTCGATGCAATCCCTTAAGCATTGTTTGTATTGAATGCTTAATGACACATGCCTAGACTGGTCACCTTCCTGTTGACAATGGTGTTTGTTAGACAAACTCACATTTTTGTAAAAGTTAGTTTTAAGTTATAAAAAATAATTTTGGCAAAAAACTACTAATGTGGTCTAAGCCGGGGAGAAAATATACATCAGTATTTTCGCTAGTTTAGTATTTTTTTTTATTACGGGGAGGTATTCATGTATACGTGTTATGCATACAAAATGACTGCAGCATTTAGATTATCAGGAACAATTACAGCGTAATTTCAAGTCAAATATCTGTATCAGTGATAACAAGACATGCCTTGTCACGCAGACATTCAGAAGTACAATATATGTCTGTAGAGTATGCAAATTTAATATCTAAACATCAGCTTGGGCAGTTGGGTCGCACAGTGGTCACAGCAAAAAAGGGGACTCGGTTCGACTTCTGACTCTGGTGCCTTTCAGTGGCGTTTGTTTGTTCTCCCGCTTGTCTGCATGGGGTTTATTCAGGGTTCTTCGTTTTCCTCCCATAGCTAAATGCATACAACGTAACTGGTGTTGATCAAACATCACAATGCAGCAGGACCCTCTTAAAAAATAGTATTTCGGCTCATTTTTGCTTTTCAAAACAATGAAATGCACTAAAAAGGCACAGTCTGCAGATTACACAAGCCTCAATTACCTGGAATTCAAATTTTTTTTAACAAACGAGAAACATGAGGCCACTGCCACGAGGTCAATAATTAATTTTGTCTGAACCAAGGCGGGCACTGTGGGGCTGTACAGTTAAAATTCCAAGTGCCCCCTCAGGAAAACCCACTCCGGATGGAGGTGGCTGCATTGCCAGGCGATCATCATTCTCGCCAACGAACCGTTTTACGTGGAGTTGACGCTTCGATTCCCGCTGCCGCCTGAGGATTTCCCGAGGAACGGTGAAAGTGCAGCCTTTTGTGTAAAGTATCCGCGACTCAATTCGCAATACGGGGCCACCGTGTGTTTGTGCAGTGTTCCAAATCTCCTAAATTGCCAACTGCCCACAAATTGTAAAATTATTAAGAGAATAATAATTGCCCTGACATAAGCATGCGAGGAACAAGTATTGAGATCTCTCTTAAAAATATATTTTCTAAATTGAAAACTAATTTCTTTCGAACTGCTTTTTGTGTTTAGTTTGTTGTCCTTCCCCCATACATCCGATTAGCACGGTTGGCTACGCACGTTGCGAAATAATTTCAACATACATACATACAGATGTGGCACGATACATACACGTGGCTTAAATGCACGTGCAATGCAATAGCATTAAACACACAACTGGCCTTTTAAACGTATGCATTCACGGATGTTTATATGAAGTGACACGAGGTGAAAGGAGTTCTGGGAATATTAAGATTCAGCATAATTACCAATGAGACTCAGACAGCCATTGCAAATTACCAGCTGGATCCTAAGACGTTATCTCCATCACAATATGTGAACATTTTAGATATACACGTGAGTCAGAATGAAACAGTTTCAGGAAATGCAGTATACAGTATTTGACTTTTCTCATTAGATGTTTTAATTCTTTGTAATATTGTAGATAACGTGACTTTTGTTTCATCATTTTCTTTCAATCATGATGTATGCTAATGCCTCAGGGTTAGCGGTGCAGAGAGACCATTGATATAGAGGGGAAAATGTGGTAAATGTCCTGTGAAAGTCAAAGTGTCTCCGTGCTCAAACAATTCTCAGGGAGGCACCCATCTCTGCCAGCTGCATTGAGCCAGTGGTGGAAACTCCACCTTCCTATGGTGGAGACCAGTTTCTCCATCGGAGAACCACCGTTCACTTACCACAAAGTGGTGCCCATTTCATTGACTGTGGTGGTGTTGGCAGGCTGAGACAAACTACAATTGGTAAAATTCTGATTGTAGGACAACTCGGTCAGTGAATCACACTGCATAGACGTGTGGTTTTCACTCCATAGGCTTGCATCATGCTCAACAACCGCCATTCGCCACTAAGTGGCGGTAACATCACCACGACGCTTGCGCCAGGCTATGTACACTTTGAGGCCACGTGAAGTGTCGAACGCCCACTGGCAGGAGGTTACGGGGAAGAGCCAGTTGCCACGGGTCGACTGACTGAGATGACTGGCTGATGCACCACCTGTGCCCCCTACTGTGACAACTTGCTGTGCTTTATCCACCTGACGCTCCGCTCGTTGTTGTGAGCGGCCCTCCTCATCACACCACGCATCCCATCCCAGAGACTGCGATCAGCAGCAAACTCTTTATCTCCTGGCAATTCTCCCGTCCAATCTGTCTGGTGCTGGCGATTTTGTGTGAAGTTTGAAGTCAATCTAGATTTGAAGTTGTCGTGACTGCAGGGATCCATACTCTTTGGTTCCCCCGTCCAGCTTCACGTCCCTCTCCTAGCGTCCACGCAACGCTCCCCTCCCCCTACCCCCCTCCCTTGCCCCTCCCCCCCTCTCTTACCTATATAACCTCTTACCACCGCATCTCTCTCCCACTTCAGCAAACAAACAAAAAATCTTGCTGTGGTTTTCCCACCTGATGATTGCTTGTGTTGCAATCGAAACGTCGTGATTTCATTTATTTTATTTTATACCTACGTGACTTTACCGAAAGAACCAAAGAGTATGTTTGAAGTCACTCCTCAAAACGTGGCTCTGTCGGTGAGCATGGTTTCCGTGAATGGTCATGGATTGTTTATGAACTGTCATAAGTACAGTGATCCTGCACATGTGTAAACGATGTGAATACAACAATGCACTTCAGAATTCCATTAGAAGCAAAGGTATTTATATTACTCTACGTGTCGTTATTATTATTTGTGCACACAGTGGCGGGTCCGTGTATTTTACACCGAGGCCTTCAGTGCTATCCTCCCGCAATTAAACTGCCTTCGAACAACGTCACCATGACACTGGGGCTATAGGCTTTTGTCATTCGACGTAACCACCCCATATTCACAGTGACAGTAACCTTTATCAAGTGGAATAAAGTGATTTAACACGAGGCTTAACACCTATGAGGGTTACAATACACTAATTGCAGAGCCATTCATACATGGTGACTAAAACCATCAAGGATGTACCATTATTACACAGCATGACAGGATGCTGCATCACAAATAGACATTGCATATCCTAAATCAATGTCATTACCAATGAAACGAGAACAACCAGTCACATGATCTCATACGACTACCAAGCAAGCAGAAATGCCATAAAACACAAATAACATAATCAGGATTCAACAGGCTTCCCAACAGAAAAAAAAACAATCTAAAGCACTACATCTAAAAATCTAAACGTCACGAATGAAAGTAAAAATCTTAGATTATGCTACGATACGTGCTAGCTAGTTTTACTTCAGTTAGCTAACTGGCCCTCCGATCACACCACGTGAAAAATGCTACCGTTGGCGGCTAGGCAAGCTAGAAGGCTCCGGCGTGTCAAAGAATAGGCCCAAATGGCAAACTCGAAATCTGATTGGTTAAAGAATATGGCAATCAACAACATCGTCCCCATTTGCTTCAACAGCAGAGGGGATTCACTCGTCATTCTGAAGGCCTCAGGGTAGATTTTTCACTCGAGATGCGGAGACAGCACAGGTCGAAAATCTGATTGGATAAAACCTCTAATTTACATGAGCTGCACTGGAAGCAGCACAACTGAGGGAGAGAGGAGCAATGAAATTACGTTAATAGACTGATGGGAACGAACTTTATCAAATGCACATAGCATTACTGAAAGAAAAAAAATCTATAATAAAAATAAAATTTTCTGATTCTGAAATCTCTAGGCCAGCAGAGAAGGCCTTGCTGGCCATGACAGCCCATCTCTGTGTGCACATAGGCACATCCTGAAAATGGACATATGCACAAATAAAACCAGGTGCGATTTACCACCAATTGGCGGTCAGGGAACGTTGAGGAAACGTCTGGACAGGGAGACGAAGCCACATGTTGTGGCCCCTCAATTACACGATGTCATAGCCCCTCCCTCTCCCCCTTGGCTATTCAACATTTGCCCCCTTGGTTGTGACCCCAAAATAAATCATTTACACCCATGTGAATTGTGCTCAAGGTACCTGTGGCACAGGCTTGGTGCACACGAAGACACAAACCCAATGACAAAAATTTGACAGGGCAGGCCCAACATCACAGGTCAGAAGCGCCCTGTTGTAATTGCAACAAGTGGCACCTCCTATTGTTCCACTCTGCTATCTCTGCGCTGTGGAACACTTTGCTCATCGGTGTGTACCCCCACCCCCTCTTCTAATTGCTGCTGGAAGGCAAATGCCACAAGCTGCAGCAGCAGCAGCAACATCAATCACGAGCTCACTCCATAGAGGCCGCTCCTGACACCACTGATACCAGGCCGTGCCAAAACGAGCCACGCGATTTAAGTTCTTCTGCACTGCGCCAACCCAACCTCTTCGCCATCACGTGCTTCCTGCTCCTGCCTGCCCCTCTCCATCTGGCCGATCAAAAGGGTGCTTGGGCAAGCAGTGGCTGCGCATCCAAGCTCAATCAGCTGCCGAAAACAGCCTGCTTTGCTGGCCGAGAATCGAACTCATGCCGTTAGAATTACGAAGAGTTGCTCATTACACTTGTTTAGCCGGGGAAGCCTCACTGTGTCTTTAACACTGTTTTTTCAGGAGCGTCCCACCAAAGTTTTCACAATGCTGCCACGTGCAATCCAAATTGAGTCAACCCCTGGATAACAATCACGGGGCACTGGCAGGTCAGTTGTGGGTGTTTCAGCTGGCAAAGCTGTCGCTGTGGCCAGGTCCACGAATTGCACGTTTAAAGAAGGAGAAACACGCGCACACACGTGTGAAAAAGGCTCACGTGCAAACGGACAGATACAGAGACAAACACCCATGGGCATATTCGTGTTCATGTTGGAGGGACCAACTGCATATGGAAATGTGTGTGGATGACACAAATAACGATTATCCTCACATCCTGATTTCAGGTATGAAATACACAAAACACTATCATCTTACCTTTACATTGAAAAATAGTATGCAGTGGTACTCTACTCTATACTATTTACCATTCAATTTTATTATTCCGCTGTATGCCCTTATTATTCAATTTAAAATAGATCTACAGTACTGTATTCCTACAAGCTGCTTGATCATAGCAAACATCAATGTAGTATTTGTAGAAAATTGCTTCACCCAATGAGTGAATTCTAGATGTACAGAAACAGCCACAGATCAGGTGAGTATGGGTTCAATCAGAGCTTTCTCAGGTTTCTCAGGTTTCACACGTCCTGGTTTAATCAGTTAAATCGCAGACAGCATATGTGTTCGTCATTATGAAAAAAGCATGCCCCTTAAAACATTAACTGCGCGTTGTGTGCTGGTTGGTAGCAGCACTGCCGTGTCAGACCTCCAAAGCTGTGCATCATGAGCTTAGACAAGTGACGTCGTTAACTGAGGCATCGTTGTCCTGCTGCTACTGCTACTAACACACGCGTGTGGCACCCACGTGCTAGGCGTATCCTCTCCTTGCCTCCTCCTGTAAGAAGAGCAGGAGGTCCGGCGTCGCACGCGACTCTTCTAAGGGCCGCGTCGTGACATTACTCACATGCATTGCGGCTCTTGGAAAATTGAGTGGGGGGGGGGGGTGGTTACTGAATTCGAAGAAAATCACAGCTCTTCTTGTTGTTTAGGTTGCCGATCCCTGCGTGAGAGACATTCCTATATTCCGTGGTGTGTGTGCATCGTCAACGAGTCGACGGGGATATCCTGCTCAAGTGAGCATTCAGAGCGACGCTCATCATCAACCGTTAACAGCCCTGAACCAGCAGTGGAAATTCCAAGTTCCTATGGCGGGGGACAAGTTTATCCATGGGACAACCACTGTTTACCTCCCCATGAAGTGGTACTTATTTTGTCGATCCTTTTAGGATGATGATGATGATGATGATGGCGAGTTAACTTTCCAACCAGGATTTAAATGAGAAATCTTCTGATTGCAAGCCGCTAGCTGCACCATTGTGCCACTATATACACTGTATATATGTATTCACATCAATAGCGTATGTTCATTAATTATAAATTACAAACTTTAAACGCTTGAGTGCATGTCATATGCTTGCCACGCAAATGTCCTACATACATGGTGTAATTTATGAACCAATTGTGTTCAAGGTGGCATACGGTAATTACTGTAATATGCTATGTTGATTCATATTTGTTACCATATCAGTGACAGGTAGAGTATTGGACAGCTGTATTTTTTTAAATAAAACAACTCAACACCGGCTCACATATCAATGTGACCTACAGTCCCTGCGATAGCGCTCAACGCAGCAGCATGTCTCCTGACTGGCTCTCACCGCAGTTAGATTTTAGCGTTTAATGGAATTGATTGTAGTTTTATTGAATTAACTTTCTCACCAGAAATGTGTACCAAACCTGCAATCATTACCTATGATAGACAAACTTTATTGGACATCGGGAAGAAGAGCGTCGCTTGCTTACCCAATGCTGCCTGCCCGGAGACGACCCTTTGTTTACCGGACAACAGCATAAGACGAGAGACGCGGAATAAGAGCCGGTGTTCAGATGAGGAGTAGAAAACGTCCTCACCATACTGCAATGCCGAGCATATTCTTGTGCAACGCACAGTCCCTGGTTAACGAGTTGGATGATGTGCGGGCCAAGATCGAATTCCAATGGGAGACACGAGACTGCAATGGTCTGTGTTTCAAGGAAAGCTGGCCAAATGGAATTATCACAGACGCATCCATTGGACTAACTGGCTTCTCTCCTTTTCGCCACAAACGGAAAAGGTGACGGATTGTGTGTGATGATCAACTCATCTTGGTGTAACGTGAGTAATGTCTCCGTCAAAGCGTCTTTGTGTTCACCAGATGTGATCCTATCATGCCGCCCTCAATAACTCTGGAGATAATTTCATGCGATTGTTTTGATCGCTGTGTACGTCCCTCGGAGCGTCAACACCACGCCGGCTATGGACGTATCGCACAAAACAATCTCTGCACTGGAAACCAAACATTCGGAAGCTGCTGTGATTATAATTAGGGACTTTATCAGAGCAAGCCTTAGGAGCGTACTCCCAAAGTTTTACCAACATGTAAAATTCAACTCCAGAGGAGACGCCATCTTGGATCATTGTTATTCAATGCTGAACAACGCCTACAAGGCATTCTCCCGCCCAGCGCTCAGCAAGTCCGATGACAAAGTCATCGTGCAGCTGTCAAAGTACTGCCCTCTCTTAAACAAACAGGCTCCCACTACAGGAGTAGTCTAATTGTGGTCAGAAGAAGCAAGATGACAGACTCACGGATGGCCTGGAGGATACAGACTGGGATATGTTTAGGGATGCGGCCAACGACAGAGTGGAGGAATTTGCATCGACAGTGTGCTAGATCATATCAAGTTCTGAATGGACGTTGCTGTGCCAACCAAGACAGTCCATTCTTACCCAAAAGATAATCTCTGGGTTAAAAACGCAGCAGTCAAAGCAGCATTGATGTACCGACACAAAGCAAGCAAATCCAGAGACCCTACTGAAAGCAGGAGAACCAAATACGCGGTCCGAAAATCCATCAAGGCGAGCAAGAGACAATACAGAAAAAAAGTTGGAGGCCCTGTACTGTGACTCCAACTCTAGGAGCCTGCGGCGCGGATTACAGTCCATCACAAACTACAAGGGGACAATAAGCTGCGAGGCAATCAACAACGCCTCCCTCCCCGACCAGCTCAACACCTTCTACGGACGGTTCGAGGCCAACGCAGCAATCCCTGCACCCCCAGCTCTACAGTCCCCCCTGTCTCCCCCTATGTCCCCCACCTCCATCTACCCCCCATCGCACCGACCACAACTCTCCTGCAGGTGTTCTTAGACTCAACAGAGGCGAGGTTACAAAGATCCTCCGGCAGGTTGGCACACACAAGGTAGCCGGCCCAGAGGGGATACCGGGGTGTGTCCGCAGGGCATGCACACCCCAGCTTGCCCCTGTGTTAACAGACATCTTCAACCTTTCCCTTGCCCAGGCTGTTGTTACAACATGCATCAAGACCTTTACTATCATTCCAGTCCCCAAAAAGGCCAAAATTACGTGCCTTAATAACTACAGACCCATAGAGCTCGCCCCCATCATCATGCAGTGCTTCGAGAGGGCAATCAAGAAACACATCCATCCTACCAGATACACTGGACCCCCTATAGTTTACGTATCGCACTAACAGGTCCATGGACGACGATATTGTTATTACATTGCACTCTCCCACCTGGAGGTGAAGGAGGGTAACTCTGTGACAATGTTGTTCTCAGCATTCAATACCATAGTGCTCTCCATCCTAATCTCCAAACTGGAGGCCTTGGGTGTGAATGCCACCCTCTGCAGTTGGGTGCTGGAATTTTCTAGCGGGAAGACCTCAGGCGAAGGTAAAGGTGGGGAATAACACCTGATCTTACCTGACCGTCAACTTAGGTGCCCCCCAAGGATGTGTACTTAGCCCCCTGCTGTACTCCATCTACACTATCGACTGTACAGCCAGGTACGGCTCGAACGCCATCATCAAGTTCACCGACAACACGACAGTGGTGGGCCTGATCGCCAACAACGGGACAGATCCAATCTTCATCCCTCTCAGCCCTGTGGTCCCGATGGTTCTACCATGCATTGTGCTTGACACGTGTGCCCCAGAAGTTGCACGATAAGTTATCTCTGTCGGCCCTTCAAGTTCTCAGCACACGCACTGCTCGTGAGAGTTCTGCTGTTTGTTGCTGACCCTTGACGTTTTTAGCTGTTGGGCCTGTCCTGTGCTCGGCAAATACATTTTCTTTATAGGTACTGCAATAGATTTGAAGAACACAGTAATGCAAAAGCTTTTAGCAATTGTTACATGTTTACCTTTTGATCTTGCTTGAGTAGAGTAGTATACCAATTCATCACTGCCACACTGTTTGTAACTTTTTGTTTTTATTGGATCAAAACACATTTTTTACTTATGTAAGTCCTTCCCGGGTGCTTTTTGGTGTAAAACTTCGCGGCTATGGCAAGAACACGAACGTAGATCAGCGTGCTCACTTTAATTCGTGAGGACAAAGTGTTTACAGCCTCAAAAGGTTTCCTCCAAAACAAACTCCACTCTTGAAGCCCTTTACGGGCTTTGTCAAACTACTCCAGATGCGTTTATGTTTTTTGTTAATGCAAACATGTCTGTAGATGTTGAACTTCGTTTAGCCAACCGCGCTAATCGGCGGTAGTGGGGCAGGGACAACAAACTAAACAAAAAAATCAGTTCTAAAGAAACTCTTTGTCAATCTAGATTTAAATGTACATAGCTCCAGTAGCTTCATAATATCCGAAGGAGGAGCATTCCTGATGGCCGCAGAAGCGCTTATGAAAGTGCACGGTGCGATGAACATCTTTGTTCGACGGTTAGCCAGAAGCCGCTGCGAGGATGACCAGAGTTTGCCTAATGGTTTATGCTTCTTGACGAGATGAGCAGGGTATTGTGATTCATTTGTGGCTAGCACTTTGTGTGTAACATGCAGCATCGGCGTGCTTACCATAACGATTAAAACCGGTGACATTGTTATTTTAGAGCCTCGGAGTGAACATCCATTAAATTTAATTGCATCTGCCCTCTAGAAAATGAATGTTTAAATGGGAATTGGAGAATTGCAAATGTTTTTATGCTAATTGGGGGTGTTGGTCTCACACAGAATCTTCACTGGCAAGGTCATGTCCACAGCATCTGTATCTTAGAAGATAAGTCGCTTTGTCAGTTGATGTCTGGGCCTACTCCAATCAATAATGAGGAGCTTTCTTATCATTGTTTACTCTGGCACGGCAGCTGCTTTATCGTAATCCATTTTCCATCTGAGGTTGAAGAGCACTAAAATATGTACTAAAAAGACCAAGGCTAGTTTGGTGGAAATACTGCTGTGGTAAATGCATTAAAGTGCACACAAATATAACAAACAAACAAAATAACTTTTGCTTAATTAGGCCAAAGATACCTTGGTCGGGAATTCGGCCACCGATTTGGCATTCACACGTAGCGACGTGTCACCTTCTCCCCCACAACTATAATCGCATGCTGGAGATTGAGGCTTGTTTATGTGCATGAAAGAAATAAATGACACTGCAGCAGCTGCGGATATAGCTAACCAACTCACTCATGGCTTGGATAAAGCCGTGCACAAAATAGCAGAACACCTCCCTGGTGCGGGTTGTTGGGTAGCTGCGAGGTGACAGGGCGCTGGGCTGCCGCCCAACTGCTGAGCAGCTGGGCGAGCCACCAGCGATCAAAATTAATTCTCAAGTCGGCTGCGGTCGATGGTCTCAGCCAAGTGACCGCCGACTGTAAATATATTTTAAAAAACACAACCCACCACATTAAAGTTGGCTAAATTCCACCTCGAACAATTAGAAATGGTAGTTTGACAGTAAAGAAATGCTCTAGGAGTCAGTTGGGTGTGTGAGGGGAAACTATTGCCCCCGCGTGCTAATAAGAGGTAACTTGAAATGGTAATATGAAGCTCTACAGGGTAGTTCTGGGATATCTACAGAAATTCCGTGGGGCCGTTCTGTAGCGCTGGGTGATGCGCGGCTCCCTTGACAAGACATCCACCGGGCGGTTAAAATACAACGTGGCCTCGTTCGTGTCTTACATTTATTTACAACACGTGCGTTCGAGTTGTGGCGACAACAGAGACAAAGATCCCCCCGTGTAGCCTGTAACCGACTGTCGGGGGCAAGTGCCTGTTCGCGAGTAGCAGCACCTACGCAGGCCGGCACTGTGGCACACGAGGTGGTGGGTGGCCACCAGCACCACGTCAAACACCACCACGAGGACACACACATGCAAGCGACCACTGACACTGACGGGGGGTGGCAGAGCGAGAGCACAATAAATTCCTTGCAAAGCAAAATTAAGATTAGAAAATGTAACATGAAGATAACATTTACGCCCCATTGGCACATTTTACGTGACAACGGATTAGCGTGGGACATCTCTGCTGGTTTGTGACACATGCGGGCGTGAGATAACCCTCGGATAAACCCTCCCTCGGCAAGCCTTTATTGCCACAATGGATTAGCCTGAGCTGCACGCACAGACAGTGCTGAGGCCGCACCGTCAGACTACACCCCCCACCCCAACAGAAGCCACTTTACCCTAATCATCCCATCACTCTTTATCAGCCCCCCTTTGCAAATAAGGTCCAATCTTACAGAGGACCTACCCCCTCTGCTGAGGACAACAACCCTTTGGATGACCCCAAAGAGAAGTGGCAGTCTGGCGTGAGCTGATGTCACCGACGCTGCCATAGGTTTAAGTTTACTTTGATTTGTTACACGGATGATGATGATGATGGCGGTGGTTGTCCGGCTATTTTACGCGGAGAGATCCGTGATGCTGCAAACTGTGAGCATGGCAGCAGCAAAACAAAGACAACAACTTCAACATTGCAGAGAATGAGTACAAAGGAAGTGTTTATAGGTCGAATTCCGCTCACAGAGCAGTGTGCTAATCATTGCACTGTCACTCCATCACCCATTTTACTAAAACGTATTAAAGAAATAATATTTTATAATGGATCATTATGTTCCAGTTTTCAGCAGAAGGATGAATATTTTATTTTCAAAGGTTTGAGAATGGCAAAAAAAAATCAAGTGTATTAGCTTGTTCGACGTGAAACTGTGTAAGCCTAAATATCGGTCAGAGGTCAAATGTGGGTCATCTTTATTATCATATACTGTACACAAACGTGCGTGAATGTGATGTACTGCAGGACTTTGTATCTCCAGAGAGACTGGAGAAGAGCACATAGAGTGATGTTCTATACACAGTACATATGCACAGCGGATCTATCAATCCACCTTTAAACACTGAACGTACGATCATTTAAACATTTCAGCAGTAGAGTCATACGGTAACTATGTGGCCAACCATCCCAATGCAAAAATTACACGCAAATGACTCAATTGGAAACACACAGCAGCAGTAGCATCAACATCGCCCCCAACTACTAAAACTTGGCAAGGCCTTCCTGCAAAAGTATTGATACTCAGCGAGGCGTTCCAAGGTAACCAAATGCAAACAAAAACTGCATTCAGTTTCATTCACATTGGAGATCATCAGCAAAATACAGCCCTACAACACTGCTCTATTGGGTAGTAGGCCTATTTTATAGGCTTATTGACCATGTCAGTCGATGCTCACATAAACACATTTGCTGTTGATGGGCCTGTTACGCCGGCTTCCATAGACTACGAAGATAGCTACTATGTGTGTACACGCACTTCATTGTGAAGTGAACTAATATTTTCGCTGGGTTGCACGCATTTTATGCTGGCTGTAAAGGAGTCTCGTCACACGGAGATGTGTAATTTCAGGAGTCGGGACAAGCCCTATATTACTATAAACTTGCAGAAAATAAGCTCATCTCAGCAGTTTAACGTGATATACAATGTTGCCCAATATGCCAGCGGTTTATAGGGACAAAATTAATGTTTACATAGCCAACGAAACAAAAAAAAGATAGGCAATAAATTACAAAGTAATACAATATATGAACGTTTTATGATATAGCAAATATGCTCAGGTGCAGAGTCAGCAAAGTGGCATTTTTGCACGCAATAAAATATAGCCTCGTATTGCGCCCTGCGCGCATGTTATTGTGTAGATCCTCTGGAAGTTAGAACGTCAGCGTGAACTTTCCCGGCAAATCCTGCAGAGAGACGCTTCAGATATCACCTTCCCACCCCACCAAGGCTCGCCATGGCTTCACGACACATCGACTGTACAGGAGGAGGCTTACCCAACAGTGGCTCGTGTGATTGTGGAAAGCTTCTTCAATTACAGAAGCAATATTGTATTGGCAAATGTTATCTGAAACCATAAAATTACCAGAATGGTATTACACACTGGCATTCATTGGCTGACCCCACACATTTGGGAGTTAACAATGCGTGGATGAAAATGGCTGGAGTTCACTGACTGCGATGAAAGGATTATAACAGCTTTCTGGGTCCTCTGCTGTTACAATCAGGCGGTGTACCATTCGTAAATCACTCGCTCACTACTCGGTTTAGAGTGGCAATCGCTCCCCTCTCACTGGTCTTGAGACTGCTGTAGTTTAGTGGTGGAAATAAAATAAAATAAACTCCTGTGCAATGGAGGGAAGGAAGGGAGTTGGTCATCCGTGAAAATGTAATTTAATACTTTAGTGATTTTGACCTTAATGTTAATTGCCTTATGCATATTTTTAAAAAAATCCTCAACAAGTGTAAAACCTAATTATCTATCATTCGTGACATTGAAGTAGTTTGATAGTCGTCTTTTGAGTTTTTTTTTTGTAAAAATCGTGTTGAGACATTCTGCCCACGCAAATAAGCACTTAAAGGCTCAATATTTTACCTGTGCTAGTGCACGCTTTGCTTATGTATTGCTGAGTGCATTATTATTTTCTCTGCTCCATTTTGCTTAGTACCCTGCCACCACATCCTGCTCCCTGCTGCATCTGACGTTCACCTGTGCCTGCGTTTTGTTTCAAAATGAAACTGCACTCAGACACTGCATGAGTTCACAGAAGTGTTTGCTGGTGCCCCAGCAGACACTGCTGGCGTTCCACGGTGGCGAGATGTTAACTACCTCGCCTGGTATACAGGAGGTCGTGGGTTCCATCCCGACCCTGACGTCTATATATTTGGAGTTTGCATGTTCTCCGCGTGGATTTTTCCGTTTTTTTCCCTTCCACATTTAGAATAAATATGCGTTTAGAGTATGTGGCTGTTACACTTTTCCAAATGATAAGCCACTTTGTTGAACTATTATTTGTAGGCAGGTCGCTTCTGACAAAACAGTTAAATCGCTCAGTGGGCCTTACCTGGTCAAATAAAAACATTACTTAATTTTAGTTTAGAATGGCACTGCATTGGTAGGTTACGTTAAGCAGTGTTATATAACATTCTGTGTGCTGTGTACATTTTCACCACGTCATTTATGAATTAATCTTCCAAATATGCTTTGGTCAGCGTGGAAGGATAGGTTCAAATACCCCCTGTAGTGTGCCTCTTCAGAGCTCCCCCAAGTGGTGGCCCTTCTGCCAGCAGTGGCATGAGTGAGCAATTGCAGGGCCGCACCTTTACCTTCCTTCCTTCTTTCTTTATAAACTAAAGGTGTTCAAATTGAGTGACCTAGCGACCTTGTGTCTCCATGCCGTGCTGAGCTTGTGACATCTACTCGTGTCATCACTGGCCTGATTTGATTGTCCTTCCCCGCAACTCCGATTAGCACGGTTGGCTAGGTACGGTGCAGAGGAGGTTCAACGTACAAACATGCACCGACGTGATTTTGAAAGTGATGGCAACGAACGGAACGTCGGATCGGAATCTGCACGGAATGAGTCAAGCTCGCTCTGAACTGGTTGTTGAGAATAGCCAGTAGTGCTCTGACGTGGCGTTAGCCCCCCAAAGGGAGATATATTTATATACAGAAATTAATGATATATTGACATTTAGGGGGAGTGTGTGCAAACATTGTTCCAGACGATGGAGATCTTTATAAGCTGGAGATGATGTTGATGTCAGATTGCTTGGCAGATGTGTTGTACATTTGATTGACACGTTTCTGGCACAGACCTCTAAGGCATCTGCCGTCAAATGATCTGAGCCACGTAACGACAGCATTTTTTAAAATATAATAAATTGTGTTCATTTGAATGAAACTAAATAAAGAGAACCTATTTATAAACAGATCAGGGCCTATTGTGTTACTTCAGGAAAATTCACAATGGATTCTTAAAAGCACTTGTAAATAATGATCTAAGATGCGTGCACAATGACTTTTGAGGTTCATTTTAACGTGGAAGTAAACCACAACGGTGCGTATGGCCACGATGTTCCTGTATTATATTTATTATAATTTATTATATTTATGCTAATTTGTTATATTTATGCTAATTTATCCAGAAAAGCCTCACCGAGGCTCATCTCTATTAAAGGAAGGTGTCCTTTCAAGTTTTCACAGGAGGGGCGATGTTGCTGTTGTGTAAAATCCCAAATGAGTAATTTGTAGGTAGTGTTTGGGGTGCCACGGTGGAGACATGTGATCTCCCGCACTTGGTATACAGGTGGTCTTGTGTTTGGTCCCGACCCTGATGCCTGTATATTTGGAGTTTGCATGTCTCTTCCCCTGGTCGCGTGGATTTTTCTCCGGGTCCTCCAGTTTTTATTACACGCTTTTATTTAACTCACTCTGTCTGTTGTTGTTGTCGTATCCTCAAATCTTGTAACTCAATTTTAACCCATTTTCCAATGTGGTATCGACTGCAAACTTCGTATACTTATGTCTTACTGATGACAATACTATATTCTATCATTGAAAATAAAAAATACTAATTTTAAACCATCTTTTTTATATGTTATGTTTCGGCTTGTCCACGCTCAACTGACATTGGCTGTAATTGGCCACGGCCCCTTACGTTATGGCAAGCTTCAGGGCCACTTCCTGGAGTCGTGGAGTTTTGCCATTACGAGTGCGGTACATTTCATTAAAGCGTGTTTTTAAAAAAAGTATTTTTAAATATTACTTATTCCCTTCACATTTAGAAAGGTGCAAATAGGGTATTTGGCTACTATAAATTTGCACGTGATAAGCCACTTGGTTCAGCGACCATTTGTGGCCAGGTCACTTCTGAAAAAGAGCTATACAGCTCAGTGGGCCTTACCTGGTTAAATAAAACAATTGTTGACGTTTTGTTCAAATAACTTATGCATTGGGATATTTTACCAATACAGTAGCACTTACATTGTATGACTTTAAGCTTCATGGATGAGAAACGTGCTTTAAATGTATGGCCGTGTGCGGCATTATAATGCACTTAATGCGCTGGTGATGTCACTCCCATACGTCGTCGTAAGTCAATGCATTGCCATCACACGACTGTGAGTCCTTCACACGACTGGAAAGGCTAATTAATGTCACACAGCTTAAGCAGTTTAGGTATCTGCCTGTACAATGTGAGCTATTTGCTTGTACTCCTAAGAGAGCATCCTTTAAAAGGTGTGCGTCGTAAACATGCATCTCTGTCGGAGGGCGGAGAAAGTGCTGCCCTTGGTATAGATAAGAGGCCACGTCTCTCTCCACGGAACCGAGGTATCTGACACAGGGCAATGCCCTGTTCTGTGAGAGTTCTAAATTGATCTTGATTTGAGGCTTTCGTGACTGCAGGAATTCATACTCTTTGGTTTTTTCGGTAAAGTCACGTAGGTAGAAAATGTAAAAAGACGACCGCTTGTTGTTTCGATCGAAACGTCGTGATTTTTTAATTTTATATCTATGTGACTTTACCGAAAGAACCAAAGAGTATTGTTCTAAATTGATTATTCATCCTGTGACACAGAAGCAATAGCACAGTCGGGAAAACGATGGGGGAGGGGGAATTGACTTTTTTTAAAGCATGCATTGCCACTGGACCAATTTTGATAGGACTACAATCCACTCAATAAACACTGGATTGTGATCCCTGATGAGGTGGAGCTGTCACATAGCGTGCGACTGACAACCAGTTCTAGAAGCTGACGGTCACGTGGAGACTCTGGCTCCCATTGCAGGAACGTGTAATTTCCACCACTGGCTCAGCTCGGTAAAGTAGGCAGGCACACTCCTTGCTCATTTGGACATTACGGCACTGATTCATATTAAAAAAAGACAAATCAGTTGGCATGTGTTAATTTATGGCCACGAAAATGAACGTGCGTTAGCGCGTCTCCTCGCGAATCAAACCTCATGGGAAGTGGGCACCGCGGCAGAGCCCAGCAATGGCGGAAAGTTTCCACCGATTGTCTCATCTTATCTCTTACATAGATTCATACAGCAGCGCCTTACTCCAAGGCGCTTTGCAACAATTATTAAAGTGTACGTACAATGATAATGGTTGAGATCATTAAGAATGTCGTTATTAAAAGTGGCGGTGTAGTTATGGTGACAGGAGAACAGGTGGTGGAGTGGTTAAAGAGAGGTTGGGGTAGTGACAGGGTAAGGGGTAGTGATAGAGGCTGGGGTAGTGATAGGGGTTGGGGTAGTGATAGAGGTTAGGGTAGTGATAGGGGTTGGGGTAGTGATAGGGGTTGAGATAGTGATAGGGGTTGGGGTAGTGATAGGGGTTGGGGTAGTGATAGAGGCTGGGGTAGTGATAGGGGTTGGGGTAGTGATAGGGGTTGGGGTAGTGATAGGGGTTGAGATAGTGATAGGGGTTGGGGAAGTGATAGGGGTTGGGGTAGTGATAGGGGTTTGGGTAGACCTGGTCGTAGCTGGGGGGTAGGGACAGGGAGCAGCAGCAGCAGAATGATGATGGGCCAGGGGAGAAGATATCGGGGTTGTCTGCAGGGAAAAATGTAACCAGTTTAGTGAAGATGATTGTTGTATGTGCTGCAGTGGGAGTTTGTTGTGCGGAATTGACTCAGTCCCACCCTGGAGCCATGGCCAGCACTTGGAGCACCAAGACAGCGCGTGCGGTGGGGGTGTGAGATGGACAGAGCCCGAGCGGTCGGCTTGGTTCATCCGCGAAGCGAGCACGTGTGGATGTCAACTCGCAAGGCCTCTGAATCCCCCCTTGGCATTCCTCAGTTTTAGTTTTTTTAGCCCAATGGGCCTCTACGCCTCCTGCCCGGCGAATCGGGCAAACGGTTGCACGTCAATTTGACGATGCAATCTCTCCTTTGGCAGAGTTCTCCCACCACGGTTCTGCCAGAGCACCAGCGCCAAGTTGCTCGGCAAATCTGGCCCACTGCCTTTAACCCGGCGGATTCCGCCACCGCCGCCGTGCTGCACAATGATGTGACCTGTGGAAGCTCGTTTAAAATAACCGATTGCAGGTTAATTTCCGACCCGTAATTACACCAGTGTTCTAATATCCTGAGTTGACATTTATGGTGCCCCAGGTCAGTGGCTTTTGGCTTTTATGTGAGGACCAAAAAGACAACACAAATTTATACGAAACAGCGAGCGGATTGTGTAAAAACGCTATAGAACCTCGTAAAAAGTGCGCAAAGGCAGTAAAGAAAATGGAACAACTGGTCCAGTAAATGAGCTCCCGCTTTGCTTCAATAAATCCATTCTTTTTCAAAGTTTAAATATATACCCCTGTATTTGGAATCAGATGTTCCCCATGTACAGAATAACTTAACCGTGGTAAATATGACCACATTTATTATCTCTAATTGTTGTAGTTTAGACACAAGATTCAAATAAATGTTAACTAAAATGCACAATCAATGTTAATCCTCCAAAGCATATATCAATTACATAATATGTGGCAGTACAGTACGTTACTGGCAGTGTAAATTATTACGTTATCATGGACACTGTTAAAGTGTTGGTTGCAAAGTCTTTGTGGTATGTGTTGTAATTTTCTGGCTGGGATAGGAACTCCGTGTCTCAATGACAACAGATGAACACCACAGCAGCAGCATTGTCCCGTGAACAACAAACACAGAGCACAATAATAATCATCAGCACACGCACTGCAAAACACAACTACATGCAGCAGCAATATCACGGGACCTTTCTTATGTTCAAAGTATGAACATAAGAATAGGTGTTCCCCTCTCTGGCAATAAAAACAGATGTTAAGATGTTCAAACAACAAATCGATAACTTTTGCAAGGTTTCAAGTCTGCATTAACCACACGTACTTGTGAACATGCAAAGAAACACGTTCTGATAATATATGGCATTGTCCCCGAGTTATGAATGCTCTCGTACGTGCATCGTCTTTGCACTGTTTGCCTTTTGGCGTTCTCTGGTCTGACACTGGTGAGACTAGGCCATAAAGAAGGCTGTCTCTCGTGTAGGCCAATCAGTTTCAAAGACTGCCATATATTATCAGAGCAGGTTTGTTTGCATGTTCACCACAAGTGCGTGTGGTTAATGCAGACTTGATTCCTTGCAAAAAGTTTCTATTTGGTGTTTGAACATCTTAACACCTGTCTTTTGCCAGAAAGGGTTAAACCTCGTTTTGTTTTTCATACAGCAGCAACAGGGCACCAACTGCACAGCGCCGCGTCAAAACTCGACTGCACACATCACCGGTACATTTGTAGTGACATAGAATTGGTCACTATGTAGCATAGCGCTGGCTGCTGGCTGCTGGCAGGCAGGGCCAGATTAAGGCACGGGGCTTTAGGGGCTGTAGCGCAGTGGCCTCCGTCAGCTGGAGGGCCTCCAGAGATTTAAGTGAAAAGCTATTTCATTTGTGAATGCTGAATTTTATTTGTTGTTAGCCTTGTAAAAATAATGTTTCTTTTTCTTTAACTTTGTTTTATTTTTAAATATGACTGGGGGCCTCACAGGACCTGTAGCCCAGGGGCCTACAAAATCTTAATCTGGCCCTGCTGGCAGGGAAGGGAATCTGCAACTTGTAGCAGCCATGACTGACAGCAGGCCACGTGATAGACCCGAAAGGGATCTAGGATAAAGGTTACGGAAGGGACACGTCGAGAGCCCGCTAGTAGGTTCCAGAAGGGGGGCGTGGCCGGGGCGGAGCGAGGCCATGCTGGAAGGATAAAAGGGGACCCCGAGCGGGAGCTCGGGGCTGTTGTTTGGAGTGGCATACCCGTCGTCGTCGTTGCTGTTGAAGATGGTCACCATCGCCGCTGTTGTGTGTAGGCTAGTAACCAGTGTAGAGTTGCGTATAAGCGAGAGACAGAGAGTGTGTAACAGTGTAGGGTGTATTGTATGAAGTGTACAAAGTGTGCTCGGTGCTTAATTAAAGAATTTCCTCCAAGTCAGTCACTACACATTGTACGCGAATTGCAACGCATAACACAGAGCTGGTTGCAGGCACAAACAATGCAGCAGGGAGAAACAGACTATCGCACAATGCGTGACGTTAAGTATAACATTGGAACAGCATTGTGCGTCGCGTGCAGGGCCACGATGCGAGCATTGCGTTCCATGCGGCCACGGTGACTGCAGGGTAGGTGCAGCGGACAGATTGGGTCCAGTGCCATCACCATTACCACCACCATCAACATCATTCCATTTCATGAGCCTACGCAAAAGCCTCAGAGCACGTGACAAATGCAATAAACGAGTATTGATGAAAATGCTAATTAGGTATATTACTAACTAGGAAAAAAAAGCCAATTCGATGTGTCATGCGTGGTAGGGCACAGTCCTAATCAAGCCAATGTTGGCAGCTTTGCGAAAATCGTATGCTTGATAAATGCAGATGGCCTGTAGAAGTCATTACAGCAAAGTAGTTTGCAGACCTATATTTGCATATATCATTTTGTATGATTGTCTTTTTGCATGGACTTTTTCCAACTGTTATTTGCAGCATGATGAGCCAAAGCTCCCACTTGAAAAAAAAATAACAGAGCGGTGCGACTACTGCCCAAGGTTTTCACAGAACTTCGAGAAGCACAAGTGGCCTTTTAAATTTCACGCAAAATGCTACCCGCAATTTGAAATGAATTTAAGGGAAGCTGGCCTTGGGAATTCACTGCCTGGTCACCGATAGTTGCGCTGAACGACCTCCCACATGAAAGTCTGATTTTGCACTCAATGGGGTTCTCCCAGCCTATGACCGCGCATACACCAGCGGTGGGCAACCTGCAACCCACGGGCCGTATGCGTCCTGTGCAGCCTCTCGTGGTGGCCTGGCCTAGGTGCATCTTGAGTGGTGCATGGGGTCATGATTAGTGCACAAGCACGATGTCAAGCTTGTTGCCTTCCGAGGTTGACCATGACTGCTATAAACAGATAGGGTGAGCCACTCAGTGTAGTTTAGTGCAACCGGTAACATAGGCCCTTAAAGGATGCCAGGCCTATTCTCAGAATTTGTATTTATCCTGGAAGAATCTGATGAGCTATGAAGCTCTTTTTCACAGATGTCCAGTAGGGGCTCGTCAGCGAGTTACATCATCGACCAATACTGTCATGTCCCGGGTCAATCCCTAATCCTACAAATAGCTCTGTTGTTCCGGGAAGAACAGTGATTCACTTTATGCACATCTGCTAATAT
The DNA here is from genome assembly GCF_015708825.2 of Lethenteron reissneri. NCBI lineage: Eukaryota > Metazoa > Chordata > Hyperoartia > Petromyzontiformes > Petromyzontidae > Lethenteron > Lethenteron reissneri. Next base: position 2,927,211 of record NC_083801.1, read on the forward strand.
CACGATAGAGATATAAGTGAAGTGAATTGGTAAAAATGGACACAAATTAAAATGAAACAAGTAATTAACGACATGATAATCCCCCATCGATGACACTAACTGCAATGGACACGAGCGGAAATGCAAATGTAATGCTGTGCCTTAATCAATGCTCAACGCGTGTGTGATTCTATAACGCTCGCAGAGAAGGTAAACAATTGTGGCGCAGGCCTCCAGGGAAGCCGCTCGTGACGATGCCACAACTCGAAACCCATGGCGAATGGCCCTACAGCCACAGTGGGAAGGACTTATGTCTGACCTAACTTTCTGTGCAGCGCTCTTGAATCCTTGTAAGATTAATATCCGTTGCAGCTTACTTACAATAGGACCGGTGATATGCAGTGACTTAAATGTTAGGATTATTCAATATCAAGATGTCACCATGACCAAAGCCAGGTTGGCAAGAGGGAGCACTTCAAAATCATAACATTTCAATAGATTTTTTCCTCCTTGGCAGCTACAAACTCCTGCCCACACCACACAGAACAGGACTCTGGTATGAAGTCTCACCCTCTTTCAGACGAGGTCTGGTCTGCTATCTGGAATTGTTTTGTCCACAGAGTCAACTCCACCACGCTTAAACTCACATAGTAAAAATTCCTAGAAGGTGAATATTACACTAATACGCAAAGTGTGAAATACTCACCTTGGGTTAATCAGTGTTGCCCTTTGTGGTTTCCAAGATAACATTCTTACAAATGAACATGGATTTTAGTTACGCTCAGATGTGCAAACTGTGGCATATTACCTGTTTAATTAGGCCAGCACAACATCAATAACTCCATGACTGGACATTTCCCTAACTTGGTGTCACATTTTGAGATCGATTGTAAGCATCTCCGCGTAATTTGCGGAATATCTGAGGCTCAATTGTGACAACGTTAATCTTGAGGGTATGAAAATATTGTAAAAGTCGACTGTGGCCACGTGATTCAGTGAGCTGTACAATGCCGCTGATCTTGAATACCTTCGGTTCTATTGTGAGGGAAGGGGCAGACGTGCACAGGTGGATTTGGAATCCATTTATGTAAACTCCTTTTGACAACATAAGATATGGGGTTTCTGAAACGTCGATTAAAATTCTGATTTCCACTTTATTCAGGTGTGACCGCGTGTATCACTTCATCATCCGGCTGCAGCTGCCGTTGTTACAGTCTGCTGCTGCTGCTCATTCTGCTGTTGCTGCTACTAAACAATCCGCCTATTCTACAGCAAGTGGTTCTGTGCAGTCGGAATCTGTGAGCGTCACAGCTGTACTCACTGTTACCATTTAGAATCGTGTTATATTCCCACTCCTGATTTGTTGTTTGCCTTTGTCGTCTATGGACACCGGGAAGGAGAGCGACTTAAGAACGACCGGTAGTGAAGTCACATTTAAAAGCTTGTGATAAACTGAGTAGTTGATACTGGGCGGATGTTTCCCCCCCCACCCCCCCCATCTTTTTTTGTGAACGTGTCTTAATATTTTCAGTCTTGGGGGCTACTTTGTGGTGTTGTAACGCAAAGATTGCTATTCTTCAAGTGGGATGATTTTTGTTTTTGTCAGCAGCGGCGGGTTAACTCAGGATGTCGTTGCAATTGCTGGAGTGTGTTTTACAAACCTGCCTCCCCTTTACCCGATTTTACTGTGACTCTGGACAAATGTGTTACGTTCAAATGTCACCACCGCTGCCAAGTTTAATGCTGTTTTTTCTCGTTACCAGGTGTGAAACAAGCGGAATTCCACTATTTTTAGGCATCTCAGATCTGCATAATTGAATTTCGATTTAAAGCTTTCGTGACTGCAGGGATTCATATTCTTGGTTCTTTTGGTAAAGTCACGTAGAAGGGAATTTTTTTTTAAGAAAAAATAAAACATACAAAAAAATTAATATTCTTGGTTCTTTCGGTAAAGTCACGTAGAAGGGAAATAATGAAATAATAGAAAATATCAAAATAAAGAAATTTAAATTATTATGTTTTTTTTTATTTCCCTTCTACGTGACTTTACCGAAAGAACCAAGAATATGCATAATTGAAGTTGATAATTACCCTATGGATAACCTCTGGCCTTCGCACCTGATTGGCATGCATCCCTCTATTTGACCGAAACAGGAGGATGTCTCCACAACATTAGCTGTCGCCTGATGATGCTGGCTGTAAATACTGGAAAACTGTACTAGTCACGATTTGTACTAGTCACGATTTGGCATGTTTTGTTTATGTGATTAAAAACCTTTTTAATTGGTGGCGGGTTTAACGACAAATTAATATTTACGCGATCTAACTCAAAAACCTCTATCATGGGCATCTGATATCCTGACTCAAAATGTATGATCACGATATTAAAACAAAACAGTTGAATGTGTCATCACGGGCACTGGTACCACAACTGCCACCTCACCAAGATCCCACAGCTGCTGTACAGTGGGGACGCGGTCCTCCAACATCCAACACAGACCGTTCTCTTAGGGGCCATCCATAAATGACGTCACGCGATTTTGGACGATTTTTGACCCCCCCCCCCCGCTTCGTCACACGGCGTCACAAAAAGTCAGACCCCCCCCAAATATGACGTCACAAAACTCTGCCCCCCCCCCCCAAAAAAAAAACATGCTTCAAATCGCTTTAAACTATTGTCATTGTAGTGCGTATTTAATGTGGCGCTGCACTCTGATGTTGTAGGAGAAAACATTTATTTAAACGTCTATTTAATTAAGTAGAACGTGTTGTCTATATTTATTTAAAGTTGCGCATTTTGATGTGACGTCACATTTCTCAAATCACCCCTCCCCTCGTCACACATCGTCACAAATGTCTGACCCCTCCCCCCCTAGGTGCGTGACGTCATTTATGGACGGCCCCTTATTACGCGTGGTGTTTTAAAAACGCTAATTGGATATAACGCGGTGGATGTATTAGCGAACACGTTTTTTGTTACAACGTGGATGCTAATTGCATGAAACGCGAATGAGTGAACGAAACTGCGTCACGCGAGTATGATTAAGCGGTTGTGCGGCTGCCTCGGCGTAGCATCACACGAGGCAGGATGCTGCCGGATGCTTCTAGATGCTACCCACACGCCTCAAGTCTTTGTTCACCTTGCATATACATCTCACGTGTTATCGCGGACTGTGCTTTACCCTCCAATCAATATTATTTATTATAACGCGATTTTTCCATAGCAAGGTGTTCTTCAGGAATGCAACTACCACGTTATAGAACGGACTGTATAACTTGAGTAATATTATAATTGAACATGTTAAACCACGTAACTATACAAGTCGTAATGGACATTTATATAGAGCAATACAACTTATATTATTTTAATACCAAAATATAAATTTATATATATATAAATACGATAACTGTCAGAGGCACTCAAATTGTAAATATATACAGGGCAGAACGTTCAGGTCAGGGTGTGCAGTTTGTGTGGGCCTGTTTCAGTCAAATGTTCGGGAATCATTCACCTGGTTCAACCGCCAGTTGACCCAAGTACAATGTCTTGAGGCCTTAACTGCAGTTATTTTATTTGAGGCAATCCCCCATTTGTATTACTCTTCATTAACAACCATTTACAGTTGTCCCAAGCTTTGATAGTGATGCCCATACCGCTCTGAGTTTGTACGTACAACATACATAGCCAACCGTGCTAATCGGAGGTGCGAGGGAAGGAGAACAAACTAAAGAAGCAGCAGTCGCCCGTTCATCTTGAGCTCGCAGCGGAGTATGGCGCGTACTGGCAGCCTTGAAAACGATAAAAAAAAACACATTTAATTTTACCAGATAAGGCCCACTGAGCTATACAGCTATTTTTCAGAAGCGACCTGGCCACAAATGATAGCTCAACGAATTGGCTTATCATTGTGGAAATGTATAGCAGCCAAATACTCTAAACGTATGTTTGTAAATGTGTAGGGAAACACCGGAGGAGCCTGGAGAAAAATCCACGTGGCCACAGTGAGAGAGACACACAAACTCCAAATATACAGCAGGCTTCAGGGTCGTGATCGGCCCCACAACCTCCTGTATACCCGGCGAGGCAAGTAACATCTCGCCACCGTACGGTCATTGACATCCAACTTCCTGTCGCAAATCACAGAGCGCTGCGTTTAGCCATCTTCAGAAGGGGCTCCATGACTCACGCTGCGCATTCGCCACGTCCCGACGGCGGCTCATGTTTATTTATAATCACAGTGCCATGAAATCTGCCTGCAGTCAATTAAACATTCATGCAGCATTCGCGACCGTCAATGTTATCTTCGGTAAATCCTTTGCGTTTAGCTTCGTTGCATTGGTTACGGTGGATTTGGTAGAGGCAAAGAAAACGGCGCTGCGTATAGCCACCCCCTTTATTGCCTAGATTGATTCAGTCGAGTGTAAGGTCTGACTCACAGGCCTATTTGAAGAATACTAATGTTCTTGCTAATAGGCTTGCTCCACTCTTACACGTGCTTAGAGGATTTAGGGCTGGGGCGATTTCATTAACGTGCGCGCGACACAAACGCCTAATCCACCTTAGTGTCACAAGCTACGGCGGCGCATGCAAATTCAAATCACCAAGGCCAAATAAAATGTCGCTCGTCCTCCGGCTTATTTGACTCCACAAAAGCCTTTATAGTTCCATGCTGCCTGCCTATTAAACGGCAGGGTCAGCGTACGTTTTTGAAATGGGAGACTCATTGATTTAGAGGCGTGGGAATTTGCTCGGATTGTTCCAGGTGTTTGCGTGTCTTTGCAAAGAGATTGACTCACAGCGTGTACAAGACACGATATTGGGAAGGTTTCATAGAAAACGTTACAGTTGTTCCTCGGTTAACGTTTTTAATCCGTTCTACGGAAGCTACTGTTAACCAAAATAAATGTTAATGGATTATAGGAATTACATGTTAAAAGCATTAATCTGTTTCAAGACGATCGGATGTTGACCTTTTTGACTCTAAAAAACCTAGCGTATAACATTTAAACACTCAATATTAATAAATACACATTATAAGAACATATTAAAGGATTAATATTCTTCATTTTAGTGCTCGGATTGGCCGAAATTACCATTAATAAAAATGTTAACGTTAGTCAAAACCATGGGGTCCCTATGAAAGACGAAATGTGAAATGAAAACAAACATTAACCGATGTCTCTGTTAACCAAGGAACTAATGTATTGCGATCGTTCGTTGTTGTAGCTTTCTGACCAGACCCTACTGGACATCTGTGAAATAGAGCTTCATAGCTCATCGTACTTCTCCACGATTAATCAAAGATTCTGAAAATGCCAGCTGTTGGAAGTGGTTCGAAACTCGCTCGTTGCCACACGAACGTCAGAACTAGGAGATCGCGCAATGGAATTGAGCACGCATGGAAGGACATCGTTTCGAATTTCAATTAAAAAAAAATGTGCGCGTGGAAACGTGGAAACGGGCAAAGCTTCACCTCTTCTCTATTGCCCATTCTCTTCCTCTTTTCTGCCCTCGCCCCTCCACTCCTCCCCGTCCCTCCCCTTGCCTTTCGTGATCCCCGAGCACCCCTCTGTCCTCTCTCCTTGTTCGCTCCAGTCAACTGCATCACTCCTTTCCCTCATCGTTTTCTAAGCTACGCCAAGTGCCTTGAGCAACAACAAAAATACGAGTTTGGAATCTGACTGAGAGACAGAATGAACACACGGTTCCAGGGAACGAATCCAAAGCAGAGACAGTATATTGACTTGAGAAGAAATAAGTGGGCTTGGGCAGGACGTATGCTGGGGCTAATAGGGGAGGCTGGTGATAACATAGCAGCAAAAATGGGCAAAAACTCAAGAAGACACCCACCAAGGAGACACGAAGCAATGAGTTTAACCAACGTGCAGGAGCAAGATGGATTATTGCATCGCAAAGAATGCTGATGGCATGCGAGGCTTTCCATCCCACAGTGGATTGATCATGGCTGTTGATGACGATCCGCACAGTTTCAGCTGATTAAAGAGCACATGCATTTTTTATGAGCACTTTCAGTGTTTCATGGAAATTTTAGACAGCAACTTGGGAGTGTCAGCAAGAATTCTATACAAGTCCTCTGAGAATCTCGGCAAGAACCTCCAATAAATCTTCATTTTATTCCATTGGACTGATCAAGAGACCATTTACAATTATGGCTACACAGAACAGCGCCGCAATCTACAATTTGCGGCTGGGCAGTTGTCGCCCCAGAACTACTGAGCTGACACATTCACAAGGCCCTGCATGCACAGCCCTAACCTCATTCACATGCCAACTGGCCCACACCAGCCCCAAAGGCAGCCACGCGGTATCTGTGACTGCCCAGCAGATGCCCAGCAATGCAGTAATTTACACGCTAAGTTTTACAGAACAGTCTGTGATGCCCCTTCCAGGATTTAATGCGACCAACGGTTCAGGGAATATAGACACAAAGACGTAAAGCTACGTACGAGAGGTCTTATAAACAAGCCCAACATTGGTGTTGTTGGTGAATTTTTTGGAAGTTTTGATGCTCCTTCCCATGCTCATTGCACATTACGTGTTCATTGCTTGAGAACCCAAGAGTTTTGCTCCACGTGTTTGAAATGCCAGCATGGCATGCCCCACAGCTGCCTGGGTGATGATGGTGGGGTCGCAGTAGAGTGGACCGTATTGCAGGGTGAAGCATTTTGAGTGGAGGTGAATTCGTGGTTTCTCACACAATTTGACGGTAGGAAGGTCATTTTGCAAGTTCACACGTAGTTCTATTGCCCGGCTGCTCGAGTACTCATTGTGAGTTTAGTCATTAGAGAGGCCTACTAAGATATGAAAGCAGAACGTGGGTTCTGTGCAAAATTGGGCCAAATTCTGAATAAAAAAATGAAATGACCAAAAAAATAAGCAGTATTGTCATTTATCCCTGAGTCTCTTCTTTTCACATGCAGAGGTATCCATGTGGATGTTTGGCCACCTCGGAGCAACCTGTCTACAACAACAACCGCCATTCGCCACTAAGTGGCAGTGACGTCACCACGACGATTGTGCCAGGCTATGTGCACCTTGAGGCCACGTGATGTGTCGAACGCCCGCCCCGTGACCTCCTGCCACAGGTCAACTGACTGAGACGACTGGCTGATGCACCACCTGTGCCCCCTACTGTGCCAGCTTGCTGTGCTTTAGCCACCTGGCACTCCGCTCGTTGTTGTGAGTGTCGCTCCTCCACCCTCCGTTGTTGTTGGAGGGCGACTGTCTTCATCTGCCCAGTAGCATCCTTCACGAGCCTCGACTGATTTGGAGTGAGACCTCTGCTGTTAAACCGGAGCCGGTCATGAGCACACTGCCAAGGTATGGGAAACTCTCCACTCTCTCCACAACTGCCCTATCACCAATTGGGAGTTGTGGGGGTGGAGTGTCCAATGGTACAATATACCCAGGCAGGTGCTTAGTTTTGGTGGGGCTGATGGTAAGGCCCTGGCTACAGTGCACACACACACACACGCGTACTGGGAGAGGATGTGACAACACGGGCTTCTGAAGCCACTCCAAAGTTTAGTAGTCAAACCTGGGAATGTGCTGATTGAAGTGGCATACAAACGGAGAGTACAGTATATTTTGTCCCTGGAGTCAGTTGATCACCAGGTCAAAACCATCAGCAACTTGTTACACTTGAGAAATTGGTTCAATCTCGGAAAAGTGACTGAAACCCGGGATTTAAATCCAGGGATATCACAGGTTACCACAAAGCTACAGCGTTCACTTCTGTGAGTCACCCAGGTACCCGTCATCATGGTCAACTCAAAGCAAACAATAGTGTCTCTCACACATTCACTTTAAAGCAAAAGGCACACTTGCCCAAGCCTCGGTTTTATATTAGTCCCCTTAACATACATTTATTTCAATATCATTGTATTGGCTCTGCGGATAATACTAATATTATTCAACAAGTGCAACATCTGAAATATCAACAATTTTAATTCTTATAAATTGGGGTAAAACAAGCCTGTCTTCATTTGTGCTCAATCTGTAAGTCATTGCAACTGTGCAAGTTCACTGAACCAACAATATTGTGATGCATTATATAATTGATAACTGCTGCGGTATTTGTAGAAAGCACACCAAGTTTTAAAGGTCAAATACATATTTAAATAAAGTACTCAGCATTTTAAATATATTTATTATTTTACTCCTGCCACATTTGTTGCAGTGGGGGGGGGGGGGGAGGTCATTTTGCTGCTGTGCAATCCCAGTTGAATAAATTGTAGATCATTTTTTAGCATTGGGATGTTTGGTCAATACCAGTTACATTAAAAACTTTATATCGTTATATTTATTGAGGCAATGTGCAGGCCCAATGCATCACGGTGTGACGCATGTACACACACCGTCAACATAAGCCCAACCGGTTATGAAAAGCAGGGGATAGAAATATGGAGAACAAGCTCCCTGCAAACGAGATCAATACCAGTTACATTTCATCTTCAGATTTATTCTTATTTTGGGGATGATACCAGTGAACCCAGAGGAAACCCATGCAGAGTTGGGGAAGAACATCCAAACTCTACACAGCACTTAACCCAAGTCCTTCTTTCCATGAGGCACGAGCGTTACCACTGAGCCACTGCCCGATGATGAATGCAATCGTGAATTTCTCAACCGGAGACGACAACTGCGTTGATTAAATCATGCGCGTTGTATGATTGCAACCTTGAGCAGGCTTTAGCACTGGGCTATGTAGAAACAGACGGCTCGGGGTTATCACATTTCAGTGCAAACACTCAGAATCAAAACCAAACGGCTACAGCTGCATCACCTCCGAACATCTATCGTCTCTGCAAGAGCGACGGTGACGTCGCAATTGTCGTCATTTCAATTTGCAACGTGCACAGGAGTCACTAGCTCTGGATGAGAGAGAGATAGAGAAACCGGCACAGAGGTGCGAGGCACCACAGACAATACGGAAAGGCAGCCAAGCAGGGAACTCACACAAAATTATCTCCCAAACTCTGTGGTCCTCTACATACAAAGATGGGGAACACGCTGTGGTCCTCTACATACAAAGGTGTTATCGGCCAATTAATGTTTTTACGTGTGGGAGAAAACCTACGCGTTCAAGGGGGCTAAACTATCCCATACAGATGGAACAGATGGAGCTTCCACGCGTGTTGCACCGCATTCTTCTGACGGGAGTTTCAGAACATTGGTGCCATCCGCCAACCATGGCTGCCGGTATCACCCGCCCGGCTAAGTAGGACAAAGTTATTTTTGCACAGATCAGCAGATGCACACATTCTGGATGAACACGCGCACACACACAATAATTATGCAAAGCATTTTAATAGTGCTGAAAAAGTGTTTACAGCTGGAGTGCATTTTTCCAAGGAAGACGTGTTTGGAGCTCATTAAGGAAAACATAAGAATTTCCACAATTGATTTATGCCAGGTTTTAAAAACAGGAACTGAAGTTTAAAATCACATGGACAGATGTGTAATGTGACTTCAGTTTTACGTAATGCGTAGACATAGCATGTTTCGTGACACATTTTTAATCAAAACCGGTTAAACTCGTATTTTTCGTAACTGTCGTGGCTTTTAATTAAATCCAATGGATTATTTAAATGTGATGCACTCCGCGTTAATATGAACATTAAACAATTGTTTAATGGGAAGACGTGGTGGCGAAATGTTAACTACTTCGCTTGATATACAGGAGGTCGTGAGTTCGACCCTGACCCTGACATGGATTTTCTCCGGGTCCTCCAGGTTTACCCTCCACATTTAGAAACTCGCATTTTGGAGAATTTTTCTGCTATAAATTTCCACGCGATGAGCCCCTTTGTTGGATTATCATTTGTGGCCAGGTCGCTTCTGGAAAAGAGCCATACAGCTCAGTGGGTCTTCCATGGTAAAATACAAAGGGTTTTTTGGTTGTACATCTGCCCCAGGTATCGGTGAAATGAATCACACGATCCAGCAGAACGATGGCACGAGCAGTTAACTACCCACGTGACCTTTGCACTCTTGAAGGTCGTCACGCCACGAGAAACGGCCATGGAAGACTCTCGCCGTGTAACAACAGCCCCTCGCAGGGCGTGCAACGCGTCAAATTCTCTTTGCAAGGCACTTAATTATGAATACACTGAGGATATTCAAGCCAATGTTGACTGAGGCGTAAGTAAGAGAGATGTTTCGGCTGAAGATTGCCAGGACAGATTTCAGAAGCTAGGCGACTAAAGGCAAGGAGGCATTTGTGTAAAAGGAGACAATTTTCAAGGACACGCACATCATTAACTCATAGCTGAGCTACAACAGACGTGATACATACTATTTTACATTTAAATAGTGCCTTAGCTCAAGGCGCTTTACAGAGTTTAAAAGCAGGAAGAAATTTGAGTGAATTAGATGGCCGGGGGCAGTGCAAGAGCCAAGGAATGAGTGACCGCAACAGAGGGCACGTGGGGGTCACAAAAGGGCTATAGGGGAGGGACGGGACGGAGTAGAGGGGCGAGGGGAGGGAAGAGAATGGGCAACGGAGAAGAAGTGAAGCTGTCAATGGACATAATTCCACACACGTTTTGACGGGAGCCACGTAAGGGCCGCTCGTGCGTTTAAAGAAAGCAGCGAAGGACACCGACCTGCCTGCTGCACCTTGTACTCGGTGGTGTACGCCCGTCCCAGCATGCTCCACACGGGCCTCAGGCACCCGAAGAGGCCCTCCAGGAAGCCCCCCGAGGTGCGGTTCCGCTGCATGTGCATCCCGACCGCGAACTCCCTCTCCATGGCCTCCGGGAGTGGCAGCGGTGCCGCCCGGGCCCCGTCCGGACTGCCGCCGGCCGTGCGATTTGAGGCCGAACGCGGCGCGGAGTCTGCCGCGGCCGCCGCCGCCGCCGCCACCGCACCCACGTCGTAGTGACACTCCTCTTTTAGCTCTTCCGGCTCCTCCTCTTCATCCTCCTCCTCCTCCTCTTCGTCCTCCTCGTTGAGGTGCAGGCGGCTGTTGGCGAACTGCATGCGTGCGTCTTCGCCGAAGCTGGCGAGGGCTGTGACGGAGGCGTCCGCGGTGGCGGCCGGGTCGTCGTCGTCGCCGCCACCGTCCGTCGCCCAGGAGGGCTCGAGGACCTCGGGCGACGACGAGGAGGGCTCCCGCCGCTGCTCCAAGCCGGACGAGTCCCCGCTCGCGCTGCTCGGCGGGCGGCACCGCGGGCGCGACGCCGACGACGAGGACGGCGACTTCTCGGCCCGAGCGCCCGGGCCCCGCGGACTCCCCACTGCAGCTGCTGCGTGGGCGGCCCGCATTGCCGCCGCCGCCTCGCCTCTCGGGCCCAGACGACTCCCCGCTGGCGCTGCTGCGCGCGGGCCGGGCCGACGCGGCCCCCGCTCCGGCGCGCTCCTCCTCCGGCGTGGGCTCCGCCCGCCGGCGCCCCCCCGTGCCCGGCTCCGGCGACTCCCCGCTAGCGCTACCGCGCCGGGGCCGCGTGCCGGCCTCCAGGCTGGCCGAGCGGGCCTTGCGGTGGAGCCTGCTGTCGGCGGACTCGGGGCCGGCGCTGCTCTTGGGCCGCTCCTTACGTGGCCCGCCTCCCCCTCCTCCTCCTCCTCCTCCTGCGCCCCCTCCTCTCGCGCGGGGCCTGGCCTCGGAGCCTGGGCCTGCCGGGATGAAGGAGCCCGTGCGGTTCTGTACATCCCAAGCGCTCGCCATCAAATCCCTCCTCTCAGAGCTTCACCAGCATGTATTCCTGAATAAGACAAACCAAAACGCAAAGTGGCGGTGAGTTTTGGAATGTGACAAACACTGTTGGTGCCCGCCATGGTAGTCATGATTGGCCCAGTGGTGGAAATTCCACATTCCCCACAAAGTAACACGGCATTTTTTCCATTGCCTCCAGAGATATTATAGGCTGAGCGAACACGCCCCAATCTGTAAAATACTGTATATGTTAATTTGATTGTGTTTATAATCAAGAATTCTCAACTCAATTAGCCTGAAAAATATAACTGTCCTCACATGAATGAGATTGCATGGGGAATTGCAACTCCATGGGTTACTGGCCTAGATAAACAAAATAGATCTGCACTACTAATACAAATTAACACTTTGTGGTAATTGTGTATATTTAAGGAGTCAACGTGTGCTTGGAATGTAAATTAAAATAAGCAACAAGCCCTTTATTTGTCGTCGAGGATATTTCTCTTTGCACTCCATTAAATTGTACGAAGCATACGAGGTACAGTACAGACCTCTGTGGGGTGAATATCGACCGAGATCAATGCACATCGTTTACAGTGATGTAAACAAGATGCACTCGGTTCAGAATACATTTTATCCAACACCTCAGGGAGGTTTGCTCGGCTGGTGGATTTTAGCCAGAACATTGGGGGTCAAAGCCTCTGATAATATTGCAGAGTGCCATGGGATTTAATGACCATGGGACTGGGATGGCACACGTTCTACAGCAAGATAAGCCTTGATCCACATTTGTTTTTGGATTAGACCACATAGTACTGTACCTAGTGGTCTAATAACCAAATAAGGATCATTGTATTGGCTACGAAAAGCGACGTTACAACTATGAACTATTTTTTATTTCACCAGGCAAGGTCCACTGAGCTATATAGCTATTTTTCAGAAGCCACCTGGCCCAAATAAGCGCTCAACGAAGTTGCTCATGACGTGGAAATGTATAGCAGCCAAATTCTGTAAAACGCACGTTTATAAATTAACATGAGACTCACAGCTGTACAGGGAGAGCTGATGACCTATACAGAACCTCAAAGCAATGTCACCCAAAGTGAGGATGCAATATTACTCCGCCAGAGCAACCTATATATCCTGTGGTCACCCATCCAAGCACTCACCACGTACCACCTCTTCTTGATTTGAAGGGTTAAAGCTACAGGATGGTGAGCCTGTAATTGACACTGGAGCTGCTGTATTTAATTTATGTTGCCCATGTCACATTGGAAGCTGATGCTGCTTAAGGTCATGGTAGATCAATTTAAGAATGCACTCCGGATAGCCGTATGGAATTTGCCGTGCATGGATATATTTCTTTGAGCATACAATGTTTATAATTACATTTTCTTGAATGCTAACATGAATGTTAATGTCGTAGCACACTTTACATCATTAGCATAATGACAACGTGCGCACGGTTTGGCGTTTGTGCAGACCACAAAGCACTCAGCGGCGCATGCACCAAAGTTAAAACGTAAATAGTGCACTTTCGAATTCTTGGACAATTTTAGTTCATGAACATAAAAATAAAATTTACGGAATTATTATTTTTTTTTGCAGACCACACAGCACTCGACGGTGCATACACCAAAGCAAAACACTGCGATGCACTATATTTCTTTTGTCCAGGAGCAATTCAGAAATGAACAACGAATGGGTCAGCAAAAGCAATTCCACTCTCCTTGCGGGTCATCTTTGAAACATGTTGACACCCGTGCAATGTCGTCACACACACGGTACGCAAACATGACAGACTCCTCCTGACTCAAATATTATAAAACCAACAACTCTCCTTGAAGAACGTGTGCTTTAAAAAAAATGCATTTGTTGTATTCCTGGTGGGCGTAATAAGCACTGGCATACATTTACCGCAGCGTGATTTAAAATCACACTGCGAACAAATACGAGTGCTTACCACGAATGTCCCAGACGTTGGGCAAAGCACCTGGCCAGTGTTTGCATTAGGTGTGGCGTGCAATTACAGGCCAACGAACGCCGGATTAGATGCGGCTCATTCGTTTCTAATAGGTTATTGCTCATAGCAACAATTTCGCTGATGGGCAAAGAAAAAGTCATGGGTACCAATTCATTTTGATTGCAGAACATGAGCAGGATCAGCAGATGCCCTCTCATCATTGCTGACCACTCGACCAACAAGGTGCGAACACGTGGCAGCTGTGCCAGGGCTTAAGGGTGGGTTGGTTGCAAGCCGGGAAGGAGCCAGGGCCATTATTTTGGATGAACAAGGGCCATGCTACAGTGCAGCGGGATGACTAAAAATATACTTCTCAAGTCGCAAACGTCACGAGCCCTATGGCCACACTTGAGCGCGCTGTGCAAGTACAACATCGCCATCAATGGTGGGAAGCTGCCTCACTTTTGAGGATCACTCTGGCTCGTCAACGCGATTAATCAAACTCTCCGTTGTGTTTCAGCACCGCTGCCGCTCATGCAAAGGGAATCCGCACTTTGAGCTGCTGCAGCCACAGGGTGTGAAGACATCTCGTTGCGGTGTTACTGAAAGGAAAGCTATCGTGCACTAAGCCCAGAAGGACTTGCTCGAGATGCCAGTTTCAATGAAGGTCATTTACAAGGCCATTATTTTCGTCCATGTATGAAGGTTTCTGATGGGACATCTCGAGGTTAAAAGCTGTCCGATGCATGGCAATTGAGAATCAACAACGTGTTCATGCTCTTAGGTTTTTTTCGGTAAAGTCACGTAGGTAAAAATAAATAATAAATACTGAAATAAAAATAATAGAAATAATAATAGAAATAAAATAATAAATCACGACGTTTCGGAGGCAACACGAGTCTCCGTCATCAGGTGGGACCGTCACAGCTGGATTTGCTGTATCAAGTGAGGCAAAATTCCAAGACACAAGTTCTTAAATACAAGTTAAGGGGGAGGAGGGGGGAGGGGCTTATCTGAATGTGGTAGCCAATGAATGGAACGTGTTGCGGGGGGTGGGCGGGGCTGAAAGAGAACAATAGGTGTACAAGTTGTCGTTATACTATAACGACAACTTGTACACCTATTGTTCTCTTTCGGTTATACCCCGTGTTCATGCCTTACTCTGCTGACGGCACTCGCAAATTTGGATGCCTGTCAAGATTTTGCCCGTCTAAACTAATGATGCTGGGGGAAAAAATAAAAGAATGTTGGTCCATAAGGTGCATATGCTGATGGACTAAATTGTGATATAATTAGTATGTCTATTGATTCATTTACTTACCGTGATCCTTCTCGACAGCCAATAATGAATGAGAAATTAAACCTCATTGGTTAAACGTGTAACGATATGCACCAATAAATAAATGCATGCACTTTTTAAACATACATCTTAGCAAATAAGCACAAAAGACTGTAATTAATCACGTGTGCAGTCAGTGTGATCTAATCTATGTTACAGGAGCAGTTCTTCGAATATCTGTTGGACATAATTGCGTTTGTTTACACGTAACTAAAATTCACTTTGAGTTTCAAGTACTGCATCTCTCCATAGTCTCCTGTCATTACTATCTGCCTTTAGAATGCATGTCATTTAATAATTCATTACACAGGCCGAAATGTTTTTTTCTACACTTAATGGTGAGTGTATTTTAGAACAGCGATGCTTAATAAGGCACATTACGGAAATGTCAGGCCCCTTTGATGTGGCGGTATGAGTAGTACAACATCATTAGGCACTTGTGCTAACCTGACTGCAAGCCTGGGCTGAAAATGCATGCAACAAGCATAATGCATAATTGATGACTTTATAATCATCTAATATTGTGCAAGCAGGTTAAAAAAATGGGCTCCAGTGAAATGCTCGCCTGTACTTGCGAAAAGAGAAAGAAAAACAAATTAGCAGGGGTGGGTGTCCCGCCTCGTTGCCAAAATAAACATTGAGGCCCGGCAATGGATGGGTCCCCCTCCCTCTCTGACCACGGCTTTCGGAAAGTAATATTTCTTTAAACACGGTCAACATGGTAAACTGAACCAATTGTGGCTTCACTGGGTGTGGGCCGACAGAGAATGCCACTGGGCTGGCTGGTGTTCTACGCAAGAGCCATCCCTGAGCACAGTGAGGCAAAAAACAAATATCATAATTCAGCAGAGTACAGCAAGCGTGACAGGTTTAAATTGTTACGTGTATGTATCATATTTTTCTTTGTTGATGTGACAAATGTAGAATACTGTAATGCAATTTACATTCATATCGCTTGACTAAAGATTGTGTATGATGATTGTTTTGCTTCTACACAAATATTTATTTAGTGGAAAGTTGTGATATCTTCAGTTCCTTTATTTAGATTTATTTTCATTCTAAATTATACGTATTTGTAATTTGTACAATTTAAATGTTCTTTTTCGAGAAATTACATGTGGTACCTTATATGCCATTCTCAACCTCAAACCCAACCGGGCATCAGCTGGAGATTGAAGAGAAGGAATTATCGCAATTGAGTGATAGATACCTTTGGGATTGGAAACAAAGTTGTTCGTGAGAGACAATTCTTACACAACTCTAGAGATTCTTCTTTTGAGCCAAAGTGAAAAGCAAAGTATTGGTGCAAGAAAATGTCTTGACTTACATAAGTCTCTACTCGACTGTGGGGGGGGGGGGGGTGCAGCATCAGTGACTATGAAACTAAACTATTTTATTTTATCAGGTAGGGCCCACGAGGCTATATAGCTCTTTTTAAGAAGCAACCTGCACACAAATAATAGCGCAGCAACGTGGCTTATCATGTTCAAATTTATAGAAGGCAAATATTTTAAACGCATGTTTATAAAAGTGGAGGGAAAAAGCGGAGGGCCTGGTGAAAAATCCACGCATCCACGGGTAGAACATGAAAACTTAAAATATACAGGCATCAGGGTCAGGATCGAATCCATGACCTCCTGTATATCAGGCAAGGTAGTTAACATTTCACCACTGCGGCACCCACGAGTCTAGGGGACCTGGTGGGACAGTCCAACTCCAACTACCCCTACGTGCTACCCAGTAAACAGGACAACGGGTACTGTGATATACACTGGGTCACTTTGCATAACGTTAGAAGCCGGAATCTCACAGCCGACTGCGGTAAAAGTGGACAATGCCCTGTGGTATAATTGCTCAAAATAGCAGGCTATTATGAATACATTTTGTTTAACAAGTCCATAACACAATCATTTCATACAGCTGTTTCTATGCAATTATGTGTAATCAGGTCTCTCTTTCAAGAGGAATGATGAATCTCAACGGGCTTACATCAGGTCTTTATTCATCTACACAATATAAATGTGCAAACATTTCGGCAAAACTGCATAATGGAAGCATAAAAATCCTTATTAATGCAATTTTTTTTTCTCGCTGACCTATGGATTTTTTTTTATTTATCCGCAATGCTGGAATTATGGTGACTGAGTGTCCATTTTTTAATTAACAGCAGGGGACTGTCTGCATCTACTGTAATTCAAGAGTGACATCACATCGTTTAGAACAGTTTTTTGTGTTTAGTTTGTTGTCCTTCCCCCGCACCTCCGATGAGCACAGTTGGCTACGTGCGGTGCGAAAAAGGTTTCAACGTACGTACATAAATTACAGCTGCAGTCTCTCTGCTGGGGTGTGGGGACGCAAGGTCCCTGCATTTACGAGCTGTGCCCTCACATGACCCACACTCGGGAGGCCACAAAACACTGACGGACACCTGATTAAAACTGGTCTGACCTCTGACCCCGGAAGAACAAGACCGTGGTATCTATCACCCCGGCCAACTGGCCTGCAAACTATTACATTCATAAATGTTAATAATAGAAACCACCGCAATGCCTCCAAGTTTCAATATAAAGGACGATGTAACAATGACAACAGTTGCATTGCAAGAGGGCGAATTCAACTCATTATTTGCGCACTGTGAATAAAAATGTTGGTATATTTGGGATTGACCGAGCCCATCATGCCTGCGAGATTTAAAGATGAAGGACCAGTTGGCGGTCATTTTGTACAGATGGAGAGAATTGCCTCCACCATGATAACGTGGAATTTCTACCACTGTGAATTACAATGTTGGTATATTTGGGATTGACCGAGCCCATCATGCCTGTGGGATTTATAGATGAAGGACCAGTTGGCGGTCATTTTGTACAGATGGAGAGAATTGCCTCTACCATGATAACATGGAATTTCCACCACTGGCTCAGGGCCATCGACAGAGAGGAGTGCCTCCCCCTTGGTTGGTCATTTCACCAAAAGGTCGCAATCCTATTTGACCAATAGGATTGTACTCCATTGTACAATATGAGCAACTGATACAAAAAGTCGATTTATTTTAATAAAGCTATAATTCAAATACTGTACGTACAGTAATTAAATGCACCCTCTTAGCTCGACAGATTCAGTGTAGCTTCAGTGTACATTATTCGGCTTTCCGTCAAGCAATCCTCTTAGCAATAGCCGGGACCACCCGTGTAGTTCGGTGCCCGTGCTTGTGCGCGTTGCTCTCGCCATCGTTGGCTGCGGAATCCACTGCGGATCAATATAAACTCCGTTGGAAAACACAAACCAGCGAACCAAACACGAGCACTCTGGTCAGGCATGGGGTGGACCCCACCCAGCTGTGAGTGAGTGAGTCTGCTGCTGCTGCTCAATCGATACGAAATGCTCAATAATCGTCGCACGCACGGCGTGGGCCGAGCATGTGGATGTCGCATGCCGCATGCGGCTCCGCACTGCCGCTGCGCGTACATTAACTATTCACCTGGCTCTCCTAGCGATACACCGGGTGTCGAGTTTGCTTGTGTTGCACCAATGCTGCTGAATTAATGTATGCCCTCTCATAATCCCGTGTGTGTGTGTGTGCTTAATGGGATTTTTTGGAATACAACGAAAATAAAAACGCAAACAGGAAATGTGCTCAGCGTGACAGGAGCGCTGCAGAATATGATCATTTTGAATACTGCGTACATTTACAAAACATTATCAGTTAACTGTCACGGATACAAATTTGTCTATTAACATCATAGATCCATTAATGATTGAAATAACTTTCTACATGTACAGTAAACAGTACCTAAGCTAAAAGTGGCGAGATGTGAACTACCTCGCCTGGTATACAGGAGGCCGTGGTTTCGACCATGACGCCTGCTGTATATTAGGAGTTTGCATGTCCCCGTGGTCGTGTGGATATTTCTCCAGGTCGTCCGGTTTTTCCTTCCACAGTATTTAGCTGCTATACATTTCCACATGATATGCCGCTTCGTTGAGCTATCGTTTGTGGCCAGGTTGCTTCTGTTATTTCCGACTCTCTGTGTCTCTCTCTCTCTCTATGCCTCTCTCTTAGATCTCTCTTGCTCATGTCCTTTGCATTGCACTCTCATGCCTTTGGATTGCACTCTCATACTCACATGCCCTTTGGATTGCACTCTCATACTCACATGTTCTTTGGATTGCACTCTCATACTCACATGCCCTTTGGATTGCACCCGTTGGGTTGCACTCCCTCGTCGAGGAGGCCACTCTCCTCCTATTTTACAGTTACATGCTAACTTCTCACATTAACATCACTAGCCCCGACCACTTCTTTATGACCCTTGGGCTACACCCATTTCAAACCTTTTAAAACAGTCTGCCTCAGCAGCAGACCATGCTTTCCCATCTGATGACGGACGCTTGTGATACGCCCGAAACGTCGTGATTTATTTTATTTTATACCTGCGTGACTTTACAGAAAGAACCAAAGAGTATGACAGACAGATCTTCCCTGATATTGTGATAACTGGAGAAACAAGATGTGCTATCTATGATGAAAGTTTAACTAGTTTAGGAAATATGTTGATACTTACTATTCCTAAAAAAGATCAAATTAATGTAAAAAAAAACTCAACATATTTGTCAACAACACTGCCTTGAAAGAAATAATAGAAAATTAGCAAATGTTTCGGGAAAATGGTATTCTTCATGGTACATTGGAATGTAAGGTTTAAGTATTTTAAAAAGAAAAACATTCTCATACTCTCCTTTATCAAATACAATTTTAAAATATACCTGCTGTGATGTGGAGCACTGCTTTGCATTGGTGAGAAACTTTCTCTTTGGTTCTTTCGATAAAGTCACGTAGGTAGAAAAATATAATAAAAACGTTATTATTTTTTTTTAAATTCTTATGATTTCTTCTTTTATTTTTCTACCTACGTGACTTTACCGAAAGAACCAAAGAGTATGGATTCCTGCAGTCACGAAAGCTTCAAATCAAGAGAGAAAATTTCTGTTTAAATTGATCATTAAAAATGCACACAATTAGCAAGTAATGTTTAACGCTTGGCTTTTGTGAACAACTAAACTGGACATTCTTCAAAAGGGTCGCCGCTCACTACTATAACTCTTATTGTGTTCACATGTTATCTGCATCACACTATAAAAATAAACATTACTTAAGTTTTGTTGGATTCCAATATCGGTCGAAATGCAGAATCATCAATCTGCACAGCGCAAATGTTCAACCGCTGTAATTTAATGCGGTAAATTCCTGCGAACACGGCTATTGCGCGCATGCATCCACGCACACAACCACAGGACTTGCACGTTGGATAAGTGATCAAAGTCTGGCCGTTGCAAGTCCCAGATGCTTGTTGGGACACACAGTGTTCTAAACACGATACTATATCTTGGGTTTAACAACTACAAATAAAACAATGGCCCAAAAAAGCATGATGTTATTTGTGTAAATCAGCGAGCCTCCTCGAGTGTGTGCGGAGAGTGAGACCAAAATTCTAATTTTTGAGAGCTCCCAGGAGGGGATGTGTGGAGGCCCTGCAGTGGAAATGCAAACAGCAGCAGCAGCAGACCCCCTGGCACAGCTGCTGCTTGTGCTGTCACGGCGGTGGTGGTGGTGGGTCAGGCAGCGGTTGCAGTCTATACTTCGCTACGCGACAACAACTGCCGGTGACATCCCCACAGCACTTGTGCCAGGCTGGGTGCACTTTGAGGCTTTGTGAAATGTCAAAGGCCTGCTATGCAGCAACCCTGATGAGATCCACTTATAGAGCAGTTTCACAACTGTGTTATGCCAGATACGGCAAATACACGTGCAGTGTATAGAACAACACTTGATTAATTAAATCGAAATATAACGTGAGTGTAAGTGGTAGTGTAGTTAGCACGCTGGCATATGAACCCGGCGACCCGAGTTTAATTCCCGTTCATGCTTAAAACCTGTGACGATTATCTGAACCGATGCTGGGCCTCCTCTAGGTTGACTCAAACTCAAATGAGTACCTGGTGTGGTCTGTAAACATCACCAGTGGGGAGACAAAGGCGGCCGGGCGTGGTGCTGGTCATCCACCCCCTCGTGTGCCGTGCCGTGTTGGCCTTTATATGTGCTCGCTAATAGCACTTGACCCAACATTCGGTTGAGGCTATACGGGGATCTTTGTCTTTGGTGGGGCAGTCGCATCGCGTCTTCGCTCCCTCTCGCACTGTGCCCCTTGTCAGAGGAACATGTCATCAATCTACATAATCTCGGTGCTCTACGATTATTGAAAACATTCACAATTTATCAATTTGTAGGGGTGTTAAAGAGAGGGCCCGTTATGCATGGCAGCCTATGGAAAACAAACACAGTGGGCGGGGCTACGTAAGTGCACGAGGAGGTGGCCTCTACGACGTCCGAGCCAGACACCCTGGGGGGGGCTGGTTCGAACGTTATGATCCCCCGGGGCCCCACCCCTCAGGGAGGGGTTGGGTATAAAAGGGGATGTTCAAAGGGCTCGAGTCAGTTATGTTTAAGCTAAGGGAAGAAGACTGAAGACGTCTTAGATAGAGCCCTGGACTCCCCTAGTTCGATGTCCTTTTCAGGGCCGGACAGGACTGAGCCAGCGGCGTGGTCCCGAAAGCCAGAGCCGGTGCTCTTGTAAGAGCTGGTCTGGAACTCCGGGTACCGGGCCCGACTTACCAGTGTCGGGCCAGTTAGCCTCCCCTAGCCCATTAGTGGAGGATTCGGGGCTAGGACAGAGTTAGCTAGGGGTGTATCCCGAGTTATACGGGTGAGGGGGCCGATACCCCCTCGAGTGTGTATATGCCCACTGTCGTATTGTGAAATAAATATACGTGTGCCTCAACCTCGGCGTCAAGCGTCTTCACCGGTACTTCAACTGGTGTCAGAAGTAATTCGAACATGGACACGCGGAAAACAGCGCGGGCCAAAGTACCGCAGGAGGAAGACACTGCCGAGATCGTCGAGCCCAAGACGGCTCCACAAGACAAGGTGCAGCCGGGGCCTGACGCCTCCTTACCGGGGCATCGAAATGAAGAGGGGCCGCAGCCAGACGCGTTACGGCTGGCTCACGGGAGGCTGGCGGAGCTGCTGTATGCCGCTGCCGCCACGCTGGAGACCATCACGCGACTAGGGGCCGGTGATCCAACACGGGGCGAGGCGAGCCAACGACCAGGGCGCCTTCCCGCCATTTCGGAGCAGTCCGAATTTGAAATTACCGCCATCGACGCTACAGCTGTTCGGGGCGTGGCCAGCCTAGACATCTGCTCCGACATCGCCGTCGCTGAAGCTGTAACGTCATCACAAGCGCGACAGGCGATCCCATCGGCCGTTCGCACCGACGCACAGCCGAGTGGTGGTGACATCAGCCTGCGGGAGTCCACAACGACCGCTGCGCTTCATCAGAGACTGCCCCCGCTGAAGGAGTTCATCGGCGCGGAGGGGGACTGGGCCGGTTTTCGCCGACGTTTCCTCGCCCATCAGGAGATGGCGAAATGGTCCGATGAGGAGGCTCTCTGCGCGCTGCCGGCGCTCCTCGACGGCGACGCGCTCGCCGCCCTCACATCGGTGCCGAGAGAGAAGCGGTCTACGTTACCGATGGCACTACAGCTGCTGGGCGGGGTCTATGGACCATCGGCTGAATGCCGACAGCAATTTTACGACCGCAAGCGGGGTGAGAAGGAGTCGCCCCTAGCATATCGGACGAGCCTCCTGGCGATGGCTAAGTCGGCCTTCCCTCGTATGGACGACGACGGCGTGGACGCGATGGTCACGGAGAAGATCCTCCTCCTGGCAGACGACCTTGACATCGCGGTCGTCGCCCGGGAGGACGAGGAGATGACATCGCTCCAGGCGGCGCGGCTCCTCCACGCCAACCTCCTGTCACTGCGGCGGAAAGCCAGCAGGGCATCGGCGGGGCGTGCGGTGGCTGCAGCCACCATTCCGACGGAGGAGCTCTACGCCGTCGACCACCGACCGCAACAGGCGACAGGAGCACGGTCGGGCCGGGACGGGCCGGGCCGTTTCAACCATCCGTCTCCTCCAACGGCGCTCCCGCAGTGTTTCAACTGCGGCGTCCGGGGCCACGTCGCCTCGGTGTGCCGCGCTCCTCGACAGCGCGGGACGACACCTCAACGGGACGACGGGCCTCATCACAAGCTCCACCATCATAACCCGGCGAGTCGCGACACCCCACATGTTTGGCCCACGCACACACCCGTCACGCACTCAAACACCGCAACGAGAGGGGGGCCGATATCGCGCACCATCGCACCATCACGCACCACCCCGGGTACTCATATCGAACCCGGCCAGTGGTCCGTGCTGGCCGATCGTATGGTAGCCGCATCGTCGGGGTCGTCGGCCGTTGTGGGGCACATCGACGGGGTTGAAGTGCGCATCCTGGTCGATACGGGAGCATCGGCGACCATTATTTCGGAGTTGATTTACAATATTCTCCCTGTCCGGAGTCGTCCTTTGATGCCTGTTAACGTACCATTCTATGCGGCTAACGGGGGCTCACTTGGCATCATCGGACAAATTCGTGCCCAAATTTGTATTGGGGATATTAAATTGTCTGGGCCGATTTTTGTTTCCTCCTCGCTGGCGGTTCCGTGCCTGCTGGGGACGGACTTCCTGGCCAAAATGCCGATTAGGATATTGATCGACCAGGGATGTATTGAGCTCCCGTCGGGCAGACGCATGGCGTTTCTGCCATCGCCTGTTACGACTCGGACGGCGTTCGCGACGGTGCCGGCATTCGTAGAGAGAACGGTGCGCGTACCTCCGGGGGCGCAAATGTTGATTCCCTTGAAACTTCGGCGGCCCTTCGCTAAGGGTGTTGGGGCCCAAGGGGTTCTGCTGGGGCCGTCTAGGGCCGGGGTTAGTGGACCTCATTTACTTCCGGCCCAGACCATAGTAAGAGGGGACGGTGAACCCTTCATCGCGGTCCTCAATGTGGGCTCGCAGACGGTGGTGGTCCCACAGGGGACCGTGCTTGCTCACGCAACGCCGGTGCCATGTGAGGAACCCGTCGCAAATCACGTCAGCGTTGTCCCTGCGCCGCGACCGCATTCGGACAGCGATGAAGGGTGGCTCGAGGCGCTTTGTGCGGGATCGACGGACCTGTCAGATTCAGAGCGTCAAAAACTTAAAACACTACTGCGGGAATTTTCCGACGTTTTTAGTCGGAATAAATACGATTTGGGTTGTACTCACCTGCTGCGTCACCATATTGACACGGGTGACAGCGCGCCAATTCGCCAAAATCCGTTTCGGTTGAGTCCCGCCGAAAAGGACCATGTCAAATCGGCTGTTGATGACATGTTGGCCGCCGACATCATTTCTCCTTCCACCAGCCCTTGGGGAGCGCCGATCGTCCTGGTTAAAAAGCAGGACGGTTCGTTGCGGTTTTGCGTTGATTTCCGGCGTCTTAACAAAATTTCGGTTGCCGACGCATACCCGCTCCCTCGGATGGATGAATCGCTGGACGCCTTGGCGGGAGCGCGATTCTTTTCCACACTGGATTTACTTTCGGGATTCTGGCAGCTTCCTCTGGACGATGATTCAAAGCCTAAAACTGCTTTCCGTACACCGCATGGCCTGTTCCAATTCAACCGGTTGCCGATGGGCTTACACTCAGCGCCGGCAACTTTCCAGCGTTTGATGGAATTGGTTTTGGCTGGATTGCAATGGGAGTCGTGCCTCATTTATTTGGATGACGTTATCGTCTTTAGTAAAACTTTTGACGAACATCTCCAGAGGTTGCGGGCGGTTTTCCTAAAGATGCGGGCTGCTAATTTGAAATTCAAGCCCCAAAAATGCCATTTGTTGCGCGATTCGGTGCGTTATTTGGGGCACATCGTGGGACGCTCAGGTATTGCTACCGATCCCGCCAAAACGCAGTGTGTCAGCTCCTGGCCGACTCCCACCTCGGTGGGAGAGGTCAGGAGTTTCATTGGGTTCGCGTCGTATTACCGACGGTTCGTCGCTGATTTTGCGACAATTGCAAAACCCCTGCACGCTTTAACATCTAAAGGGGTTCGGTTCCACTGGGGTCAAGAGGAGGAGGCTGCTTTCTGCTCCCTTCGGGACGCCCTGGTAAAAGCCCCTCCCTTGATTTACCCAGATTTTTCTAAGCCCTTTTTGCTCGACACCGATGCGAGCAACACGGGTATTGGGGGTGTGCTTTCCCAGGTGGTTGATGGCGTGGAACGGGTGGTCGCGTACGGTAGTCGGGTGTTGTCTCCTGCGGAGCAAAGATATTGTGTCACCCGTAGGGAACTGTTGGCAATTGTCTATTTCATCCAACAGTATCGCCCATATCTGTACGGTCGGCATTTCACCGTCCGCACAGATCATGCGGCACTACAGTATGCCCTGCGAGTTCAACAACCATCGGGACAGTTGTCTCGATGGTTGGAGGTTCTCCAGGACTTTGATTTTGAAACCACCTACCGTAAGGGCGTTCGCCATACGAATGCGGACGCTCTGTCGCGCATGCCAACCACCTCCGAATGTGCATGCCTCCTGGGGTCGGGACGTTGCAGGCCTTCAGGGGACTCATCGGTTCCGATCTTGGCAGCCACCGACGACGACGAACCATTGGTTACTAATTCGATCGAACAACAGGGAAGAGATTCCCTGCTGGGGTTGCCCGTCACTGAATGGGGGCGCCTCCAAATGGAGGATACCTCCCTCCTCGGGTGGCGTCGTCGCGTCGGGGGTGCTGGGCGTGTGAAGGGTGATTCGGATGCATGGGAAATGGTGCAAGGTCTGCTGATGCATTGGGACGGCAAATCCCAGCGACATCGGCTGGTGGTCCCTTCTGGGTTGCGAGGCAAGGTGGTGTGGGCCGCGCATGAGCGCCTATTACACCTGGGGACCCAAAAGACTCTTGCACTGCTACAACTTGATTTTTTTTGGCCTGGAATGACGAGGGATGTTGGGGATCTATTGGGATCATGCCCTCGGTGTGCGCAACGGAAACCGCCGGCGCAGGAGTCTAACCCGCCCTTGCAATCGATCAAAGTGTCCAGAACAAATGAGCTTGTCGCGCTGGACATTTTGGGCCCATTTCCCGCCACCCCCAGGGGCAATAGGTATTTGTTGACTGGTGTCGAGTATTTTACACGCTGGCCTATGGCCTGGCCCCTGGCCAACCAGTCGGCAGCAGCCATCGTGGAGGCCTTTGTTCAGGGATACGTCCTGGACAAAGGTGCTCCGGAGCGGCTGCTGACCGACCAGGGCAGAAATTTTTCCGGTAAATTACTCAAACAAGTCTGTGACCTAGGCACGAAGAAAATTCGTACCTCCCCGTATCACCCGCAAACTGACGGGATGGTCGAGCGCCTGCATCGCACCATTACGTCAATGATGTCACAGCAGGTCTCGGACTCACAGACTGACTGGGACCTGCATATTCAAGGGGTCTTGGCGGCATACCGGATGGCACCCCATGCAGCTACGGGATTTTCCCCCTTTTACCTCATGTACGGTCGCGAACCCGACCCGCCTGTTCGCGCCCAGCTGCAGATCCCCGAGCCGCAAGGGAAAACTAAATTGGCTGACCACGTCAAATTTAATCTGGCCAAATTAACAGAGGCGCGGGATGCTGCAATGCTAAACTCGGACCTCCGTCAAAAGGCGAATGAGCGCCTCAGGCT
The DNA here is from genome assembly GCF_015708825.2 of Lethenteron reissneri. Classification (NCBI taxonomy): domain Eukaryota; kingdom Metazoa; phylum Chordata; class Hyperoartia; order Petromyzontiformes; family Petromyzontidae; genus Lethenteron; species Lethenteron reissneri. The sequence goes on from NC_083801.1 coordinate 2,953,825, forward strand.
GGGTCGGGCGCACATGATACAGTGGAAGCCGGGGGACAAGGCATGGCTGCACTGTCCCCAAGTGCCACTGGCTACCTCCTCTAAGCTGGTGCGGCCGTGGCGGGGCCCTGTGGAGGTAGTCGAAGTTTTGCGACCACAGTGCGTGCGCATTAAATGGGGGAAGCGGCGATGGTTCGTGCACCCCTCTAGGTTAAAACCCTTCGTTGTGGTACACAAACCCACTTCACACATGCGTGGCCAAACGTGTGGGGGGTCGACCGACTCATTGGGTCCGTCTCCGTCGTTCTCACCTAATGCCTTGCCGGCCGTGCCACCTCCAGGTGCATCAGGACTGACGGGCTCACGCCCGACCACCCCTCCTGGGGATACCGACGGTCGCGCGGCATCGGATGAGGACTCACTCCGGGACGGACAATTGCCACCTGACGGTCCGCCACCCGGGGTTACCCCGTGTGAGGGGCCCGCTGCAAGGACGCGCGCAAAAATGCGCAGACTGTTATGAGGCCGGAAGATGTGTACATAGGTTGTGTTCATCGTGTGTTGTGTGGGTGGTGTGTTCCCTGCCCATTGAATGTACATATGTTGGGTTCATTGTGTGTTGTGTGGGTGGTGTGTTCCCTGCCCATTGAAATGTACATACGTTGGGTTCACCTGGTGTTGTGTGTATGGTGGGTTCCCTGCAAATTGTATATAGGTTGTTTTTTTTTTACGGAATTCGTATTTATTCAAGGGGGGGTGCGTCGGGTTGTTTTCTCTTCTTGCTGTTGCATTTTGTTGTGTTCTTGTTGCTGTTCTTGTTATTGTTGAAAAATAGTGAGGCACACGCGCGGTCAAGGTGTAAATGCACTTTTATTGTCATTTTTGTATGTTGGCAGCCGGGACGGCTGCAAGCTATGCGGGAAGGGGTGATGTAGGGGTGTTAAAGAGAGGGCCCGTTATGCATGGCAGCCTATGGAAAACAAACACAGTGGGCGGGGCTACGTAAGTGCACGAGGAGGTGCCCTCTACGACGTCCGAGCCAGACACCCTGGGGGGGGCTGGTTCGAACGTTATGATCCCCCGGGGCCCCACCCCTCAGGGAGGGGTTGGGTATAAAAGGGGATGTTCAAAGGGCTCGAGTCAGTTATGTTTAAGCTAAGGGAAGAAGACTGAAGACGTCTTAGATAGAGCCCTGGACTCCCCTAGTTCGATGTCCTTTTCAGGGCCGGACAGGACTGAGCCAGCGGCGTGGTCCCGAAAGCCAGAGCCGGTGCTCTTGTAAGAGCTGGTCTGGAACTCCGGGTACCGGGCCCGACTTACCAGTGTCGGGCCAGTTAGCCTCCCCTAGCCCATTAGTGGAGGATTCGGGGCTAGGACAGAGTTAGCTAGGGGTGTATCCCGAGTTATACGGGTGAGGGGGCCGATACCCCCTCGAGTGTGTATATGCCCACTGTCGTATTGTGAAATAAATATACGTGTGCCTCAACCTCGGCGTCAAGCGTCTTCACCGGTACTTCAAATTTAAGCGTGAATGTTTAAGATATCATATTCTTGTGAATAAGAGTACATTATTTACATACACACATCTAGAAAAGCCACACAACTTATTTTGAAGAGGACTATTTGGGATGTGCTTTTTATTACGTATTAAGCATTATGTGCATGCTAAGAAACTGGAGTGCCCAGGAAAAACCCACATACATACACTCAACAATGTATGCACATTTGGTCAGGCGTAAACTTGATCTTTCGTCATCTGCTGGTAACCTTGAAGCCTTGCAGGTGAATGTACAAGTCATGCACAAGACCCCTTACATGATCCTCCAACGTACAGCCATGTGACACAACATCAGGCAGCATTCTATATTTGAAGGGGAATACAGTAAAAAAATATTTTTTAAAATGGGTAAAATAAATTATATATCGAACACAGATGTCACGCGTTTCTAAAAATAAGTGAACTCAAAAGGAAGAGGTATCCATTGGAAAACCACCTTCTCCCAGAGCACAGCTGCTGGGATGGGTACTCTGGAATAATCGATAGCAGAGTCAGAGGGCAGGAAGGAAGGGGATATTGACAGACCGTGTGCAAATGGCCAGGTCCTAATCCCAGTGCTAAGCTTCCATATGCTTCTTATTCAGCAATTTTTATAACTCGAAAAAACAAATTTACCATTCCATTGCTACTTCGAAGCCAGCCCGCAACAACCCTTCGTGTTACATTATACTGGGGCGGGTGTTCCCGTCACCACGCTGACATCTTTTTAAAGTGATTTGTTTACATTTCCTATACAGTAAAACCTTGGATTGCGAGTAACTTGGTCTGCGAGTGTCTTGCAAGACGAGCAATTTTTTTAATAAATAATAATTTGATAAACGAGCGAGGTCTTGCAATACGAGTAGTACGTATACGCTTTGTCTGCCGAGCGTCACGTGATCACAACTGATATACGAGTGCTTTGATATACGAGTGCTTTGGATTACAAACACGTTTCCGGAACGAATTATGCTCGCAATCCAAGTATTTTACTGTACTTTGCACTCCTATCGTATTATTGTTTTGTTTGTTGTTGCCATGTTCTGACCCCGTGCCCCTGCTGGACATCTGGGAAAAAAAGCTTTGCAGCTCATCGGACTCCTCCAGTATAAATAAATATCCTGATTCTGTACTTAGTTTGAAACTCCTCTCTGCGTTCAGTTTGTGGTCCTTGCTCCGCACCTGCGATCAGCACGGTTGTCGACGTTCGTTTGCGAGAGATGTTCCCCAGACATACGTCACATTCTCCTGCCAACCCCAGGCCATCGCAGTGGTGAGATACAACCAACAGGAGACGAATGTCCACGCGTATTCCGTGCGGCACTTGAGACGGACGAACGGGGTTTGGGGGGGGGGTACGCCACGTGCTGCAACAACCTCCCAGAACCGGCGGGAGGCGTCGTGCCCGGGTCGCTCGCTGCGGACAAACGATGCGTTGATGTCCTTAAGGAGGCGTCGCTGCCCTGCTTCGTGGAATGTGCCCAACCGCCTCGCGCGTCTCACCCGGTGCATTTTCGCACAGGGGCCGTCCGTAAATGGCGTCACGCGATTTTGGACGATTTTTGACCGCCCCCCCCCCCCCCTCGTCACACGACGTCACAAAGCAATGCCCCCCCCCCCCCAATTTTTTTTAAACGTGCTTCAAATCGCTTTAAATGACTGTCATTGTAGTGCGTATTTAATGTGGCGCTGCACTCTGATGTTGTAGGAGAAAATATGTATTAAAAAGTATATTTAATTAAGTAGAACGTGTTGTCTATGTTTATTTAAAATTGCGGATTTTGATGTGACGTCACATTTCTCAACCCCCCCCCCCCTCGTCACACATCGTCACAAATGTCTGACCCCCCCCCCCGAGGTGCGTGACGTCATTTATGGACGGCCCCATAGCCGAAGGGCAGAACGCGTGGTGTTAAACCCTGTGCACTGGGTGTGTGGAATTGCGTCTGGTAAATGTGTTATTTGCTTTGCAATGAAACAGTGTTATCACGTAAATGTTTATCCGTCCCCAGGTCAGGGCAACATAAATATGGCACCTCTGGGTTTTATAACAAAACAATTATATATTTAATACGTGAAATATGAGTAGAAGAAAACCAATTACTGTTTCCACCAAAAAACTGTTTTATTATAACAGTGCTGTACTGTATTACTGTAAATTCACTTTGCCAACAGCTTGTGTGGGCAGGAATGTTCTGAACGGTGCTTATTAAGAGCATTGTGAAAAAAAGCCTTTTAACATGTTCAGAAAACAGATATCACAGACATTGCAATGCTTTTACATAAAAAACACTCCAGTGGATTGCTTGATAATAATCACTACCTGACATCCCACTAATGCATGATTAGTGTTTTCAGCTATCCTAATTTCTCTCCCCAAAACATTTCCATCGGGCCCTATTTTGATGATTCAGTTTTTAATAATACATTTCAAAACTGTGCCTGGGTGTTTTCTTTCTTTCTCAGAAAGATATATCGTGATGTTTGGTGTGTACCAGGCGTGTCCCTTTAACAACATGGCCCAATAAAACCAGCTGATATGTTCTGACAGGAACATTTCTCCACAATTCTGGATGCCGCCTGATGTTGCTGGTTGTAATTACCAGTGAAACATCCTACTCGAATTGTAAATGTGGGTTTACTCTCCAACACACCGGTGTGCTGCATTCGGAACGAATTGGCATGTTTTTTTACGTGACAAACCTTCCTGGTTGGCTGTGTTGGGTGGTGGCGGGTTTAAGGACACATTTACACGATCTAACCTAACAAAACCCTCTATCTTGGATAATATTGCTCACGAAAGCCTACATGTTAAACTGATAAGTTCAAATTGTAAGTATTTGATGCAAGCCAAAAATACAATCTACTACTTCAGCTCCAACCTTGAAGATGCCTAGGCTTTTTGTCCTACACTGTTTAAAAGCCTTTGTTAGTCAGGAAAATACTTGAAAGTTATGGTAAGGTACACAATTCTCTAGCACAGTCAATGCCACATCACTCCCATATATTTTAATATAATTACATAACAAAACTGCTTCATATAGTGAATATCTTTGGCTGATGATTAAAGTTGTTTTCGATAAACAAATCTGCAGACAGCCTTTGAAGGAATCTACAAGAGATTGCTTGCGTTTTGGGTAGCAGTTTTAGGATGGCATTTGCATTCGTTGGTGCGTACATATTACTGCTTTGCTAAAACATGCATAAGCTGTTCCATTCATGCAAGCAAAAACAAAAAAAATTCAATTCAAACCCAACTCAAATACTAGCTTTAAAAAAAAAAAAATTTGACACAAACTCATCACGCACCATGAATGCCAACAAATAGCCTCACCCGCGCCAAATTGGATGCAAGGTCCACGAAATAAATTTCTCTGCTCAAATATTATTGACAGTAACTATCGCAGACAAGAAATGTGGGTCAAGATAGAATTATACAGGAAGCAGTATGACTATAATGTGAACGCCTGAACCTTACGAACTGAGCTACCGCAGTCACAGACTTGTTGAGGCCATCAGCTCTTATAACACTGAATCCAGTTGTCCACAAAAACAATGAACAGTAACCAGCTCAATACGCCTGCTATGTCTGTTTCTTCATGATTTTTCATAGCAACCCACACTGTGTTTGTTTTCTCTCTAAAGTTTGCATGAGTTACAATAAAGCCAGGGTCAGTCACATTAAGGTCGATATACCGACACAAAAAAGTAGATCGTCAAGACTCATCGAACATGGAGACTGACGCCACTATTCATGGGCTGCTGCCCCTGGGCCTACAGCCTGTTTCACCTCGTCGAGTCGAGGCTGCAGAGGAGCAAATGCATCAGGGAATGAACACAAATCAGAGAAATCATAGCCAGTGTTAAGGAAAGGTGCAATACATGGACTTGGGCAGGTGTGAGTGACACAACGCGGGAAGAGACATGGTCGTTGAATGAGACTGGCAACAGAATGACAGGGCAACGACGGACTGTGCTCACAAGGACGGACCATGGCAGAGACGGAGCGATAAGAGCAGTTTTTGTGCAGGAACGGGCACGCAATGCAGCTACCATCTCGCCGCGTTACGGTGGCGAGATATTAACTACCTCGACTGGCATAGAGGAGGTCGCGGGTTTGATCCCAACCCTCATGGCTGTACATTTGGAGTTTGCATGTTCTCCCCATGGTCTCGTAGATTTTCCTCCGGTTTTCCTCTCGACATTTAGAAACATTTGTTGAGAGTATTTGGCTGCTATACAAGGTCCACGTGATGATAAGCCACTTCGTTGAGCTATCATATGTGGCCAGATCGCTTCTGAAAAAGGGCTATATATAGCTCAGTGGGCCTTACCTGGTGAAATAAAAAAAGTGTATTTTGTGATTTATTTACCTTTCCTATACTTAGCACTACTATTGTGTTTATTGTTCTAAGGTTTTGATCCGCCCCTACTGGACATCTGTGAACAAGAGTATGGATCCTTGCATACACGAAAACTTCAAAGCTAGAAAGAGCCGTATAGCTCATCGGATTCCCCTGTCTAATTAAATATTCAGATTCTAAATATCCCCCGATGTCATGCGCAAGAGTAGACCCGTTATCTAATGAATGCAGTGCCGACCCTTCAGGCTCTTCCTCATATCTGCCACATCCGGGGAAACCCATGAAGGTGCAGCTACAGCTGGCGAGTCTACGTGGCCCCAGCACAACGCGCGACAGCAGTTGGCACCTTTCTAACAGTGTGCTCACGAGCACCCGGCAATCGCTGAAGCGAACAGTTGGGCAGGACCGAGACAGACTGTGGCACTCTGCACGGCCGTGAGGGGATGGCGACAGCATTGGGAAGCCTTCATCCAGAAGTGGAGAGACAATAGATTATCCTAATGGCGGTACCCCGGGGTACCAAATAATACAAAATGGCCGAGGCAATTACATATTTTATTTCTGGGACACGATTTTTTCCAGGGGTGTACTTTACTCCGCGACTGGGGTAACCAATCAATCTGAAATCAGTGCTACTCCGCGATGTCGAAACGCCAAACATTAGCATGAAAAAATCCATTATCGAAAAATTCTACTTTTAATAGTGCATCGTGTACAGTTCGTCGATATGAGTCGATTGCCGCATCGCCGACCATCAACATACTAAAAATGGCTGCATCACGGACATTATGCGAGAGCCCGGGTACTATGTTGCCCAGGGTACCGCCATAAGGTTCAGATGATGAATCTATTGATGTAGCCTCTGCAGTGCTGTGCTGTAGAAGCACTCTTAACGACCTCCCCTGTTAACGACTAATCACTTAACGACGGGCCTCCATAGAACCCAGTGTATAGTGTGTATTGTATAGTAGCGTAGTGTATAGTAGTGTAGAGTAGAACCCCTCTTAACGACCACCACTGTTAATGACTAATCACTTACCGACCATTCCCCTGTTAACGACGAGCTGTTGTAGGTACAGTAAATGTTAATTAATGATTAACCATGTTTCTTTTTATATTATGTGTTTATAATTTTATTAGTATATTTGTATTAATATTAATTGTTTAAATATGAAGTACATTTTCTTGGGTGAAAAATGGTAACTTGCAATGCTATCGGAACGAATTAAATCTTTAACGTGTATTTCCTACACTTGCTGAACGACCAAATCACTTAACAACCGGTTTCGTAGAACCAATTATCGTCGTTAAGAGGGGTTATACTGTATATCTATAGTCCAATTCAGAGAGTATCCATAGTGGCAGTTATGACCTCAAAACGACCATTACTTGGAGTTTTTACATCAAGATTCATAACACACTTTAATTACAAAAAGGCATAAACACAGAACCCCCTTCTACCAAGGGTTGGAGAAATGTTGTTTTTGCAAGCACCATGCCAAGATCATGAGGGCTCAGACTGGGGTGGTACAGTAATAGTTTCACACGTGGCTACATTTGTCTTACCAGCACTGACGGTGACACATTGCGATATGTACAGAACTTGTTCTAAGCAGTCAGTGTTCGCTTCGCTTATGTTCGGATACCATTTGCCACTGGTCTGCATGGCTAAGAAATGCATCGAGGTCAATGGGATGTGGTACAGCATGACGCTCGCAATGCCACATTTCGATTTATTTAAGTGTTGTTCTATATACTGCACTTGCATTTACCGTAACTCTCATAACCCAATTGTGAAACTGACCTCAATGTGTGCTACAATTGGCTTCATATGTGTGTCTCATCAGGGTGCTGTATAGCGGCCATTTGACATATTCACGTAGCCTCAAAGTGCACCTAGCCTGGCACAAGTGCTGTGGTGATGTCACCGCCACTTCGTGGCGAATGGCGACTGTTGTTGTCTAGCGAAGTGTAATTGCAATTGAATTCGAAAATCCAATGGAGGCAGTGGCGGTGATTCACTCGGCCTCACGTGAAGCCTTCGCTTTGCTTTTAAACTTGGATATAAATCATCAAGTTGCTATCCCGCAGAGGTGTGGACTCGAGTCATGTGACTTGGACTCGAGTCAGACTCGAGTCATGAATTTGATGACTTCAGACTCGACTTGGACTTGCATAACAATGACTTTGTCCCACCTCTGCTATCCCATACGCAAGAAGAAGAAGAACAACAAGTAGATGTGTCGTCAGGACTTCCGACCCGTTAGACTTGTAAGAATAAAATCAAGTTGGGAAAGAATTCACAACGACGTTTCAAAAGGGAATTAAGATATATGTAGAAGCATCATTGGCAAAGTGACAGGCCAGATTAAGTCCTGGACAGGGGACACGCTTGGGCTGCTCTTTTTAGAAATGTGCAGACTATACAATCACACTGCAGTAGCTATAAGAGCTTCATAAAACAATTTTAAACAGGATTTTGACAGCATCCAGAAAAAAAGGCCTTTTGGTGAGCCTTGAGAATGTATGCCAATCAAGCTGACCGAGAGCCCCCATTACAAGTCTATACGTTCGATAAGAGTTGCAAAGAAAGTGACAGTGGTTCAAAATGACTGTAGGATTAAGGCAAGGATGTACTCAGTCGCCAGATACCAGAGCTGTTCAACTTTTAGTATTGGAAGCAGCACTGGCTTGGGACTGAAAGGTGAGTTGATGCATGGGAGAACTGTGAATAATATATTTGCACTTGACCATGTATGTATGTTGAACTTTTTTCACACCGTACGTAGCCAACCGTGCTAATCGGAGGTACGGGGGAAGGACAACAAAATAAGTACAAAAAGTTGTTCTAAAGAAATTTGTTTTAAACCTAGATTTAAAAGTACATAGTTCCAGTGGTTTTCTAATATCAGAAGAGCATTCCAGACGGCCACAGAAGCGCATCCGAAAGCGCGTGCTGCAGTGACCATCTTTGTTCAATGGTTAGCCAAAAGCCGAGGCGAGGATGACCAGCGTTTGCGTGATGGTTTATGCTCCTTGACGAGATCAAGAAGGTACTGTGGTTCATTTGTAGCAAGCACTTTGTGTGTAATGAGTGCGACCTTATAACGAATTCGTTCGGCAACCGGAAGCCAATGCAGCTCGACGAGCAGTGGACGGACATGGCCGATCTTGTGGTAGCCATCACGACACGTGCCATGCTTACCAGAATAGAAGGTACAAGAGGTAGGGGAATAGCAAGTAGGTGCTGGGAGACAAAGAGAAGCAGGGACGTGGAGCTGGGAGGTTTGGGAGTGAACAGGGCAGAGGAATTAGTGTGGAGAGGACACGAGGGGAGGGACTCCATTCGGCCCCTCGTTGTGGAAGCCGATGGGAGGTGATGGGAAGCTCCAACATTTAGACATTTGCAGCACTCAAGAAAACCTCACTAAACATTCAGCTCTCTTTGAGGAGAATCCCTGTTCAGATGTTCACGCAGTACATGTTTTAATACTGTGCCGTGGTTTTGTATGAGTGAGGAACCCAGATCAATCAGTGAAAACCAATGCCATATTCGTCTTATACAGAGGTCAGAGGACCTGTTTGCTGTACTGCCCCCTACAGGCACATTACAATTGTTTGGGCCTGAAAAGTAAAAAAATATTCTTGTATATAACAGGTAACGTTTTGGGTAATGATCCTTCATATGAAATCAATTATTTATGTAAATCCTTAATTTATGTGCTTTAAAGAAGGGCCTTTGCCCAAAACGTCACCTGTTGAATATATTTGTTCCCTTTTAAGGCCCACACGTTGTTATTGAGGAAGGTTGTTTGTTTACTGTTTGTTATGGTGGCTGCCTCGGTCGTCATAGCTTCTACCGAGTCCGCCAGACCCCGACTAAGCCAAGCCACTGGGCTTAGAGCGAACGGCACCAGACCTGGAGCTGCACCGTGGCTCTTTGCCAACCCCGACACAGTCAAGGTGTCGTCCTGCCCTCTACTCTCCCAGCCTCTACCGTCCATCTCTGTGCCTCCCTCACCCTGCGCCCAGTCTCTCGTCCCTTGTCCCTTCTTCCTCCCCTATCACTGGAACAAACTTCCACTGCACACAAAACAATCATCTTGACGAACCTACTTTCGTTTTAACCTTCAAACAACCCCCATCTCTTCTCCCCTAGCCCATCATCATCATCATCCTGCTACTCCCTGTCCCTACCCCCCAGCTCCAACCAGGCCTACCCCAAACCCTATCACTACCCCAACCCCTATCACTACCCCAACCCCTATCACTACCCCAACTCCTATCACTACCCCAATCTCTATCACTACCCCGACCCCTTTCACTACCCCAACCCCTATCACTACCCCGACCCCTTTCACTACCCCAACCCCTATCACTACTCCAACCCCTATCACTACCCCAACCCCTATCACTACCCAAACCCCTATCACTACCCCAACCCCTATCACTACCCCAACCCCTAACACTACTCCAACCCCTATCACTACCCCAACCCCTTTCACTACCCCAACCCCTATCACTACCCCGACCCCTTTCACTACCCCAACCCCTATCACTACTCCAATCTCTATCACTACCCCAACCCCTATCACTACCCCAACCTCTATCACTACCCCAAACCCTATCACTACCCCAACCTCTATCACTACACCAACCCCTATCACTACCCCAGCCCCTATCACTACCCCAACCCCTTTCACTACCACAACTCCTATCACTACCCCAATCTCTATCACTACCCCAACCACTATCACTACCCCGACCCCTTTCACTACCCCAACCCCTATCACTACTCCAATCTCTATCACTACCCCAACCCCTATCACTACCCCAACCTCTATCACTACCCCAAACCCTATCACTACCCCAACCTCTATCACTACACCAACCCCTTTCACTACCCCAGCCCCATATCACTACTCCAACCCCTATCACTACCCCAACCCCTATCACTACCCCAACCCCTATCACTACCCCAACCCCTATCACTACACCTACCCCTCCTTAACCACTTCTACCTGTTCTCCTGTCACCATAACTACACTGCCACTTAAAAAATAACCACACTCTTTATTTCAACCACTATCATCTTACGTACAATTTATAATCGGTCGAAAGTGCCTTGAAATAAGGTGCTATATAACTGTAGATGAGTTAAGAAACATGAAGGAGCTCCTCAGTGGAATTCAAGTGAATCTGTGAAATTTAAAGCGGCAGTATCTCTCCACTCACATGGCGATAAACCAGCTCCATTGCTGGCCATGAGAAGGTAGCGCACACTCCACATTTGTACGATGGGACAATCTCCGTATGACTGCTGTCGAATTCCAACAAAGTGATACCGATGCCCTTAGATGGACTTGCAGTTACAATATTCTAAAAGCGTTTAAGCTGACTGCATACGAGCGTTTGCTTGCAGTTCTGAGAAGGCTGTGGCAACTGTTCAGTAACTCCAAAGAGCATATTTTAGTAACCTGCATTCCAACATGCAGCAATTCCAGTACAAATAAGCGCAGGCTAACCTTCAACGACCTTGACGCAGTACGTTTAATGTATGATATTCGTTGAATGACTTGCAAAGCTTCATGTTCTAATCAAATGTGATCAATCGAGTAGAAGCAAGGGCATGGCTCTCTCTAAGCCGAACTCCTATTTCAGAGTCAGAGCACAAAAGGTCTTGGTCAAAAATGAAAGTGAGATGGTTCTTTTTTTACTTTTTATTTTGTAATGAACACGATGGAACCAGCTGGGGTGCGAGTGCTCGGGGTAGATCGTTACCCCCCCCCCCCTCCCGCATGATCGTGAACGTTGGTGAGGCCATGGCAAGGGACTTCATCCAGCAGTGGATTGACTATGGATGATGATGATGATTTGTTGCCATAATGTATTCCTGTATTACTATTTTCATGTTGTGTTCTGGTCTTGCCGACGACCGGTACCAGCGGTGTCAAGATCAGTCTCTGTGGAGGAGGCTCGTGAAGGACGCTGCTACTGGGCAGTTGGAGGCAGTCGCCCTCCAACAACAACGGATGGCGATAAATATCTCTTTTTTGTGTGGGATAGAGCGTTGCCCCCTCGAACGCGTGGGTTTTCTACGGGACTTCCGGTTTCCTTTCACATGTATAAAAAGTCGTGCATTTTTTGAAAGCATCTTATTATGTCGAGGACTGCGGAGCTTGGATAATTATTGGACGCCAACTCACCGCCTGGCTGCTGCCATCCAGCTTGTCTGTGGTTCCTCGGCGTTTGTGTGGCGCAAATTGCACCAACGACACTGTTTAAAACGAAGCGTCATCATTCATTATTATTGGGTCTAAGTAATGGAGATCGTTTAAGTCTGAGGATATTTCTGTGAAGAAACTGCTCTCTTGACAGTGCCTGATGTCAACAAGGAGGACATGTGGGGGACTGCACTCTTATCTCGGAGGTGACCTTACCGTGTGCTACTGGTGATGAAGATAATGATGGTGATGACACTATCTTAATAGCTATCAGCAACAGAAACGCTGTTACAGAGTTGTCAAGGAAAGGCATTGTGTTGAATGTCCCCCTTTGGTGCGAAATTGCATTGTAAGGGTTACATTCATTCTGTATGGTGACCCGTGCACACCCAGATGCAATCTCAACAGTCCTGTTGTATTCACAGAAACGCCCTCCCCATATAGAGGTAAGTTTGATAACCCATCTCAAGTATTGACACATTATTTTCAAACGTGAAAAAAACTGTACATTTCTTCCCCACTCGATAGCCTTGATTATCACTCGTTAATATATAACTTTTTTAGACTATATCTAAATATATATTTGTATTGTTTTAACACCGGGGTAAACACACAGCCAACACGAATACACGTATACATATCGTATACTCTATCCGACAGACATAAAATAAAATAAAACGTTTAACATTGCGCAGCGCATATCAAATGCATATTGCACGTTCCACTCCCCGTGTACCTGAAAACCAACACACACGCAAGAAGCCCACACACATATATGTACACAGATAATTCCTGTTGACCTCTAACCACCTGTCTGGCCTTTGGCACTCCTGTAAATTGTCAGTTGTCTGAATAACGCAGAGCCAAGCCAACTGTTTACGGAGCAGATTATAGCGACAGACGTGGTCTGCGCTTCGCTATAATGAGAGCCACTGTAATCATCATCTTACATGCTTTTTGGCCTGATACGTGACGCAACTGTGCAGCACAGCTAAACTGATAAACCCTAATTATAAATTCAACGCGCAAGCCCTGCTTGCCATTACGCGTGCTCAGCATATCGTGTAAATCCACTTTTAATCCCGCACACATAATCAATGCCTATTTCGTTGCTTTCAGATACAGAGTGTATATATATATATAAATTAAGCCCATACCCTCGTGAAGCCGAGGGGGCCAGAGTGGCTGGGCATGGGCGGTGTTGGCTTTCAGAAGGCATTTGTCCTGTAGTCATCGCACGGGTAGCTCAATAATGGCACCAGGTCTGGCAGTCTCAGCACTGTGCCCTGTCGTCTCCCGTTCTGCTGTCTCGGCCCATCGCTGCCACCCACCTCGCCGCGCATTTAAATGGCCCAAATGACAACGGTGTCGAATTTCGGGATCTTAGCAAATTCATGAAATGTGCGCTCATTTCAAAACGGCAAAAAAAATTGCATTGAACAGTGTTTATCATTAGAATGAAAAATGTTGCATTCAGGGGTTTTTTTTTTTAAAGAAATAATTAAAGTTGCGGGGGTAGGGGGAGGAATACATTGATCTATTGGTGCTGCAAACATCCGTATCAGTGTTCTATTTGCTTAATTGCAAATATTCATGAAAATGCACACTATAACAGGAATACATACACTGTGGGGAAAATAACTATCTTACAGTGTACAGTGCAACTGTACAAGTAATTAAAATGCAGCCTTCTGGCGTTTCACTGCTGGATGGAGGCCTTGCCACAGCCGAATGGCTCACAGGGCTATACCAAATAAATGAAACTGAAACAGCGCTGCCATGATGAGCGTTGTTTGAGCATACTTCACCACGTTGGTCATTGTGGGTTTGTGAAGGACACCTACTGTACATGCAGATTCCCATAATTTAAACAATCTGGAATCTGAGCCCACTACCTCAAGGGAGACGTCAAATGCAATGTACGTTGTAAAATAAATGCAATTTGCATTTTTCCCATTAAACAGTATTTATTTTAATCTCTTCTTGAAATATTGTGCAACCATGAATTGCTGTGTGAGGAAATCTCTCTCAAGGCATTGTTGGTATAAAATAAGAGGCTCGCCTCCTGTATACGCAGTTATAGGTTCCGTACAAAACAACGTGCAAGATGTTGTCCCGTGATGCCTCAAAGTCCACGACATGAAGACGCAGGCCTAATTAAGCCACACACCGGCCCATCCATTGGTGCACGTGCACACGTGCGGCGTGGCACGGCGGATGGGGTGCTCACAAATGCTTCTCCACTCTGCTGGTATAGCAAGAAGCAGTGTCACTGCCAAATGCAACCCACCCAAGCATGCTGAGGCAACAACATTTTAAGAATAATACTTTCATTTTATGTAGCGTCATGCACGCCAACAGCATTCCACAACGCTGTACATTAATAATATATGAGGTCCAAAATAAACCTCATGGCGGGACCCCGGGGTCCCGAATAAACGGAAGTAAAAATCGTAATTAATGAATTTTTAACGACTCCGTCCCACCGCACACATAAACGCCGCGACCCACCTGGCGCGGATCATTCTGTTGTCATGTCACTGCCAAAATTGCCGTAGTCACAAAACTTCAAAACTTCGATTAGCGCATCGTGTAGAGCTCGTCGAGAGGAATAGATTGCCGTGTCGTTCGCCTTCAACATACGTAAAACGACGTCGCAACGCAGTTTATGCGAGAGCCGGGGGCTTATGGGACCTCGGGGTCCCGCCATGAGGTTAAAATGTCCAAATCCTATCCACGAGGTTGGTTACTCGCAGATTGAAAGAAGCCCAACACACACACGTACGTACACACCAAGCGGGTAAAAACCCCTACTACGAAGCAAACTCAAAAAATGTGAAACTAATTTTAAAAAATACACAAAAACAAAAAGCACAAACAACAACACAAAGTCATCAGAACAAAGACACGAGTCCATTTGGTCTTACACCCCAGACCACAATTCCCACTTCCCAACCAAGCCAGGACACAAGCTGCCTGGTATTTCGCTTGTAATGCCCCCTCGATCCACGTGTACGTGGATGCTTGAAGTGTGAAATGCGTTTGTTCAACATGAACGGAGCTCCGACAAAATAGAGGTCATGTTTCGTATTCTTAATTTTCATTTCCTCGTATTTGGTGATGCTGCTGCTATGTTGTCAGTTGTGCGCTACCACACATAACAGCAACACCTCAACAAATGTGTCAATAACACCGCAGCCTTAAAGGGGAAAAAAATCTATAATTAGCAACGTTTCAGGCAACAACCCCATGCATGGTCCTACTTCATGTGCTAAGGAGGAGAGCCATTGCTCCGAACCTCACCGATGATATATATTTTCAAGTGTTACAAACGAATGTGTTGAGTTTTTCATTGAATGGTCACCGTTGTAAAGAGTGTACATTCATTTAACAAGTACTAACGTGCTTTCGGGAGGCAATGGGCTCACCAACTAAAATCTGTGATCCACACAGCGCTTATATATACCCTGCCGATGCAGCGCGGTGCATGCTACGGTATATACCGACGTGAAGGGATGTCAAATGTAGCCGTGCCTCCACTCAGTGGGGCGGTGACACGGCCCAGCGGCAATGCGTCGGCGAATTTGCCACATTCCAAAAATTAACGCAAACTTACTCCATTGGGGTTACAAAAGACATATAAAGATCCCCCGTATAGCCTTAACTGACTGTTGGGGCAAGTGCTGTTAGCGAGCACCTATGAAGGCCGGCACAGCACACGAGGGGGTGGGTGGCCAGCATCCATGCTTGGCCGCCTTTGTCTCCCCAGTAGCGATGTTTACACACCGCACAGCAGGTACTCATTTGAGGCTGAGTCGACCTAGGAAAGGCCCAAGACCGATTCAGATAATGGTCACCGGTGTTGAATCGAACTCCGGTCGCCGGGTTCGTAGCGCAGCGCGCTAACCGCTGCACCACCGCTCCACATTGGGGTTACGCACACAGAAGAAGCAGCAGCAGCAATCATCAATCCCTTACTGGCCGCCTGCTGGTGGCCCCCGCTCGCAGGACTCGGGGTGACGAGTCACCTCGTGCCACACAGGGACGGCTGCCTCTAGGGGTGCCCTTTCATGTGTTTGAGATGACCTGCGATGCAAGGCTCTTTGAGAGGCCCCACTCTCATAAAAAAATATACGCAGTAATTGTCATTGTTATTACTCGATTCACATCCGAGTAAAACACTGAACAGTAAACACTGCACCATATGTATACACACACATCAGCATATCTGCTATATATTGTTTACTGAATATACAATACTGTATACCAGACGGAAATTATTATATAACTTTCAAACCATACAGTTTCCCGTATTCTCGTACTGGCAAATTGAGTTTTCAGGTCCATTCGGTGTATAGTCGTTTCAATAAGGGCAAACAAAATTTTGTCTATTTGTTTTCTCCCTTGTGATGGGACTTTGTATGATGAACGCTGAGATTTATAAGGGACACGGGGTGACCAATAAGGTCCTGCATTTGTCTGTAATAATTTCAGTTTTCAGTTTCATTTACTAGGTATAGCCATGTGAGCCATGAGGCTCTTGACTCGGGTGCAACCGCAACAAACAAAACATGAACAAAGAAACATCTTAAAGTGACGACGCGCAACAGAAACATCCAGGAAAAACCAGCAAGATCTTCCAGAAAAAAGCACCGTATATCAACGCTGTGTGCAAAAATCCCAATGGGATGCAAGTTGAACACTAACAACCATAATACACTTTTGATAAAAATATCAGGCTAACTCCGTACTTCAACAAACATTGCTTAACCACACGTTTTCGAATATCGCCAAAATAAAGCTTTAAAAACAAGGTAACAGTGACCATCGGAACTGTGATTCAAATTTAACAATAACCGATATACATAACATGTACGACCCATCTTTGCAGCCATAACTGGCAGCATGAGTCACTCTATGACAGTAGGAGTATCAGCAGGAGTTTCAAAAATTTTCAATGCACCTTTAAAGATCAGCACACTATAATCGAAACTCAAGATCATACCTTGCAGCGGACATCCGGAGTGGTGCATTTGATTTCAGGCCACTCTGCATAGCAATGGCAGCTAGGGGTGTACAGCTCATCAAGAGCAGTTTAGAGCGCAGATCTCACAGGTAGTGGTCCAAGTTGCAGTTTATTGGCAATAGCATTCCAGACCCTGGGGGCATCAACAGCAAAGGACCTTCCTCCAGTGTTTGTACGGCAATAAGGAACGTGAAGCAAGATAGGGCACCGTTGAAAAGGAATTGACAGGTACAGGACGTGCGTGCGTATATATATTTTAATATCGTGTTTATTATAGCGGCCACTAGTGGCTGCAGGGGGTTTAGGTGAACTCATTACTCCACATCGGACGGAGAAACCTGACGGGCCAGCCCAGTCATCAATGTGTCCACGCACGACATTCGACAACGGTCGATGTACCACGGTGAGCTGAAGATGATTCTTTGTCAACGCGCCCCACTATTACTCCCCGCGCATGGGCAAGCAGAAGGCGATGAAAGCACACGGACATCTGTGCCACCGGTACAATATATAAATGAGCCAACCGCGTTTAAAATAAATTAAATGGGCTCCAAGGTCAATGAAATGAACACGTGTCAACCCCTTATCAGTGTCTACTTTACTGACCAATTCAGACCGTATTGGTCACCCAGTGACCTTATACATCTCAACATTCATCCTACAAAGTCCCATCACAAGGGAGAAATACAATCAAATAGACAAAATTAAAAAAATTCCCGGATTGAAACGGCTGTAGTATGCCGTATGGACCTGACAACTAGATTTCCCTGTACAAGAATACGGGGTAAAATGTATGGGTTAGCAGGTATGTGAACACTACACAGCACGTGAGGAGTCAACATTGATGGCTGTTCTATGGTGAAACCGACCCCGCCGTAGGAATGTGGAATTTCCACCTCTCTGGCTCAGGAGGGTCTTGAATGGATAACTTTATATGTATATGCTGCAACATGAATACAATGCACACTGTACCACCGACCGAGAATTCAGCATCGGTTGCTCTGTAGAACATCTGACTCCCCCCTTCCACCTCCCACCCACTGCCGGTCATAGAAACGTCGAATTTCCACCTCTATCTCAGGGCCCTTGATGGAGATGGGCATCTTGAATGCCCATCTCGAGCAGGGCGGAGCAGACACCATGAGCCGATTTAAAGCGTTCACACTTTTGGAGGGGGGGGGGGGGTGCACACCGGTCCGTTGTTTTTCGTGAGAGCGAAAACACGTGGGTCACAAGCAAGCCCACGTGTCTGTGCCGCGTTGATGATGATGACGAGGACAGCCTCATCTGCGCCCTGTACTTGGTATACAATCAGCTCCAGTGGCTGATAAATAACAAACTCAACACACTGGCCAATAGCAACTGCCTTGGTTGGGCAGCTCTCCTATTATATACAGTGTATATGTTTTTCCCCTCCCTTTAACGCGGTACAGTGGTAAGTGTTATTGACACGAACCATTAATTTATTTAGAACTGCTTGGGTTGTGTTTAGTTTGTTGCCCTTCCCACCCCGCACCTCCGATTAGCGGGGTTGGCTACGTACGGTGCGAAAGAAGTTCAACGAACGAATGTGCCGGTGGGTTTTGTTGTTGTTATCTGTGCTTGTGCACCACATGCCAACGTTGGTACCAGTGCCGGATTATATCCTAGTAGCAAAACTAGATACATATGCTACAGGCCCCGCACTTGTCAAGGGCCCCGCGCTAAATGCTTTCAAGCTATCAATTCCGGTTCAGTGATTCTGCACTTGCTCTATTACTATAGTACTATGCTGCCTTCAACGTCTATGAACGACTGGGTGTTTAAGGTTAGCGATTTGTCGTATTATCTGGCTGTATAGCAAATAAAAAAACAATTACTTTACTATGCAAGTAAAAAAAATTTGTGTTTTAATATTTACGTGTTTTTTTTATTTAGGGCCCCTTGATAACACATGCTACAGGCCCCGCACTTGCTTCATCCGGCACTGGTTGGCACCACCGAATGTTAGTACCACCGCATATTTCGCATCTGCATGGCAGTGCCGCCGCTGCCACCGCCGCTGCTGCTGCCAATGCCGATCTTTCCGGGAAATCATTGAGCATCATCTGAACGATTTCCCGGAAAGATCCCTTCCCTCCCATACCCCCCTCCCTCCTTCACACCCCCCATGCCCAGGGATGAAGGGGCCCGTGGGTTTGAAGGAGGGTCACCGTTGCAAATGACACACGGAGACAAAGATCCCCCGGGTAGCCTCGCACATGCTGGTGGGGCAAGTGCTGTTGTTGGCGCTGTCCGCCTATGAAGCCCTGCACGGCACACGCGGGCAAGGGTGGCCAGCACCACGTCCCGGCCGCTTTTGTCTCCCCAGTGGCGATGCTTACACTCAGCACCAGGTTCTCGTTTGAGGCTGAGTGGACCTAGGGGGCGCCCAGGCCCGGTTTAGATAATCGTCACTGGCGTTGGCCGTGAGCGGGAATCGATCTCGTGTCGCTAACCGCTGCGCCACCGCTCCCCAGCACCACACACACAGGAAATGACTGTCTACTGGACATCTGCGAAACGACTGGACGTCTGCGAACAAGAGCTTCATAGCTCATCGGATTTCTCCAGGATAAATACAGATTCTGAGTGACAACCCGCGCGTTTCGGTATCCAGTCCCATACAGCCTTTAAGATAATTTCTGATAAGCTTCCTTCAAAAGGGTGCACACACACACGCAGTATACGTGTGACACACACACATGCAGTATACGTGTGAGACACACACACATGCAGTATAGGTGTGAGACAAAGATCCCCCATATAGCCTTAACAGACTGTAGGGCCAAGTGCTGTTAGCGAGCACCTATGAAGGCCGGAACGGTACACGAGGGGGTGGGTGGCCAGCACCACGCCCGACCGCCTTTGTCTCCCTGGTGACGATGTTTACACACCACACCAGTTACTCATTTGAGGCTGAGTCGACCTAGGGGAGACCCAGGACCGGTTCAGATAATCGTCACTGGTGTTGGCCGTGAGCGGGAATCGAATCCGTGTCGCCGGGTTCGTAGCGCAGCGCACTAACCGCTACACTACCGCTCCCCACGATAACGTGAGACACACACACACACATGCAGTATAGTGTGAGACACACACATACACACACATGCAGTATAACGTGAGACACATATACACACACATGTAGTATTTATTACGCGTGAGACACACACGCACGTAAGCCGATGTTACTGCAAATGAAGGCGCGCCTTCTTCCACCGCGGCAGAGGCGCGGTGGCGTTCGCGTCGCTCTGCCCGATCCCAACACGAAGACGGCCCCGTCACATTTGCTTCGGGTCCACAGGCAATGGACGAGGGGTCTGTCCGTACGGCATGTTCATATCCGCAGGGCAAGCGATGCACGCTTCGCGCACCATAACCCTGTGCATTTGACGTCCACTCAAAGCGCTCGTGCGTGGCCCGTGCGTACGAAACACAACGCTGGCACCGAGGCTAACGACTCCGCGTTTGACACACCGTGATCACGGGGTCACGACGGCCCGACTCGCCTGCGCATGGCACACACGCCTCGTCGTATACAGTAGCGACAGTGCGTTCACCTGGAACGAGATGACCCCATAAAGGTGACACGGATGACATTCACGGCAGCAGGTCTGTGTGTGTTCTGTGTGTGCTGTGTGTGCGTGCTCTGTGTGTGTCGTGTGTGCGCTGTGTCGTGTGTGTCGTGTGCGTGAACCCCGGGGCTCACCTTAACCTCCGGACCGTCGCCACACAAAAGCAGCGCGGATGCAGAGGACGACAACGGCGGTGATGATGCCAATGATGGTGATGGCGTGCCAGTGATTAAAGGTCCCGGTTTGCGTTTAACCTTCAGCCATCCTCGCAACGGCCGGGATCCGTGCGTGATGCAGGCAGGGCGAGGCAGCAGACAGGAGGAGGAGGATGATGATGGTGGTGGTGATGGTAATGAGGATAAGGAGGAACGGGAGCTGCTGCTGATGATGCTGCTGCCCGGCAGAGATGCGCTCCTCCTCCTCCTCCCGCTGTTCCTCCTCCTCCTCCTGCTGCTGCTGCTGCCGCTGCTGTCCGGGCTGAATGGCCGTGACGTCACAAGGATCTCATGAATGGGCTCGAGCATGAGCGTGGCCCGGGAATTAGCATTCACGTCCACACACACAGCACACACAGCTTACACACACACACAGCACACACAGCATCCACCTACACACACACAGCCTACACACACAGCACCCACCTACACACACAGCCTCCAGCAACACACACATACACAGCCTCCATCTACACACACACACAGCACACACAGCCTACACACACACACAGCATCCACGTACACACAGCACACACAGCCTCCATCTACATACAGCACACACAGCCTACACCCACACACAGCACACACAGCCTACACACACACACGCACAGCACGCACAGCCTCCACACACATACAGCACACACACCCTCCACACACACACAGCACACACACACAGCACACACAGCCTCCACCCAGGCACAACACACTCACAACCTCCACCCACACACAGCACACACACACAGCCTCCACCCACCCACAGCACACATACACACCCTCCACCCACACAGAGCTCACATACACACCCTCCACCCACCCACACACAGCACACACACACACCATCCACCCACACACAGCACACATACACAGGACACAGCCTCCACCCACACACAGCACACACACACACCCTCCACCCACACACAGCACACACACACAGGACACAGCCTCCACCCACACACAGCACACATACACACCCTCCACCCACACACAGTACACACACAAACCCTCCACCCACACACAGCACACATACACAGGACACAGCCTCCACCCACACACAGCTCACACGCGCAGCACACCACCCACCCTAGCACTTCCCCGCCCAGTCACGCCGGCACCTGCCTGTCTCCCTGCCCTCTGCCTTTCTCTGCCCTCAAGGGTGAATTCTGCAATTGCCCGTGACTACTGTGTCTGTCTGCCTGTGCAACTTGCCTCATCCAACTGACCGCTCGGGCAAATGGACACATGAATATTATGATTCTGAAAATTCGGATTCTGAAATGCCTGCTTTGCTTCTTCCACGGTCAGATTTAACAACAGTGGAAGTGCTGCAGTGTTGTCCCACAGCCCTATTATCCGAAACTTTCCAAATAATCTGGTAGATGTTTTTTTCTCCCGTTATTAGCAGATTTCCTGTTTGCGACTTGGCAGATACGAGGAATAGTCGGCACTGCATTCATGAGATTACGGGCCCACTCTTGCGTATGACATCAGGGCATCTCTAGAATCTGAATATTTATTTCGACTGGGGGAATCCGATGAGCTATAAAGCTCTTGCTCACAGATGTCCAGTAGGGGCGGGGTCAGAACCTTAGAACAACAAACACGATAGGAGTGCAAAGTATAGGAAAGGTCAACAAATGACAAAATACTACTTTTTATTTTACGAGGTAAAGTCCACTGAGCTATTAGCTTATTTTTTTAATAATGGCCACAAATGATAGCACAACAAAATGGCTTACCATGTGGAAATATATAGCAGCCAAATAATCTAAACGAATGTTTCTAAATGTGGAGGAAATAACCGTGAGGACGAACCACGGGGAAAATATGCAAACTCGAAATATACAGGAGGCGTGAGTGAAGCAAACAGCGCGTGAAATGATCATGGTTATTAGACCCCGCAGTATTGACCAGGGCGGCCGCTGTATTCGAACCTCTGCAAGAACGAGCGGCGAACGCGCCAACAGCTGGGCCTAGCGTCACGAAGCCACTGCCACGCCGACGCCTGTGCCATCTTCAGGAGTTCCATTCGCATTTGCAGAGATAGCACGCGGCGGGCCAACGCGGAAAGCCCACACCTTTAACGAGCAGAGGAGGACTTAGGCGTAAAAACGTGAAAAAAAATATTTTTGCGAAAACAGCTTTGGCCTAGACAGAGGCAAGCTCATAAACACTGCTGTTTGGCCGCGTGCGGGTGTCACAATGACATTATAATGGCCTCTTGCTGTGAGAATACGACATTGAATCCGAGTGTTTTTAAATTCATCAGCATGAGTCATCCACGGTGGCTTTGTTTCCGAGACTTGCCATGGCCGATCATCTACGCGCGGTAATTATAAAAAAAAATTGAAGTCAATTGCCATAAACCGCGTTTCTTTAAATAACGCACAGTAGTTAAGGAATGCTAAACCACTACTGAAACAAGAGACACACAAGACGAACTGTGATAAATAAACAACTGCCGATTCTGCCTCCACAACCCCCCAGCATCAACGCCGATGGGCAATATTGAACACAACGCAAAGGAATTGTGCGAGAAGGAATCTCAACTCAAATGCCGACGTGAAATGAAGTACAAATAAAATCACCGACTCCACGTTTGTGTCCCAAGGCAGAACAAACTACGGTACAGCACACGATCTGCCCACCAGGTGTAACGTGCATATTGCCATTTGTTGTGGCAGGGCATTAACTGTTGACTCATGATGGTGAAAATGGATGGGAATGGATGGGCAAACGGCGATGTTATAACATGAACCAAAATATATATTTTTTTCCTTATGGAAGGTTATTACTGGGTTACTTTTCTTCTCAGCAGGTGATTGAATACAGTACCGTACTGTCTGGTGAAAGCAATGGCTCTATATTTTAGACAAGGGCCTTTTGAAGGATGTTGCTGTAAATACGTTCATGGCTGTTGGTGGGAGACGTGCCGAGAGATGTGGACCAGAGTGTTGTTTTCTCAATCCTTTTCTGCATTTCTGTGCTATTTTAGTGAAGCAGCTATGAACGGATCACTGTATCAAGGTCTATGCGAAAACAAAAGTCACGTGTGCTCACAGTATTATTCCGTGTGAAACCCACGAGTTGAAAAATGTTAAATAGTCTAAATTTTGTTTAACACGGAGGCTTTCGCGATCAATGCTATCCATAGGAGAGGGTAACATTGATCGCCCACAGGGGATTATTGTGTCCGTCCGTCGTGCATTCAAAAATGGGAGGGGTGGGGCTGGGTGGAGAAGGGAGGGTGGGGGGGCTGGGTGGGGAGGGGCAGGGTGGGGAGGGTGGAGAGGGGCTGGGTGGGGAGGGTGGGGCTAGGTGGGGGTTGGGAGGGGTGGGGCTGGGTGGGGAGGGGCTGGTCACCCCGTGGTGCCCTTATAAAACTCAACGTTTAACCTACTCACGCCGGCTTGTGCCCGCCCTCACAGTCGGCCATATTTGCGGAATACACCACGCCGCCGTTGACCCCGGCCATTGACCGAGCAACCCAACGTTCCTACCAGCTCCCTCCACAGGAATGTGTTTTGGGTGTTAGATCGCGTAAATATAGATGTGTCGTGTGTTGGAGAGTAAACCCACAGCATTTACAATTAGAGTACTCCAATATATTAATAACGTGTAGCATACCAATCACAGCAATTACACCACCGATAAAGTGGTGTAATGTTTCAAGTGATGAAGATGTACACACATAACGTCCTTTTTTACTTTGGGGAAAGAAAAAAAAGACGCAAATGTGTTCTCTGGATCATCTTGATCACCCTATTATGGTATTTATCATAATCATCATCATATCATCACGATCATCGGCAGATAGCCTGTAGGTATCCACTGCACATTTCGTCATTTGTTTCCACTTTACTCTTTGGTTCTTTCGGTAAAGTCACGTAGGTATAAAAGTCACCTACGTGACTTACCGAAACAACCAAAGAGTATGGATTCCTGCAGTCACGAAAGCTTCAAATCAAGAATGCTCAAGTAGTGCCACATCTTTCTGGCACCAATCTCTCATGATGTCGTCATCAAAACATTCTCTGTTCGGTCTTCCTCTCTTACCGGTTCCTTCCATGTTGTTGTCCATCCGACAAACGTGTCCAAACAGTGCCAGTGTCCTTCTCATCAATGCCTGCATCATCAGGTCTTCCGCTAAGTGCAACTTTTTTTTCTCTCACTTCTGCTTTTATCGTATAATACCTTTGTGAAATGACGATCAACTCCGGCTCAGTTCGGCACAGAAGAGGCCATTTTCAGGAAGCATGCATGTGCCATCTTCACGAAAATCACCAGGCCAGCAACGGGCCTACCTACTATTGGGAGCAACGGCATTTTTTCAGACTCTCAGATTGACACAAACCAAAAGGTGACACAGGATCACACACTGAAACCGACAGAGAGCTGTCATTATGGCAAGATGCAGGATGGCAAAGCGCAAAGCTCTAGAGGGGTGAACTGCCATTCAGACAATGGTTTGTTTTTACTTCCTTCATGCTGGGCTGAGTTGCGGCTGCTTTTGTCAAGATGTGAGCGTATAACTTTTCACAGCAAGGGGTTTCTGATGTAGTTTGTGTTTTATATTATGACTTGTTCCTAAAATTAATCGTTACATTGACTTCATCATAATACTTTTGTACAGAATGTTGTGGAATTTAATTTTAAAAACCTATCCTCAATGATGTTCACTGCAGTTGATAAATTCAAGTTTAAACAACGTTAATTGTATTCCTCACTACCTTTCACATGTGTTAAATTAACACATTTCTCTTTAATAAAGTGTATTCATATCTTGTGACATCATCAATGTGCATGCTCACAATGGGATGAAGGGCAAAGTACTGTGTTTCATTACTTGCTAACGCACCGAGTTTGAGGCAAGTTAAGAGACATGTGCCAATGTGGACAACGAGACATTTACGCCACAGAATCAATGACCAAAAGGTCAGCTACCGCAATGAACGAAAGGCAGACACCGAGGTGTGAATGAGGCACTCTGGGTAGGCGAGAGGCATGCTGACAGCTGTCACGTGTGTCAGCGAACGATGCTGCGGCTTGCCTTCTCCATTTCAAGGCAATGCACATTGCCACCAACAAGTGGACAAAAAACACTCAACCTTGGAGTCACGTGAGCTGCCGAATCTGCGTTGTGTGACGGACGGATTGTCATGCTCTTTGTCCGTGACAAAACACTGGCGGAATGTTAAAAACTATTCTTTGATTCTTTCGGTAAAGTCACGTAGATAGAACAAGTATTGTGGTTAATGCAGACATGATTTCTTGTAAAAAAAGGTTTCAGTTTTTTTGTCAGAAAAAAGGGGGAAAACCTGTTCTTATAATATAAATTAAATTAATAAAAAGAATAATAAAAATCAAATAATACTGTAGCTTGGCTACAGTCTACATTATAGACTGCCAGTACACTCACTCCAATTAAGAACCAGGCTACAGTATTATTTATTATTAATTTATTCACTTTATTTTTTCTATCTATGTAATTTTACCGAAAGAAACAAAGAATATGAATTCCTGCAGTCACGAAAGCTTTAAGTCAACATTTAATACAAGGTGGTTTTGGGTGGGCAGTGTCCATACATTTCCATTAAAGAGACCAAATAAGAAACCAGTGAGAGAAAGTGATTTCCTCCTCAAATGATCATCAAGGCAGTGCTCATCTCCCCATTTACTACTACCCTGACCCAGTGGTGAAAATTCCGCATTCCTATGGCGGGGCCAAGTCGTCATTGGACAACCACTGTTAATTATTCGCAAAGTGGTACGGTACTTGCTTTATCGACCCTGGGGTGATGATGGCGCCAAGTCAGTTTTATTTCAGTTTCATTTATTAGGTATAGCCCTGTGAGCCATTCGGCTCTTGAATCGGGTGCAACTGCAACAAACAAAAAACAAAAACATGAACAAGAAAACATCTTAAAGTGACTTTGTGACTATGTGCAAACAGAAAAATGTAGGAAAAAACAGCTAAATCTTCCAGAAAAAGCACCGTAGACCAACGCTGTGTGCAAAAATCCCAGTGGGATGCAAGTCAAACAACAACAACAACAACCACAAGACAACTTAGATTAAAGCGATCAACAAACATGGCCAAACCAAAAAACTTTTCGAAATCACCAAAATAAAGCCGTAAAAGCAATGTAACAGTGAGCATAGGAACTGTGACCGAAATTTCACAATAAACGACATAAACAACACACACCACCAAACCCTGTAGCCAGAAGTCAACCCCCGACGAGGACGTGAACTTGCAACCTTTTTTGATTGCGAGCCGCTCGATATCTCCCGCCGAGCCACGTGGCGAGAGGCCATTAATTCAGTCATCACTTCCGTTTAGTGCCTTACAGCGCTACAGTCACACCTCGAAGGTGCTCAAGGCAATTGGGTTCAAGGGGTCAGGTGTAACAGCCAGGTGGCAATGATGTGTGCAAACCGCCACACAACGGGCGTTTTCTAATTTAGTGGTGGGTAATTTGGACCATTAATGTCAATTAAACTTAACGAGCAGTGTTAATGCAACTAAAACCGATGATGTACAAAGTTTGAAATGCAGTGGGGATGAAACGTGAATAATTAATACGTCATTCGCATTACTGGACATCTGCAAGACAGGGCAATGTCTTATGTACAGTATGTGTGTACTGCAGTGTAGAGTGTTTAACTCTCACTGCGTTGTAGAAGAGAATATGCTCACAATGAACTACCTTTAAAAATAATAATACTAATCTTCTAATCACATTCAATTTATTTCCTCACTGAGAATATGTCATTTTACCCCATTATTTATGTCATCCAATTTGTTCTAACCCCCTTATCGTTGTGTAATATTGTAATCTCAATGAGCAGCGTTTATCTGAATGCATTCCTTCATCCGTTGCGCTCTTGCTACTTTGTGAAGTCACGATTCATTATTGTGATGTCATCATGAACCCTGAGACACACGCCTTAATTGTGACATATTGGACGAGTCTGTTATCTATCTGCGTTTAATAATGATATATGCTGCGGTTGACATTCGGTTCTGTTTGTAGCCAAACACGTTAAAAATCACGTGTCGGGATAAGCCCAGGTGACATCACGTGGCACCGTGATGTCACAAGGCATAGAACAATGGGGTGGAATAAATGTGGGTAAAGTTACACATTTTCAGGTGTGAAGCAAAGTTAAAGTCAATGGAAAATAACGATAAAAAGGTTAAAAAAATTCAACCAGCATCAAATGAAAGCTTAATAATAACAATTTCATATATTTATATATAACATGTTAAATAGTTTTTTTGGTTACTTCATTGCATAACTATCAAACAATAGAGGGTAGGAGGATTGATTTGAGAGGCTGACAATAGCTGTAGTTCAGATGTGGCTTAAGGACGTTGGAAATGTGAATAAGATTGGATAGCGCGCGGTCTGCAAACCAAGCTACAGCTTATTGGCCATGAAGTCACAATGTACGCACTTGTGAGATGAATTCTACACCTAATAAGGTAATTACAATCCTAAAAAATAAAAATAAATTCAATCGAGTGGATTTAACAGGGCACACACGGCATGAAAGAGTAGCGGTACAGGCTGGTCCAGATTAATCGTGACCACAATTTAATCCATTTAAACTTTTTATTTTGTTGTAACTAATCTATATATATAAAATCGTTCATGTCTGTCTGTCTGTGTGTGTGTGTGTGGACTTTGGCCCATACGCACTTTCATTGGACGGCGGTTGCCCCTGGCAACGGCTAGCCACGCCTTCGCCGCTTTCATTGGACCTGGCAACGGCTAGCCACGCCTTCGCCAAGGGCTGCAGTTTCATTGGACGGCGGTTGCCCCTGCCAACGGCTAGCCACGCCTTCGCCACTTTCATAAGCTCCGTATTTAATTAAATAATAGCCATTACACAGTATTGTTGGAGCGCTAGGGGGGGGGGGGGAAGGAACGCCACCCGTACCCTGCCTTTTCCAAGCCGACAATTTTAGGCGAGGCCGCAGGCTTTGCACGCTACTAGGCCTCGACACCCACCACGCCACTCTGAGGTAAATTCATCAAAGTTTTTCCTACTCTTCACTACACCCCCACCACAATGTGTGCTATTAATATTACTTTTAAACCCAACGCGCCAACAATCGATTACTTTAATGTTCACTGTACAAATACTCATTAAGCTGGGTGAGCGTACTGCCAGTCTATCATGTACACTGTAGCCTGCTTATTAAGCTCGGTGAGCGTACTGCCACTCTATCATGTACACTCTAGCCTGCTTATGAAGCTGAGTGCGTGTACTGGCAGTCTATAATGTGGACTCTTGCCTGGTTATTATAATCGATTCTTTATATGTTCTTTGTACAAACAGTCATTAAGCTGCTTGAGCGACCCCAGTTCGATTCCAACTCACGCCCACCACCGCTGACGATTATTTGAAACGGACCTGGCCCTCCCCTAGGTCCACTCAGCCTCAAAAGCGTAACTGCTGTCGTGTGTGAACATCGTCACTGGGGAGACAAAGGCGGCGGGGCATCGTGGATCCAAGTCCCGGGCGAAGCCGGGTCATGTGTATGTGTGTTTGTGTTTATGTGTATGTCTGTGTGTCTCTATGTATGTGTGTATGTATGTGTATGTATGTGTTTGTGTGTATGTGTGTGTGTATGTATGTGGGTTTTTTTTTTATGTCTTTATGTGTATGTCTGCGTGTCTCTATGTATGTGTGTATGTACGTGTGTGCATGTGTTTGTGTGTATGTATGTGTGTGTCTATGTATGTGTGTGTATGTGTTTCTGTGTATGTATGTGTGTGTATGTATGTGTGTTACGTGTCTGTCTGTGTGTCTGCATGTATGTGTGTGTGTATTGTGTATGTGTTTGTGTGCATGTATGTGTGTGTTTGTGTGTATGTGTATGTCTGTGTGTTTGTATGTGTGTGTATGTGTGTGTATGTATTTGTGTGTATGTGTGTGTATGTATGTGTGTGTATGTGTTTGTATGTGTTTGTGTGTTTACGCTCGCATTACACAAATGTGTTGCTGGTCTAAGGCGTTCCTCGCACAGCATTGCCGCTTTATTATTTCAGTCGTTTACTGCCTTACGCACCCTGAAAGTCGTGTGTGTCTGCAGCAAGCGCGTGTATGTGTACCTATGGACGCGCGCGCGTGTGTTGTGTAGGGGGAACGGTAGTGTAGTGCTTAGCGTGCTGTCTGTGTCTGTGTGTGTGTCTGTGTGTGTGTCTGTGTGTGTGCGTGTGTGGTGTGTGGGGAGCGGTAGTGTAGTGCTTAGCGTGCTGTCTGTGTGTCTGTGTGTGTGTGTGTCTGTCTGTGTCTGTCTGTGTGTGTCTGCGTGTGTCTGTGTGTGTGTCTGTGCGTGTGTGGTGTGTGAGGAGCGGTGGGTGTAGTGCTTAACGCTACGCTGCGCTACCAACCCGGCGAACCGAGTTCGATTCCCGCTCACGGCCACCACCGGTGACGATTATTTGAACCTCCCCTAGGTCGACTCAGCCTCAAACGAGTAACTGGTGTGGCGTATTAACATCGGCACTTGGGAGACAAAGGCGGCCGGGCGTGGTGGATCCAAGTCCCGGGCGAAGCCGGGTAGTACAGCTAGTGTTTATTTAAAATAGACGTGAATTTGCAAAAGAAAAACATATTAGAGGTCAATTAATTGTTGCGGAGGGGGGGGGAGCAAGACATCTGGACCACCCTGTACACATTAAAAATCACGTGTCGGGATAACCACACACTTCCAAATCTTGACTTGAAGCTTTGGTGACTGCACGAAAAATACAAAATAAAAATAACAAACTACGACGTTTCGATCGCAACACAAACGACCATCATCAGGTGATATTTTTCAACCCATCCACGTGACTTTTTTTTACCGAAAGACCCAAAGAAGACACACTTCCACTCAAGTCTATTGCAAGCGAGTGTTAGCATGCTGGGCATGCCTCTCTCTGCACACTGCGGCATCATGCGATCAGGTGACGGTGGCGGCTGCGCTCAGGCAAGCCACGTAAGCGGCATCAGCATTTCCCGGAAACACTGTACGAGGCGGTGCTCCGAGCACGTCAATTATTTAAACTCGATTTCCATAAGATAGAGCGTGGACCCAGCTGGGAAGGGGGCTGAGGCAGGCCTATTAGATCTGAGCAGTGAGTCCAATTGGAGGGCAAGAGCCACCACCACCACTGCCACCCCTACCGTCATATCACATGGACGGCACCGTGCGTCCAATCAATCTCTGCCCGCAATTTGGAATCAGCGTAGAATTGATTTCAAGCCGAAACTGGATGTGTTTTTTTATAAACTGCAGGCTATGTTGTAAAAAAAATAATGGTGGTGTGGAGGGGGGGAATTAAGTCGTCAACTGAAGTTGATGGCTTTGGTGATACTGTCCATAACAAAGGGTTTTGGGGGGGGGGGGGGTTAGATCGCGTAAATATATAAAAGTGTCGTTAAACCCGCCACCACCCGACACAGCCAATTAGTAAGGTTTGTCACGTAAATCCACAACATTTACAATCTGAGTACGACCTTTGTTGATACTGGTGAGGAATTAAACAAATGGTGTGATATTCACTGTATAAAGAGACACCTGTAAATTGTTTTTTTTTTGTTTTCGCACAAGACAAATTTTAAATGCACTTAGGAATAGTGCCACAGAGGTACGGTGCAAGGTAATAACGTGAGTAAAGAATTCGCTCTGGTAGACTCACCGTGATCCGTAAAGCATCATTACACAGGACGAAACGAAAGCAGTTTAACACTTTTAACCGCTTTGGGGAAAAAAATCTATTCTCATTTATGCAACAAAAAATTTGAAAGGAGAATACAGAGTAGTACCGTTCGCCACGCGATTTTGGACGATTTTTTACCCCCCCCCCCCTTTCGTCACACGGCGTCACAAAAAGTCAGACCCCCCCTCAAATATGAAGTCACAAAGCTCTGCCCCCCCCCCAAAAATAAAACACGCTTCAAATCGCTTTAAACTATTGTCATTGTAGTGCGTATTTAATGTGGCGCTGCACTCTGATGTTGTAGGAGAAAACATTTATTAAAAAGTCTATTTAATTAAGTAGAATGTGTTGTCTATATTTATTTAAAGTTGCGCATTTTGATGTGACGTCACATTTCTCACCCCCCCCCCCTCGTCACACATCGTCACAAATGTCTGACCCCCCCAGGTGCGTGACGTCGTTTATGGACTGCCCCTATGAAAGTATATTTTTTTATCAGCCTTAGACTCACTAATAAGAAATAATACACACCGCGATCTGACAGTCTGATCTTATTAATAATAATACTGAGGGTGGGCATTGGCGGCCGGAGTGAGAAATGAGGTCGGCATCGGCTCCTGTCGCGATTAAACAAAGAGACGGGGGTCGATGTTGTCAGTGGAGTGCAGGGGTTGTACCATGGCACCTCCGAGTAGCACGGCTGGCTACGTACGGCGCGAAAGAAGTTCAACATACATACCGTTCTCTAAGCGGCAGAGCAAGTGTTAAAATAAAACCAAGTTGTTTACGCCAATGACTTACATAATTATATAAAGGTTCTTGCGTGGAATTATGTTGAAACCTGTTCAGATGAACCCCCAAACGAGCTTTTTATTGGTTTTACTATCCATGCGAGCTTCCAGGAACACGAGATTAGTTATCGTACTTCGTGACGAAATATTACTGTTTCAAAGAGATATATTACGCAGTCATGTCTAGGACACGCTAACGGGGGCCTTTATTGCCTTATTAAACTCGAAGGCAAATTAGAAAAAACGTGTGCCTATCAAGATTGGCCTGTCGAAGCGTCGCCACTGCCTGTCACACGCGGCTCTGGCTGACGTCATAGTGGGGGGGGGCGGGTCACATCCGGTCACTTACCTGTCATCACGCGAAATTAAAAACGGCCGCGTTCGGGACAGACAAAGATCCCCCGTATAGCCGTGACGGATTGCTGGGGCAAGTGCCGTTAGCGAGTAGCAATCTCTTAAGGCTGCCGCGGCACACGAAAGAGGGGGGGGGGGGGGGTTGGGTGGCCAGCAACCACGCCCGGCCGCCTTTGTCTCCCCCCGCAGTGGCGATGTTTTTCACATTTACACCGTTTGAGGCTGAGTCGACCTAAGGGGATGCCCAGGGCTCGGGGTTCAGATAATCGTCATTGGTGTTGGTGGCCGTGAGCAGGAAATCGGAAACTCGGGGGTGGCCCCAGATTCGGAGTGCGGTGCGCTAACCACTGCGCCACCGCTCCCCGCACGCACGAGGCACCACGCGCACCCCCACAATCAATCCGCTCACGCGGTGAATTACCGGGTAGTTAAATTCATTTAACGGGGGGGGGGGGGGTCTCTGAACAATTCCACACTGCAACAGCCTGCGCATCCGTCGTTTTAATACAGTTCTGTAGAGTAACAGTGAGAGTAGTCCCGTTAGGGGCCGTCCATAAATGACGTCACGCACCTGGGGGGGGGGGGGGGTCAGACATTTGTGACGATGTGTGACGAGGGGGGGGGTTTGAGAAATGTGACGTCACATCACAATGCGCAACTTTAAATAAATATATACAACACGTTCTACTTAATTAAATAGACTTTTTAATAAATGTTTTCTCCTACAACATCAGAGTGCAGCGCCACATTAAATACGCACTACAATGACAATAGTTTAAAGCGATTTAAAGGATGTTTTAATTTTTTTGGGAGGGGGGGGTCTGACTTTTTGTGACGCCGTGTGACGATGGGGGGGGGGGGGGGAGTCAAAAATCGTCCAAAATCGCGTGACGTCATTTATGGACGGCCCCATAGCTCAACGAAAGGGGCATATCGCATGGAAAGTTAGAGCATCCAAATGCGTGTCTCGTTTAACGCACGTTTCTAAAAACCGGAGAAACATCCTACGCGACCACGGGGAGAGAAACGTACAAACTCCGAATACACAGGCATCGTCAGGGTCAGTATCGAATCCACGATCTCCTTTATACCAGGCCAGGTCGTTAACATCTCGCTACCGTGGCGCTGCACTTGTGTCGATGGACATACATTCCTGTCCAGCTCAATCTCAATCGAGTGAATTACTAAGTAAAATAAAAGTACTACTCTCCACGCGATGTAATCTCTACTTACTTTCCTTTTGGCTTGTAATTACTCCAGGGATAGAGCACAGAGGCAGTGAATGCCGATTACATCTCTGTTTAGGGACCAGAGTAGTATTGTTTAGCACATTTCAATGACAGTGTGTGTAGAAATAGTCATCGCGGCTCAGTCAAGTGGCTAAAACACTTTACGTGTCATACATGTTTAAATTATGTATGTGTTGTCCCCCCCCTCCACACGTCTGATTAGCACAGTTGGCTACGTACGGTGCGAAAGAAGTTCAACATGCACACACACAAATTCAAACCGGCGAGAGGTGGCAACCTCTGTTCAATTCCAGGCCAAGGGCAGCACCACCGGTGATATCTGAATCGTCACGGGCCCACGTGGGTTTGGCTTCTTGGAAGCAGAGGTGGGAGTGCCCACATTTTACCCCATCACAGGTGACCTGTTGACCCCCTTGAGTGACGTACATCATACGTGAATTTCAGAATATTGCATCCGCATAGCATTCAGAAGAGATTCCACTCCCATCAGCTTCAATCGGATACTCGACTCAGGCAATATGAATACACGCGTTTTGGACTAACAACAGTACTGTATAAGTGCATACCTCGTTTAAATCTAAAGTTGTATTTCACGTTTTCTTGCTCGGCTCTCCTTTGATTAATCTTAAATGTTCTTAATTTGTAACAGTTTTTGGTCGCTCTCAACATTTCCATGAAAAAGAGTTGTTTACAAATGAAATAACTCCATCTGTCTGGGTAACAATATTAAACAATCTCATCAGTCGCAATTTGTCATCTATCACTACAGTGGTTACAAAAAACAAGTCGCGTTATTTGACGTCGTGTATGTGCTATGAAAAAGGCCCATTGCCCGGAACGTCGTCTAGGATATATTTTTCATTTTAAGGCCATTGGATTGGAAGATGAGAAATCACATCTATGCGGCGCCCGAACATCGATACATATAATCGATCTCCTGGTCTCCAGAGCAACGACACAAACCACGCCAACGGCCCTCTTCAGGGCCAAACAATGCGCCAAACAGGCCCTGGGACAAGGAGCCTCTAACTGAACATCGACGAACGTACTTCAAATGCACAAATGGAAAGTTAACAACTCTCCAGCAGTGTGCGTTTGCAGTCATCCAGAACAGAGACCGTACAACATAAAATGACGCAATTGCCCGATCCACAAATACGAAGAAGACATCGCAGAGATACGCTCCGCTTGCTCCTACCACGGTTGTCTGGGTTTGACCTCCTGAATGTGAAATTGCAGTTTGTTGCTCTGAATCTGCATCAGCAGCCGTACGAAAGAAGGAGAAGAAAAATATTTGTTAAGGCCATTGACGAGCGTATTGAGTTTGTTTTTGGATGTGGAAGTCATCTTCAAATCTTAGATGATGGATGGGAATGTCCCAGTCGTGACAGAGATCAACACCTCCTTGCTGCAGGAGGGGCTTTACCGATGCGATAGCTGTGGTTAGCAGGAGTAACTATACATCAGGGACGTGCGGTCAGGGGAGGCAGGGGAGGCAGGGGAGGCAGAACCTCACCTGTCATACTCCAATGAAAATAGCTGTTACTAAAAGTAAAAAATAGAATAATAAAATAAAATAAATATTAAAACAAATTCCACTGATTTGAGTTATAAATGTAATTTCTGTACAATTCCAATATTTTTTATAGTCAAAATCGCCAAATTTGCGGAGCTCCGCTGCAAATACAGGAAGAGACGAGAGGTGAGGCAGCGACGAGCTCAGCCTCCCCTCTGATTGTGCAACCCCTCAGTAGCTGGATGGAGTGCGGGCAATAAGCGTGTGCCTGTTACTATCTCAGTATGTCACCAATGTAATGTTTGTAGACCCCTTCATTTCATGTCCTCGCCTTCCATACTCCAGGTAACTTGTTTCACGTATGTGTATAAAGATATTTAGGCTCGCTGGTCTCGTCATGAAACTGCAATGAAAAAGCACCAGGGGAGGCAGCTATCACATCTGCCTCACCGAGGGGGACATGTCTAACACGCCCCCCTCAATGAGGACACGCCCCCTCAGTGAGACCACGCCCCCCTCAGTGTGTGAATCTGGCTCTGACACTAGCAATTGCCTCCCCAGCCATTGACCTCACCGCACGTCACTGCTATACATTCACAGTCTCATATAGTGACCATAAACACGGGCATATATCTTGTGCCATCTTACACCATGGAGTTAGAAACCGGTTATTGCCTCCTACTTTTCACTGCAGTGCAGCACAGGTGCAAGCAATCCGTCGCGGTCATAACCAATCACGTCCCGTCAATGTTGTGACACAACCGACGAAACAGAAGGCGCACACATGCGAATCAGAATCTTTATTTAGATTGGAGGAATCCGTTGAGCTGTGAAGCTCTTTTCGACAGATTTCCAGTCGGGGCAGGGAGCGGTAGTGTAAGGTGCTTGCTAACAGCACTTGCCCCAAGGGGTTTGTGAAGGTTATACGGGGGATCTTTGTCTTTGTAGTGGTTAACACGCTGCGCTACTAACTCGGCGACACGGATTAGATTCCCGCTCACGGCCACCAACACTGGTGACGATTATCTAAACCCAGTCCTGGGCCTCCCCGAGGTCGACTCAGCCTCAAGTGAGTACCTGGTGTGGTGTGTAAACATCGCCACTGGGGAGACAAAGGCGGTCGCGCGTGGTGCTGGCCACCCACCCCCTCGTGTGCTGTGCTGGCGTTAATAGGTGCTCGCGAACGGCACTTGCCCCAAAAGTATATTAGGACTATAAGGGACACATTTATCTTCTTCGTCTTAACATAGGAGAGTTGAGGCCCTTCTGGGCAATGGAACGCTTTAATAAAGTCTTTTGAAGGAGAGATGAATCACCTGTGCGATCTTGCAGCATCTCCTGATGAAATACGATGCAACTGCTCCCCATTGATGCGCTATCTATAAAATGCTGGCCCGAGTTTTCTCCACGGCAGAGGAACATGTGGTGCTGATGAGCTTCCTTCCACGATCACAAGCCGGACATCTCAGGCAACATGAGCTTGTCCGAGCTTTCAACTTAATTTGACGGCTATGGGAAATTTTTATTATAAATATTCATTTCAAAGCAGTGTTTTCTAATGCATTATTTAAGCAATATCGGCAAGTTTCTCTTGGATGAATCACAGCTGATTAGTCGATGGCCAGATTAGCCTGCGGGAGATGGCTCCAGGTGGTTTGTGGTGGATTGCCTCAATGCCCATGTTGAATTCTTGTACGCGACTGTGGTCCGTAACTCTGTGGTCTACGGTAGGTGTTTTCGCAATCACCTGCCGACCTTTCTTTTGGCATTGCTTCCCTTGTTTATCGACTGTATTTCATAGGTAATCGCTTTTCCAAGGACGGCCTGAATCAATTTCTTGCTACCAGAGTTACTAGTTCCAGGAAGTATGACTATGGAGGCTTTCGCTTCACATACTGGACGCCGCGCCGGATAACTCCCCCATGCGACCCGAAAGCTGAACGGAGAGGTGCACAGGACAACCGCGACAACTTGCCTGCGCAGTCGTGATAACTTTGGAGTAGACAATAATGTCAATCTTGATGTAAAAAAAAAAATATGCAGTCTCAAAAAAACAAGTGACCTTTCATCCTTAGGGAAATACCCAAGTAGTATTCTAGGGGCGGCCTACCTAGGCTGAGTATCTCAGGCTGTCTGACATAAATTCTAGATTTGAAGCTTTCGTGACTGCAAGGGTTCATACTCTTAGGTTTTTTCGGTAAAGTCACGAAGGTAAAAAAAAATTATTATTATTTATTTTTAAAAATAAATAATATTTTTTTTTACCTACGTGACTTTACCGAAAAAACCTAAGAGTATGTCTGACATAAAGTTTGAAACATCATTAAAGAGGACACTTTCCTGAGTGAATTGCCATGTAGTAAAATCGATACATTTTTAAAACAGGAGTATGTACAAATGCTCTCCAAAAATAGTGGCTTTGTATACATATTGAATTATAAAGCCCAGTCAAAATAAATTCAAACATTTTGTGGCGAGAATTTTATGGGGTTTTTTTTTTTTATCAGTCAGGCCAGTCAGTGTATCCCCAGGCTTGAACATTCACTGGACGCAGTTGTTGCCAGTGCCGAGCTGCTGCTGGGAACTGTAGATGCTTATCACAGGCACCTCATTACAGCCCAGAACAGTTCACTTGTCACGGCAGCAGACTTCAAACGGTGCGTTTAGATCACAGCCATTGCATAACTCTGCTCAGGGCAGTCCATAGAGGTGGTGGTGGAGGAGGGGGGTGCGGGCCAGGGGCAAATCCCACCACGTGGGCCCCCCTGACGCCTGTCGAAACGCGGGGACACCCCAAAGCACGGGGCCCGGGGCAGTCGCCCCGGTTCGCCGTGTACCCTGGGGACGGCTCTGATTCTGGCCCCTCCTGCCTCCCGGACTGACCAAACGCAGGCTGCCTGTTGAGTGTCACTCGGTGGGAAGTCAGCAACGGTTGTCATACGGAGAGACCGGCAGCTGGCATTTACAATTTTCATAACCTGCAAATGGCGTAGGGCCACCAGTGGAAATATCCCGCAATAGATCCTCATTTAAGCATTTGACTTTTATTAAGAGTATTATACTGTGTGAGTAGACAGAATACACTGTGCAGCCAAAGTCAAATTCTGCAATAATACACCATTTAAACTTTAAAACCATTGAGCACAGGGCATTATATGGGATAAACCCATAATACACCACGTGGTGCTGTTACAAAGCCTAACTCTTAGCCAAATCCTTGAAAGCCATAGTAGTGAGTACTTTTATTATTTGGAATTTGGACCACAACTAAGGGTTGTCACCTGTTCTGTTTTTTTTCCCCAGGATGATCTTTCGAGGTGGCCGTCTTGGGGGAAACTGTGCGTCTTCCTGGGACAAACAGAAATTCCCGTTTTCTTTCCGCTGTGAAATGGGGCATTGTCAACGAGTGGCTCAGGGCCACGGATGGAAATGAGCGACAACCACAGCGCTTGCTGTGTGACTATTCAATAATCGCCTGTATCTACCACCTCTGTTCAATCTATTTAAAAAAAAATATTTTACCAAGTAAGTCCCACTGAGCTTTATAGCTCTTTTTCAGAAGCGACCAGGCCACAAATGATAGCTCACCGAAGTGGCTTATCAGGTGCAAAATTGATAGCAGCCAATTACTCTAAACCCATGCTTCTAAATGCGGAGGGCAAAACTGGAGTACCCGGAGAAAAATCCACGCGATCACAGGGAGAACATACAAACTCCGAATATACAGCAGGCGTCAGGATCGGGATCGAACCCACGACCTCCTGTATACCAGGCGAGGTAGTTAACATCTCCTAGCCACCGTGGCGCCCAACAGTATGTATGGGAACACCACAGTTAGTGGATCAGAGGGCCGTGTGTGGTGGGGTAAAGTGTGGGCACTCCCACCTCTTCCAAGCGGTCTGGTCAGCGTAGAAGAGTAGGCCAAGTGCCCTCTACAGGGGCTCTCAAGCTCCTTCTTTGTGAAAACCCTTCCGTCAGTAGTGGCGCAAGAAAGAAATGTCAGGGCTGTATTTTTACTTTTGTTCACCTTGTGATGCAGCAATCAGCAGATATCAGTTATTCTTCTTTTAAATGATCATTGGGCCGTAAGAGCAACAGCCACATTGTGCAAGCTGACTCGTTAGTGAATGCTAAATTCTATGCTGACCTGTAGCTTTTAAACAGGCATTGCCAATTAAAAGTCTGTGCGCCACACACAATATGCGCATCATCAACAACACCTTATGATGAGGATGATTTTTCACAAATTCCTAAACCCACTTTTTTTAGCACCCCAATCACGGACAGCAAACCTTTATAAGGTATTTAAAAATGTCACGCATATAAATTTTTTATCAGGATTGTGTTGCGTTAACTTTCTCGTATGAGAATTTCTCTCTGATTCATAATTCACTAATCCACAAATATGTGATTCAAT
Source organism: Lethenteron reissneri (assembly GCF_015708825.2). Classification (NCBI taxonomy): domain Eukaryota; kingdom Metazoa; phylum Chordata; class Hyperoartia; order Petromyzontiformes; family Petromyzontidae; genus Lethenteron; species Lethenteron reissneri. Next base: position 2,993,809 of record NC_083801.1, read on the forward strand.
ACCCCAACATCCCTGCTGATACCTGCTGGTGTGTATGATGATATAACTAACCATGATTGTAAATAAGATCTATAGCAGCCTCACCAGCTATAATCACCTCACCTGTCCAAGCCTCGCTAGAGAAGAGTAAAACATCTCGACAAAATACATAAACTCACTGTGGAATATTGCAAGAGCAAATCTCGACACAAAGTGTCACCCTGACGGCAACTTTTCCACAATTCCAAATAATAACGCAACGCATGCCTACATTATACGAAGTGTACGCAGGCATTGCTACGTACGTAATTCAACCAACGAATCGATTGTCCGATTGATTAAAGACGTAAACACAATCACGTGGATCAACAACCCCGCAGACGTTATAATGTTTGCTGCCCTCTACAAATGTTCTTCCCTTCTGGCGCTCCAGATTTGACGACATTTCTGAATTGCGCCGTCCTCACGGACACCTTTGCATACCAACACCGACTGATGCAATCGCTCACGTCACTTTTATGGTCACCCATTTGCATTAATAACACGTATTGTGTATATATATACATACACGTACACACACACACGAACTTAACAAGAACGTCTTACATTCCCGAATGACGGTCATTGCTGTGTGCTTAATAAACATCGGCGTCAAAGGGAGGGAGTTAGTGAACGGCTCGGCACAATGAGGCAAGTGGCAAGTGAGCCGTTAATTCTGTTTAACCCCCGTGCAAGGCAATCATTTGCTTTACGGCCAAAGTAGCGGCGCGGCGAACACGTACACGGAGCATCACGCACTAACCTGTCCCCGTGTGCAGGCTCTGGCAAGCTTCACGGCGTCTTGGATGCGCCTCTCAGGAGACCACCTTTCACGAGCCCTTCAAGGTGCCCCGGACAACGTTGTGACTTGGGGTTTGGCAGTGGGCGTCCTTTGGGGGGGGGATTTATGACTTCACGCAGACGTCTCCACACAGCCCTCCACGAGGCCCTAAGTTCCCCCTTGACGCGCCCATTGGCCAAGCACACAGTATGGGCGACAAGAAGCCTCGTCGCCCAAATCCTGAAAGGTCCCACCGCCCCCCCCCCCCCCCCTGAAGCCAAATCTCCAGAGTCGGAAAGCTTCGGCTGCGCAAACTCCGCAGGAAAAACTGCGTGGAAAACCCAAGCCCCCCATCCATCCATCCTCAACCATCACCCCCACCTCAACCATCCTCTCCCTCCCCACCCCCAGCCACTCCACCTCAAATCCTTCTGCATATGGAGCCATGCAAACAAAGCGAGCCTACTTAGTTAACAAAGGACCACCGGAGTATGCCTTACTCATGCCCTTGGAATGCGGTGCAATTAAAATCTCTTATCTCCCTTTTTTTAGAGGGGGGGGGGGGGTAAAATCCATTTGCTGGGAATTGCTCCTAAACTTTTGTTGTTCAAACATATTTGGGAGGAGAGAGAGGACTGCACAGCAGGAAAAGGTCCTATAAGCCTTGTTTAATGTCACTGTCATACAATGAAGGTCTTTTTGTCGAGAGAATGAATTAGGTTTCATTGGTCTATATGGCTGTGAACATTGCCTGAAATAACAGGTTCATGGGCCAGGCACCTGCTCATAAACCAACACCACTCTCTGGGTCAGGATCACCATTCTGGTCAGAATGGCATGAAACGTTAATCTAGGTGTGATGCCAAAGTTTGTAAATGTAGGATGTTAGTTTGGAAGGCACCTCCTTACTAGCACGGTTGGCTGTGTACGGCGCGAAAGAAGTTCAACATACTAACGTACAAGTTTCATTTAAATTTGTTATTGTATAGTGATTCAAGAATATGATTAGTTGCAAAATGTATCTTTGTTGAGAATCAGAGACCATTCTCTTTGCATGGAAAGATCGCACGCAACCTCGGTGCAGAGACCAAACCCAATATCACAGCAGCAAAACACAAATAACAATTTTTTAATTTTGATTTAAAGCTTTCGTGACTGCAGGGATTCATATTCTTGGTTCTTTCGGTAAAGTCACGTAGAAGGCAAATAATAAAATAATATAAATATAAAACAATAAAAATTCTCACGACGTTTCGACTGCAACACCTGCTGATGATTGTTTGTGTTGCAGTCGAAACGTCGTGAGAATTTTTATTGTTAAATATTTTTATTATTTTATTATTTCCCTTCTACGTGACTTTACCGAAAGAACCAAGAATACAAATAACAATGTTTACTGTGTAACAAAGTACAGAAATAAAGGACCTCAAAACAATTTACTTAACGTGATTAGCAAAGACTTTTTTTTTATTCCTCAACAATAAATTCAACGAAATATTCCCAACGTTGCATTAGCGCAGTCAACCATTCAGCAGAGCATTTAGACTCCTCTGAGCTCCGAAATATTTCTTTATTGCGTTGTTCATTCACGATTAATCTTGTAATGCTGTCGCATTTTTTTGTTTCTTTAAACCAATGTGTGGGGATTACGACATTCTTTGGCGGTTATTATTTCGCGCCGGGAGTCGGGCAAATCTGCCGTAGGGCCCAGTGCCGGATTAAGCTAGTGCGGGGCCTGTTGCATATGTTATAAAGGGGCAATAAATAAATAAATAAAGCACATAAATATTTAAACACGCAATGTTTTACTTGCACAGTAACGTAATTGTAGTTTTTCATTTGCTATACAGCCAGCTAATACGACAAATCGCTAACCTTAAACACCCAGTCCTTCATAAAAGTTGAAGGCGGTATAGTACTATAGTAATAGAGCAAGTGCAGAATCACTGAACCGGAATTGATAGCTTTGAAAGCATTTAGCGCGGGGCCCTTGAAAGTGCGGCGGCCCGTAGCTACTACATATGTAGCAACTTTTGCTACTAGGATATAATCCGGCACTGGTTGGGGCCGCGCCGGGAATTTAGCGGCGCGGGTCGCATACGATGAGGGTGCCTCCTTCTCCCAGCCCCGGTGCGTTGCTCCCAGGACTGCGTCCGCCGTCTCCCTGGAGAACCAGAAGCACGTGCACTCCTCCACTGCCCTCGCCGCCACTCTCCGCCTCGCCCTCTCTTGCTGGCCTGCTTCAATCGTGACCTCATCTGGATACTCGCATGACAACCACTCCAACACCACCCCAACACCACAAGCCAAACTAAACAATGATTTTATTTTTTTGACCAGGCAAGGCCCCCCCCCCCCGCCACTTGAGCTACATAGCTCTTTTTCAGAAGCGACCTGGCTATCACAAATGATAGCTCGCGCGAAGTGGCCTATCACCGTGTGGAAATATATAGCAGCCAAATGCACGAAAAGCATGTCGATTCTAAATGTGGAGGGAAAAACCGGAGGACCAGAAGAGAATTCCACGCGACAATGGGGAGAGAGAGGCACGCAAATTCCAAATATACAGCAGCAGGCATCAGGGTCGGGATCGAACCCACGACCTCCTGTATACCAGGAGAGGTAGTTAACATCTCGTTACCCTCTTGGCCTCGCGGTCCCATTCCACCTGAAACAAACGCCACACTTCTTCACGGAGTCGAGCAGTGATTTAAGTGTCCACTAGCTTTTGGGCATTTGTGTGGGAGAGAAATAAAACACGTTCACTTGAAATGCTAACCCTGAGCAAATGGGTATTCCGTGGTCGTGCGTAAAAAAAACTACCCCATAAACACCACAATGCTCAATTGTAGGCGGCACACCTTTTGCTCCCACCACGAGAATGTGTCCCAGGGTCACCGACAGAGGTGTGCGCCTTCCCACTACTCGTTTGAGTCGGGAGACCCCTTTGCCTTGACTCTGCGCAGTTGGTTGCGCGCGTGGGGAGAGCAGTCTCGTAGCGTTTGTAACGGTTACCTCTTTAATTGAGCTCACTAACACCAATGGTGAGGTCACCGGTGGCTTCCCCGATCATGAACTGGCCTGGGCCCCGCGTTCATTGTTCGTGAGAACGAAGCAACAGGGGCTCGTAAATGCGCACACATTTACCCGAGTTTTCTGCATTCCAGTCAAGTGATGTTTAATCAGTGTGGACAAGTTCAGAGATTTTACACTTTTCTTTCAAGAGTCTTTGCTTGGTGAAAGGAATCATACAACGTTCATGTAATGATCACATTTTATATCCTGATGCATTTTGATGTAAAACAAATACCCAAACTAGTTTATGTAAAAGGGCGTCATCGTAAACTTGTGAACACAGCAGAGCAACTTGAAATAAATCTGTATTGATTTTTTGTTTAAACGTAAGCAGTTTAATTATTACAGTTGATTTATTGTGCACTTTGACTTCGTCATTCTTGTTCAGTGCTGATGCACCTCGGATATCCCTGGCAAACTAGCGGGGTAACTGGCTACACGGGACTTTTAGTGTAACAAACAACCATTGATTGACTGGTTAATTTAAATGGCCAGCAGCATTTTCACTGATAACTCATGGCAGGATATGCAGCTGTGGAGTGCTGTGGGTAAGAACAGTCCATGAATAATCTGAGCCTGGAAAGCCCATAGGCAGATATTGATCTATTATATGAATAAACATACTTAGGGCGAGACATCGTTAAGATATTCAATTATCAATCACAACATAATTTGATTAACTTATCTGCTCTGAAAATCCGGCAAATGCTTTTAAAAGTATGTTATCTGTGTGTTGTGTAAAAAAAATAAACAGTTGTGCAGTGGCGTGCACTCTTCGCTACATACCCGTCAAAAACACAACCTTAAATGGGTACCTGGTGCTGTGTGTAACCATCAGCACTAGGGAGAAAAAAGACGACCGGGCATGCTTCTTTAGAAACATGCGTTTAGGGTATTTGGCAGCTGTAAATCTCCACGTGATAAGCCACTTCATTGGGATACCATTTGTGACCAGGTCGTTCCTGAAAAAAAAACTATATTGCTTAGTGGGCCTTACCTGGTAAAATAAAACATCGCTTGTGTGCCCTGTTGACCTTCATGAGTGCTACTCGCTAACAGCACTTGTCCCAACAGCCAATTAAGGCGATAGGGAGGGATATTTGTCTTGGTAGACATGCCAATGTACAGATTGGTCCAGATGTCTTGTGACCCACAATTAATTAACCCCAAACATTTCGTTTCCTTTCCATATTAAATTTTGTTTTAAATAAACCTTACTTTAAATATATATGACGTTTCTCGAATTAAATGGGGGGTTACAAGACATCTGGATCACCCTCTATATATTTCCTAGGTCCCACAAGATAGGCGAGGGCAATTGTTGAACTCCCGCACAGAGAGAGAGCAGAAACTTGCTGTGTGCAGGACGGCACTGCCACTTAGAGGCAAGTCGGTGGGTATCTGGTCCACAGCATTGCCCGACCACAGCCGGACGTTCAGCATTGGCATCCCACAGCTCGTCTCTCGAACAAAAAAAATTGCATTTAATCACGTGCTAAGTCATAGCATTTTAAACAAAGAGATTTCTGTAATTGCTTTTAGAAAGTAATTTCCAGTATATATTCGCCTTCTTTGTGTAATTTTTCAAAGGAGGAAAAGTTAAAATTGCTTTCGCTAAAACCTAAAAATAAATCCATACAGAATACATCTGAGGTGTATAATGCACGGCATGCTTTGTTTAATCAGCTATTTTATGAATCAGTTACTTGAAGCTACGGTACAAGTCAACCTTCAGAGCGTCCGGCTACTTGCGGGTTAAACAGACGTGGCTATCTCGCGTTCTCTCTCTCTCTTAAATCCTGGCCGCCCTAATTATCTTGGTGTCACATGCGATGTTGTCCTTTTAGTTGATTTATATGGTCAAACTTGAAACACCTTGTCAGACTCTGCCGCGAGCGTTTCGTTGCAGACTATTCTCTGAATGTTATCTATGGGACATTCATTATTTTGTTGTTGCCAGTACTGTATAACATTTTACGGAGAGAAAAAATATAAGAATTGTCGTTACCCTTTCTGGCAATGAAACAGGTGTTTAAGATGTTCAAACACCAAATAGACACCGATTACAAATTATCAAGGCTGCGTTAACCACACATTCCTGTGGTAAAACATGCAAACAAACGTATATTAATATCTCGGCTTCAGCAGGTTTATCTACGGGACCATTTTTTTGCCAGGATCAAAAATTATGAAAAAATAATGAATATTCTTCGAATGGTTAATAATGCTCGTGTATGCAGTGCAGTGCTGGGCTCGCCTCGCAGTGCAATCAAATCAACAGACTGCAGAGTGAACGCCTTCAAATGGGGCTGTTGTCATCGTCTGCAGCATTCATTTTCATTTCAGTCACACAACGGCCACTCACATTCAGGAGTATGATTGATTACGTTCTTTAACCCAGCGAGAGACCAGCGATCTTCGTTATATTTTTCCACGAGGGCACCTGCGAAATTATATTCAAATATGGACTTAAATCATTCAGTGTGAAGCTGTCCAGATGAATAAAGAATTACAGCACTCATCATCTTACCATGTACGGACGAAGGAAGGCTCGATGCTTCGCCAGAGAGTGTGCATCCCGGACTCTTTGAGAGATGAAGAAGTGCAAGCGACACAACTTCGACTGGGACTTTTTGTCGAGTCAATATAACGTGCATTTATTATAGTGTACTCTCGATCAAGGAGGGTTTAAAAAAAAACATAGTTACAGAGCCCAAAAGGCCCCAAAAAAAACGCCAAGCTACCAGCAACAAAGAGCGCTATAGTTGCAATAGATAAGAGTGAACAAGTTTTGTTTTAGCCGAGCATTAGCTTTTAAAATTTTCGGAATATAATTAAATGCGAGGGAATGCCCACGTCCAGCAGTGTAAATTTCTCAATTCTGAACACATTCCTGCGGAGAGAATTGGTAGGAACGTTGGGTTGCTCGGTCAATGGCCAGGGTCAACGACGGCGTGGTGTATTCCGCAAATATGCCCGACTGTGAGGGCGGGCACAAGCCGGCGTGAGTAGGTTAAACGTTGAGTTTTAAAAGGGCACCACGGGGTGACCAGCCCCTCCCCACCCAGCCCCACCCCTCCCACTCCCCACCCAACCCTATCCTCCCCACCCAGCCCCTCCCCACCCAGCCCTTCCCCACCATCTCCTCCCCACCCGGCCCCACCCAGCCCCTCCCCACCCTCCCCACCCAGCCCTTCCCTCCCCACCCAGCCCCTCCCTGCACGACGGACGGACACAATAATACCCTGTGGGCTGGTGTAACCAGGAGGTTCCTACCAGTAATATTTATTTACACTGGAGGACTCCGATTATCTAAACAGCTCTTTTTCATATATATATCCAGTAGAGATTACACATCAGCAATTATCGCCTCCTACTGGCAGACTGATGCGGACTTGCAGTCCCTTGCTGGGCCACCTTGTGCCGCACAGGGACAGCTACCACTGGTGGCCCCCCTTCGAATGTTTGAGATGCGACGGAAGACGCTTTTGAGTTTCAATCTAAGCGCCATGTAAATGCAAATATTTCTGAATTATTAACTTTTCGAGTGTCATTTAAAAGACGGGGGCCTGCAATTGCTTGCTCACGTCACTGCTAGCAGAGGAGCTTCCACTAGAGGCACAGTGGTAACATCTATGCCTTGCAGCAAGAAGACCCTGGGTTCGATTCCTGACTACCTGTGTCAGAGTGTGTGAGCGTGTGTGAGTGTGGGGGAGCGGTAGTGTAGCGGTTAGCGCGCTGCACTGCGATCCCGGCGACGCGAGTTTGATTCCCACTTACGGCCAACACCAGGGACGATTATCTGAACTGGTACTGGACCTCCCCTAGGTCTACTCAGTCTCAAATGAGTACCTGGGGCGATGTGTAAAACATCGCCACTCGGGAGACAAAGGCTGCCGAGCGCGGTGCTGGCCACCTACCTCCTCGTGTGCCGTGCCGGCCTTCATAGCTTCTCGCTAACAGCACTTGCCCCAACAATCTGCTAAGGCTTTCTGGGGAATCTTGGGTGAGAGGAGTTTGTATGCTACACAATGTAACTCGTATTCGCCAAACATTCCAATGCCGACTAAAAATATTTCTGCAAATTACTCAATTAGGAGTACACATGGCAACGTTGCTGTCGACCATGACATCATCATCAAAATATTTATTTATAAGAATTGGTTTTTTACCCTTTTATCTGGCAACAAAACTGACACCTTTTTTTACAAGGAGTCATGTTTGCATTGACCACAATACCTGTGGTCGGAATGCAAACAAAAAACATAACTCTGATAATGTATGCACTGTCCTTGAAATTGATTGGTCCACACCCGAGACAGCTTTTCTTAGAGCCTAGTCTTACATGGTGTTGGACCAGATGACGCCAAAAGGCGCGCATACATTATCAGAGTTGTGTTTTTTGTTTGCATTCCGACCGCAGGTATTGTGGTCAATGTAAACAGGACTCCTTGTAAAAAAGGTGTCAGCTTTGTTGCCAGATAAAAGGGTAAAAAAACAATAATCATATGTTGCTACTGACAAAGGAGATTTCAATGGTATTCATTTATACTTGAGGAATCCGATGAGCTATAAAGAAATATTTCATAGATGTCTAGTAAGAACCTTGTGTAAAAGAGCCTTGCGACTCATTGAATCAGGAATAATGGTAATTATCAGCAGCAGCAGCAACCCTAGGCAACTTTGTGTAATTGTGGCAGTGAGCCCAGGGTTTATTTCGGGACACGAACCTAAAAATAAACCATTCTATTTTGACCAGGTAAAGCCCACTGAGCTCTTGTTCAGAGGCGACCTGGCCACACACGAGAGCTCACCGAAGCGGATTGTAACCACCATCACGCGTGGGAATGTTTAGCAGCCGTCGAATAATCTAGACGGGTGTGGGGTCTCGAAATGCGGTGGAGGTCACAACGGGAGGACCCCGGAAAACAATACACGGGATAACCACGGGGGGTGAGAGAGAGAGAGAGCACACAAATATACAACAGGCATCACCAGGTTTGAAGTTTTCGTGACTGCAGGGATCCATACTCTTTGGTTCTTTCGGTAAAGTTCACGTAGGTATAAAATAAATTAAATTAAATCACGACGTTTCGATTGCAACACAAGCAATCATCATCAGGTGATAATTTTCTTGCTGTGGTTTTCCCACCTGATGATGATTGCTTGTGTTGCAATCGAAACGTCGTGATTGAATTTATTTTATTTAATACCTACGTGACTTTACCGAAAGAACCAAAGAGTAGGCATCACCAGGGTCCGGGATCGAACCCACGTTTCCCTGCGTGCCTGGCGAGGTAGATCACATATCGAACCAGCCACCACGACGTCCCTGTGGGCGCTGAGGCATTGGCGATGCGGATCGGGGGTAGATGAGAGCACCTGTTTCGAGTCTTCAATCTTAGATTAAACGAGCAGGAGGTTGAGTGGTGTGGGGGGTGGAGGAGGAGGCGTAAGGAGCGGTGGTGGTGCAGCAGAAATTTGCGAGGAGCGGTGGCGCAGCGGTTAGCGCGATACACTGCGAACCCCCCCCCCAAACCCCAAGCTTGCGCCCGATCCGAGTTCGATTCCCGCTCACGGCCACCACCAACACCAGTTAGACTTTCACGAACAGGTCCTGGGCCTCCTCCCCTAGGTCGACTCAGCCTCAAATTTATACTTGGTGGCGATAATAAACATTGCCACTTTGGGGAGGCAAAGGCGGCCGGGCGTGGTGTTGGCCACACCACTTCCTCGTGCGCCGTCCCGGCCTTAACACTCGCCCCGGTGCCGGATTAAGCTAGTGCGGGGCCTGTAGCATATGTTATAAAGGGGCCCTAAATAAAATAAAAACACTGAAATATTAAAACACGTAAATGTTTAACTTGCATCGTAAAGTAATTGTATTTTTTCCATTTGCTATGCAGTATAGTGCTATAGTAATAGAGCAAGTGCCGAATCACTGAACCGGAATTGATAGCTTGCAAGCAATTATCGCGGGGCCCTTCAAAGTGCGGGGTGCGTAGCTACTACATATGTAGCTACTTTTGCTATGATGATAATCCGGCACTGCACTCAAGGCACTCTCTCTGAGGGGCTGTCTAGAGCTCCCTCTAGGATGGTGGAGGTGCCCTTCAGGCAGCAGTGGGACCTTCACCGAGAAGAGGTTGCAACGTTTGGTTGGCAGGATATCTGAGAAAGCACGCCCTCATTGTTTGGGCGAAACACATCGCTTCAATGAGTTCCAGAAACGATTCTTCGTTATGTCCCTCCAATGGGCTGTGGGGCCGTCCATAAATGACGTCACGCGAGTTTGGACGATGTTTGACCCCCCCTCGTCACACGGTGTCACAAAAAGTCAGACCCCCCTCCCTCAAATATGACGTCACAAAGCTCTGCCCACCCCCAAAACCATATTTCCATTTTTGAAAAAAAAACATGCTTCAAATCGCTTTAAACTATTGTCATTGTAGTGCGTATTTAATGTGGCGCTGCACTCTGATGTTGCAGGAGTGTTGTTAAAACAATCAGTGTTATTATAACAATTCTATATTTATCTAAAGTTGCGCATTTTGATGTGACGTCACATTTCCCAAACCCCCCCCCCCCCTCGTCACACATCGTCACAAATGTCTGACCCCCCCCCCCCCCACCAGGTACGTGACGTCATTTATGGACGGCCCCTGTCCTATAACTGAGAACATAGACCGGCCACGTGCCTCTATCTCACTTCTCAATTCGCTGTGCAGGGTCATTGCCCGAAACGTCTCCTGCTATGTACCGTTTCTTTTGTAGACGAATGTTCGCGGTTGTTAACCACCCCCTGTGCGCCGCTGCCAACGCAGGAGCTGCAGCATCACCAAATGTGTTCTCGAACTCACAGCTTGTGCCCTGTCCTTTGAAAGAGTTACGACTTATTCCGATGCCACAATTGGAATGTAATTGATGGGGGGGGGGAGGAGAGGGAAAAACTAAAGCGTGACACGGTGTTAACTGGTAAGGCTACCTGTGCTGTACTGGCAGGACTGTATTGTAACCGCATCCGCACAAACCATGGCAGCCGACGCGGATAACCGATGCACAAATGGACAATTAAAAACTTAACAGTGGCGGTGCGCGACTGTGCTCATCCAGAACAGAGACCTGACAACGGTTTAACGACGCGATGCCCGATCCACAAATACGAAGGGGACGTCATCACAGCGCTGATTGCACTCCCCCACTGCTCCCGACGCGGTCGTCTGGCTTGAACACCTGAATGTGACTTTGTCGCTGATGCTTTGCATCGACAGAAGAAGGCTGTTACTTTTCGATTTAAAGCTTTCGTGACTGCAGGGATTCATCTTCTTGGTTCTTTCGGTAAAGTCACGTAGAAGGGAAGTAATAAAATAATAAAAATAAAACATAATAAAATAATTCTCACGACGTTTCGGCTACAACGCAAGCAGCCGTCTTCAGGTGAAGAATGAGACACTGTTACTGCTACCGCTGTATAAGGGAGAACTGTGTAGCAGCGTGGTCCACATGTTTTGTGACCACCGTTTAATTATCTAAAGCGTAACATTTTAGTTTTAAGTAAGGTTTATTTAAAGCACAAATTAATGTGCAAAGGAAACCAAATTATTAGAGGTCAATTCATTGAGGGTCACAAGACAACTGGACCGGCCTGTACTCGTACCACCGCTCTCAATTCCGAACAAGCAGCAATCACGAAACCCACAGTGCCGTTTTTTTGTATCTTTGAAATGTCTCTTATTCTTGTTTTGGTGACAAATAACAAATGTCACTCGGCCGTTGTTACCTGGGTCAGAGACATTAGTTAATTACCAGACTGTTTTCCTGGGGGAGTTTTTTTTATTGTGTTGCAAGATTAAAGGCGATTAGCCCGTAACGGGACAAATCCCACGAAAGTTGATAGGATCGCAGCTGCTGCGTCTCGGCGTGCGGTCTGTAAATAAACATCCCCGTCAGCCCGAGAAATGAGCCTCAGATTCCACCTCCAGTCATCCAGGAGGTGGGTGAGAGAGGGGGTGGGTGCGTGGGTGATGGGAGGGGTGAGAGGGGCAGGGGGAGATCTCGAGCACAAGCCCTCGCCTCCACCACGCAGGCTGACTCACCCCTTAGGGAGCGAGAGAGGCGAGCCGTGTTTAGGCAATGACATCACCCCCCCTCCTCTTCCTCCCCCCATTCACAAGCTGCTCTGCTTCAAAGAGAAGTGGTGGGGGGGGGGGGGTAGCCAGCGCCAAGACCCTTCGTCTCCCCCTGTGGCGATGTTTACCGCACGCCGCACCAGGTACTCAGTTGAGGCTGAGTCGACGTGGTGCGAGCGCATTGTTAGTTTAGTGTAAGGATACGGTGAGTGCGTTTATTGTGCAGTTGTTGGCGATGAAAAATGGAGGGTTTTTTTTACCTTAACCTCGTTTTCCAATGTGGGTTCGTCCGTGCTCATGACTTCCCTTCGCTCACGCAGAACACGGCTCAACCTCCTGCAGTGATTTCAATCCCAATTGGAAGCCAGAGCCCAACTACTGTTGTTCTCAAATGCCAGGTATACAATTTTAAGTTGATCCTGCGTATCCAGGTGAGGACCCAACGGACCAGGGTGAGCCTCATTTGCAAGAGTGACCTGGGTATGGGTCAGTATACTGCACTTACGGGAAGGCAGCTAAGTGGCCCTCGCATCACGTGGTGTGGAGCTTCAGACGGGGTTTGAACACTTTCTTTAGACACATAAACGTTGTAAATAAAAAAAAACTTCGGTGTTGTTTTAAAAATGTACCGACCTTATCTATGCTTTAAATGTATCAAAACGTATCGTTTCCATTAAATATATATTTGAACACTAAATGTCGTTTGAAAAAATGTACAGATAGTGGCCGCAAAGACCTTTCCGTTAGTCGTAGAACAAAAGTATATATATTTGGCATATTCCACCGCACTTTTGCCGCCAAATGCAAGTGTATGCTGATGTAACCGGCACCATCTATTGTATGCCCATTCAGTTACGGTTTAAAGGAATCGACACTACACGTGGCTTCTGCAATCACATGCAGATTAGGCTCGTGATCGAAACAGCTTGAGAATGATGTTATATCATGGGCCATCCTTTGCCAGTACCAAAACATGAGAATAGGGTTTTCCCCTTTTTTCTGGCAAAAAAACAGGTGCTGAGTTGTTAACACCAATCTTAATTTTTGGAACTTTCGTGACTGCAGGAATTATTCTTTGGTTTTTTCGGTAAAGTCACGTATAAAAAATAAAAGAATAAATTAAATAATAGCATACGACGTTTCGATTGCAACACAAGCAATCATTATACCTGATGATGATTGCTTGTGTTGCAATCGAAACGTCGTATGCTATTATTTAATTTATTCTTTTATTTTTTATACGTGACTTTACCGAAAAAACCAAAGGATGTTAACACTAAATTGAAACATTGTTACAAGGAATCATGTCTGCATTAACCACAATACTTGTGGTCAGAATGCAAAAAAAAACATACTCTGATAATATATGCATTGTCTTTTAAACTAATTCCTTGTTAAAAATATTTAAGTTTGGTGTTTTAACAACTTAACGCCTGTTTTGTTACCAGAATGAAGGGACAAAAAAACTATTCTCAATTCTCTTATACTTGAATAACACTTTTGACCCAGCGGCTCACAGTGAAGCCATTGGAATTGTAAATATATGATTCCAAAATAAACCCAACTTTATTTGTGAGCTCCAACAAAATTCACGGTAATTTATGGAATCCGTGGTGAAGCCAAACCTTGCGCTGGGTAGAATACAACGTGTATGGGAAAGAGAGAGGTTTGCCCTCGAGGCTTCCTCGACAAGAGGTCGTGGTTTTCAAATGCTTATTTTATGACGCAGTGCACATACACTGCAGACAAAGACAAAGAGTCCCCGGAATAGCCTGAACAGACTGTTGGGGCAAGTGCTGGAAGCGAGTAGCATTTGTGAAGGCCAGCACGGCACAAGCGGGGGTGAGTGGCCAACACCACACCCGGCCGCCTTCATCTCCGCAGTGGTGATGTTTACACACTGCACCAGGTACTCATTTGAGACTGAGTAGACCTAGGAGAGGCCCATGACCGGTTCAGATAATCGTCACTGGTGTTGGCCGTGAGCGGGAATAGAACTCGGGTCGCCGGGTTCGTAGCACAGCGTGGCACGAACTGCGACAATACCGGCTCTCCACATTGCAGCGGGCATAGACAGACCAACGCAGTGCAGGTGTTTCTGGGCTGCAGGCAAAAAGCCACAATTGTTCAGCCACCAGAACAACAGGACCACAATGATTAGCTGCGTCTCCATCTGCTGCTGCTGCTGCAAATTGTTGGGCCATCCGTAAGAAATCCCCAGTTTTTAATCGCCCCTCTCCAGGACCTTCCACACTGTTGGTCGCAAATTAACTGAATGGCATTAGCCTTGACTTTTGGGTAAGGAATTGATATCATTCTACCTGTGGTGTCATTGATGAAGAAATGTTGGTGTGCGACTTTTCTCGTGGGAATCAAGGTTCATAGTCCAGACGATGATGACCTGCAGGAGTCCCACTGCGCAAAAAAAAGGTCAATTCATTGCATCATTCGACATCATTTCAAATTCGATTCCTTTTTCTGAAATATCTTTACTTCTCATTTTTTGACAGCAATGTGTACTTACAATTACAAGAATATAATGAATATCGTTCAGCTCAAACTACCGAGTATATTCCCCCCCCCCCACCCCCGTTTTATTTTCGTCACAGGCTTCAACGTGGAGTGCTCGTACGAGCGAGGCGTGTGGCCGCGTCAGCATTCAGGTTTGGGATGAAAAGGGCGGTGGGAGAGGAGGGTTGGAGGAGCACGTGTGGGTCTAAGAAAGCATTCCTCGCTTTGTTCAACAAGGACAAAAGGGCCGGAATTCCATTCCCTGTCGTTATTTTGTGGTGAGAGAGAATGTGAGAAGTTACATCTTGAGTGGGGGTCTTTTTAGCCCGGAGCTGCGGTGAGCTAAGCCATACCTCAATGTCAGTGTTGCTACTTAATCTTAATTTTGTGGAATAACTCCACATTGTTTTTTTATTTTACCAGGTAAGGCCCACTGAGCTATACAGCTCTTTTTCCGAAGCGACCTGGCCACAAACGATAGCTCAACGAAGTGGCTTATCACGTGGAAACGTATTGCAGCCAAATACTCTAAATGCACGTTTCACAATAGGGAGGGAAGATTCGGAGAAAAACCCACGCCACCACAGGGAGAACACGCAAACTCCAAATATAAAGCAGGCGTCATGGTCGGGATGAAACTCACCACCTCCTGTATACCAGACGAGGTAGTTTACATCTTGCCACCGATATGTTAACTTCTCCGGGTCCTCCGGTTTTTCCCTTCACATTTAGAAAGATGCGTTTAGACTATTTGGCTGCTTTCAATTTCCACGTGATAAGCCACTTTGTTGAGCTATTATTGTGGCCAGATCGCTTCTGAAAAAGAGCTACATAGCTCAGTGGGCCTTGCCTGGTTCAAATGAAATAAAACAAATCACGACGTTTCGGGCGCAACACAAGCGTCCGAAACGTCGCTTGTGTTACGCCCGAAACGTCGTGATTTATTTTATTTTCTACTTACGTGACTTTACCGAAAGAACCAAAGAGTATGGATTCTTGCAGTCACGAAAGCTTCAAATCAAGATTGGTTCAAATAAAGTTGAGTTAAGTTTTTAGTAATTAAAACTTTTGTCCAGCCACTTTAAATCAAAGACTCAAAATATGTCAGATAAATGCGATTGTTTTTCTTCTCCAATTCTCGTATCCCCTTCCCCTCTCCTCCAATATAAACTGGAGGCACAGAACCTCACGAAGTGAACTTAATTTTTTCTCTCGGGCACTATGATCCCACTTTCAGGGTCAAGCTGCGTTCCATTCTCGACTTTGAGTTGCGTTGCCCTCAAGCTGCTGTGCCGGTTGGCCGAGGGTGAGGGCACAGTCGTGTGGGGTGGTCTGCGAATTAAGTAAATGGGAATGCGCCCCTGCGGCGCATGCACCACCAGTCAGAGAATATATTGCCGCGATAACGTCACGGGACATTTTGTCAGTCCAGAGTTTTGAACTTTGCATCCTCAGGTGTGCTTCATATATTCTTACGAAACCTAAACGTTGCGTTTGCACGGAAATATTTTATGTATGCCGCGTCATTTTGAATGGGATGATATTGTTGAACACGTAGGCGTTCGCGACCAATATTATCCAACAATATGTCAAGGCTAAATATGAATGTATTTCTGTCTACAAATTGACACAATGAGTGGCAGTCGTCGATGTAAAGTTTTTCATTTCCGTTTCTCTTTATAGTTTATTTTTGCACAAAACATTTACGCCCTACATTTTTCGCCCCCTATACTTTTGCTCCAGGCATCCCTCGCAAAAGAAGCGTTTGTATCAATCGGCTGTCCGCAAAGTTCCACATACAATTAATCAATAGCTCCATTTGAGTCAATGCACTCACTTTTATTCAGCCGTTTAGGTGGAAGACGGAAGCCTTCACGCGGCCTAATCTGTTCAGTGAGAATTCACGAGGAAATTCCGTCAACGCGGCGACCGAACATCGATCATCGATCTCCGGGTCTCCAGAGCAACAACGCCACAAGCCACGCCAACGGCCCTCTTCAGGGCCAAACAACAACCCGCCAGACAGGCCCTGTGACAAGGATCCTCCAGCTGAACATAACGAAAACCCACAACATTGATGTCCTGACGCTGCAAGAAACCCACGTCCTGGATGCCCCCATTCATGCCGGTCGCGACCACATCCACGGATACAACCTCACGGCGAGGCACTACCACCCGAAATATGGCTTAGCCATGTACGTGAGTTGAAATCCGTTTAAGATCCCGCTGGGATTTATGGGGCCCGGCTCAGACTCCTCTCGGATGTAGGGAGGGGCCCATCGGAGCTGCTGCGTGTGAGGCCACCGTAGGCAGTGGCCCTCGCACTCAAGAGAGCGAGCGGTGGCGTCGGTGGGCCCAAGTGACACGGGGTGGTGCAGGGCCCCACCACTGGGTATGCCTCGTGCCGGCCCTGCGGTTAATGATCTTTTCTGGAAGAGAAGCCCTCACAAAACCACAGTTGTTTCAAAATAAAGCCACGTTTTTCTCTGCGCTTAAGGTGAGTGCGGGGATGCTTCTCGTCGCGAATGAAAGTCGCTCTCCACAGGAAAACCACTTATTGTGGGGCTCACCTAGTAGGACTCGATTTCCAACTCTGAAAGGATGATGATGATGATGGAACTGAGTTGACCTTGCCTGGGACTTGAACTTACAACTTTAAAATTAGGAGTCCTGCAGCACTGCCAATGTAGATATATTCCAGTCGCAATTCATGTAGATACGTTTACAACGATTGCACACGATTTTTTAAACGTAGGATTTTGGAAACAAAGCTCAAATGATGACGTCCAACAGTGGCCTCCTCTGACAACGTCACAGGTCAATAATGACCACTTTACAGCAGGTCGGGGACTTTTGACAATTCCCTGCCCTGGCCGCGGAGCTGGAGATGGGGCGTAGTTTTGTAGCGTGGGACGCGGTGTTGCACACTGCCGCAGTAGCTTCTGCTGCGGTAAGCTCCGCTGCTGCAGCGGTCGCGTGCTGTCCGCAGGCAATCGCTACGGTGCCCGTGTATTTTTGTTGTTGTTGTTGTTTAAATTCCGTAATGGTTCGAGCAGCTCGAGCAATGCAGTGGATGTTCACCAGGTGGCATCTGTTCATCGTGACCTGACATTCAATCCGTGCGAGGCACGGTCTGAATGTGAACGTTCACAATAGCAACAGTGGGCATGCAGTGTCTTTTTTTGTGCAGGGAGTTACAATTGAATGTGGGGGGGGGGGTCCTGCGAAGTCCATAATGTAACCGGTGGAAAGAACTTGCTTCATTTCGAAGCGGTTGACTTCTCTGCATTGCAGGTGTTTATTTTTTGGCAAGCACGCTGTGCCGATCGAAAACCGTGGATCGCCACAAATGGCAGCGCTGGCTCGTCAGCAGGGAGTGTGTGGTGATTAGGCGGTGAATTGTGGGTCGATACGAATGGTTAGAATGGGACCGCTTCCTGGTCACTTCACGGCTTATATAACAAAAAACAAACAAACATCGAAACATTCGTCAATAACGCGGTGGCCTTAAAAAACACATTCCTGCGGAGGGAGCTGGAAGAAACGTTGGGTTGCTCGGTCAATGGCCAGGGTCAACGGCGGCGTGGTGTATTCCGCAAATATGCCCGACTGTGAGGGCGGGCACAAGCCGGCGTGAGTAGGTTAAACGTTGAGTTTTATAAGGGCACCACGAGGTGACCAGCCCTTCCCCACCCAGCCCCCACCTAGCCCCACCCTCCCTCCCCACCCAGCCCCTCCCCACCTTCCCCACCCAGCCCCTGCCCACCCTCCCCTCCCCACCCAGCCCCATCCTCCCCACCCAGCCCCTCCCTGCACGACGGACACAATAATCCCCTGTGGGCTGGTGTAGCCTCTGAAAAAGAGCGTCATAGCTCAGTGGGCCTTACCTGGTAAAATGAAAAATAGTTTAGTTTTAGTTTATTAACCTCATACACTGAGTGACCATTCATCCTGGGCTCCATTTGGCTTCAAACAATTTGGCACGCAGCCTATTATATAACAAATAAATCACGAAGAACACTGTAGTTTAAAAGTGTGATTATTCGAGGCAAAGTCCTCTGCTGTAATAGTATTACTCTGAAACCGACCAAACATTCAACTACATTTTAGTTAATACTACACATTTTATGTTTATACATTACTTGAGCAACCGTACGCTTGCTCATGGTAAGTTACAGCTCTTCGAGTATCTTGTTGAAAGACCCTTTGTAACTTAAATATATTCGTATTACGTTAACGACAGCCTTATCTTTGCGATGACATGGCAATAAGCTTGAATGTCGCTCGGCGCATTTCAGAGACTGGCTCATTGACCACAGGGAGGGCTTCGGGAAAGGCAAGATGACCAAGTGAACACACAGCGCCCTTGACAGTCTGGCACACAGAGCTCTGTGTTTTCACCCCGCTGCGCTCCCATTATATGGGCTGTAACATGACCTTGAATACATTCGAAACCTTATCTTTGTATTTCATCAATAAGCCCCCCTTTTTTTCCTGCCACTATCACTGTGCCCGATTGCCCGTTGACGACTTTGTTCTCTTCTGTGCTCCGATCTCTCTCCTCGTTGGGCTTAAGAACTCGGCTTCGTGAGTGCACTGCACCCGTGGCAGTGCAAGACTACCGGTAGGTGTGGGAGGCAGAGACAGAGGGGTCAGTCTCCGGGTGCGAGGCTATTAACCACGAGGCCACGGGCCATTCTTGGAGTATTTAAAAAAAAATTTGAGCAAACACAGGGGCGGGCGGGCGGGGTGAGGGGGATGAGAAAATCAAACAATAGCTGCATTTATAGAGGAGGGCTTTCTAACAGACCATGCCTCTGTGTGTGTGTGGAGTAGTGTAAGCGATCAGGTGATGTAGCGGTTAGCGCGCTGCCCGATGAATCCAGTGACCCGAGTTCGATGCTCGCTCAATGCCACCAGTGCCGGATTAAGCTCGTGCGGGGCCTGTAGAATATTTTATAAAGAGGCCCTAAATATAACAAAAAACACTTCAATATGAAAATACAAAATGTTAACTTGTATACTAAAGTTATTGTATGTTTTCATTTGCTTTCGAGTCAGAAAATATGACAAATCGCTAACCTTAAACACCCAGTCGTTTATAAAAGTTGAAGGCAGTATAGTACTATAGTAATAGAGCAAATGCAGATTCACTGAACCGGAATTGATAACTTGAAAGCATTTAGCGCGGGGCCCTTGAAAGTGCGGGGCCCGTAGCATATGTAGTTACTTTTGCTACGAGGATAATCCGGCACTGAGGGCCACCAACAAACGGTGACGATTACCTGGGGACCTTCCTTGGCCTCCCATAGGTCCACTCAGCCTCAATTGAGGACCTGGTGCGGTGTGTAAACATCACCACTGCGGAGACAAAGGCGGCCGGGCGTGGTGTTGGCCACCCACCCCCATAGGTGGTGCTTGCTAACAGCACTTGCCCCAACAGTCCGTTAATGCTATAGCGGTGTCTTTGTGATCAGGTATAGTTGTGTTTGGAGTAGGGACTGCTCAGACACGTGCAGTCTTATACGAGAACTTCAGAAACGGTCAATCGTGTGTCCATTTACCGTGTCCTCAGACGGCAGCTGCATTATCGTACCTGTGCCTGCGGATATTGAGTCAATCATATTCAACCGTGGGAATTGAAAATTGACATCGCAATGGACAAGCCTCGTCCCTCAATTTGGGATCGAGGTGCAATGCGTGCCTCCCGCAGAGCCACCAGAGAGTATCAGTGATGTGTAATGGATGTGTAAAGGTCCCATCAATGGTTACTTTTGAGCGGCACCAGTCTTATGAGACTGAAGATGAATGCGGGCTGCGTGTGGGCTGCCACAGAAGCACGGGGCATTTGCAAGTCACAATAAATGTTCATAAGCAGTTCTAAAGCGACGAGTTTTTAATCAAAGAAAATTGGTTTTCAATGCGAACAGAGGACTGTTTCCCTTGAACTCCTGCACGTGGCTATGTTGCCACGGCACTGAATGGAGATGTCATAAATACACCGCAATAACTTGATCTCACCATTCAAACTTCGTGACATGTGAATGCTGCATGTAAACACAAACGTTACTGGTTTGATAAGCCTGTGCATTATTACCTCGTGTGGTCTTGTACATTCGGTAAGTATGTACGTTGTATGCATAGATAGGACGCGTGGGGAGGGCGGATTAATTGGCTCCCACCCACCCCTTCAAAGAAGCTGCAACAGGACAGATAGCACGAGAGCCCTCTGCTGGATGGAATGACGGTGATGCTGCTGCTGGTAACACTGGTCAACACACTTTTTCTGGCATAAGGTATTCCAACGGTTTTAATGTAATTTTGGGGTGCTGATTCCAAATCTGGCATCAATTTTTCTCTATCACATCAGGTTTTTGAGATATAAAATATTGCATTTTAAATAAAAACTGCAGAAGAAAAACATTAAATAAATGTGGATATCTACATAAAATTATATTATAAATACACTATCCTAAAAATACAGCACCATATTTTAACACTAAAGCAGTCCCTGACTCGCAACAACTTGCAATCATAAGTGACAGTTAATTTCGGGTAAAATCAATGAAAATGGGTTATGCGGATAGCATAAAAATGAGATGCGATAGAGCAAATCTGAGATCAGATTTGGAATCAGCACCCTGAAATTAGTCTACAACAGCTACAAAAGTCCAGGCCACAATTTTTTTTGTTGACCAGTGTAATGGAAGGACATTCATGAACGCGCACAAATGTTTTTTTTTCCTCGGGCTGTGACTCTTGATGTGCGGAGTCGAGGCTCAGTGTTGTCGCTCGAGAGCCAGACGAGAGAGACGGGGGCCTCAAAGTGTCGCTGATGTGATGGATGTGGAGCAGCAGCAGCAGCAGCGGCGGCAGAGGGATGGTGGTCGCGTTATGAACGACGCGAGGCTGTCATGGGAGAAACGATGCCTGTCAAGTGACTAAACTAAACCATACTCTTTTGATCTTTCGGTAAGGTCACGTAGATGAAAAAAAAATAAGAATAAAAAACAGCTCTCTTTGCCCACTACAGTAATTTTGCTGTGGTTGTCCCACCTGATGACGGAAGCTTGTGTTGCTTCCGAAACGTCGTGATTTAATTTAGTCATTTCTATTTTTATTCTTATTTTTCTTTATTTTCACCTACGTGACTTTACCGAAAGAACCAAAGAGCATGGATCCTTGCAGTCACGAAAACTTCAAATCTAGAATTAAACTAAAACCATGTTTTTATTAGAGCTCGATAGCTCTTTTTCAGAAGCGACCTGGCGATCACAAATGATAGCTCAACGAAGTGGACTTATCATCATGTGGACATTCATAGCATGAAAATACTCTTAACGCATGCTTTTTTTATGTGGAGGGGAAAAAACCGGAGGACACGGTGAAAAAAGCCACACGACCACGGGGAGAGAGACACGCAATCTCCAAATAAACAGCAGCAGGCGTCAGGGTCGGGATCGAACCCACGATTCCGTGCTGTGAAACCCGTTTTAAAATCGTTACCTATATCTATAATAGCTGGCAAAATAGATACAACTCTACGATTGGTTTGCCACACATTGTGACAATGCGTAAGGAGGGGGAGTCCATAAATGACGTCACGCACCTAGGGGGGGTCAGACATTTGTGACGATGTGTGACGAGGGGGAGGGGATTTGAGAAATGTGACGTCACATCAAAATGCGCAACTTTAAATAGATATAGACAATACGTTCTACTTAATTAAATATACTTTTTGATCAATGTTTTATCCAACAACATCAGAGTGCAGCGCCAGAATAAATACACACTACAATGAAAACAGTTTAAAGCGATTTGAAGCATGTTTTATTTATTTGAGGGGGGGGGGGCAGAGCCTTGTGACGTCATATTTGAGGGGGGGGTCTGACTTTTTGTGACGCCGTGTGACGAAAGGGGGGGGTCAAAAATCGTCCAAAATCGCGTGACGTCATTTATGTACGGCCCCTTAAACAACAAAAATGGCCAGGTAAAGCAAGCTGTGGCTAAACGACTCTATTGGATAAAGATGACAGCACAGCGGCTTGTGTTGTGAGGACAGCTGTGGAGCGAGGTTCAGGATCAAAATGTTGTAATAACGAGTGGGGGGGCGATTGTGAATTTGAGTATTGTTTGTAAACCAATCTTGATCGCGAAAATATTTTTTTTGTTTCGTTTTCAATCATTGTAAATTGCACGCTTTGATATGGATTTAGGAACGCGGAAATTGTCGAAGGAAATTGAACAAAAACGGAGAAGTGCACAAAGAAGAATGGAGAGATGCGTGCATGGAATTGCATTGAGAAACAGGGAAGAGGCACGCGTGGACTCGATAACAAGTGCAGGTTAACGGCGTTGTTGATGATATTTATGCACGCGGGCTTGGGGCAGGAGACCGTCGCTCCAGGGCTACAGGAATGGCAGCTGCCAAAGGAGGGAACGTGCCCAAGAGTACATCCCTCGTGGAGATGGAGCGATGACGTCAGCTCGCAGTGCAGGTCTCGGGTGGAATGTTATACACCACGGGACCATGGCAGTTGATGGAGTTGGTGGCCTTCATCCAGCAGTGGACTGATCAAGGCCGATAATGATGATCGAAACATCTAACCATGAAAAGTGGTCCAGACCCGTGCGCGTGTCTGCGATGATCACGCTGCGCGACGAAGCCGGCTACCCATGTTCGATTCGCGCTCAGGGACCACACCAGTGTGGGTTATCTGAACGGGTACTCGACCTCCCGCAGATTGATTAAGGCCTCAAATGTGTGTGAGGTGTAAACATCGCCACAAGCGAGGCAAAGGCGACCGGGCGTAGTGCTGGCCACCCACCCCCTCGTGTGCTGAGCCGGCCTTCATAGGTGCTCGTTAACAGCACTTGCCCCAAAAGTCTAAGTCGAAACGGGACATCGGTGTCTTTGTCTGCCGGAACACACCACGCGTTCACAAAGTGCCGTGCGGTTTGAATCGTCGCTCATGCGAATCGGTCCATTTGTTTGACATTTCATTTGGTTCCATTATATTATCAATTGTCTGACTTTGGAAAAGAGAATCGAGTCCGAACGCGATTATGGGCTTGTCGACAACTCTGGAAAATGAGCAGTGCATGCTCATCATTGTAATTTTCTCGGAGTTAGGGTTACTTCAGACAGTTGTGTGGTGTGGGCACAATCATTTTTCAGATAACAATTCCCATACAATTACACGGAGCTTATCAACTCTCCAGAGATGGTAAGAGGGGTTTCCCCGCTTGCTCAACGGTGACGATTGTCCTGTGGGAAGAACTTTCATGATTGTAGGGAATTTTATTAAAACACATTGTCTCAATCACATCGCTTTAAAAATCACGCAAAAAAAAAAAAGATTTGCATGCAGACTCTGAATACACGACGGGAAAATATTCTCAAAGAACTTGAAAATTACGTGCACTAGGCACACATCTCGAATGGCAGACTCGGGTAGTTGTTCCTGCAATAAATCTCGGGACAAGACTACGTGACAATCGCAGATGTTGTCAACCAGACAGCCTCAATGCTTAATTTTCATCGTGTTGCCAAACAGCATCCCAATTTTTTTTCCAGAACAGGGTATATTTGGTCTAGATATTTCAGTATATGATAATTTTTTATGAACACTTTAGTAATATTAAATAGCTTCAAGCGAGCAATAATCCTCACGTTGGGCACATGTTACATGACCCTGTGTCGTATTCGAGTTTTGTCTCAATAAGTCGGGATTTGCGCGATTTCAATGACAGTACTCAAGCTCCAGCAGTTGAATATGGGTAGATATACTGGGCATAGTCTGAATTCCATAAACTGCAAATGGGGCAAAGCTTGATCTCTCATTCACTCTGCACGTGGCCAGTACACCCGATATGTGTATGGTTGCCAGTGTTTGTTTCAGAATCAGAAAGGGTTTAATTCGCCATGACAGGTGGCTTTGGCGACCAATATCCATAAGTTTTTTTGGGTGAGATCGCATAAATACAAATGTCGTTAAAACCGCCACCCGAAACATCGTACTCGGATTGTAAACGTGGATTTTCTCTCCAACACACCGGTGTGCTGTACTAGTAACGAATTGGCATATTCTGTTTACGTGACAAACCTTGCAAATTGGCTGTGTCGGATGGTGGCGGGTTTAACGACACATTTGTATTTACGCGATCTAAACAAAAAAAACCTCTTATGGTTGCCCGTGTTAGTCCTTGTTGAGCGATGGTTCACATTGAACCGCTGCTGTGCCACCGCCACTGATGATGATCGAGATGTCAACCCAAAAATAACCATAAAACAGGCAACAGTTAAACAGTTTACATTTTTATTTGCTTTTTTTGTTGTTGTTGTCGTCGTTTTACTACAAATTATTTTCAGAAGAATGACGTAAAACCCAAACTAGCGATGAAAGGAAAACGTCGGAGGCTAAAAAAACAGAATTCTGACGCCGCAATTCAGGATAGAAAGAACTATTAGCAATTACAATGGGTTAGAGACAATTCTCTGCAAGGTTTGTATGCACTAAAATACATGTTTAAATACAATAATTTAAAAATGGCATTTATACATAATTACACCCACAAAACTGTCATTTTTTCGGGTCATGTTATTCTTTTTTAAGTTGAAAGATAAAACCACCGCATTAATGTTTAATTACTCGGTGAAACGTTTGCAATCGGTTTCCACCAATGTTACCCAACAGTTAAAATTGATTTGTTTTATCTTTTTCACGGCATGTCTTTCTTTGGATTTGAAAGGTGGCTCACAAAATTGTAAAACGTGAAAAAAACCCGTAATTGATGCAAAACGCTTTTGTGAAATGAAATGCCATTTTTGTTGTTGTTGTAAAACAATTGCATACGTGACAATCGTTTATACTGGTAATGGCATGCACATTCTTTGAAAAAAGAAAAGCCAGTTCTGACGGTACATGGGGGCATAAATGACTAAAATTGAAAATATAAAACAGAATCCCCATTGAGTTTGCCTCTTCAGACGACGGCGTGTGTGGATGGGTTTCACAGCAGTAGGTAACAAGTTTTACGGCACACGGCTACTTACAGTTGAACAACTTCAACCAATTACACAAAGTTTAAAACATGATATTTTTTTTTCTCACTCATGACCAGCTCGGCAAATCCAAAGAACAACATAGTGCTAAAAAAAACTACTATTAATGTACATTTGATATTTATAACAAAAGTAATTTTCGGTATAATGTGCGTCACACATCACCAATAATATGGCAAGTGGTCCCCCTGTTTACCCAACCACGTAGCTGCTTAACATTAAGCGTACTCACACAAGCCTCTGTTGCACAGAAACGCACCAAAATATTGATGATAAACATCAACAACAGTACAGTAGTTAGAATTTGTATGCTTGTAAGCAAACTACTGCGTGCACAGAGTAGTTATATTCACTGCATTAAGACTGAATCGCCTCCCGCCATCTACGATGAAAGTCAGTGGTCACGGCCCCAGCCACGGTTCCGTTTTTCCTTCCGCTAACGCAGCACAACCGCCGTCACACACTGCAGTGGAGTAAACGCGCCGCAACCCCTCGGCATTCATCGCGGAGTCGCTTTGCATTTTGGTTACACTTCTACTAAGGCTTCAAGTATTCTCGTGTGAGGAGCCGGACCCCCACCGCCGCCCCAGCTCAGGCCGCCCGTGCGCCGCTCGCCGCACAAGAAGCCTCGATCACGCGGCGAGGGTCTCACACGCGAGGAGGAGGAGGAGGGGCCGCGTGGCCCCCAGCACCGTACTCCCGTCACCTCCTCCGCTGCCGTCACCGCAGCAGCGGTGACGGCAGCGGTGGCCGGTTAAGTGCGACCGCACTAAACCGGCCGGCATGGAAATCCGGAAAATGCAAGGCAAACGATGCTCCCCGCTCCCTGCTCATGCACCGCTGTGAATCCATGTGCTTTGACACATCACGTACGCTTCCCACTCCACTTCAATATATTTTCAACTCTGTCCCCCCCCCCCCCGACCTCGCCCACCACAATTGATAAAAAGCCAAAAAATGGTGTTCTGAAAAACCTAAATTATCACTAGATAACTCAAGTTCATCCCAGATTGTTCTTGTCAAGATATACATGGCTTGGGAGGTTGTTTTTTCACATTGTGTAACTGAATAACAATAAAACATCCTGCCATACATTTGGCAAATGTATAAGGTTTGACCCTGTTGTTTGTAAAGTGAAAACAAGCCAAGAGTAACATGGAACATTCAGTAGGAGAAGCGTATATTTTGTAATCTATGCAAGTCCCTCTGCTGTGGTGGAGTCTGGAAAAAGTGGTCATGGTTTACACACAGAGACAATACGACTGCTAGGCCACGTGTAGAGAACGAGGAAAATGAGGGATCTGCTTCGCTAATTCTGATCGAACGAGCACTGCGGCAGTGAGGTCTGCAGAATTAAGGAACCGTTATCAATGCAAATTAGTACTGGGAGAGACAACGTCACGGTCTTCTGAACGTACGTGAGCAGGCTGTATTTACAGTACACTATACATCAAATAAGACAATTAGGCTAACGAACTATATACAATGAATTTTGCACATACAAATCCTGCAACTAAAAAAATACATTCCTTTTAGTGCTGGTAAAGCTATCTCCCACTGCATGTGTCTTAGCTCAAACCGATTGATCTATTACACTGTAAAACAAGCGCTTGAGATGCATACCGCCAATAACAATTCAAAGTTCGCGGGAGATGTGCATCTTGAGTAACGTTAGTAGAGAACAAGCGATACGCTGCGAATCGATCCGGTGTCAATTCTCAGCGACGTTAGGAGAACAGCCAACGCGCGGGCAAGTCGATGTGGTGTCAATTTCCTCTAGTGGCGTCAAAACATAGCAGCAAAAAAACACACATGCACGCGCGCGCGCAGCCGCAACAGCCCACGCCGGACCGTACAAGGCGCGCACTAGCGCAGCAACGTTTGGGTGGGCTCACAAGCAGAGCTGCGACGAGCTAAAAAGGGTAGCAAATTAATATCGCCAAAACGAGCACCTTCAATCCTGATAAGTGTGTAGAAATGACTGTGGGGGGCAAGGCCTGGCTGAGACTGCATGCTCGTTTCATCATCTGCCACTCTGCTTTCAGTCACCACGCCCCCCCCCCCCACTGCCTCCCTTGCAGCTTTGCCTGAATCTCCACCAAAGCTGGTACGTTGAAACCTCTAACCACCCTCGCTAGTGTCGGTGAGGGGGGCCACGGACAGCGGTTTACATGTTGTAGGCCACGTATATTGGGTCAAGCTGGTCGGCGAGAAATCCGTCGCGCAAGTGCATGCGCTGTTTCTCTCCACGCGAGTTGATGGGGATGGTGCCAGGGTCCGTGACCACCACCACGCCCACCACCAGATAGTGCTCTTCCAGCACCGAGTTGGTGACCAGCGGCACCAGGTCCAGCGCCTCCTGCTCCTGCCCTCCCAGCTCCACCACCACCACCAGCAGGTTGGTCCACGTGAACACGGCGCTGCGGGGGAGGGAAGGAAAAAAAAAGGAAACGGAAAGTGGAGGGGATGAGGCACTGGGAGGGCAGTCGGGACACTTAGGGCGAGTCCTCGCTGAACGCGTGCTCACAACGACAACAACGCGTTTTGACAATAACAAGGTTCTAGTATTAAGGGAAAACTTTTCGCACAACGCAGAACGCGGCTTCTGAGCGGTCGACGACCAACTACTTTCTTGAGCTGCGCGACTGAGCGGTAATGAAATTCATTCTGGCTATACGCACGGAATGCTACAGTACACAACGATGTACCCTCACACCTCAGTTCATTATCCCACCGTCTCACTGGGTGTAGATATATCGTACCCTTTCCAAACTTTGTCCTTACATTATTTCGATGGAGAAATTACTGTATAAGCAAGCGTACAAATTACGTGGAATTGACAATTCTGAATCAACAGCAGTGAACAAAAGTAAATATTGATGATACAACAATTATTTAAAGAATATATCGTACTTCCCTAGCTTAATTATAAACTGGGAATACAAAATCCTTGGCGCTCCAAATCAGTTTTGTGAATCAGACTAAAATGCCAACTCTTAAATGGCAATTTTCATGAACTGGAATACGCAAGCAAGCTGAGACAAAATGTAAAATCACGCACACCAAGATATGAAAAATGTATGGTTTATAAAATATTTACAAATGTCAGAGGCAACAAAATCATCATGGGAGAAATCCTAAATGTCATCCAAGCCACCTGCGGTGTCTCTCCCCGTGATTGCGTGGATTTTTCTCCGGGAGCTCCGGTTTTTCCCTCCACATTTAGAAACATATGTTTAGAGCATTTGGCAGCTATAAGTTTCCACATGATAAGCCACTTCGTTGAGCTATCATTTGTGGACAGGTCACTTCTAAAAAATAGCTATATAGTCTGAGTGGGCCTTACCTGGTATAATAATAAAATGGTAAAAATAAAACCTTAGTGTGGGCGAGGGATGCCCTTAACACAGTCTGCTGCCCTCTCCATGAACTACGGTAGGGTGACACCTACCACTCGGCGATGCTCTTGTGAGCCCGCAGGATGGAGGTCTCGATGTCGATGGGGTGGTACCGCATCCCTCGCAGTTCCAGCGTCTCGTCCAGTGAACCAACCACGTACAGCGCATCGTGGCGATCTGGGAAGGCGGTGGATGGGAGCAAACGGCACGACGATAAAAGGGTGGACAAGCGTGAACGTGTCGGCAGTTCTCAAGACAGCCGGCCCAAGTGGATCAGCGGTAGAGCGAGGGGGGCTAGCAATCGGAAGATTGGTAGTTGACATCCTGGTCAAGTGGTTGACTCGGGCCTATCATAAATCCCTCTGAGGTCACCCTGTGAGGAGGAATGTGGGAATTTTCACCGCCGGTTCAGGGCAGGAAACAGGAGATGAACACCGCCTCAATGTTCATTTGAACAGGAGATCACTTTGACTAAGCTTCAAGGATACAAAGACAGCGGGAAGTAAGGATTATTTACAGAGTTTTGTATTACAGTATTGTTAGAACTGCATCTCATATTATGCTAAAGACATACTGTTGACTAAAACTTAATTAAAATTCTAGTAAACAGTAATTTAACACCAAGTGGTGCAGACATCCAGCTGAAGGGCGTGCTAGGGTTACAGCGCTCGCGTTAGCAACGTTGCGAGTTGAAATGCCAGTTTAGGATCGACACGGCCCATAATCTCTCCATGGTGAATAAAATAATCATCACGCTGTATAATGCTGGCAGTGGTTTTATTAATGAGATTGGTTGCCACCATGGAATCTCCACCAGTAAGCACATGGTGGCCAAACAAAGATGAGCACGGGCCTCCGATGATGACTGAGCACCTTAGAGGCACGTTGGCACCTAAGCCACGTAAATACAATCACTTTGAGAAATGAGCGGGGGAGTGGTGGAGCAGTAGTTAGCGCACTGCACGATCAATTTGGCGGCGCCACATTGACGAGCTGGGTAAAGTATGGACATTCAAACCCCATGGCTGATCGTGTGGGGAGACCTTCATCCAGCAGTGGACTGACAAAGCGGTGTAATTATTCATTTTGAGTACATACAGGTGGAACCTCAACATTTGCCTGCTAAAGTATTCGGGTCTGGTGGAAATCTCATTCTCAAACTTTTGCTGCCACTCGTAAAAAATTTTTTTTTTTACTATTTTCTACAGGTTAATGAAATGTTGACAAACCTTTCTGTTGGCATTTCACACAGTACGTACCAACCGTAAAAGGAGCAAATGTGTTGCTACAAATTGTATACACAAATTACGTGTTTCTATTTCCAAATCTGGCTCGGCATGGGGAATTCCAGAGTAAACACGAAATAAAGGAAGCAATCAGTCCTTCCCTCTGGTGGGATTTACAACATGCAATTTGAACATGGCATTTCAGGTCTGAGATGTGGCTGATAATTGCAGGCATTATCCACCAGTGAAAGGATGTAAAGAGATTACTTTCACTCATGATTATAGCATTTTTATTTGCTTCAGCACCAACATATATACTTTACTTGCTGGCATATCTACTGAATTCTTAAACACTCTTTATGTTGAGACACTATGCAATTATGTGTTCCTGTATGTGGCCAAAAGGCTGCAAACTTAAAATAACCCACTCTATATGGACAACTAAATTCCCATCATTGCCTGGTGTTTGTGTAGGTGGAATAATGTCAGTCAGATGGAGAGTGTGCGTTAAAGACCATTTGACATTCAGAAGCGCAAGCTATTGTGTGCAGGCGTCGACAATATCAGCGGTGGATCAGCAGGGCAAGGAATGTGGCGGCGATCATCTCTGTTGGCAGCCCTGAGCCAGGAGTGTAAATTCCACATTCCCATGGCAGGGAAAACTAGAATCATCGCCGCTATTATTGTCCAACTTCTAAATATTCATCAAATCACTATAAATATATTTTTTTATACATATTTAATTAAATTGACCGTCCCTCGGTCATAATTTTACCTCAGCTACCCAGGCTTAGCTGGCAAAATTAATCTTTTCCAGAATAATCAAATAATTAAAAAGGCCACTAAACATGGATTCATATTGAACACCACAACCCAAATTGCAAATTCAGTGTGACACCGAGACCTCTGTTTTTACATCATTGTCTGTGCTCCTGGAACCTTTCATGTATTTACTTTAAAAAAAACTGCAGTGTACAATATACAGCTACTTCCATATAGCTAGCTCATATATAAATATACACAATCAGCAGGAAACAATTTAATAATTAGAAAGACACTGTGGAATTAACAGTATTCTAAACAAAATTACAAATGTAAAAAGGCCTCTCCGTAACTGGGTGAGCTAGCAATTCCAGATTGCAAAGATTGATAAGATGGCTGGAAGCCTGGACCCCGGGTTGACCTTCAACTGGATGGCCTTAGATGGGTAATTTAACATCAAGGACTTCCATGCCGCTAAGATACTAAGCAGGCAGGGTGCAGATTCTCGCGGAGCTGGTTATACTTTGCTCTCATTCCGAAGAAAGACAACGCACACGGAAGGATATTTGAATAAAATCAAATTGATAAGATGTTTTAAGACGCTGCGTGCCACGACTGTCATTTTCTGGAGTGTGCCAACTTTAATTTTTATACCCCTAGACAGTTTACATTATAAAACAGAGGTAAGGAATCGTATTATTTTGTGAAATTGAGCAAGGTTACATTGACAGATTACTTGAGGGAATACAGCAGTTGCATGCATCATCTGAAAGTGTACGATCACTTGCACAGAAGGTTTTCCCATATTTTGAATGTTTCTTTTTCCTTAGATAACTATCACTGTTTTAACATTCATGAGATGACCATTTGTTGTTGTTGTGCAATTGGAACAACTCACTGGTTGACAAAAGTATCAACTGTTCTCCGCCCCGCACATTGGCCCACATAACTCGCTGTCAAATACAGGGCATGCATTACAATTCCTAGCCAGTGCACATGCTCTCTTTGTTAAGCCGTCTTGTGCCAGCATCAATCTCCAGTTGGTATATATTCAGACGCTAATGCAATTTCACATTTGAATCAATCGCTGTTATACGCAAGCACTGTGCGGAATTAATGGTAAACAACTTTATACTCTTTCGGTAAAGTCACATGACGGACGCTTGTGTTGCGCCCGAAACGTCGTGATTTATTTTATTTTCTACCTACGTGACTTTACCGAAAAAAACAAAGAGTATGGATTCCTGCAGTCACGATAGCTTCAAATCAAGATTTCACAACTTTCATCGCACAACGGACGTTTAATTTATGACGGAACAAAGTGTGCGCGTGGATTTTGGTTGCTCCGAAGCAAACAGAGCGACACCTGCAGTCCCTATGAGTCGGCCCTGCGATACGAGGCGCTCACTACACGCAGCAGGGTACACGGGTGACAGCCTCGAGGGGAGTGCGTTTAAAGCGACTCTTGCCCAATGCCGCACTGCAAAGTCAAAGCTTAGCCAATTCCCACCAGGCTGTGATAATTAACACACGGAATAATAATAATAATGATTGGAGGCTGATCACAATTAAACACGGCCTAAACACATTGATATGATGGTCACGCATTTGCTCAAATGTGTTTGAATGGCGACCTAAGACAAAAGGATCATAATGCACTTATTCAGAAGATGCTGGTGGTTGTTGCATAATGCACAGAGGCTCAGTGGTGCCATCAGTCGGTCAAATTTGCTTAAACGTATTTAAATTAACTTGATTAAAAGAGATTATTATTAGTGTGTGCCTCGTCACAGGCCAACGCCTCACTCCAAAATTCTGTGTTGCATTGTAATATTTGCTATTTACATGGCGTTCAAGTGCCTTAAGTAACTCAACGCGCCTTACATTACATCTGAAACATGTGCAGGGACCCCCTCCCCCCGTCAGTGGCAGCTGTCCCTGTGTGGCACAAAACCTGGCCTGAGAAGTGGGCACGAAAATCTGCATACCATGGGGTGATGATCGCTGATGTGTAATCATAATTGACGAATTTGCGGGTCATTTTTTTGAATTTGGAAAATGTGGACCATGATGCCAGCACACAATGGCCACGTCATGTTTTGAATGACGTAAGGAGACCTATAATGTCCACTGTGAAGCAGATGGCAAATAGAGTATTTTTGGTTAAAAAAATATCTTGGAATGATTACTCTATGTATCCAGTACAACAGACAAAAAAACATCTCAAAAATTACTATAACCTGGTTACATGGTCTATGTGTCTCAATAAAATAACTTTGACGTTCGAAGTTGTATCACATTTGATTAATAAAGTGGTGGAACGTTGCACCCAAAGTTGTCAACATTTGTAAATTCAACAACTGACAAAGATGCGCCTCGGAACGTTTAATTTGGCCACTAGATGGCAATGCACTCATTCAGAAATGTTTACGTAAAAGGCACTGAAAACAAGATTCAGCACACGGGCTATAAGATAGTCCTGCGATTCCAATCTTGCGCTGAATATAAGCCATCGCTAGGAAGCAGTGGCCTCTCAAAAGAAGCTCCTGACACAGGTTGTGTGCATGTGTGTGCAGGGACAGCGTAGCGTTCATCACTACAGGGGCTCATTTGGGCAGCTAAATACATTTTCGAATATTCCTCCATATGAACCTCATGGCGGGACCCCGGGGTCCCGAATAAACTGAAGTTAAAATCGTAATTAACAAATTTATTTTCGGCGACTCCGTTCCACCACGCACATAAATGCCGCGACCCACCAGAAATCAATCCTCTCGTTCTTCACCAAGCACCCGTCGTTGCCAACATTTCCGTAGTCAGAAACAAAACTTTTAAACTTTGATTAGCGTATCGTTCGCATTCAACAGACATAAAGTGACGTCGCAACGCAGTTTATGCGAGAGCCGAGGGCTTATGGGACCCTGGGGTCCTGCCATAAGGTTCATATAGCCTACACAGGCTGTTGGAGAAAGGGCTGTTTGCGAGCACATATTAAGGTCAGCACAAAAGGGGAATGAGTGGCCAGTACTACGCTTGGCTGCCTTTGTCGCCCCAATGCTCATGTTTACCACAACAGGTGCTCATCTAAGGTTGACTCAACCGTGGGGTTGATGGCACAAATGTGGTGCAACAGATCAGCCTGAGAAAATCCAATTGCCAGCACTATACCATTTTAATAAAGATTATTTCTAGATGTCTTCAAATAAGGTGAGTTGCCAAAAAAAGTGGGAATAGTTTATTGGCTTTATGAATGCACATGCATGAGCTATACAGCCCTTGCAGACAATATTATTAAAATAGTCTCGTTATTTCGCTTGTTTAGCCTCAGTCAGTCAATGTTATTTTTCAGGAGAGTCCTGCCAAGTTTTTGCAGTCGGGGGCGATGTTGCTGTGTGTAGTCCCGAGTAAGTTGCAGGTAAATTTTCAGCTTTTGAGATGTTTGGTCAATACCAGTTACATGGTATGTTCATAAGCGTATTATTAAATAAATATAGAATACAATTACAATTCCTTATAAGAGAAACAAATACCAATGAATAGCAATTGAATGATTACCAATCTATTATATAATTACAATACCCTCCCCGCCTCAAATCACTGCACCTGAATGCATTAAATGATGACGTCACCCTGCTGCTGCTCTATTTAAGACGGGGAGCAAGAGCAGAGCCTCACCATTCTGGCAAATCGCCTGATGAAGCTGGATTTAATTACCAACGAAATGTCGTAATCAAATTTGAAATTATGTTGATTCACTCTTCAACACACTGGTGGGCTAAGGTAGTGAACTATTTGTCCTTTGTAAACGTGACCCATTTTTTACTGTTTGGCCGTATCGGGTGGTGGAGGGTTACGACACATTTATAAATAACGCAATCTAACCCTAAAACCCTTATTATGAATAATATTGGTCGCGAAAGCCTACATGGTATGTGTTTTTTTTAGGTATAGGAGGAAACAGAGTGAACATGCAAACTCCAGAAATGCGCCCAAGTTGGGAACTGAACCCAGGCCCCCCCTTCTTAGTGAGAGGCACAGGTGTCACCCATTGCAGCGCCACCCTGTCGCCAGAATCATTACCGTGCACACTCCGGAACTGTTGTGTCTCTTGGGAGCCCTCTTAACGAGCAGTGGCACTTGCGTCCACCATTGACGTGCCATGGCGCTTATCGCCGCCCCAAAATAATTCTCGTGACAATTAAGTGTTGTGCGCTACGAATGAGTGGCAGAGTGTTTCTCAGACCAGTCGTTCATAATGTGACAACACTTCCTTGTCGCTAGAAAATGGCATCGCTGAAAGTTGCCAAGTGTGGACGATGACCTGGGTGGCCAAGTCTGGTGGCGATGGGTTTTCTCCATGTCACTGTATTTTCTGAGGTTTAAATTTTTTGTTTAGTATACAAAAAGGATATTTCTCAAAAGTAATGCTTACACGAACAAATGTGGTAATGCTAATTTATAACAAAACACGTTAAACTGATCGTGAACTTTTTGTTGTAGCACCACAGTCTATACACATATATTTGAATTAAAATATAGTGGAAATTCTTAACTCAATCAGTTATGAAGGAGAGAGTCCATTCCAGTAAAATATTTTCCTGTTCTGATCATGAATGCGGACCTGATTTTGTCTTCTATGGATACTGCGGAGCTGTGAACATGATTCTGGGTCACTAACCACACGCCCTCTGGCCAAAACATCTGTCCCCTTCAGAATGTCAGTGTACCCCCGAATACCATTTGTGTGTTCATAAATACTAATGACAGTATTCCCTCGTTATTCACGAACTTGCTAACCACAATTTTGGCTATCTGCAAATCGCATCCGGAACTCTACACGACTGCATCGAGAGAGATACATTTATGAGAGAGAATGTGACGTGAGAAAGTAATGCGAGAAAGTGATGAGATAATCTTCATGTATTTAATAGCTTATTTACGTATTTATTATCCGCTAAATCTGCTATTCATGGGCATCTCCGAAGCTTATCCCCCTCACGAATAACAAGCGAATATTGTATACTCCTGAGTACTACATGAGGCAGCATCACCATAAGTCGGAGTGTGATAAAACCAATCCTCGAGCCACTCGTCCATCCCCTGCTGCTGCCGAACAGCTACACACGGAGGAGCTCAATGGCGATAACTGCCGTCAGAATCCCCCCCCCTCCCCCGTGCCACATCCCCGCGGCTTCCCAACTTCTCAGCTGCCAACTGAATCCTGGAAGTTGGTAAAATGAAAATAATTACCCCCGAAACAGATGTTTGGAATCCGAGTTACATTCCTCACATATGAGTACAAACCACTTAAATCAGAGCTTGGATTTGCACAAATGCTCCTGTCCCTGGCCTGCATTCTGCTGCTTTGTCTGTCAATTGCCAAGGCTGCTGCAAGTTGTGCATTCTACCCATCGCAGATTTTGCTCCCGCGCTGCACGGTACGGAGGCACGCTTCCCGGCGTGCGTACGGATGGTTTTTATCCCAGCAGCCTTAACACTTCACGGATAGTATGCGGACCATTGATGAGATTTTATTTCTTCTTTTTAATACTATATATGTTGTTTGTCTCTTAACTGTGATTCTTCAATACGTTACTGTCAGTCTTAATGTTAAGTGTGTGCTCTCCAATTACCCGGGTGAAAAAGTGGGCTGAGTTTTTGTCCCAATCCTGGCCAGCTGGCTCAAAAAAAACCGAATCAAACCAAGCGAGCACAGGGCCCGGGGGCGAGGCCGTTGCTTACCCCCGCTGGCGTCGGTGAGCTCTGTGCGCCGGATGAAGCCCAGATAGCCCGTCTTGGCCCACACGGCGTGCGTGTCTCCCACGGTGAGACGCGCGCTGAAGTGGTCCGTGTGCATCGACTGGTCCCCGTATATGGTGTAGTACCCGCTCGAGTTGTGAGGGCTCTGCACCCAGATCTGCGGGGGAAGCACAGCGTAGGGTGGCCACACACGCGTGTGAGCAGAGTCGCTCTCTCGCTCGCTCTCTCGCTTTCTCGCTGCACGAAAGGGAGATACGTCAGAGTCAACCGTGCGCTGTCTTCTCGCGATGCGTCAGAGTTGTCAGTGGAGATTCACTTTAGAAGCAATTGGCAAGGCATCTTAGCAGAACGTTTGTTGAGCCTGTGATGGTGCATTAAAGGTTGTACATTACCTCTCCCAAGTGGGAGTCTCCCAAGGGCCCGCGGGTCTCCGGGTTGGCAACAATCACCTTCACCCCAGGCATAATCTAATCCAGAAAAACAACGAGAGAACATTATACCGGTAAGAGAATAGCTGGTGTATATCAGTGCTAACGTTAACTTAACTGATGAACTCTTAAACTATGGTGGAATTGTGAAATTTGGCCACTCTTGGAAGGGAGTGGAGTAGGGACATTGGGGTTACGTGTATGACAGAGACGATGGCCATGACTCCAATACAGCAAACGTTGTGGGTTGATGAGTGGAGAACTTAAGATCAGTTCACACTGGCATGATCATGATGGATGATATTAATTTTATTCTATTGTGCAGAGCATACTCTATGTTTTAAGGCTGAACACAAGACGGCTGGCATCACAAGACCCGGTAACATTCCTTGCCATGGTGTATCAAACAGAGATCAATGTAAAGCATTTTGATATCTCAACAGCAAGAAATGATATGAATGTTCAGTCTTGTGACAAACATATGAAATACCAACATGCATGTTATTAAAGTCTATTTTTGGCTAGACGTCAAATAAAGATGGTCACTGCATCGCGTGTCCTCAGATGCACTTCTGCGGCCATCTGGAACGCTCTTCTTTCCGATATTAAGATTCCACTGGAGCAATGCAATTTAAAATCGAGTTCGAAAACTAATTTCTTTTGAACTTATTTTTGTGTTTAATTTGTTGTCCTTCCCCCGCACCTCTAATTAGCACGGTCGGTTACGTACGGTGCGAAGAAGTTCAACATACATACATACATGAGGTTATTTCTGATCATTATGAAACAACTTTGAAGCAGACACATGCGGCACACGTATGCAAGTTTATGCAAGTGCAATGTAGAACAACGGACAATTTTGATCTATGAAAAGTCAACGATGCAACGTCCTGTACGAGCCTTGACATGGCGGAGCTTTACCTTTCCAGATGCCATTAAGGGCAGGCTCAGGGGAGAGCCCTTCTCCACCATGCGGACCCTGGAGATGGTACAAAAGTTGAGCAAAGCTTCACGTCTTCATCGTGCAGTGGCGATCGCCCACTCACTCACGCGCAACTGTGTTATATTTTGTCATGTTACATACTGTGTGTTGCACACTTTGTGCGATTCTAATAAGAGCACAGTGCGATTTTAATACGGATTATAATATGGATGCAGTGCGATTCTAATATGAGTATAGCGCGATTCTAATACGAGCAAAGTGCGATACATACATTAAATGCATGTCATGATCAAAAAATACATTTGTAATGTTATTCGACACTGTTTTATGATACACGTAGTTGGTTTGATAACTTACTTCGCATCCAAGTGAATGTTATTGTGCTGTGTTGTCTAAATAGACGGACCTCTAACACGCTTGGCTAAAATAATTGTTAATTGAAGAGAGAGCTGTTTCCACTGCCAAAGCAGAAGACGTAATTTAAACAAAGTCAGCCGAGGTCTAAATGCTCATAAATGGGCGTTGATGATTGGCTGAGGGCATGGCTCAGCCCCACTAATGAGGGCTCAGATTGGCCGAAATTGGCACCCGCGTGCTGTGGTTTTCACACCGGATGATGATTGCTTGTGTTGCAATCGAAACGTCGTGAGAATTTTTTGGTTTTATTTTTATATTATTTTATTATTTCCCTTCTACGTGACTTTACCGAAAGAACCAAGAATATGAAAACACTACCGTTAATCAGAATTTGAACGTCAGTCGAAATCATGGGGTCCCTACGGGAGGCGAAACGTTAATCGAAAAATCGTGAACCCATGTCACTGTTAACCGAGGGACTACTGTACCATGGTATAACACACACAGTACACATCGCAGTATGGTTGCGGGCGCAGCAGTGCAGAGTGCGGGCGGTGTTGTGCAAGGTTTGTCCCCACAGGGGATTGTGAGCTGCAAGGTCACCTGTCGTGTCTCAGAGCCCTCATGTCCACGTAGACGGTGGTGGGATCAGGTCCGGCGGTACCCTACAACACAGACGACACCTTTGCGTTGTTGCCCTGCGCGACCGTAAACTCACACCGGCTTTGCAACCACAGGGATGTTGCAGCATGCAAGCATGGAGCATTTATGCTGGAATGCGCTCTCTCTCTCCGAGGTGTTGCTCAAAACACGTACACCAGTTAAACTATGAACAATTTTTTTGGTTTTACCAGGTAAGGCCCACTGAGCTCTATGGCTCTTTTTCAGAAGTTGTTTATCATGTGGCAATGATAGCAGCCAAATACTCTAAACGCACGTTGATTCTACATGTGGAGGGAAAAATTGGGAGGACCCGGAGAAAAATCCACGCCACCACGGGGAGAGAGAGAGACATGCAAACTCCAGATATACAGGCGTCGTCAGGGTTGGAATCGAACCCTTGACCACCTGTATACCGGGCGAGGTAGCTAACATCTCGCCATCGCGGCACCCCTTCATGGCAGCATGCTGTGAGCGTGGCCAGCACGGCACAGAGGGCCTGTGTGGTGGGGGTGGCCGGGTGAAGGCTAGAGGTGGGGCAATGAAAGGGATTACGACCAGGACAAATACCTGCTCTGCTACGTTGCCCATTTTCCGCGGCTAAAGAAAGATTTCATGACAAAGACGAACGCATAAAATGTATTTAAACGGGGGGGGGGGGGGGGGGGGGGGAAGAGTTGAAAATTGTTAGAAGAGGACAGGAAGAGGTACACAGCATAGAATGTACAGGAAAGGTCAGGGAAAAGTTGAAAGGAAGCACACTGCCAAAAGTCCTGTGTCAAACGAGTAGGCATGCCCACACACTCCAACCACACGAGTCATTATACAGGCTTGCTCATAAGAACCAGGTAACAACTATCACCGACTATTGATAACGGCTACATATCAATTATTTAATATCGTTCTGCGTCATTCACAACAGGGGATGGAACAACCGCTCGTATAAAACTATACAAGTAACAACTAAAGACCTGTTGTTTTTTTGGCAAAGGTCTCTTCTGGACTTGAATGAATTCCCAAGGTTATGGTAATTCACCCATACTGCCAGTCCATACCAATAACTTATAATACACATACATTGTTTTTCAAGTGTATGTGGTCGTAAACATTGATGAGCTCGAAATCCACACGCAACAAACACGTTAATCGATACACAATTTGGCAATTATCTTCCCACTAAAGCCTCAAGGAGTCTTAAAAAAATCGTTCTCATCGTGGGTGCTGCATTGTGACATTGCCATAAGCATGAATCAGACTCGAACCATATTTCAACTGGTAAGGCCCACTGAGCTTAATGTCTCGTTTATGTGGCAGGAATTCTGAGTACCCGGAGAAAACCCACACAACGCGAGGGGGTGACATGGCACTG
Source organism: Lethenteron reissneri (assembly GCF_015708825.2). Taxonomy (NCBI): domain Eukaryota; kingdom Metazoa; phylum Chordata; class Hyperoartia; order Petromyzontiformes; family Petromyzontidae; genus Lethenteron; species Lethenteron reissneri. Next base: position 3,034,291 of record NC_083801.1, read on the forward strand.
CAAGTTTTTGGCTACCTTGCGAGAGGCTCCGGTGGTCACCGATGCAGACCCAAGCCTGCTGAGCTTCAGCAAGTGATGAGATTGGGTAGCATTGAGAGCGATTTTGTCAAAGCCACAGGTGCGTCATTTTTTTATTTTTACACTCTCTTTACTCAGGAAAGCCTCACTTAGTCTCAACTAATTTTTCAAGAGGGTCCTAACAAGATTTTGCAGGAGGGGGCGATGTTGCTGCTGCTGCTGTGTGATTCAAATTTGAGTGATTTGCAGGTACAGTTTCAGCATTGGGATGTTTGTATTGTTGTATGCTGAACTTCTTTCGCACTGCACGTAGCCAACCGTGTTAATAGGAGGTGCGAGGGGAAGGATAACAAACTGAATACAAAAATCAGACCGAAAGAAATTCGTTTTCAATCTAGAAAAAATAAATTAGTTTCCAATGTTTGGATCACACCAGTTACATTTTTTGTTTTTGTTACATAGCAACGCGACCTTGAAGCCTGCAAAGAACACGCCGAGTCCATTAGAAGTAGCTCAGGGCATGTGAAGTCGCTACTTGTATTGCTTGAAATGTACAAACACGAATACACAGTGCAACAGTACAAAGGAGCATTAGGATGCTTCGGATTCAGTGCTAATACCTAAGGCTCAGACAAGCAAAGTTAATGCACTCTTACAATTGTTATGGTTTCTTTTGAATCTCTGTGGCTCAGCGGGACAGACTATGGGGCTTTCAGACTTGTTGGGATTTATCGCCGATGCGTGATGTTGACAGAGAGAGCATGGAAGAGTCGCTGCTCGCACAGCATTGATGTGCGTAGCCGTCCGTGCAACAGAACACAAGGGGAGCAGCAGAAGCCGTCGGCGGCACACTCTCGTAGAAGAAGGGAGGCAAAGACAAAGATCTCCCGTATAGACTGTTGGGGCAAGTGCTGTTAGTGAGCACCTATGAAGGCCGGCCAAAGTACATGAGGAGGTGGGTGGGTGGCCAGTACCACGCCCGTCCGCCTGTCTACCTAGTGGTGATGTTTACACGCTGCACCAGGTACTCATTTGAGGCTGAATCGATCTAGGGGAGGGCCCAGGACCGATTCAGATAATCATCACTGGTGTTGGTGACCGTGAACGGGAATCGAACTCGGGTCGCCAGCTTCGAGGCGCGCACACACAGACACACATCGGTGACGCGCGCGCACACACACCTGCAGGCAAACGGCCACGTTGACCCGGCAGCCGAAGGTGGTGCTGACGGCGCGCGCCGACAGCCCCAGATCTTTGAAGAGCTTGGAGAAGGACTGCGTGAGCGCGATCCGCGGTCGCTCCTCCGCCACCACCACGCACGTGCGCACGCACGACAGGTTCACACCCTTCGCCTGCACGCAAGGACAGCCGACAGGATGTGACCGCCCGTCCGATCGCCCGCCTGATCGCCCACCCGCCCCGCTATTGGAACGCCACTCTGCACTCAAAACTTCAAAAAAAATGTTTACAAACCGCAAGGTGGCGCAGAGGGAGAGGGTGCAACTCAATTCCTGGTTTGGGGTTGACGTGGCCTATCCAGCCAATCAAATCAGTGCTACACAGGTAAGGCCCACTGAGCTACGTAGCTCTTTTTCAGAAGCGACCTGGCTATCACAAATGATAGCTCAACGAAGTGGCTTATCACCATGTGGAAATTTACAGCAAGCCAAATACTCTGAACGCATGTCGCTAAATGTGGAGGGAAAAACTGGAGGTGACAGAGTCGCGGCCGACCCCAGGACCTCCTGTATAACAGGCGAGATAGTTAACATCTCGCCACCATCAACAATGGGCGTTCACCATTGTTGATGAATATGAATTGCCCGCAGAAATAGAAGAGTGGAATTTGCAACCACTACCCCACGGGGACTGCGAATGCTCATTTGAGCAGGAAACCACCATGGGGCTTTCAGTGATCACACGGAGATGCCTGCCTCTCTCTTCTCTTCAACCAGCCATGTGAATCGGACTCCTCACCGACCTCCCAAGCAAAGCTTTTATCCTCCTCTTCCATGCCCCACCTACATGTTGATAAACTCTGGAACTCATTACTTTCCCTGCAGTATGCTGTCAATCACTTACCACTCTTGTATCTCTCTTGCCAATGCTGATTGGGTTCACAATAGGCCTGGCCTTTTGTTAACAAATCCTCATTTGAAAATATTCACCCACGGACGAGCCCATTACGGAGAGCACCGTTCCATATGCCTGCTATGCAGAGGCACATCGACGTGTCAAACCCTTGTTAATTAAGGCCAACAAAGCGCAGGATTGGGGGGGGGGGGGGGAGGGTGATGGGAGGTGTAGGGTGGCGGAGGGTGGACCTTGAGTGTGTCCGTCTGGGCGCCCAGGCCGCGCGTGCACAGGTCCATGACGGAGTACGAGCAGAAGGTATCCCGCACGCGGTACTGGCTCACGGCCGACAGCCACAGAGCCGGGTTCGACTCCAGCTCCAAGGGCGGGATCAGGAAAGACTGGTGGCCTGCATATACCCTGCAGTGACACACGCACGCACGCACACAAAGCGAGCGCACACGAAAGCTTACTCGAGGCTGCCGTGTTGTCGCAGTTACACGATATCGTGCCAAGATTCTGTGTAATCACAGAGGTTTAGAGAAAGCAGTGGTGTGTCAGTAAATGAAGCGGACATTTTTTGGACAAAACAAAAAAATATAATTTAATAACCCAAGAGCTTAAATTAGCTTGAAAAGGTCATTGTGCACTGCTTGCATGCGAGTAGAGCAGACAGTCACATCCCATGCATTAATTTCACGTAACGTAGATTCACCATCCCAAGCTGCGCTATTGTAGTCAAGGCACAAAAGCTCAATCTAGTAACTTCTTACAAATTCACTGGAGCATCACGTTACACGGTCAAAAGACCATTGAACAGAACCCCCGGGACAATTATTTGCGGCGTTTACTAATTGTGACTTTACCTGCAAGGCCAAAAACCCTGCTACGTTAAGGATACCGGACATGAAAGCTCCGACAATCAACAGATTTAAATCCCTTTTTTATATTCAATGATTGGTGACCCTTAACGTGCCGCTCTGAAGAAATTATTTTCATCGGCTGCTCTCCGATGCAATTCAAACTGAGGATCTCTGCTGTGTCAGCTTTGTATAATGAAACATGCTTCCGGCACATCTGCTGCTGAGCCACCACTTTCTGGTCACAGTGACCTTCAAAAGTTCTTACAAAAATGCACGAAATTAAACATTTTCAGGCGGCAAATCCAATAAAACAGCGGTGGCGCTTGCCCTTGGGCGCCATGAGTAGACACACTTTATTTGTTTATAATGTCCGAGTGAGATGACAGACGAGATAGAGATGTAGTGAGACGAGAGAAGGGAAATACAGATGCGAAGGAATTTAAGTGAAATGAGAGATATGTAGACAAAATACAAGTATGGAATCCATATGATAGAATAGAGATACAGACCAGATTGCGATGTTAACGAAGATTTTAATTCGAGTTGATAATTAGTTCACTTCATTTTGTTCACGAATATGGGGACCCTTGAGCTATTTCGGGCCCTTAGTTTGCTTTTGCCTGTGGCCATCACTGAACAGAGGATGAGTATGGCCAACACTCTTAAAGAGTATCTTGTGCTCAGATTAAATGGGGCGGTTCCTGGCACAAGGCCCAGACTGCAGCTCTGCCGCTCTGTCAAATGTAATTCAATCCGTTCCATGCCACGCTACGACGGATCGTGCGGTCGATGCCGACAGCCCCCCACGCCCCCCAAGACGTCGGTGCAGTGCAGTGCAGGCACTGCTGGGGCCGGTCCTTACCCTGAGAGGCACCACAGGACGAAGCCCAGGCCGCAGTAGGGGTCGAGGCAAAGGGCCACGAGGCGCGACGGGTACAGCTCGCACTGCAGTTTGATGGCCTGGCACAGGGCGCTCGCTGCCGCGTGCGACATCTGCTCCGACACACAAGCACACGACGCGCGCCAGCGTCACTCTCCAGCACCTGTGACCCCCACCCCCCTCACCCATCACTGTCCCATGCACACAATCTGTATGCGTGTATGTTGAACCTCTTTCGCACCGCACGCAGCCAATCGTGCTAATGGGAGGTGCTCTGTTCACGCATTGTGCTTCAAGGATAGAAACCTCGTAATACCATTTAACAGTATTATTAGGTGACCTGTTTGTAATAGAAAACATTATTATGTGACCTGTATGTAACAGTGGCGATTGATAACATTGATAAAGATGATAAAACATGAATGAAAATTCAGACAAAAGATGTGTTGGCTCTTAGGGCCTCATTCATGTAGGAATTCTGGGCACCTGGGTCATGTCATTATGTATGTATGTTGAACTTCTTTCGCACTGTACATCGCCAACCGTGCTAATCGAAGGTGTGGAGCCGTGCTGATCGGAGATGAGGCAGAGACAAGGGCAGTGTGGCGCCAGGCTCGTGTGATTGTTGACTGGGTAGAGACGTGCACGGTGTGTGGTGCCTGACGAGGAGCAGAGTTTCCTCCAAGCGCCCTACCTTGACGCCAGCCAGGATCCCCGTGGTGGACACGCTGAAGTCCAGGTAGGCCAGCATCTCAGGCGTGGGAGCTCGGTAAAGCTGCTTGGGGCTCTTCCGTGGGAGGTCGTCTGTGCATGAAAGGGCAACACTCCTCTGTTTCCTCACAAGTGCCTTGGGTCGTTGGCTTACCATGAATCTTTAAACAAGGCAGCGTGGCATCTTTTTACAAGCCGCCAAAGGTTAAACGCAAGTGGAACTTGTTTCGTGTAATCTGCATATTCATTACAAGCGTTTTGCTTGTTCACAACAAAGGGGACACGGAGCCCTCTGACTGTACAATGTGTCGTAAAGGTATCATCGTTTTACAGCGGGCAGATGGCGAGCTGTTGACAAGTGTGCTTGCAATCAATTATACAGCAATTACATGTTTTAATAAATTAACCAAATGTCATCAGTCACTCCCAAAATGTTACCATTGCTGTCAAATGCTCTGATAAAACCACTAGCGAAGATCCTTCCAGAAGACAGTAGAGAGCTCACCAGTATCGAGAATTGGAGGCCAGGATTTGATGTCTGCAGCAGCAGCCTCCTTTGACTTGAGCAGTTTCGTGACCGCTTGGGTCGTGAGCACACACACCGACTTGCTAACCTGTGCCGCAAACACGCACACAAATGCACGCACGCAGGCAAGGCCATTCGTTGCGGTGGAAGACAAATTAATGTGAAACCTTAATTAATAAAAACTAATTAGGAATATCACCCCTTATAATGCAAACTGCCCTTTCACAAGAGGGATGTAATTGCGCCCAAATATTGACCCTACCATCTTAGACACGGGTCACGCGGAGAGTTTGCATTCTGTGTATTAGGCCGCATGTGCATGAACACAGTCATGAATCATCACCATCACTGTGTCAAAGGATTCTTAAAATCGCACGTGAACCGGTCATTTGGAACAAACCAAACCTGTGATAGTGTAGGTTTCCGATTGCTCATATCATTATTATCTTAGCATTATTATATCGGTGGCATTACAACATATTAAAACCAACTGTCCATAGCAAAAAAAATATTTGGCGGCTCCCAACGATACGCTGGAATTGAGATGCAGCTGCAAGTAGACTCTCCGTTAATCTAATTTGGCAGCAGGGTGGTGCAGTGGTAACACTTGCGCCTTACAGTAAGTAGGGCCTGGCTTCGATGACTAACAACGTGCGCTTCGAGTGTTTGGCTGCTATAAATTTCCACGTGATAAGCCACTTCGTTGAGCTACATAGCTCAGTGGGCCTTACCTGGTAAAATAAAAATAAATGTTTAGCTTACTTTAGAACAAAACACACTGCACGGAGATTGCGCTGGGATTCATGACGGGGCTGCTTTTTGACCGCGATGCGAGTGGACGAGTCGCCGTGCTCGCAGCGGGTGACGCACCTCGACGATCATGCGCACGGTGGGGAGAGTGCTGGCCAGGTTCTGCGGGTGGGGAGGCCGCACGGTGACCGGGACGCAGCCCGTGTACAGGCAGCCGTAGAATGCCGCGATCAAGTCGATGCCTGCACAGCCACCGCGCACAGCAGCACCCATCAGACAGAGCGACGACTACTACAAAACCGAATACAGTACAACATTCTTGCGTACAAAGATGCAATGCGGAACTGCCAACAACAATGAGCTGAGAGGTAATTGGATAGGAGTGTAGGGTCAATGTAAATGACTGAGTGGATTAAATGGTTTGTAAATGCAAGTTCTGGGCGTAAGTTCTGGGCACCAACCACTGCCTCACACGGGCGCCACGGTGACGAGATGTTAACTACCTCGCCTGGTATACAGGAGGTCATGGGATAGATCCCGACACTGACGCCTGTATAACTGGAGTTTCCATGTCTCTCTCTCCCCGTGGTCGCGTTGATTTTTAGGCGGGTCCTCTGGTTTTCCCCTCCACATTTAGAAACATGCTTTCAGAGTATTTGGCTGCTATAGATTTCCACATGATAAGCCACTTCTTTGAGCTATCCTTTGTGGCCAGGTCGCTTCTGAAAAATAGCTATATAGCTCAGTGGGGTCTTCCCTGGACAATTCAATTAAAATAGTTAATAGCAAATAGTTCCAATGCCACCCTAGCCATGTGCTGTTTCGCTAACAGCAGCTGCTCTTCGGTCTACAAGGCCAACTTGGATCTTCATCTTCCTCCGTTGGGAGTTGATCGCACCGGCCTATGGGCTGCAAAACAAATATCTCCCTCAACCGCGCGAGTTGGCACAGCACCTGGGGGGTACACCAGTGCGACGTGGTCGCCCGAGTTGAGCCGCCCCTTCTCCGTGAGCAGCGTGGACACCCGCTCGGCGCGCCTGTGCAGTTGCAGGCACGTGGCCGTCGCCATCACCAGGCCCTGTAAAACACCCGAGCCACAGAGGGGCACATGCTCGACACGTTACGACGAGCAGTTTTTAAGCGAGCGATGCAACGTGGGACTTAGGAAACGAATACGTGGCAGGCGAGCGATGAATGAAGAACACAGCAAATGCTGAACAAGTGGTGCTCAATGTAGACGAATAGCCAAGTGATTTGTGTGTTTGATATCAAGCCAACCAAAATGAGAGGCGGGTATTCATTAATCACAAGCGCCCCTGGGGATAATTATCTAAATGGATCATCTCTCTTCTCACCACTCGAGTCAAAGTGATTTCCTGCTCAAATGAACATTGAAACGGTGATCATCTCTTATACAGCCCTCAGTCAGTGGTGGAAATTCCACATTTCTATGGCAGGGGTGAGTCTACCAATTACACATGCATCGGGGATATCAATTAAACCTCTTACACAAGATTTGAAACGGTAATTATTTGTGCCATTGTCAAATTGTAAACAATTCCTCCACTAAATTTTGTGCAACTTTTGGTGCCCTGAATATATCATTGGTTAAGCAGCTTTTTCTTATAATAGCATTATTTATTTATTTACCCAGGATAGCCACACTGGCTCCAAATACTCTCTTCAGAAAAGGCCTGCAGACATTGGGATGGTTAGCCAAAAGCCATTACATTGTACATGGTGGCCCAAAACGGATTATTATATTTATTTTAACAAATCACGTAGGGTCATTTAATTTATTTTAACACTGACATCAAAACATTTTAATGTTTTATTCTTTACGGTAATATTTGATCGTGGGGTCACCTCAAATTCGGCGTTTACAAATCTTGACCAAGAACCCCGAATGAATTGAGACAACAAAACATAATTGATGAATATGTAATATTAAAAAAAAAGTCCTAAATTTATGTAAAAAGATCATTAATGCATGCATTAATATTAATCGAAGTAAGCTTGAACATTTAATAACATAAACCCTATGTGGTTTGTTAAATCAATAACAACCCCTATTTGCCCTGACTTATTGGGCCAGCCTGTATATTTTTAGCTAACGGACACAATGGGACTCATCACCCAGTTCTCGCACGGTTGAACAGGACGGGCTGAATGGTGAGTTTATGCTTTCACCAGCAACGCGGCGGTCAGGCAAAGGGGTCGTGTCACCTTTGCATTGATCAGCGTGAAGAGATTGTGGTCGGGTGTCGTCACAGATCTGTCCTGCAGAACCTCTGTCAGGAAGTTGAACTGTATCAACAAAGACCAAGCCACAGACAGCAGATTCCATTAGTTTTGTCTCAACAGTAAAGACAAATATCCCTCGTAAGGCCTTAACAGACTGTGGGGGCAAGTTCTGTTAGCGAGCACCTATGAAGGCCGGCACGGCACACGAGGGGGTGGGTGGCCAACACCACGCCCGGCCGCTTTTGTCTTCCTTGTTCAGATAATCGTCACTGGTGTTGGCCATGAGCAGGAATGGAACTTGCGGTGCTGGGTTTGTAGCGTAGCGTGTAACCACTCCACTACCGCTCTCCACAATACAGTAACACCAGTATCAGCAAAATATGCAATGTGTTTGTTAGATGGAACACTGAAACTGCATAAAATACATTATATTTTTTTAGGTGACAGCAGTAATGCAATTACACATATACATGAAGAAACGTAGCGAAATATGCCATGCTGCCAATGACGTGCAGATAGAGAATGAAGGGCAAAACATTTAATAGTTGTTTTGCAATTTCTGTTTGTGTTTATTTAACTTCATAAAATGTGCACCTCTGAGTATCCACAGAGTGTTTTCGAATGTTCATGGCAAGCGTCGTACCGCTAGTCATATCAGCACAGTTGATAAAGTATGCAAGCTTTTGTATTGTATATACAGTGTAATAGCCTGTATTAAGTGGGCCAATTGGCTTCAGGCATTATGGGAAAATATCTGGCTGAATTATTATTTTGGTCACACCCTTGTTTAGTTTCCAGGCTGATTGAAGCAATTGTGAGACGTTCATAACACGGGAAGAAGAAGAATATCACAACACCAGAAAAACGGAAAACTAAATGTGAAGGCATTGTCTTGAGGTGTATTATCACGCAACCGGCAAAATAACAGGAGATTTGCTAATGTCCCTAGAAGACTTTGTGGGTTGTTCAGCAAAGCTACCTCCTCAAAATGGGATGAGCCTGGATAAACTGAGACAGGTGGCAAAAAAACCCAGCTGTGACACAGCGAGTGAGGTGGGTGAGGTGGGTGAGGTGGACGGGGTGGTGGCTGTAGGGGTCACCTTCTTGGTGTGGTCATGCTCGTCCGAGTGGTTGAGTTCTCTCCCACAGGCCTGCGCGATGCGCTTGCCAGCCACCAGGCTGCCCACCATCATCGAGGCGGGACCCACCTCTGTGTGACGGGAGTGGGGCCGGCAGCGGCAGCAGCAGCGGCAGCAGCAGCAGCAGCGGCAGCAGCAGCAGCAGCAGAGGGCACGATGTGAGAATGGCAACGCAACTGGGCCCGGCAACGCACGAAACGAGGGAGCGGCGTGGCACGCAGCAGGAGGGGATCTCCTTGAGGTGACGGCACTCAGCCGTGCCACAAGGTGTCAGGGGGAAGCGATGGCATCTTGTATTCTTGTGTGTTACTCTTGATGATAGGGACAGAGCCTTGTGGGATTTTTTTTATTCGTTATTGTTTATTCCCCGTTTTTAAATTTATTTATCATTTATCAAAATAAAGTGAATGCCTTTAAAGCTGGGAAATAAAATATTTGTCTCTCCTATGGTCTCAAGATTGATTAAGCCGAGCAATCTGTCCTCACGCAGCTTGTAAATGGTGAGGTCACTTTTACACACCGAGTACTGCTCATTAATGTTCACGTTACTTAACCAATGGTGGAAATCCCACCATTCCATTCACGGAACAGCTACTGGTAACTTCTTGCAAACGTGGTACTCATTGTATAGGCCCTAGGACAGAAAAATGTATTTAACCGACCTCTAAAAAAAGTAATCTAAACTCGCAACCTTTGGACTATGGTCAGGCACGCTACAGGTGCCACCCAGCTGGTGTTAATCTCAGCTGCGGTGGTGTACAAGACAAGGGGGTCGGGTCCACACCTGGCTGCTTCTGCCGTGGCTTGGGCAGGTTGGTGACGCAGGTGTGGGGACACATGAGGATGTTGCAGGGGTGCAGGGCGCCCTCCAGGAAGCGCTGGCGGCTCTCCGAGATGTGGACCCCTCCCAGCGGACACTTGGGCAGGGTGTTGGCTGGCACCAGCGCTAGGCAGTACACGCCCACCTGGTGGATGCTGTCTATCGCCTGCAGCAGTGCGCGGCACACAGTAAAGGCGTGGAGCTCGATGAATGGACGGGGGGGGGGGGGGTTGCGTGCGCACGGAAAATGCGTAGCAACGTGTTGACTGTCACAAGGGTTTATTCGTGAAAAGGGTACAAGCAAAGGCTCTCTGTACGGTTAATCACAGAGCCTAGGGAGAAATAATGTACAGCTCTATACTAGGAAAGGCCCACTGAGCTATGTAGCTTTTTCTTTCGGAAGCGACCTGGCCACAAATGATAGCTCAACGAAGTGGCTTATCGTGTGGCAATTTACAGAAGCAGTGGAGGAAAAACCCAGTCGATCCGTAGAAAAATCCACGCGACCACGGGGAGAGAGATCATGTAATCTCCAAATTCACAGCAGGTGTCGGGATCGAACCTTTGACCTGCATATTATCCTGCCTCCTCTCAATTGCTTGCGCATGTGTATTTTATAATTTTATCTGCCTGTTGAATCCCTCCAAAACAATTCTTGAGTTACACTTATAGGTAATTCTACGTAGATTTAATGAGTTTCCTAATAAATTATGTTATTGCTATGTGTCATCACAACAAATATCCATTGCCAAATAAAAGTAAATGAGTTTACATTAGGGTTTTGCTTGATGATTGATTTGCTTTCAGGTTAGTTTGGGTGAAGGTTTTATTTGGAATAAGAGTTCCAAATTTGCTTTGCTTTAGTACTGGGATCATAATCAGATAATTGGGTTTTGGGTAAACATCGAGGTTAGAGATCTGGGAAGACACCAACAAGTGGGGTGTGGTATAAGGGGTGGTGCATGGATTATACTCAAGAGGGACAATGGTGGTGATGTAACAGTGAGAGAGTTCACCTGCAACACCCGACTCATCCACTGGAAGCAGTCGTCCTCGGAAGCCTCGGGTCTTTGCTCGGCCACGACGACAATGCGGTCGTCTCTCAGCACGTTCACCGAAAACACGGCGATCCTGAGAGCACCAACACACACACGAAACGACACTCGGGTTGCAGTGTGGCACAGCACGCAGCCACACACCACAACACAACACGGCTATACAACACAGCCTACGGCAATGTAAAAATACGTGATGCAAAAAAAACACAATATAATTTTTTACATTTCATCGGACGGTTTGGAATATACACCAGCGCAGCAACGTCAAGTTAACACGTGATATGCAAACGATGCGGCACACAATGGAGCGTGCAGGGATTTAACAATGCACTCGGATACAATAAACAGTTGCGCATAGTAACACAATGCTGCAACGGCATGAAGATAAACAAATAAAAACACCACAATGCAATAAATAAATTAAAACGTCACAGAGTGCACTGCACTATACTGTGCAGCATAAAGGTTTCCGAAGCAATACAGCGCACCCATTGATGGAGAAGAGCACACGGCGAGTAGTGGCGGCACCAAGGGCTGGCCAGTAATGTCATGAACCACGACACAAACTTTTGATTTAAAGCTTTCGTGACTGCAGGGATTCATACTCTTGGTTCTTTCGGTAAAGTCACGTAGAAGGGAAATAAAATAATAATAAAAATACAAAACAATAAAATTCTCACGACGTGTCCACGAGCCCTCAAGGAAGGTAACAGCCAAGAAAGTGTGAAGCTCAACTTGCTCGGGAGTTTGTGTGCAGTCATGAGTGAGTGGACCGAGACCAATCATCAAACCTTCTGCACATGTGAACCTGGTTTACCCATGGATGGCCACCCAGATTAAAAGGGAGGATCTCAGCCGTGCTGCCTCAGTGCTCCGACGAAAGGATTAGCCCCAGTAATAATTTTCACACAAAGCACAGTGTTAGAAAGCCCTGCACCCAACGGTTATGCAAAAAAAATCTTTAAGCGTTGGTGCTGTAAATGTATGTTACACAATGAGAGTGCGAATTCAGTAATTCGTGGATAATTAAAGTGCACACGAAGCATCGCTACCAACGTTCAATCGGTCCAGCTTGTAAAAACGTGGCCATGAAAAGCTGCTGGATATTGCATCTCCTGGTGCTAGTGGGGTGCCACAGAGGCGAGATGTTAACTACCTCGCCTGGTATACAAGAGGTCTGGGATTCGATCTCGACCCCGAGCCGTGTATATTTGGAGTTTGCATGTTCTCATTGTGGTTGTATGGATTTTTCTCTGGGTCCTTACATTTCTCTCCACATTTAGAATCAATATGCATTCCAGATGGCCGCAGAAGTGCATCTGAAAGCAAGCGGTGCAGTGACCATCTTTACTCTTTGGTTCTTTCGGTAAAGTCACGTAGTTAGAAATATAATAGATCACGACGTTTCGATCGCCACACAAGCAATCGTCTTCAGACGATTGCTTGTGTGATTGCTTGTGTGGCGATCGAAACGTCGTGATATATTATTTTTCTACCTACGTGACTTTACCGACAAAATCAAAGAGCATGGATTCCTGCAGTCACGAAAGCTTCAAATCTAGAGTGACCATCTTATTCACTGGCTTGCCAAAAGCGACTGCGAGGATGACTGGAGTTCGCGTGATGGTTTATGCTCCTTGACGAGATCAGCAAGGTTTTGTAATTCATTTGTGGCAAGCACGTTGCATGTAATGAGTGCGACCTTATAACGTATTCGTTCGGCAACCGGAAGCCAATGCAACTCGGCGAGCACTGGACGGACATGGTCAGATCTTGCAGTACCCGTCACGTTGGGTGACCTTAACGGGAATTTCTAATCGTTAAGATTAACTGGGCGGCTAGTGGAAGGATGGAGAGAAACGAACACTGGCCTCGCGCCAGTTCGACAAGGGAGACACTCTTTGGTGTTTGAGCAAAGTTACAAGACTCGTTTTTTTTTTTGGACGCGTGTAAAGAAAGACAATTGCATAAAACAGTGGCTTCTACACATTTCTAAAGAATTGGATTTCAGGTCACACAGCGCTTGGCCATAAACCGGCTGAGTGATGGTCAGGCACAAACAATTGGCCTGACAACGGGAGACCAATGGTGGCCAGCGTCCCATTAAAAGCCATTATTAACGACTAAACACCACAGCAATCGCCAATGATTAACGGTTGCATAGAGGACTATTGACTTTGATGGGCCATTATAGGTCTTGTTTTAACCTGAATGATACATTCACTTACACTTATGTCACTTAACAAGCAAGCAATTAAACAACTCAGTGTTTTAATTTTCAATACCATTAGACTCACTAAATGTTTAGCGTAATTAATTAGAAAAAGGTAAATAAATCAATGTGGTCGTCACACAAAGCGCATTCACAAATAAAATGCAGCCTCCTCACTCGACTATATGTTGATAAAAAAAATACATCTATCAATGGGTTTTATTTCATTGCATATTAATGTATTTATGTACTTATTTTAACTATGCATTTGGTAACATAAAATACATGTTTTCATCATTCAATTATCACCACACTAATTTTCACTTTGTGATAAAAAAAAATGTTGGTTGCAAATGTTTTATTCTGTGTGCCACACAGTCAGTGATGGCGTTAGCAAGTGTGGTGTGATTTGTCGAGCCTGGGTCTGCTGTTTGGCATCTCAGTGTACGAGTACGCGAGCGCATGCGTGCGAGCATAGGAGTGAGAATGTGCGAGAGTGAGGGAGTGAGTGAGCGTGTGAGCATGTGAGTGAGTCAGCGAGGGAGTGAACCAAGCAGTTAGCCAGCGAGGGAGTGAGTGAGCGAGTGAGCATGTGAGTGAGCGAACGAGTTCGCGAGCAGGAGTGAGCAAGCGTGTGAGTGTACGAGTGAGCGAGCGTGGGAGTGTGCGAACAATTGAGTGAGAATGAGTGAATGAGCGTGCGGGTGAGTGTACGAGTGAGCGAGCGTGCGAACAATTGAGTGAGAATAAGTGAACGAGCGTGCGGGTGAGTGTACGAGTGAGCGAGCGTGCGAGTGAGTGTACGAGTGAGCGGGCGTGCGAGTGAGCAAGTAAGCATGTGAGTGAGCATGAGTAAGCGAGTGAGCGGGTGAGCATGTGAGTGAGCGAGCGAGTGAGCATATGAGTAAGCGAGCGTGCGAGTGAGCGTGTGAGTGAGCGAGCGAGTAAGCGGGTGAGCGTGCGAGCGAGCGTGTGAGCGGGTGAGCGTGCGAGTGAGCGTGCGAGTGAGCGAGCGTGTGAGTAAGCGAGCGTGTGAGTGAGCGAGCGAGTGAGCGTGCGAGTGAGCAAGTGAGTGAGTGAGCGTGCGAGTGAGCTCACCGTCCACGGTACACCAGCTTGACGGGCTCCACAGCCAGTGCGGTGGCGATGACGTCGTCGGCGCTGTGCCTCCGGCCTGCGACCATCATGAGGCCGTCCGTCTTGCCCACGGAAAACATCAGCCCGTTCTAGAAGCACACGCAGGCGTGGCACCGCCATCGTCATCATCGTTTAACTTTAACACTGCTCCCAATGTGTAATGAAGGCAATCGGAATTACGATTAGTATGCAGCATCAATATCCTAGAACAATCGTCAAGGTTTATAAAACAGTAAAAGTAGTAAAATAATGTCTGTTATTTTACGAGGTTTATAAAGACACATTAGAAATTGTGTAATGGGCACCCTGGGAAAACAGAATAATAATCTTTCGATTTAAAGCTTTTGTGACTGCAGGGATTCATATTATTCTTGGTTCTTTCGGTAAAGTCACGTAGAAGGGAAATAATACAATTATAAAAATAAAACAATAAAATTCTCACGACATTTCGATTGCAACACAAGCAATCATGATCAGGTGTGAAAACCACGGCAAGAAAATAAAAAAAAGTGGCGGTACTAACGTTAAGAAAAAATCGCCACTTTTTTCAAATTGTCTTGCTATGGTTTTCACATCTGATGATGATTGCTTGTGTTGCAATCGAAACGTCGTGCGAATTTTATTGTTTACTTTTTATTATTATTTTATGATTTCCCTTCTACGTGACTTTACCGAAAGAACCAAGAATAATAATCTGTTTACACTTTAGCGTCTTGGGATGCAGTTCAATTTAGACACCATAACCCAAATTGTTGCATATTTATAACTATTTCGTAAACTCTTAACGAGGGGGACAAGGATACCAACATGTAATTAAAACATTTTATTTGTTGACTTAAAAACCTACTTTACATTCGAGGAAATGCGATGGAAATTCTCCAAAAGAATTACCCAAAGTTGGCACAATGGCTCTGAATTGAGCACGCCGACTCGACACCCGCTCCCCTGACTGCCTGACACGCGCACTGCTGTAACACCGTATGTGCGTCATTATTACAGACAATTGGCAAATTGAGACGTACAGGCCCGAGGAAGCCGAGCAGTCCAGTTCTGATGAAGGGATACTGGCTGACGGGAGACCCCGTGGCACTGATAGGAAACACCTGCACGCACAGACCAGCACAACACACAGACACACACGGCAGGACTCAGATTTCCCGACCAGCTCGTATTGAAACTCGAAATGCAAATCACTGCTGTAATCCATTTCTGTACAAAACACGTGGGATTGGTGGTGGCGGCAATAGAAACTGGCAGAATTTTTCAACGCAGTATACAAATAAAGGTTATCGTGTCTGTGTGTGTTTTATATAAATAAGAGTGGTAGTGCGCTAGGAACCTAGTGATCTGAGTTCGATGCCTGCTCACAGCCAACACCAGCGACTATCTGAACTGGTCATGGGCTTCCCTTCGGTCGACTTAGCCTTAAATGAGTACCTAGTGCAGTGTGTAAACACGGCCACGAGGGAGACAAAGGCGGCCTGGCATGGTGCTGCTCAGCCACCCACTCATGTGCCATATCAGCCTTCATAGGTGCTCGCTATCCCCAAAAGTCTATTCGGGCTATATGGGGGGGGGGGGGGATCTTTGCCTGTTTATATTGAGATCTTTTGTGCAAGATTTTGTGAAATAATGTAACAGTTAACATCGCTACATAATACACAAAACATGCCAATGGCTGGACTGCTGCAAGTTAATCGTGTACGCTGATATTCAACGTAAAATTGTAAAAGAATAAAATTCAAAAAGACTTGTCACGTTACGTGTGTGGGCATCTATATATATAAAATCGCAAATCTGTCTGTCTTTCTGTGTGTCTGTCTGTCTGTGTGTCGCCGGACCATACGCAGTTTCATTGGACGAAATGTGAGGGATTTGCGAGACACGATTGGTCCGTTTGGTTTTCCACGGCGGTTGCCCCTGGCAACGGGTAGCTACGCATTCGCTGCGGGGTGGACGCCATTTTTAATTCCCGTTAAAAATATGCGCACGCATTAACACGCGACTCTGAGGTAAATTCATCAAAGTTTCACGTCCTCTTCACTCCCCCCCACCCCAATGTGTGCAATTACTATTATAGGGTCGGTAGATAATAAAATTATAGCGATTAGACAGTATTATTGTAGCGCGGGGGGGGGGGGGGGTAACGGCCCCAGTACCCAGCCTCAGCTGGGTGGGCAATTTAGGCGAGGCCGGAGGCTCTGCACGGTACTAGGCCTCGACACCCCACCACACTATAGGCCGTACATATTACTGCACAGCGACCGAGGAGATCGTGGCTGGGGGGGGGGGGGGGGTAGAAGCCCATCTGCGTATATATGTAAGGTTATTAAGAAATATATTTTTCACCCGGGCAACGCCGGGTACTTCTGCTAGTGTCAGTATAAAATGTATGCACGTATATAATTGATCATGACATGGTAAACGAGCCACCACGGACAATAATATATCTCGATATTTTCAACAAATGCGGGACCTGTTGCTGTTGAAGCACTTTTTTTGATTGACATCACCGCGGTGCAGCTGTGTATTGAACCGCATGTGAGTGACTGCAGGTGACATCATGAGCGTGCTACAATGATACACACTTGACCACTGCAATCAAGCAGAATTTTTCATCAACATCGCATCAGACTCGTGTAGGACAGAAAGCTCACAGGACATGCTGCAAAGGTCCAAACCTACAAGAGCTGTTTGTTTGTAATGTTGCATAGTGCTTCAAGTCAAGCACTCATGTGTTTTGCTAGCAAAAAAAAACACACCACACGTGTGATGAACACACAAGTTCAATTACAAGCCTTCACCCTCCTCTCCATGGCTGACATGACTTTGCAGGCACGAGGCGGGTAGCATCACCTCGCCTCCACATCCCATCCCGCTCTCGAGTCCCCGGGGAGCCGGGGAGAGTGAGACTGCCGCGGCAGGGATAGCGGGGGGCGGCAGGGACAGACCGACCTCAAAGATGCTCTTGGTGATGCCGGGCAGGCCGTAGTACGTGGAGGCTGTGGATCGGGAGCTCACGCAGATCTCTCCGATCTCGTCCGTCCGGCAAAGCTGGGGAGGCCCATCCGGCTTGACGACGCACATCAACGCTGTCGCCGCCAGCAGAGCACGCCACAGCATGTTGGCATTTGGGCATGGAGAACCTTCAAAGTGAGCTGTTTTTTTTATTTTACTAGGTAAGGCCCACTGAGCTATATAGCTCTTTTTCAGAAGCGACCTGGCCACAAACGATAGCCCAAAGAAGTGGCTTATGTTGGCATTTATAGCAGCGAAATACTCAAAAAGCATGTTTCTAAATGTGGAGGGAAAGACCCACGCGACCACAGGGCGAACATGGTCGAGATCGAACCCACGACCTCCTAAATACCAAATAAGGTAGGTAACATCTCACCACCACAGACACACAGCCTTCAATTGTTAACTTGCATTCATGGAGCGTGAAAATATAGCTGTGTGAGGAACACACTACATTCTGTATATTCACGACACATTTAACTTTAACGTGTAATTGATACACTGCACGACCACTCAATTTGGTCACACAAGTAGCGCAACGTTTTTAACAGAACACAATTCAATATACAGTAAAACCTTGGATTGCGAGCATAATTCGTTCCGGAAATGTGTTTGTAATCCAAAGCACTCGTATATCAAAGCACTCGTATATCAGTTGTGATCACGTGACGCTCAGCAGACAAAGCGTATACACGTACTACTCGTATTGCAAGACCTCGCTCGTTTATCAAATTCATATTTATTTACATGTTTTTCTCGTCTTGCAAAACACTCGCAGACCAAGTTACTCGCAATCCAAGGTTTTACTTTACTCTATATTCATCAAAGTGAATTGGTTCTTAATCCAACAGGATCAGAGTATGTTTTTTGTTTGCATTCTGACCACAAGCATTGTGATTAATGCAGACATGATACGTTGTAAAAGGTTTCATTTTGCTGTTTACACATCTTAACACCTGTTTTGTTTGCCAGAAAAAAGGGGAAAAAACAATTATTATATTTTGGTACTTGCAAAGGATATTTGATTTTTTATATTTTTTATTTTCATCATCACATCTAAGGGACAAGCAAGTGCAATTCCATGACAGATATGAGACATAGGCGAATAAGAGCTTCATAGATCATCAGATTCCTCCAGTATAAACAAAGATTCTGACACAGAGATGGAGGCAGCCACTCACCACCCGGCATGACGTTGCCGGAGTCTTGCACCGTGAGCACGGAGAGCTTCTCCTCCGAGTCGGCCCGGATCACGCCGAAGCTCAGGCCGTGCATGGAGAGGACGCCTCGCCCCGTGGGCCGGCTGCCCTCTGCACCCGGCCTGCACAACCACACGCACGACAACGACGATGATGAGCAACGCCAAAGCCTCGGGGCTCACTCTGCCTGCTGATCTTAAAATAATAGCATCATTATCAGCTATGATGTATCCACTGACACCAATCACGGGAATCGGCCTCCCAAAGCCGTTGCTACCTTTCAGGGTCTTGCAAAACCAAAATCCAACGAGGTCTGCTGGGGAGGGGGGGGGGTGGGTGGGTCTTCTGGATGGGTTCTGCAGGACGTTGCTGATGTTGACGAATTCCAACATCGTCCAGTGGGTGGCAAAGTCGATGGTATAAAACAAAAAGCTTCCGCGCATAAAGCAATTTTCATCGCTCGATCTCCACGGTTGACATCGTCTTTGGCGTGTTCGCTTCTTCGGCTGCCACTCTGGTTCACCGGCCATCAGCCTTTTCAGTAACATGCCCTGCCAAAGCTGACGTAACTTTCTTAGTTGAACAATGCAGGCTTTCGAGACCAATATTATCCATTATAGAGGTTTTTTTGGGTTAGATTAAGTAAATATAAATGTGTTGTTAAACCCACTACCTCCAGACCCAGCCAATTAGTAAGGTTTGTCATGCAAACACAACAACACATTGGCATGTTTTGTAACTAATTGGCATGTTTTGTTTACGTGAGAAACCTTACTAATTGGCCGTCGGGTGGTGGCATGTTTAACGACATATTTATCTTTACGTGATCTAACCCAAAAAACCTCCATGGTTAGCTTTCTTAAATCAAGTCAACATGATGTCAATGTCCGGTTTACTAAAAGTGTGTATAATTTACACACGTAATACTGTATATTCAAAACAAATTCAAATCAAGCCAAAATAAGATTTTATTTCATGCTCGGATACGCAAGTTTACTTCGTGTGAAAAGCGCAGGTGGAACTTGAGAAAACAGTAACGCGCGTGTTTACCTGCGAATAGCCACCGTGAGGCCCTCTGGAGAGCTGGCACAGGGACAGATAGCATCTGGCTTCAGTCCTCTGCTTTGGAAAGTGTTCAAGAAGGCATCGCAGGATGAGACAGACCCTGCAAAACAATAAAGAAGATCGCGTGCTGTTGCCAAAGCGAAAACACATTCTCATCACAAACCGCTGCGGCGCTTTAAGCTACGGGGCACGCGGGGCATGACGGATGCTTGCTCGCTCTGTTTGTAAAAAACTCAAATCCTCTCCGGGGTTAAGAGGAGCCATCCCTTGTCGGCCTCCGTGGATCAACCCCATTGATTAGTTAGGAGCGGAGCATGCGTGCATGTCGATTCCCCAAACGGCTGCAAGCCCGCGATCGGCAGTCCGAGCACAGCGAAGAGTCAAGCACATTTGACTGAGGAGGAGCGTGGTCCCACAGGATTAAGCATGGCAGGGCCTTTGAGGTGCGTGGGCCCAGCTGGCTCATAGCACTCGCCGCCAGTAACAAAACACATCGACCCGCTCGCGGCATTCGGGAACCCCCCCCACCCCCGCCAACAAGCAGCAAAATCGTATACCCTTCTAACCAACCTTGTAATTGTAACGCAAAAATGAATGGATTTGATTAATAAAAAAATTTCAAGGCTGATTATGAATATTCCAGCATACATGAATTTCATGAAGGATTATTGCATTTTGGATTATAAAGTATGGCCTGGGAGATCAAGGCCATCTGCAGCACCAGGTCATCAGCAGTGACAATTTCAGCAACAACAAGAAAAATATTAACTCATCTGCGCCCCATCATGCACACGAGACAATCAATCAAAAGTGGCGATGCTCTGAAGCTCCTCCAGATGGCCAGCATTTGCAAAACAAGAGGCTGCTCTTCCACTCTCGCACCACGCAGCCTGGTGACCTCATGTGTGGGTTTTGTGTTCAACAGCATCATGAGGAGGAATCACAGTCCCCGGGTCTTCAAAGTTTAAATGTCTCACTGCTCAAATGAACATGGGATGGTACTCATGGCTACCGCCAACCATGAGCCGGTCGTAGAAATGTCACGTTCTCAAGGCAGGGACCAGTCACTCCATACTTAAACGTACTGCTCTAAATTGAAAACTTATTTCTTTCGAATCGTTTTTTTGTGTGCTTAGTTTGTTGTCCTTTCTCAGCACCTCTGATTAGCATGGTTTGCTATGTACAGTGCAAAAGAAGTTCAACATACATAATACACTGCTGAATCTTAGAACACATAAAATGCTTTTACAATAACAATGGGAATGTTTAATGATTAAAGCCCAACAATTGGTCACGTATCAAAATATGTAAATGAAACAGGGAAACTACAGTTACTTCTATTAATCTCACTAAGCCATTATCATATCACTGCGAAATATCTGCAAAATTGTTTAAAAGATAAAGGCCCCATTTGTAATTGCCAGATGTATTAGGTAAGGTTGGCATGGCATGAAAGCATAGCTTAGATCCCCTCATTACTCACACCTATACTTAGTATTAAACGTATTAGTATTAAATGTATTCTTACATTTTTTCTTTATGCATTGGCTATTCATTAACACAATAACAAATAATTGTAATTTGCAGGGCAAAAATGCAAAAGCACGTAAAATGCTTTAACATAATATATTGACCAGAGCACGAAACAGAACCAAGATAATACGTGCAGTATTTCCAGCACATCTCATAAAACAACACTAACACGATGTGTATTGCTTCTGAAGGCAAATCAGAGGAAATGGAACTTGACTCTGATGCTCGGTGAACTAATCACGTTCATAGAGACAAAGCAAAGCACTCGCTCGTGTCTGTAATCAGACCACCCCATTTACAGACTGTCCTCGGGCGGTCACAGATTTTAATTCTCACACAATAGCTACTTAGAATTCAGAGAACGCCTGCTGGAGAGAGGCATAGTATGGTGCTGCAATACAGCAAAGTGTCAGGGAAAACTGGTCCCAATTCCTACGACATGAAAATTTCGCTCGTTTAAGAAAACACCGCGGGTCTAGAAGATCGTTACTCGTGCAGTGTAAAATGAGCTTAAGCACCAGCGTTAAAAACATATTAAAAATATTAATCTTCAACTGTACCCTTCAAAGGACAATCATTTTTAGAAGGATAGCTGCTCATGTGCTAGGTTTGGACAAAATACAACAATTTCTACTCGGCAGAATGTCTTACACGAAAATAAAAACATTGATAATATTGCAGTTGCCTGTTTTGAGAGGGCAGACTGCTTTGGAGGGAAGGCGTTTGACGTTATTCACAATACAAACAAGCACACCAGGCCGCACTGGATTGTGCACCTTGCTGCAATATGCTCATGTCACAGAGTGCCAAGCCGGTTGATGTCTGTGCAACCCGTAGGGTGTATTGGCAGCCTGTGCTCACACTACGTTTTTGCAACCCCATTTGTCTGCAAATCACGTGATGCAAAGTGAAGCGATCGCACTTAAAATGTGTCCCAGCATCGCGGTGCAGCCAGTTTTTAATCCAGAATTCACACACAAATGCATGACTGTGCAAGAATGCTACTTTCCATTTTCTATACAATTGTCAAATATAAAAAAAAATATTCCTTTTGTTTTGAACTCAGATCAGAAATATTTCCTTTGTTGCACGGCCATCAGGAGCAACATCAAGCACTGCACTGAAAATGAAAAGAGTGTGAGGGCATCTGTAAGGCTAATAACTTACAGCCCTTTGTCAATCCACTGCTGGACAAAGGCCTCTCCATGCTGTGTGGGTCACAAGGTGTTTGGCTCGATCAAACTGCTTGCAGTATGCCGGACACTCCCACGATAATAACAACAACAAAAAAGCTTTCTCTGACAACTCTGTCGGCAGGCATCAGGAGGTTTTACTGCATCGCTATTGGCGCAGTGCTGGGCTGGTGGGTGGGTGGGTGGATTGGGGTGGGGGGCGGCACGGGAAATGGTCAGGCTGCCACGACATCTGCCGGAAACACTCACAGGGGTTGGCCCCGTCGGACACGACGAGCATGCGCAGGGAGCTCAGGTTGACCTCGCGGTGCTCGCGGTGCGACATCATGGCCCAGTGCATGTCTCGCGACTTGACGGTGGCCACGCCGGCTGTGGGGAGGGCGCAGCATGGCCGGAGCACAGCACAGCAACAAACGGCAATGCACAGATGAGATGCCGCATCACAGAGGCCGCACTGCTTAGGTTTTATGTGCCGCTAACAAATCTCAGATCTGTTGATTCTGGTTTACTGCTCGTTATGATTCAACAAAGGCCACACTTTATTCTGCGGGAGACACGGAGCTTTTTGCAGCCAGGCTCCGCGATTGTGGATTTCTTTTCCGCCTCGGTCCATGAGAGAATCTGAGTATGTTACACTTTTTTAATCGTGTCTTAAAACTCACCTGTTTTTACAATAGGCTTTCTCCGTAACTTAGGCTTCATGTAAAGCCCTTTGAGGCCTTGTGCGAACTGCGTTATAAGATACCGAGTTTAAAAATATTACTATTACTCCATTGGGCGTGCAATTGCGGTAAGTGAATATACACTTGAAGGGTTTTTTTTTTTTACAAAATGCACCCAATTTTAAATACTGTAGTAATGACACGCATTTGATATGATAAACTGTGACGTAGACTAACCCAAAAACAAACAAATGATTTCCGTTCACCCATTGAAAATGCAAGACTAAATAGTTTTGATAGCAGTGGTTTACACAGCACCGTGTTTAAATAGCGGCATCCGCTGTAAGCAACATATTCTTACGTAATGCATGTGAGGGTTGCCATTATCACACTAAAAGTTAAATAATCGGTTGCTTCAGAGAAAATTTGCCTTTTACCCTCAAGCCAAACAATATTAACCCCCTCCTTCCACAAGAAGTAAAAACAAGAAAATGTTGTAATATTCATATAAAAGTAAGCATTTTTTCCCCCTTCGCAGCAAAAAAAAACAATCCATATTTAAAAGAGTACAGCGTGAACCGGCGAATGCCAAGCGACGATGCATCGCATGCACTGACAGGCAAATTTGTCTGCAAAGTGAACGATGGTGCCCTGCCGCCACCCCTTTCGCTGGCGCAGTTGCGCTCCCTTTCCACAGCGGTCACCTGCAGGCACAAAGGCCCACGGCGGAGAACGGCGGCTGCCAGCCACTGCGCTGCAAACAGCAAGTGAGCGTACGGTCATGAACGGGAGCGCTAGTCAGCTGTTGTGCGAGGCCTTCGGGCGTAGCTTGACAGATGCGGTGAATCGCTGCTCAAAGGCTGCAGAAGAATTTGGCTGAAAATGTCCCTAGAGCGGCAGTTAGTGGAGAGCCCATGTCACCACACAAACACTCGTGGGATGATACATCAATACAATCCACATGGGATACTGGAATGTAAATGAAAGCATCATGTCAGAAGACAGACGGCGATTGTAAGAGTCTTTTTGATAGATCACTTGATTACAAAACCTAAAAAACCAGTAACATTTAATGAAGAATGATTGCAGCAACACACAGTTCGAGCCAAGTTGACTCAATAAAATTGACATTACGATGCGAAAGAAGTAATTTTTTACAGTGCCCTGTTGTTAATTTACTTTGCGTCCATCTGCACAAAATAACATCCAGAAAAATGATGACAGTAGATTTGTAAATTTACCAAATGGTGTCAAAGGTATTTTTGACAAAGATGCAAATTGTTTGCAATTGCCATTAATTAGAAAACGCCCTCTAATGATCTTACGATTGCGAGTAAAGCGCTGTTATAGATTTTTAAGCGGAGTGGACTTCACATAAAACAACTCATCTAATTATTATTACTACTAATATGATCGCAGTGTTTCATGGTGAGTGTGCCACGATGGGAGTAGGTAGCGACGGAAAGGTGTGCACCGAAATCCGTACCTTTAAACTGGCACACCTTCTGGATCCAGGAGAGAGGATTCGCCTTCATGAGGGCGTACGGCACGCACACCACGTGCACCATGTTCATCACGCTCTGCACACACACACGACGCATGCACGAGTTTTGGCCCACCCTCCCCTACCACCTCCGCCGATCGCACTCACCCACAAGGGGGGGGGGGGGGGGGGGAAACTTCTCTCTGACTTCATTAGTGGCAGTCAAATGTACACCCAAGGCAAGCTCTCAACACACAGAAAACATCAAGGGCCAAAATTTGGCAAATTGGAATATTACCCTAAATAATTCATCTGGAAAGAAAAGCTCCTGCCCCAGTGCGGGGCTGGCAATCTGTTAAGATGAAAAGTGACATCATTGCAGGGCTATCCAACAAAGATATAGATTTAAATGTGCTTTGGGAACAACCCTTTGATTTTTTTAAAGATTAACATTGGACTGAGTAGTTCCAATCTTGGCTTGAGTTGACAGAACATTTAGCCAGAAATAATAAGCTAACATCTGTGAAAATACATTAATAAATAAAAATGTAGTTCATTTATAATATAGTATATTAAATAACGTATCTATATATATATATATACACAACTTTACTTTTACACGTGCAACATTTATGTACAGAACTTGGTACAATGCATTGGGTGCAAAGTCTGTGCCAAAGTGCCAAACCAACCTCTGGAATTTAGTGCCATGGGGAACCCTGATTTAGAATGTGACGTTTGGGTGCCGAGCGCTAAGAGGGCATCAAAACACAACGGGTTTGGGGTTGGCACAATGTGGCATGTGTGGGATGTAGCTGCATAGGTCTGTGATGGTTGTGCTGAACAGCTCTTCGAAGTGTTTCATAATGTTATGGCAGCTTCTTTGGGAACTAAATTTAGCTTGTGAAAAATCTCCGACACGCGGTCGTAAAACCAGAACAACACATCAAAGTGTGCGGGGGGTGTTTGTGGCCGCAGACGTCAGGGGTGTGAATCTCATAAAGTGTGAACATCATACCTGTATGTTAACTACACACAAGCCAAGTATCCACGGAGTTTGCCTGTTTGTAGGACTGTCGAATGGCAATCAACTGTTGTTTTCAGTACGGAGCCAGTGGTGGAAAACGCCAATTTCTGTGGCAAGGGAGCGTTTATCCGTACGGCAACCACTGTTGACTCCTCACATAGTGATGTCCGTTTAATCGACCGGAGAGGAATTTGAAATCACATTCGGAAGGTTGTAATTGCAAATTCCTTTGGGGGGTTGATAAAAATGAATACCACTTTGTGTTGTACCCATTCTCCCACACATCACTTCACCCCAGCTGTATAGGTGGTGTGGTAGAGCAGCGGTTCGCGCACAGCGCAATGAACCAAACAACCTGAGTTTAATTCATGGTTACGACTAACATTAGGGGTATGTTATATCTGGGTCGGTCTTGTAGAACCACCAGCCTTCACCAGCCCGCATTAACCAGCATGGGGAAGTATGGTCAAACAACAACTGACAAGGTGTGGGGAGGCCTTCATCCAGTCGTAGATTCACAGGTGTAAATGATGAGTAACTAATTTACTCACGGTTAGGACTCCATGCCATAGTCCCACGTCCCTTTTGAAATCCACGACGTTAATGAGGATGTCACCTGCACCAGGTCAGGAACACAACGTGAAATAATAATAATGCAGCATTCCACATTTAAAATATGTTTAAACACAACTTACATGACAAGGATGAATGTAATAGTGTATAGATTGTTCTATAAGTAACATTCAAAAATGCAACCTCCACAACAAGCTTAGCTTTAAAGTTTTGCCGAACAACAAAGGACGGACAACCTCGGTATGTGTCTAAAAGAGAAAAGATGTTTGTATTTTGGTTGCATCTTTGTCGTTAAGTGCACACACTATCAATATTGTCCAAGAGCTGGTACAGATAAAGAGAGTTGACTGTTTCTATGGGATCATTTTTGCCAGGATAAAGATGGTGAAAAAAAGAAAACGCTTTAGCCTATCCGGCAAGAATACAATAGGTGTCAAGATGTTCAATCACAAAATCGACACCCATCACAAGGGATCAAGTCTGCGGTAAACCATGCAAACAAAAAATGCTTTGATAATGTATGCATTGTCCTTGAACCTGGTACAGGCCAAACCGTTTCAAGGACAATGCATACATTATTTATCGAAGCATAGTTGTGCAGGTTAATGCATTAAGCACTTTAAAAATAAATCTAAAAACTTACTTTGTAAATTTTATTTTAAATAACATTCTCTTAACGTGTTATTTGTTATTATGCCTAGAAATTTGTTACGTGGACTTCATTTTGCCTACAATTTCACTTTCATTGTTCGTGACTGTATAGCATTATGTATTGCATTTTTTTGCACGACTAGTGCTATAGAAACAAAGTTTGATTGATTGATTTGATACCATGTGAGAGTTGAATGTGCCTGCGCACATATACGCGCGATTGAAGCACTACAACAAAGTGAACAGCAAAACAAAGGTGCAGAGTCCAGATAATCGAGGCCATTGGCTTCGATCTGTGGGGGGGCGAGTGGAGGAGGGGACTGGGGAGGGGACGGGAGGGGTTGAGGGGATGGGAGGGTGGGGGGGACTGGGGAGGTGCTTGCGATGCTCACCCTCCGTGTACCCGCACACTTGTGTGAGCGTCTGGCAGTGCGTGAGCATGGAGGCGCGTGACACGGCAACGCCCACCACCGTGCCCTCACGGCTCGTCTTGTACTGCACAGAAAGACAAAGATCCCCCCCGTATAGCCTTAACAGACTGTTGGGGCAAAGTGCTGTTAGGGAGCCACCTATGAAGCACGGCTCGGCACACGAGAGGGGTGGGGTGGCCAACACCACGCCCTTCAGTCTCCCGCGTGGTGATGTATACACACTGCACCAGGTACTCATTTGAGGCTGAGTCGACCTAGGGAAGGCCCAGGACTCGTTCAGATAATCGTCACTGGTGTTGGCCGTGAGCTGGAATCGAACTTGGGTCGCCGGATTCGTAGCGCAGCACAGCGATAACCGCTACACCACCGCTCGCGCAGACACGCCGAGCACAGCAATCAGTTGCGGAACGCCGTTGCCATTGGGCCCTTGGACACACAATGAAATCGGGCCTAGTCTGGTCAATCTCACCCCTCTTCATTGTGCAGCTGGACCAACCTGCTCACTCGATGACTAAGCCTCTGAAAGCTATACTGCTATGTACTGAATAAGCTGTGCTAATAAGCCCTGTATAATGCTCAGAGCATCTAGAATTGTTAATCCTCATGAAATGATTAATCTTAAAAAAATACTTCTTTAACAACTATCCAGATTACCACCCGGTTTTGCGATGAGACAAGGGTGGGCGAGATGAGCGACCTCACTGCACACCGGCAGCCACGCATCGACGCGGAGGGCTTACGCTGTACACGCTTCGTCGAACTGGATAAATAACCCAAAGCTGCAAGAATGGCCAAACTGCAGCAGCAGAGCTACACGATTCACATCTCATGGCTTAATTGGTACTAAGCTCCGTTAATTGCACCCAAATAGAGTATTAATATGGCACTCTGTGTGCCGTATCCCAGCAAGCTGAAGCCTTAATCCAAACAATGTAGGAACAATCACAGCAGTCTCTTCAAAGCCAAGACTGTGTGATGCTTCATTTCTGGATTTTAAGAAAAACGATTGGGGCAAAAATCATTAAGTTGGCAATATTTTTGACAAAATAAGATAAACTTCAATTGAGAAACCAACTACCAAAGTTTCTCAGGCAAAAGACAAAAGCAGCAAAGACATCTTGAACATGACAGTGTGAGATTACTGCAGGTCACCACATTTAAGTGGCTTGGCATAGAAATTATAATTAGCAACAAAGGGACCATTTACATCCCGACGATTCTCTCTGTGCGGGTAAGGTCCTTCAGCAGACTAAAGGGAATAAGGGGAGACATTAAGGTCACTGTGGGAACAGAACGCTTGTCTATGAAGAACAAGGCACTGTACTCAGCGTGGCACATTGATGAGAGAGTGGCAAACTGGGCAGCTTTGAGCCGGAACGTTTCAGCGGGACACATCGGGGCACTGCAGCCTCTCGTGTTTGGATTTAACGATAGCCATTGTGTCGATGGGCATGACGTGTCCCACAAAATCTACGTATTGTCCACGATTAACAGGAAACAAAGATCATCTGAAAATGTACATTTCCAACATCTTCAACTTTGCATTCCTACAAGGCAATATAGGCAATGTTACTTCTTCTTCATCCGTATGGCTGACGTAGATGCAGAGCAAAAACTACAATTTCACATTCAGGTGGTCAAGCCAAATAACCGTGTCAGGAGTAGCAATGTTACTGAACAGAGACAACACATTATGTAGTGAGGGTGTTTAAAGTATACAGCAGAAGTATATGCCATTTGCTCCATGCACTCCATTAGAAGGGTTCACAGGCACAAATTAAACAGTGAACCGCAAATGAAAACCGAACCGCGGAAGAATCACCTCGATGTACGCCGCGTCACTGTTGCTCTCGCGGGGATTGGCGGGCCAGTCTTTGGGAGGCTTGGAGAGGTTCTTAGAGTCGGTCACAAACCACGTGAGACGGGGCCAGCCTGTGGACCACACGGAAGCGCCGAAACCAGAGACATCAACCAACACGAACCTTCGGTGGCTTCACTCGACTGAGAGTGAAGTTGACCGTCTCTCACAACCGCGCTCGCGTCGCAAACAAGGTGCCGAAGCAGAACGAGATGTAAGTTTCCATGGGATGTTGGGGTGGTGGGGGGGAAGATATCCCACAACGCCTTGCAAGCCACCAAACTGGTACTCTTCTAATGTATTAGCAGTTACACAATGTTATACCTGGATAGTGTTTCAATAATAAAGTGGAAATCCTCCTGTCCTCAAATGATCAACGTGATGGTGGTGTTATCTCCATTCGCAGTCCTATCCCAAGTGGTGTAAATTCCACAATACTACAAACTGCCAAGCCAAATTGCGCTGGCGCGGAATTTAATTTATCATTTAACATTGACGTACGTGTCTGCAATATTTTTCAACATCTCACGTGACAGTCAATTTTTTGCTCCAATTTCTATTCGTTTCATCGCTGTGCTCAACTTTACTTGTTTTGCCGTTGTCATTTCGGTGACCCAGGTCGCGCTCACGCAAATTACTCTTTTACCCTGGTCCCTTTGAGTTATCTACCTGGTTCGACAGACCACACTTGCCGTTGCAACAGGGCTACGAGACTCGCCTTTAAACGTGATGGTCTCCCCCGTGGGGGCCTTTGGCAGCCCCTTGAGGCACACGTCGCTCGTCAACGCCACGGAGATTCCACAGCTGCCCAGCAGGAAGCCGATCTGCTGGCTGCCTGCGTCCTGCACACACACACACACACGCGCGCCACAGGGCAGTTCAACGCTTGGCAGGGCACTCGGATGAGGTCACACGCTTGAGCAGCTTACCAAATTAATTCAGCTGCTAATTCTATCTGGCTGCCAGTCAAGTGTTTGAAAATATAATAATAGAGATTATTAAGTAATACGCTCTCCAATGGCAGTGGTTGAATTGTGGAATCAAGTTTCCAGGCCTGGCAAAACCGCATTTAGTAACGGTTTATCAGGAATCAATTAATACTTTAAGAATAGTGCACTTTGTTTAATCCGGGAAGGCCTCACTGAAACCTAGTTGTAGCATTAAGAATCGTTTTTCAGGAGGGTCCTGCATTCAGGCATTCGGCCAATTCCATTGTGAAAGGAAATGGAAGTAACCGGGAGAAAACCCACACACACAAGGGGGCAATACTCAAAGAGTTCCACACGGATATATTCATGAATCCATTGTCTCCTCGTGACCTCACAGCCAAAGCCTTAAATATCTGGAATTCCTACGCAGTCTTCTAACCAATTATGAACAGAGTTCAAATCCTGTTGAGCTTGCAAGATCTGACACGATTGAGCAGAGGGTAACTTAAAACTCGATAACATAGTTCCATATCTACTCAAGACAACAGTTCAAAAAAATGGTATGCTTAACAAAACTTGCTTTGTAGCAAAATATGCATTTCTTACCAAAGCTTTACTGGCCATACGCAAAAAATGCAATCCAAAAATATACAAAAACTGTTTTTCCCCTAAAAATACGAACCACAATGCAAACATGTACAGCATAAAAGCTGTGAACAGTCCCAGAGTCTTGTAAATAGCTTTGTCTGTCTTATACTTACTGGATAACGGCCATGGTAGGGCATTTACAACACGACTGGGCAAAAATATACAGATGTCAAAGTTCCTGCCCGGTGGAATGCAGTGCATGAATAATGGGCCTCTGTGTCTGACGGCTGCTACTTTGTGATTAACGTTTCTCAGTGAAATTAGAGAAAGGCGGTCGTCATTGAGTATGAAAAGACTGTATTTAAAACAATAAAACCAAACTACTTTAAGCAATGCTTTGTATTATTTGCTATCACATTTCCAAGCAACTCAAGTTTCTAGGTCACGTCCAAGGGAATGTGGCTCTGACCGCAGATGCGCTAGGTGACCAAGAACGCACCGTACTGCTTTTTGTTCAGTTTGTTGTTCTTCCCCCGCACCTCGATGAGCACAGGAATCCATGATTTGCAACGGTCGGCTACATACGGTGCAAAACAAGTTCAACATACATACGTACACACACATACCTTGCTCGTCAAAGGCACCTCGATGGGCACGGGGATGAGGCCTCCTATCAAGCAGCCGTAGAAGGCAACGACAAAGGCGGCCGGATCGCTGTTGGGGTAGACCAGCGCAACCTGAACAAGAACACAACGGCGCTCTCCGTCAGCATCCGCACGATGCCCGCAAGGCCTCTCTTCACGTGGCAGGCGATAAAAAAAAAAACATGAGAGTTGTAATATTGAGCATGACAGAACGTCGGCCGGAATCACATCGTGCAGTGTCCATGCGGGCGAGTAGATGGGGGCCCACCGCTGGGTCATATGACCCACACGCCGCCCCCACAAAGTGGATTTCATTGCAAAGTATTCAGATGTGGCGCTTGCTATCCGTGACTTTTTTTTTCTCTTTGATGGTAACCCTAGGTGCACAGAAACCATATATCTCCCAGTTAGATTATTTAATAGATTCTCATGTTTTTGTATTCTGCTCTCTCTCTTCTCTTCAGCTGCCGATCGCGAATGATGACGACTGTGGAGAAAGCTCCCCACGCCTTGCAAGGTCACGGTTTAATTGTTACTGCTAGAGATGCCGTTGATTTAACGTGGAACCAGACTGTATCCTGACAATGCTATATTCGTCCAGACTCTGCCTGGAAAATGCATTTTTTTTATCTCTTATATATGTACGTTGAACTTTTTTCGTACCGTACGTAGCCAATCGTGCTAATCGAAGATGCAGAAGTAGAGATCAAAGACCCCCAAGTGAAAGGTGATATTTTTCTGCATATTAGGTCAGGCTATATGAAAGTTGGAAAGATGAAGGTAAGACATTTCAAAGCTAAGCTGTGCAAGGAAAACAAATCGATGAAGTAAAGAATTCTGCACTGCAGGCGAGATAGCTTCGTGTAGTGCAGATGGCAGCAATTGGCCAAGAGTGGGGACAGCAAATCAGAGAAGGGATGATGGAATGGAGTTCATGAGAGCAATGGCCATGAAAGTAATGGGAAACCAGAAAGAAGTGGGTAGCAGATTGATGACGGTGAGAGTGGTGGCAGTGGATTAACGAGCGTGGAATCATCGGGTGGACAGATATACGATTGCAGCAACCCAATCGCAAATATGAATGCAGAATTCCAATACGAGACGGACTCGTGCTTGACGTAGCAGCAGAAGCTATCCCCTGACATAAAGAACGATTTTTGCACAGTGTGTAACTAACGCACGAAAGTGATCTCATCAGCAAAGGCACAGACCCTTTCACACGGAGGGAAGCAGCAGCAGCAGCATACTCACCCTGTTGCCGGGCCGAAGGAGAGGCTCTTGCTTGGTCCCCAGCTTGTTCAGCAGTGTGTATGCCAGCTTCAGACTCTGCTTCCACAGTTTGCCTGCACAAAGAAAAAGATCCCCCGTGTAGCATTAACAGACTGTTTGGGTAAGTGCTGTTAGCCAGCAGCTATGAAGGCTGGCACGGCACGCGACGGAGTGGGTGGCCAGCACCACTGTCTCCCAAGTGGCGATGTTTACGCGTTGCTTCAGGTACTAATTTCAGGCCGAGTCATCCTAGGGGAGGCCCAGCACCGGTTCAGATAATCGTCACTGGTGTTGGTGGCCATGAGGGGGAATGTAACCCAGGTCAACGGGGTCGTAGCGCAGCACGCTAACCGCTGCGCCACCACTCTCCACTTGCCTGCATAGACCACCGCCCACACACACAAAACCTTCTCACAGGCACTGCTGTGGCAGGAAGTGCAACAAATCCGCCCTGCTACAAGTTCTTAAACTTTCTTAGGCATTTGAAATTGGCATTTCGACATTGTGATGCCGGCCAATACCAAACTAGAATATAAAAAGTAAAATTAAATACCGCAGGAGTTCAAGTCGCTTGCCAACATTTTATCAGCCTTAATTGTAAAAAAAATGCCAACTTTATTTTAAAATAATGGGCACAGAGTAAACTGGAAACATAAAATGAGTGCAATAATAATAATCATAAAGACGAATTGTGCATATGTGACTAATTACTGGTAAGCTGAGATGACAATGCAGCAAACTATGACTCAAATCTATCTTTGTCCAACTCACGATCAGAGTTACAACGACTGCGCTGACCAGCCCCGTGGTTGCAAGTTTACTGGCCGCGGCCTGCACTCTGACCGTCTACGTTGTGTCTCACAAGTGGATAGAAATAGCCGGAGCCACTCTGGCCTCACGTGAGCTCCGTGCAGCTGCCATTTGTGCAACAGGGCGGCTCACCGAGCGATCACTCTGCCATCTCGTGCAAAAGCAATGGAGCTGCGGAGGTCAATGCTTTGAGCATCGCTCCGCCAGGTCACGACACGGCAAAGACAGACGTTTAATTTCACAAATGTTGTTTGGAAACGTGCCTTTCTAGCGTCAAGACGGGCTTATCACCCGCACTGTCGTAGTAGAAGCGCATTTACACGAGCTTGAATTTCCAGTGGTCTGCAAGCCCTGAGCACCTCTCCCATTTCAACTATCAGGGCCGGACTTCAATATCCCTTGAGTGCCTGGCTGTAGCATGACCTAAATGTTGATGTCATCCAGGATTGAAACAAGTTCCCAAGTTTGTCAGCCCGTGTGTGTGCTGCTATTCCTGTGAGTTCTATCACTGGCGGAGAGCCTGCAAACACGCGAAGTGGAGGCAGTCTGTGCTCTCGGTGGTAACAGCTGAGAGGGCTTTTGTGGGTAAACACGATTGACCCTTGGCTCCACCACCGTAAACACGTTCTGAAACTGCGCCACACAGTCTTGTCTACAATAAACGGCAGCTCATTGTTTGGCCAGAGGTTCCAATTATAATGTTTAACCGTATCTTCTGAAATGTATATATCTGCCCTACAAAGAGTCAGCTGAATGGCAAATTTGGTGTTTCACGAATAAATGTGGCAGTAATTTTAATTTATTTACTTATTTTACTTATTAAAACAGCTAAAAAATGTAAAAGCGTTCCTGGAAAAAAAAAGTGAAAAGTGATTAGACAACGGTATGCATTCATTTAAATATCATTAAGTTACAATAATTAAACTCTCACATTAATTCAAGGACATGTCTTGTTACAATGTTGCATGCTGTTTCGTGTCAAGTTTATTACCAAACTGTTGCCCAATACAACTCAGAACAAGCGAGTCTCATCTGTACATAGCATGGCCTACCGCACATTTTAAGACAACATTAACGATACGCAGCATGCGTGTGATTCATGGCATTACCATGCTTTGTACGAGCAAACACCACGGTAGGGTGGCCCGTGGAGTTTCTCTGCACTCATGCATTTTACACTTTGGTGGAGTCACTTGCATGAAGGTAAGATACAAACACGCGTGCCTTTGCACGGGGTTAAGATTTGCACTCCTCAGTTCCCCGGCAAGCTGTGAATTTGACACAAATCTCAATGGAATCAGAGGTCAAAGGTGGAGGTTAGACCGTGGGGGTAAGCGGGCCGGGAGACATGGCCGAGGGCCCCGTACCGTAGGTGAGCGAGCACTGGGGCCGCCCAGTCGTGTCCAGGGCGGTAAGGCACAGCGCCTTGGCCGACTGCGTGGCCCAGCGCTGCAGGGCAGCCTCCAGCGAGGGAGGCCAATTGGTCACCACTCCCAGCGGCTCCCCCTTGACGGGTGTTGTCTGCGCGCCCTCTGGCTTGGGCTGGTTGGGGTCGGGTTGTGGCACTGCTCATCGCGCGGCATGCGGGATTGCACACAGAAGCACCGCGTCATCTCTCGCAGCAAGGTCAGAGACTCGGCGTGCCACTGAATATGGGCAGCGTCATAACGTGCCGGCTGGTAGCACGGGTGCCCGAGTGGTCATCACGTTGCCCACTCGGCCACCTTGTCTGGGGTTGAGAGTTGAATTCATGCAGGTCGTCAAAGATTTATTTCAAGTAATTCGAAACAACAGTGTGCTGTAAAGTAGACGTTAAAGACCATTTCACAATCATTTGCTAGAAGAAGTCACCGTGTTCAAATTGCAGAGTTGAAAATTACCCGCTTTGTTTGCAAGAGATTTGATTGACAACACAACATACATTATAAAGGCGCAAGGGCATCAGGGGCTGAACCATGCTGCAATTGTACAAGCTCCCCTTGTGAATGGTCCCTATAGTTTGAAGTTAAGAAACAGCTGACCGTGACATTTCTTCTCAGGCAGACAAGTGCACTGCTCATTGTTTCATTGTTGTAGCAAATCGATACCGACATGTAGAGCAATGCTACCCAACGAGGCCAGCGAGAGGGCACACAGCAGCAGCAGCAGCAGCCCATGCACAGATCTCACTTCCCTTTTACTCTTCCATCTCCAGTGCCGCTTAAGACAAAATAATGTGTGGTGCGGGAACAGCACCAAATCAGGTTCAAGGTAAGTATTTCTTGAAATAATGGCAAACCAAAAATTTGAATCCCAACGCTTACTCTGCACACTAGGTGCCCCACACACAAAACCAGACAAGGCTTACTTTTACAGGCTGGAATTTAGTCTTGTTCGGGTATTATATGCATAAGCAGCACTCAAATGAGCAATGTTTTTTTTTTTGTAATAACTATACCATAATGTTAAGTTGTGTTTCCTGTAGCATGTACTGTTAATAGTGAACTGCTCATGCAGATGAGCTATTAAGTCACACTTCCAGTAACTACTCCTGAATCACACGTGTTCAACAACAATGCAATGGGCACTGAAATATACGGAGGTTACTTGCTTTGAACAACAGCTGTCGTCTCATACAATCAAGGCACAGAAGCCCCAATACTAACCGGTGTGTAACTGAGAGGCGATGCTACAAACATGCTATTTTAAAATATATATGAAAAACGAATGCCTCAAAAATAAATAAAGATGCAGGTGTTTTTCAGGGTAATTAATGGTCGTTAAAGCCATCTGTGCAAGTTTAAATATATGTTAACATCCATTTCTGTTAATTCTCAATGACTAGTCACTCTCCGTAAATGCTTTAATTAGGGTGCATCTTTAAGAGTTACACAATGAACTAATTGTGCTAATAGCAACCGCGCGGCGCCGTACTGGCAAGTACGTGAAATCGGCGCTAATGATCAACACACCTGCACACATGGCACTCTTGTGCCAACCAAATGCCCAATTTATGTCGAGGTTTGTTTGTTTTAATCGCCAACCATAAGACCCAGCCTCTGCCTCCATAGCATTCTTATAAACATTGTCTTAAATACAAGTTGTGTTAAACTACATTTACAAGACCCGTGGAAGAGTTGTGGGTACTGCACTGGTCATGCAAATAAGACACGGTGAAGGGCCAGCCCAGAGCCACCCCAGCGCCACGATTGATTCCTGGATGCATGATCCAGTGAATTCCAGGCAGAACACGCAAAAGGAACACTCCCATTTTTTTTTATAAAAAGGAGCAAAGCTCTAATTACCCTTGATTTTTACATCACTGCAATGGGGCACGTACTCATGGGGCAAAGTAAAATGAGGGAAAATGTAGGCATCAGCACTGAACATGAAGAGCCCCAAGACTGCTTTAGCTGAATATTATTTGATCTTATTGTCAATTTCACGGTTGATTCTGTCTTGTTATGCTGCAACAAGGTGCACCGCACGGAGCAGTCACAGCGCAGCGTTTAGCTGAAAATCACGGAACGGCACCGCAAGTGGTGGCAGTTGGTAAGCCGCAACCCCGAGTGGTACCTTCCAAGAGCTCATCAAAGTCGTCGACAAAGAACTCTTTGAGTGGCGGCCGCTTGGGTCTCTTGAGGGTGTTGAGAAGCTGCTGGATTTTGGAGGAGACTCGGCTGTTGACTGGCATCCCTGGACCAGAGGAACACAAAGACTCGGCACCGACGACGAAAAAAAAATCTACACTCCTAAATCACATGAAGGGGGGGGACCAAACCAATATAACCATTGGAGCCTCCAAGCAAATATATGAAAGTACAAATGTTTCATCGATAACATGTGCCAAACTGTAATATTCCGCAATGCTTTAAAAGTCAAAGTACACCACATTCAAATTGTTGTCAAGAGGCAGTTCTTAGTCAGTGTTGGAAATTCCAGGGTTCAGATTATACCAAAGGACAACCAAGCATTAATTTTATACCAAGCACTGCTCTCCCAGGCGATGAACATCTTACTAACGCCACAGGAATGAGGACCACATTCAGACTTGGCCAGGGTGAGAACTCACGTTCACATAGATGGGAGCTCTGCCACTCAAACAGCTGTTTTAATATTCCAGCCACTTCCTCAACATTGCTAAACTAAGTTTAGAGTTCCAAGTTCCATGATTTTATCTGATAAAAATATATATATGGGCATTCATCCACATTTCATTCCTTAATTTATGTTGTTGTAAAAATAAATTACTTCATATGAAAATATTTAAGTTTGTAACTATGTCATGCGAAATGAGAACGAGAAGACAAATGCATAAAATGGAAACGTCTGTGTGCAATTGTAAATCAATTGTTCACTTCAATGGAAACTAACTTTTCATATCATACATTTTAAAACCTGTGTTTTAATGAACTCTACCTCTGATTAGCACGGTTGGCTGCGTAAGGTGCAAAAGAAGTTCAACTTATATACATTCAACATACATATTTACATGAAATGCAAGATATAAAACTGGAGCAACATATTGAATATCATCAAGAATTCAAGGACATACCATGTGGTACCAAGAATGGTCTCCAGTGGAAAATATAAGAATAATTTGCAGATGCAACAGCTGAATGCACATTGCACTTTCACTTAAGATCCACAAGCCATTCCATTTAAAGATATCACACTTAACATTTTACTCAGTACACTTAACAAACGACTTGATTTATTTAATATCTAAGACCACACCTTTAAAATGTGTATTTTGCGGATAAAGTCTAAGGTTTTCTAAAACAACACAAATTAAACACTATCACATGGCACGACGCTGGCGAGATGTTAACTACCTCGTCTGGTATGCAGGAGGTGGTGGGTTTGATCCTGACCCTGACGGCTGTATATTTGGAGTTTGGTTGTTCTCACCCCCCGGGGTTATGTGGATTTTTCTCTGGGTCTTACAGTTTTTACATGCACGTCAAGAAGCATGCGTTTCGAATATTTGGCTGCAATACATTTCCACATGATAAGCCACTTCGTTGAGCTAGCATTGACGGCCAGGGAGCTTCAGAAAAATAGCTATAACATCTGTGGGCCTTACCTGGTAAAATAAGAATAGTAAGAGTTTAGTTTAAATATTATGGCTAGGACGTAAACAGGATTTATTTACAAACGTTTTGCCGAAGTTTCTACACAAATCTTAATTTTGGAGCTTTCGTGACTGCAGGAATTATTCTTTGGTTTTTTCGGTAAAGTCACGTATAAAAATAAAATTATAAATTAAATAATAGCATCCGTCGTATGCTATTATTAATTTAATATTAATTTATTATCTTATTTTTATACGTGACTTTACCGAAAAAACCAAAGAATAATTCCTGCAGTCACGAAAGCTCCAAAATTAAGATTGAACCACTTCTACGAGGAAGTTCCAAGTTTACCTTTTTCTCTCTCTCTGGGTTTCTTGTTCTCTCTCTCTGCCTGTATATTTAGTGTAATTTTCTCTGTCTACACTCGTTTTGTATCGTTCTTAGGTTCTGCTCTGTCTGTGTGTCTCCGTTCCTCTTTTTTATGTTTTGTCTTTCTTTGGAATTTTCACACGTAAATTCTAACTTGGCAATCTTTGAAATACGTAATCGACCAGGCAATGCGTTAATTGTGTGTTGACCGACTCTCTGTGTCGTTTTACATAACATTTCGATACTTTGCTAGGTTATTTAATTTAGTGTGTTCTGTCTCCCTCTAAGCCTGCTTACCTTACTCCCCTCCCTTCGTACTCATTGACATGTAAATGTTTTCCCTACCCCCTCCCTCTCTCTGCCTCCGCCCCCCTCTGTCTATTTAAGGCCACCCCACAGAGACGATCACCTCTCTCTGTACCTGGGTTGCTCTCTCTATGTATCTTGGTGATATCTGTCTGCTTATATGTCTGTCTATAGTTTTCTGGTTATATTCTATGTCGCTATTTCATTATACCTGATGATGATTGCTTGTGTTGCAATCGAAACGTCGTATGCTATTATTTAATTTATTATTTTATTTTTATACGTGACTTTACCGAAAAAACCAAAGAAGAATTTATACACAAATTTTCACCTCTGTCAGTCCCTGGCCATTATCACTCTTGCCCTGTGAATCCTCACAATTACAAAACCAATGCCCATGCCAGGCTAAAAGTGGCTAAATAAAGCTGGCGATGAACTGTGTTGGTAAAATAATTACATCTTTTACTTGGGCCAAACATGGGAAAAACGTTGCTTTGTTATGTGACCGCCCAAACTTCTGAAGGTCACTCATCTCATTCAGCCACTTGGGAAGTTTTAGCTTATAAACTACACGGCAATTCATTACGTGATATAACACTGGTTATAATCAATGCACCATTCCACTCCCCTGACATTGGCAGGTGGTTGTGCCGGGCGCCACCACGTACCATTGCCGGTGTCCATCATCTCCGAATGCGCGACCCTGGAGTAGCCCCGCACTGGGGGAGGGTGCGCCTCCGAGGTGTGGGTCGTCACATCGGGGGGCGCGGAGCGGCCGTCTGTACAGAGAACCGGCGACGCATTAGCTTACATGCGTGGGGTCGCCACCTCGACGCGCGGGCTTGCACAGGCAGCAAGGTGGGGCAGAGACGAGCACGCGTGAGCTAACGTTTAATCGTCATCCACCAGCGTTCCTCTGGGAGGTGGGCAGGGTAGGGTCTTAAGAGATGTGACTGCTCTTTTTAGGCTCTAAAGACGGTAGCTATGGTTGCACATGTAATGATGTGTGCGAGTATGTCTGATGTGTCGTAAGAGAACAGTCATGGCCTTTATGAGACCAGAGAACGGTTGTAAGGCTGCCACGCAAACCCATGTGGAATGCGAGCCCACTGGCGCCCGCGTGCTCCTTGTCGGATGTACACAGCGCACTGATTCAAGCCACTTTGTTGGTATTGCCCGAGCCACCCCAATGGCAAGAACAAATTAAGTAGGTGACAGGAGGTCGTGGGTTCGAACCCAACCATGTCGTCTGTATATTTGGAGTTTGCATGTTGTCCCCGTGGTTGTGTGGATTTTTCTCCGGATCAACCATTTATTTGCCTCCACATTAAGAAACATGCGTTTTAAAGTATTTAGCTGATAGAAATGTCCACGTGATAAGCCACTTTGTTGGGCTATCATTTATGGCCAGGACACTAAAATAAAAAGTAGTTTAGTTTTATAAAACGAACGGCATGGAACCACTTATTATGAGCAACCACAATAAACAAGCAATGAACTAAGAAAGGAGCAGATGACATGCATCTGTTCGAGGCACGCCACAGCGAGCGTGCCGCGCTGGCGAACTCACCGAGGTGTGTGTGGGCCATGACGTCGGCCAGGGCGCCAGGCCCACCGCGGCGTTCCCGCTCGCCATGGCTGGGCCCAGGCGTGGCCGTGGAGGTGTGGGTCGGGGCAGGCCCCGCCTGGGAGGTGGCGCGTGGCCCCGTGCTGTGGGACGAGGCGGAGGAGGCGGAGGAGGACGTGGTGGAGGTGCCCTGCTGAGGGAGTAGACGCAGCCGGGTCAGCACTCCACACACGGAGGGACGTCCAACATGGTATTATATCATTGAGACTGGCCGAAGAACTTTAGCTGTGTATTCGCTCATTCATTTGGAAATACAGTAAATACACAAGTTTACGTCAGGGATGCGTTCTTGAGAGGTGTGATGAATATCGGAACGACGTAAATCAAAGCAATTTATAGGGTAGGTGGAGGCGGAGGCGACGGATATGACAAAAGATGGGTGTTGTAAGCCACGTCAGTGTGGGGGTTGAGGCGACGCAAATCAGGTCGCGGTATTAATAAAGTGACGACGCATTTGCAAAACGCCATAAAAGGGAGAGACGTAAATCGGGGTATTACTGTATTATTCGGCAAGTATTGCTTTTCAAATAATTTCCACGTGAATAAATTGAGGATATTATTAACCGGCTGTAGCCACAAATATTTCACATTGTGTTAAGCGGTCCATTTTTATTCAGTTAAAAACCCCTACATTCAAAACAAAGCAGTTGGTATTTCCACACTCATTGGACGTTGTTAATCTCAAATTACGACCTTGGAGCTTTGTAAAAAAAAAATCTACATTTCTTTGAGAAGAATTCCAATCTCTTCATAGGATTACCAGTTGCAACCTTCTGATGTTGAGTCAAGTTATCCGACAGTAGCACCACTCGGTTATATTAAAATTCTAATGAGCTTGCATTGTAATTGTAAATACCATTTTTTTGTCAACTCCATAGAAAGCTGCCACATGAAATCAGTCCACGTGTTTACGGTGCATCCATTCATCATTTTGTGCACTCAGTGTTTCCCGAGCGAACACGACAGTTTCATGCCGCATGCCAAATCTATAACCAGGCTTGAGTTTCACAATGCTGCAGACGCGGATTGATTTACCACTGGTTTTATGTAATGATCTGAATCTCCATAGCGTACAGGCCGACAGACACTACTAGAATGTTAACTGGGGAGAAGCTCAAAGAGTAACATGCATAGTGAGTTTCGTTGAATAATGAACTCTGAATAAATATTTTAGCAACAATCACAACAGCAGCCTTCAATGGGAAAGGGCAGATGGCTCACTCATTATACCAGGGGGTCGGCAACCTACGGCTCTGGAGCCACACGCGGCTCTTTAAGGACCGCTTAGTGACATCAATCACATGCTTTGCGGGCTCATGAAATTTAAAGTTTATTACCAAATTCCAAAAAAAATGTCTCTCATTGTGATTTTGGTTTTGGTGAACCCTCCGTTAATTATACTGTGAACCAAAACGTTTCCCCCCGTTTTGTATTTTTGAAGCTACAGCCTTTGCGGGCAGGTCAGAGGTGTGGTGAGAGGTCGGAGTGGCATTTGTGCCACGGTCCCACCTGCATGGCCTGGCTGATCCAGCGCTCCACGTTGAGCGACCCCTGGCCCAGCGGATCCTGGGACCTCCGGCGGAGAGAGTTCTCGTCCTCGGAGGCCGACGACGTGTCTGTGGGGCCCACCACGACCGCACCGCACAACGACAGCGGTGAAGCACAAAACCCAATTCCTGTGCCCGTAAATTCGGACACCATTTTTTTTTTTACCAGCTAAGACCCACTGAGCTATTTTTCAGAAACGGCCTGGCCATAAATTAGAGCTCAAAAAGAAGTGGCTTATCATGCAGAAATGTATAGCAACCAAATACCCTAAATGCACGTTTCTAAATGTGGAGTGAAAAACCGGAGGACCTGGAGAAAAAAACCAAACGACCACAGAGATTTGTTGTTTTTACATCGGGAAAGAAAGGGTTAATTCCAACGGCGTTCAAAACAACGGCGATTACAGTAGAAGGGCCATGTTCGCCTTCCGTATCGCAAGTTCTAAAAAGTTAATTATCATAAACTGCACTCGTGACACCATAGTTCACTCTTTATTCGAAGTCTTGCGACTAAACCGTTGTACTGAATGTAAAATTTCTGAGTTAATTTTGGCACAAAGAACCCCGTAAAATGTTTTAAAAGAGCATAAAACAGCACAAGGAGCATGATTACTTATTCATGACTATTCATGACTAAATGGAAGAGACTGTGGGTCGTTAAAGTTGATGTGTGCATGCATAGTTTGCCAAAAAAACTCCATTCAAATGCAAATTAGGTGAAGAAACTAAATGTTAGATATGTTACACAAATCGTTAATATATTTGATTACAAGAAATTTAAAACAATGTGCCTTAGATGAGTCTCAATGTGAATTTATGAATCAAGTGTTACAATTATTACAAATGTGTTAACCAATAACTTCAATTATCCAAAGATAAACATTCACAACAGGAACCCGAAGGCAGAGATATCCCTCATTACAATGCTGCTGCTGATTGGGAAGCAGTGGCACACAGCGTCATGCACTGCACCTACAAACTGAGCAATCGGGGATATGATTCCTGGCCATGGACAGCATGATTGGAAAGAGGCATCTGAACATGCTTGGGCCTTCCTTGGATACACTCATCCTTAAATAAGTACCTTGGGTTG
The DNA here is from genome assembly GCF_015708825.2 of Lethenteron reissneri. Classification (NCBI taxonomy): domain Eukaryota; kingdom Metazoa; phylum Chordata; class Hyperoartia; order Petromyzontiformes; family Petromyzontidae; genus Lethenteron; species Lethenteron reissneri. The sequence goes on from NC_083801.1 coordinate 3,077,651, forward strand.
TTTACATCAACCAAACCTGTTTAAATCGGTGTCAATTAGGGGAGATTTTCTCCAAAGATATTTTACCCAACTCGCCACTCGGTTCACCTGCGTGTGAACACCGGACCTGTGGAGACAAATGCTGGTCGAAGTGGTTTGTGCTGGCCCACACCGTACCCATGTGTGCTGTGCCTGCTTAGAGCTCATTGCTCATGACACTCGCCCACATGGTACGAAAGGGCTAAGCTTGGACTATGACTTGTGTGCATGCAAATAGACACATTTATTTCAAACTCAAGTAGCCTTTGACATGACGTATTGTTGGAAGAGGACAAAAGTGAATCATTATTTAAATAGAAATCTAGGGATAAAGCATGTTCTGGTTTCCACTCTGACACGAGGAGGAGGATTAGTAGTAGTGTCATGAGAGAACTATGCATGAGCGTGAGGGATGATTTAATGCGGATGGCTCCGAACCATGTCTGGAGAAAAGTGCCATGGGAACACAGTGTTTAACGTGCGTCAAAAACATGAGCGTATGCGTAGGTCAGTCGCAAGACCGACAAGCAGAGAATTTTAAGTGACTCATTCCAAGGAGTTTGTGAAATTCCTTGAATTTGCTCACTTGACTTATGAACCTGCATTTACAAAAGCGACATGAAGCAGGAACGTGACTGATGGAAATACCTCACATTAAAAAATTGGGTTTGTTCGCTTAGCCGTACAGTTTGAAAGCCAGTGGACGTGTGCAAAAATTTGGTTCAACTGGGTTAGCCATTTCATTGTAGTTTCATTTCCTCCGAGAGTGAACAACTGGAAGCCCTTGTTACAGCACCGCGCAGTGCTCAGCTGTTGTCTGGCTCATAAAGTATGCGCCTAATCAGTACACTTGGTTGTATTATTTCAGCACTTTCTATACTCAAGCATCCCCAAATCAGAATTTGTTCCACACGCGGGACACAGACAAAATGAAGCAATTTGCATTCAATTCCACACCGCTTCCCCGGCTTTAATTATTGATCAGGGTAATGGGCGTGCTTGGCACACAGCTGGCAGCAGCTGAAACTGATCAAAATCACAGTCGGACACCCGCCAATGCTTCACATTTAAATATCCCAGGCAGTTCACAACCACTGCCGTGCTGCTGTTTAGCATTCCCAGCCAGGGAAATGTAAAGTCATGAATAATATATAAATACAGTACACGGTTCGGTTCCAAATATTCTTGAGCAGCACTGGCTATGGGTCACAAAACACAACATCGACGGACAGCCATGCTGGGCGCAGTTTGCCTGGCAAAGGTCGTAGCCATGCTGAATGGTTGCAACTTACTGCACTCACATGGCAGGCAATTGTGCCGGACAACAACAAACATGAAAGCCGCACACAAAGACACATGGTTGCGTACAGGAAAAATAACCCGCGAGATGGTGAGAAAGATTGGCAATACACCACCCTCTGGTTTTGCAGCAGTTATTTCTGTGACTGACACCATACATATGCAAGTTACTGCAAGGACCGTATCAAAAAATTCACGAAGAATAAAGTGGTGTGTGTGTGTGTGGACTGACAGCTCACGATGGTGATTCAAGTTACAACTCCCACCCGGGATCAGTTCACCAACAAATGTGATGTGCGTCAAGGTGCACGGTTTGTTTTGACATCTCACCACCGTATTATATTCTGGTCATGTTCTCGAGGTTCCTAAGTTACCGGACGTGTCTTTGTTTGACCAGTGTGGGGAGTGGTAGTGCAGTGGTTAGCATGCATGCTCACGGCCAACATATTTGACAAATATCTGAGCCTGGCATGCCCCCCCCCCCCCCCCCAAGGTCAACTCACCCTTAAATGAGTGTCTAATCTGGCGTGTAAACATAAAGAGTTAGGAGAAAATGGTGGCCGGGTGTGGTCCGAGACACCCCACGCACTCGTGTGCCGTGTTGGCCTTCATAGGCGCTCGCTAACAGCACTTGCCCCAACAGCATGTTAAATCTATTGGGATACTGTCATTGAACAATTATATTTTTTGCAGTTATCCTGGAGATCCTCACTGAGTCTCAATATTCTCTTTCAGGTCCTCCAAATGGATTTTTGGCATATTCCGTCGTAATGAGTGGGAGCATGTTTTTTTATATGCACATATTAACATTTCATTACACATCATACACTCTACTTTAGTCTACATTACATGCGTTCTCTAGTTACAGCTCGTGCCTTGACATCCTATGGCGATAACTGGAGGAGGAAAAACACCCACAATGGATCATACTTCTGAAAGTCATCATAAATAGAGAATGTGTTTGCATCACTAGGCCAGAGAAATTGAACGAAACATCCCGCTAAGCTGCCCACAGTAGCTACAGAATCCTCCCTGTTTATAGCCCCCATAGACACAAAGGCTCTCTGCAGATCACTGATAACAGTAATCTTGGCTCCATGACTTATCCTGACAAATGCATAAAGGGCAGTGTGTAGTTCTTATTGGAAATGTAAATCAGGCTCCTCTGACAGCACAAAGCACGGAGCAAAGACTGAACAAAGCTTTCATGTAATAGTTTAATTCATATGTTAATTTTGAATTGGTTTCAATTATCATCTTTCTCTCTGTTACCACTTTAGCAACATGTGCAACGTTAGAAAACATATTTCTGGACGTGTTAAAATGGCACTAACGTTCCCAAAACAATGCACTGGAACACGACTTAAAATGGATATGGACCACACAGCGTTCAACTCAAACATTTCACTAAAACTAGGACGGATTTAAATTGTGCCATCTCTGCCATAAAACGGGGCCCAGGATGAAGGGCTCCCCCTTAACACCCGAAGCGTTGCACCGATACGTAGGGTGCAAAATAAGTTCAGCATACATAGATACTAAAAACTAAACTATTTTTATTTTACCAGGTAAGGCCCATTATGCTGTTTAGCTCTTTTGCAGAAGCAACTTGGCCACAGATGATCGCTTTACAAAAGTGGCTTATCAAGTGGAAATTTATAGCAGCCAAATACTCTAAACCAATGTTGATTCGAAATCTGGAGGGAAAACTGGAGGACGCGGAAAAAAATCCACGCAACCACGAGGAGAACATGCAAACTACAAATATACAGGTGCCAGGGTCAGGATCGAACCAACGGCCTCCTACATACCAGGCGAGGCAGTTAACGCCACTCTACAAATAAAGGCTCGACAGACCAACGAGTGGCCGGTGTTCTGCCGATCGCCAGCGTACCTGGCGGCGTGTAGGCGTCTACAGCGGCTTGCACGGCAAACGAGCGGCGCTTGGAAGGCATGGGCATGGGCATCTTCTTCTCCTTGTGCTTGGCAAGCGCGGCTTGAACGGCTTCTGTGTGAACGTCTGCAAAAAACAAAGACAAAGATCCCCCGTCTACCCTTAACAGACTGTCGGGGCAAATGCTGTTAGCGAGCACCTAAGAAGGCGGGGCAGGGCACGCGAGCGGGTAGGTGGCCAGCACCACACCCCGGCTGCTTTTGTCTCCCTCGTGACCATGTTTACACATCGCACCAGGTACTTATTTGAGGCCGAGTCGACCTAGGGGAGGCCTAGGACTGGTTCAAATACTCATCACTGGTGTTGGCCGTGAGCGGGAATGGAACCCGGGTCGCCCGGTTCGTAGCGCAGCGAGTTGACCGCTACACTACCGCTCTCCACATGACCGTACGGACACGCGTACGCACACATACACGGCGGCATGCGGCACCGTGACGTGCAATAGAATTGTCCGCACGACGATAGGGTCATTCGCACAGCATGCTGGGGTAGCCGGTGTGTGCTTCTAACTTAGGGTCATGAAGAGATCATAGGAGATACACATGTGATGATGGGGCAGTACATGATGTAGGTTGATGACATCTCTTTGTAAAGTTTTCCCATCACATGCACGGGTTTTCCCATTCATGATCATGGGGTTTCTCCAAGCACTCTGGTTACATCCCTTTCCCCACACAGCAACAACAAAAAAACACAAACCAATGTGGGCCAAACATTGTTTCGCAGAAAGTGTATCTTACAGTCGGTTAGGATTATTTCGTACAAATGTTCACAAGTATCCCCGTCGTGGATCGGTGAACAGCTACAAAAGCAACTCGCTCCGATGATTAAGTCGTTTAACACAGATGTTTAAATAAATTATTCTCAGCATTGCATTTGGCCGAAAAAGCTGCTGAAATCCGTGAGAACGGGAGACGTGAATGGGGGTAGGAGTGGAGGCTGTGCAGGGGCTTTGTGCGACAGCAAGACTTGGCTCCAGGCCCCGGGGACTCGGCAAACGCTTCTGTAAGCCAACAGGAATGAAAATGGAAATATTCTTTTAACCTTCCACGGAATGAAATAGAAAGGAGTTGCAATGATGGATGTCTGTCTGCATCTCAGAGAATGTTTTTTTAACAAAGGACAAATGGATTTCAAATACTTATGCACTTTTTGGAACTCGCGGCTAAACCGATGCAGACAGGGCATGTTTAAGCCAGTTGCCTGCGGTGGAGAACATGACATCATCCGAATTTTTTTCCACCGGTCTCTTAATCCTTACGTTGCAATCTTGTCACCACAATGCGGGGGAAAAGTGAAACTGTTCCAGGTCTCCCAATGCTGTATATCCAAGGGCTGTCACCAAGTCATCAACGCCTAAGGGAGTTAAATGGCAAATGGAATCAGCTTTTGATGACTGTGCCAAAAGAGGAGCCAACTCTACACTGTTTTAGCCAAAAGCGAAGGCCGATTTGCACAATGCCTTAAAAGCCGTTAATTAAAAAATTGAAGCTCACCTGCATTAATGTCTGGAAACTGCAATGGTAAAGCAATGACCCACATCGAATCGTATTTAATGCAGCCTCTGTCTGGTAAGCAAAGCACTCCCAGTTTGGAGTCCATCCAATTTTTCCCTGCAATTCCGATGAGCACGGTTGGCTACGTACAGTGCGAAATAAGTTCTACGGACACACGTACAGTCGGCAGCCATTCCACATAGAACAAATAACCAAGGCAATAACAACCACTAATCTGACTCAATCATCCAATAACAAATTTAACCCAAGGTATTAAATAAAATAAAAAAGCTCAATGGATTTGCCGAGTCAGCCTGCTACACTGGGGCCTGACCCTTATTTAGTGAGTATTCAGAAAAATTAAAACCTCTATAATCGGCTTAGTCCATGTTATTTATTATTTAACGTGTTTTGACAGTAACAGAAAGCAGCAGTGGGCCGCCGTTGCGGCCTGTGCACCGAAGACAGCCTTTCACAAATTAAGCCTCAGAATTCACACGGCGCAATTTGTGGAGACAAGATGCGTGCATGCGGCACGGGCAGAAACACTGGCGGTGCGCATTGAGCCTTCTTCCACTTCTCCAAACCTTAGCCACCAATGAATACATTCTCAGCTATATTTAATCACTGTGTTTAATCACTGTGGTGTCATGCATTCTCCAAGTGACTGCATGACCAGATGCACTCTAGGAGCACTCTCCGAGTGCATCTGATACGAGGGAGACGACATTAATTCCGATGTGGGCACACAGTCAGCGTGTGTATTATCCTGGAATGTGCTAACTGGAAAAGCCTGCTGAGTGTTTTATAAAAAGCGCTTTGGTCGCGAACGACTTTCCAGAGGAACATTGCAAACTTTGCTTCATTTATAATCTTTGAAATTAACTTGTCACGGGAGGCGGCCGATCGTACTCTGTATATGTGCGAGCAAACCAGAGCTTGGATCCACTGATTTATTTACATCCCGATACCAGGGGAAAGGGCAAGTGAACTACAGCATACGGAGTCACCAGGAACTTAAATCGTGTGACGTTCAAGTGCCTACATATTTCGCCTGTCAGTTGAGCTATTAGCCAGGCCTTGCACGTTGACACCGATGCCTACAGCATCGCGTAGACTACAGACTTTTGAGGGCTTTCGGGAATGTCAACTTACCGCTTGACATGAGTAATGGTGGCAATAGCGTGTCTCTACACGTTTAGCCGTTTTCATACTTTAAATGATACGGCAACTGTTATTGTGCAGGTGACACCTGTAAATGCCTATAAATGTGACCACATGGTTCAAGAGGCTAATGCTGAGCCAGCACTGTTGAAATCCTCCTATTTGAAATTGTAAACTAAAACTAAACTGTGTTTTCTTTTATTTTGCCAGGTAAGGCCCACTGAAATAGCAAGCTCTTTTTTAGGAGCGACCTGGCCACATGATAGCACAATGAAGTGGGTTTTCATTGTGAAAATGTACAGCAGCCAAATACTCTGAACGCATGTTGATTCTAAATGGAGTGAAAAAATCGGAGGACCCAGAGAAAAATCCATGCGACCACGGGGAGAGACACTTAAACTCCAAATATACAGCAGGCGTCAGGGTCGAACCCACAACCTCCAGTATATCAGGCGAGGTCGTTAACATCTTGCCACCGAGGCACCCCTCAGTTCGATACAATTATATTTTGATGGTCCCTGCCGAGTCATCTGTGACTGAACGAAAATCAACACAAGTGAAACTTTGGCTTCCAAATAAAATGTCTATGAGCTTATGACAAATCTTTATAAAAAGCTATATAGGAATGAATTCCATCTGTCTTTTGGAAAAGAAGGATCCAGTTGGGGATGCACAAGAATGGGTGTTGTGGTATAATCTTCTGGGAATGTTCCTTGGCAAAGATCGTTATCCACTGTCAGGATGTAGTGACTGCAATGGAAGCATTTCTTCATAATTTCGCTCGATGCAAAATCCTCAACTGGAACATTGGGCGGAAGATGGTGGGCCTTCTCATGGCTCACCTGTTCGTTGTTTCACGTTACCTTAAACACAACACTATCATCTAGGCGAAATGGACCTCGTTAATTTGAAACCAGATTTGGTCTGTAGAACTAATTGCCAAACACTGGTATGGAGCTCTAAAACATATTGCCATATGTAAGAACAGAATTGGAATGCAGTCGGCATTAAATAAAACCTACGCGGTCCAAATAGTCCAAGTTGTTGGTGTAGGAATTTGATACTTGAGTGAAATTACAGAATTGTGTACGTGCACGTTTACATATGGACACCCAATTTTAATTGCCGGGGTCTTTGGTGCGCAATGTTTGTTTGTGCTCGGAAGATCACAGCAACGGGCCTCTCTCGTGGCCGTGCATTCATCTCAGCACGACTGCCGGGAGTAGAGCCCTCCAATCGAGTCGAGAGCGAACATCACGGGCTCTGAAGCAGCATATGCGCAGCCGGGAATACCTCCGACAGCATCACACAACATCACAAGGCCCTCTGACTTATGTTAAACAACAACAGTCACAATCTAAAATCAACATGCATCATCAATGCATGAAATTTCATTAACATTCCAGGCAGACTGTGTTTTTAATAATATTTACTTACAGCCAGAAGACAAAAAAAAGTTTTCTCCTTCGAATAAAATGTTTACTTTTTAAAGTGAATCCAAATTTTAATAACTGAGGGTGGTGGGTTTCTTCATCTATGTGCAATGAAGACCACAGCCCAAAATGTTCCCTATTACAATGTCTCCCTTTAATGCGGTGTTAGTGCAGAGCGTGATGAGGTTATACGTTTGGGGTGTGAACGTACGGTTGTGTTCAATGCGTGCGTCAGCGCGATACAGTTCAGCCAACTCAAGCTACGAAGCGAAACACAGCCGGGATGATCGGGCTGAGTGGGCACAGGGAGGAGGGTATCGATGCCTGCACGGTGCCACTGTGCCACGTCAGCTGCCCTTTTGTCCCTCAATAAACACCAAACGTTGAATACAGTTTAAAAAAAAACTTGATTACATTCTCTTCAATATTCTCACCGTAATCATTACAAGAATTTAAAAGAAGAGAGCACCCATGTATTGTAACATGTTCTAAGAGCGAGGAGGGGAGGGTCTGAACTTGGCGTCGCAAGCTGTGCATGGGACTAAAAGGCGCCGCTCCTTTTGTGCTGTAACCGTGCATGCGCAGTGCTCATTACTCATGGAAGTGGGACAGCTGGCACTCCGCGCAAAACAATGGGACCGGCCGGCCTGCGGGTCTCTCCCCAAGGACACACACCTAACCGCGCCTCCTCGGTCACATTGGAATTCATCAGGATGGGCCTTAAACAGGCAGCAGCAAGCCAGATGACAACTACTCTAAAGGGACCTTGTGCAAATCTGTGTGGTGGACTACACCCAAATCATATAAACGACGCATAAGCGAAGAACTCATTATATTTAGCATCTTCTGGTAATACGCGTGAAAGTCTAACACTTACAGAATGCTCCAATTAAATTATTTTTTACAAGTGATGGAATGTAACACTTTCTTCTTTTGCAGGGTAGTTGCAATGAGCTGCTCGCTGAGGGGAGGGATTCTACCGTTGATTGTATAGAAACGTTACTCTTGTTGTCGGGTTGGTGCAAGTGGAGATGATTGATGATTCGGGGCCAAGCAGCTCAGCCTAGTAGATGTGGCCACGCGCTTGATGATGTCAGCACAATCCACAATCAACCCCCACCTGCAGAGCGCTGGATTATTGCACATGCACTACCAAGTCTGGCTTTCGAATGATGACATCGCCGAGTCTTTAACAACCACTTCACAGCAAACGGTGACGTAATTCCGTAGAATTTACTGGGTGGCCGGCGGATTTCAAACTGTCGACGCCGTGTGAACTGGTTCAGTGTTGACGACTAGGCCACAAGCACACACGTGGTGGGCGATCAATCGTGCAGCTCAACCTCCTTCCTTACACTCCATGACCAAGACAAACCCAGAGAAACAAGGCTGCGTGGTAATTGGGGTACACAAAGACATATGTTTACAGCTGGGTTTAAAATGTTTGGTAAACAGACACTGTTGACCCCAGACTGCCAAATTGGGAGCTCATTGACAAAGTATACACTTAAGTCAATGCTAAAAGACAGCTAAATAATTGAGTCATTTTACAGGTTAAGGTGATTGATTTAGAGCCATTTTCCTCTTGGGTATTTTATAGGATCAAAAAGTCTACTGGTTGAAATAATAATAAACGTTAGAAATAGTAAAACTATTACCAAGGCTCTTTTTGCATATGCACAAATGCGACCTTTTCAAATGCCCTACATGAAATAAAAAAGACCTCGTGTTTCTGAAATCGTAAGTGATGTATTAGTGTGCCTGTCTTGACAGGAATGAATTTAACAATGCTGAGTTTGGTAAGAGTGCCTACATTACACTTGCTATCCCTTCCACAGGGCCATGTTACGGCACCGGCACCTATATTTATTTATTCACAGATATGTTTAATTTGCCGAGGCTTGGCGGCTCTGACTCAGCGTCTCACACGGCTCAGCTCAGCCTTGAGCCACTTGAGCGGCTCAGCCATGGCCTGGCTCAGGCTCGTCTCACGGGAATCCTGAGTGTGGCTGGGACTAATGCTCGGACCCAAAGCATGATCGAGCGTGGGCCAGGCATGGCCCTGAGGCGATCCCCCGGCAACTGTCAACTATTTAAACAGTTTTTATTTTACCAGCTAAGGCCCACGGACCTACGTAGCTCTTTTTTAGAAGCGACCTGGCCATCACAAATCATAGCTCAACGAAGCGGATTATCATCACGTGGAAATGTATAGCAGCCAAATACTCTTGAGCCACGGAGAAAACATGCACGACGTTTCACCAGCCTTAAACAGGCTGGTGAAACGTCGTGCATGGGGGGTGAGGTGGCACGTGCCCCCCCCCACCCCCCCCCCCCCCCATGATCTGATTGAAATCTCTAATTTTGATCGGATTATTGGGGTTTATTAGTAATAAATCGGCATTTTGCGACCCCCACTGCCACTGTGTAGCATATTAGTACGTGCCAGGGATAGGACGTAATTGGCAATAAGTAACGGCCAAGCAGTTATAAGTGACTCACAGAACTGTGCGCAGTTGCGTATACAGTACACGAGCGCGATGCCGATCACACAACGCGGTTCGAATTCGACCCCGTCGATCAATGGCTGCGCCATCGCCGCACACGCGTCGAATAAAAAGCAAAGGACAAGTCCTTACTTACTAACAACTCCTCTATCATTTTTCATTGCTGGAGGGGTTCGCCCCCCCTACCTGAAAATCCTGGCTCCGCAATTGATTACAACCGGCATCATCAGGCGGCAGCCAGATTTGTGGAGAAATCCTCCTGTTTCGTTTTTTAAATAGACTCCAAATATATAGAGCATCAGGGTCAGGATCGAACCCACAACCTTCTGCATACCAGGTGAGGTCGTTAAAATCTCCCCACCATGGCGCCCTGCGATCCAGCCATGCCATTGTGCGTTCGCTCTTGTGTTTAAACCGACAATCAAAGGAACAGGAAATAGAGTCAAAGTGTGCGTCCCAAGCTTATGGACAGGACAAGTCTGTCCATGAAACAATCGATTTTAACTTTCCACGTAGCTGTAATTGTTTTATCGACCATAGCGGAATGATAGTCTGAGTTGGCCTGAAGAAGGATTTGAGCTCATGCACTTTTGATTGCGAGTCTGATGCCCTGGTGCAACTTGGCTACTGGCCGGATAAGACATTTTTATTAACCAGAAATAAACACAGTTTGTACCGGTAATTAGATCCCCTTATGTCAGCAGTTATCATGATCACTGTAATAAGCCCTGATTACACTGCTAAGCAATGTGAAATACAAAAGGATTTCCATTATGTTTACAAGGAAGATTTGCCAAGATCTTCCAATTGAAAATACAATTCATAACACTCAACGGCATCAGAAATTTAAGGAAAATTATCCATTTTTTTTACAAATTATTACTGTTAGGGTTTTTTAATGAAGGTAGATGAATTTAACCATCCATGTATATAATCATTATTCAGAAAGCCTCACCAAGCCTTAAGACTCTTTTTTCAGGAGGGCCCTGCTTAGTTTTCTGCTGCAATGTGTCATCCGGACTTGAGTAATGTGCAATAGGATCTTTGGGTAATACCAGTTCCATTGTATGTTTTTTTTAGCTTTCGGAGGAAATTGGAGAACACAGAGGAAACCCATGCAGAAGAGGGGAAAAAAACATACAAACTCCACACCAAAAGGCACCCAATTCAGGAATATGGAGCACAACTGTCACCACCGCACCGCCACCCCGCCATGAAAGACAATCTCGATTAACAGAATTTGGCAAAAGTAGGCGAGATATCTAGTGGGGGGGGGGGTCACCATGCAATTTCCTTTGCGGCAAATTAAGATTCCTCCACTTTAACATGAGCATTTGTAACCCTCGAACGTCAATGACAATCACATGGCAACACACTGTTAAGACGAAAACCACTCGCACTCTGTTCAGAAACATAGGCTCAGCATCACCTTTCAAAATGCATTGCGTCGAGCACGATGCCGAGCTGAAGCATTCGCACAAGTACAGGCCGCGCGCGCCGCATAACGCAGAGCGCACTGCGCATAACGCATTCGCCGCCAAGGTTTTTAACGGCTTGTACTCTTAAGCAGCAGACTGGAACAAAGCACCGTGCGCGGACGCCGTGTGAGGTGCGAGGGAGCGAGCGGCGTGTGTGCAGCGAGCCTACCCGAGCGATATCTCTCATCACGGGAGCCCGCGTCCCTCCGGCGATTGTGCTTGGAACCCGATGGGGCAGGGTCGGCCTGCGTCCGAGCCTCTGTCTGCAGTGAGGGGTCTACCCCTGTGGGGGGGGGAGGCAAAGGGGATAGGGACAGAGGGGATAAGGGGATGGACAGAGGGGGTGAAGGTAGAGGTGAGGAGACAGATTAAACTATTGGAGTGCCACGGTGCCTGGTATACAGGAGGTCGTAGGTTTGAACCCAAACCTTACACCTGCTGTGTATTTGGAGTTTGCATGTCTCTCTCCCCGTGGTCGCGAGGGTTTTTCTCCGGGTCCTCAGATTTTTCCCTCCACATTTAGAAACACGTGTTTAGAGTATTTGACTACAACACATTTACACGTGATAGGCCACTTCATTGAGCTATCATTTGTGGCCATGTCACTTCTGAAGAAGAGCTATATAGCTCAGTGGGGTTTACTCAGTGAGGAAAGCCTCACCGAGTCTCAATACTTTTTCAGGATCCAGCTAACAAAAAAATATTACCAAAGGGGGCCAAGTATCCATGTGTAATCCCAATTGAGTAAATTGCAAGTATTTTTTTTTTTACATTGGATGGTTGGTCAACACCAGTTTACGTTGGTATAAAGATTTGTTTTACTATGGGAAGAAACCAGAGCACCCGGAGGAAACCCAAGTAGAACAGGGGCAGAACAAACTCCAAGCAGAAAGGCACCCGAGTTGGGAATCGAACCCAGACCCTTCTTGCTGTGAGGCATGAGCGTGACGACCCCCACCCTAATGCCAAATTTGACGTACAATTTAACTTGGATTTGCAAGAAAGGCTACACTTCAATTACATGAAGCGTGGTAATGCATCTTCAAGGCCAGTCACATCTTCTTCAACAGAAACACATGGAGCTAAATACGACAAAACGACTGTATTCGACAGGATGCCTCCATTGTTCAGTCAACAAGTCCGCAATGACATCATTGCTATGAAGACAAGATCATTTAAATTCACAATGCTTCCTCCCATTGCTGATGAGACACAAACAATTTGCAAAACCTATAATGTATCTCGTTTTGAGTTACCACTGTCTTCAAAAATGTTATCAGCAAATAATGTTTGATTTGCAAATTATCTGGGAACAAAATCATATCTGTTAGTAATAAATGAAAATGGAGATAATCGACATATACACCTTTTAATACCCATGAGATGCTTCAATTATTTGTACATGAACTGACAAATGTATATATATATATATATTTTGGACTACTAATCGTAGCCGGTATATGAACACGATAAGCAAAATAAACCTTCACAACTGTTCCCAATGGATACTTACGTTTTTTGTAGTCCATGTGGTTCAAAAGTACACTCATAATCCGTGGTAGCCAGTGGTCTTAGCGGTCACAAGATAATCAGTCGCCCTGCTATAGCCGACCCTTGGCCGCTGAAATGCAGCAACTACTCGACTGATCCCCACCGCCCCCCTCCCTTGGATCGGCCTCCCACACCTCCTCAATAACCCGTCCGGCAAGCCGCCCCAGGGCAGCCGCGTCCGCCCAGGCGCTCCTGAAAGCAAAGGTGCGCCGCAACTCCCCGGTTCAACTTGTGGGCCGCCCTAGCGCATTCTGCTGTGGGACACAGAAGCAGCTGGTGCCAGCCTGGGCTGAGAAGCTACCAGATGGAGGGCACGTCTGTCTGTGGTTTGTACTCGCTGGGGAAGTGCGTCGCGCGCTCGCTGGCTGTCTCGCTCGCCGCACCGCCCAATGTTCCCCGCGCCTCTGCGTCAGCTGCTGTTGCTGCTGTTGGTGGTGCATCCCATGCACTGCGGCTTCCTGCCCGCCCGCCTGCCCGGACACAGGGCAGTGGTGCACTCACTGAGCACTGCAAACAAAGCAAATCCTGTTTGTAAAGGGGGCCCATTCCATTGGCTCGCCACCGGACACTAACGCTACCGTGAATACACTGGCTTTCTGGCAAGCTGTGTGCTGGACCACTGATTGGCACACTGCCACACCAAGCTTTTGTTTAAAAAATAGCTATGTTAATTACAGCCAGGAACCATAGACTTTTGAATGATATCAACTTCAAAGGGATTAAAGCAGATTTATAAGCCGATTGAATTGGTCTTCACACAACCACATAAAAACGATCTCACAGTGTAGTGTTGGTTTATAATGAACTGTTCAAAATAACATAAAAATTGGATAATGCCAGTAAACAGTAGCCTAAATGTGCCTTACATAATCCAATTAAGTTTCTGGCGCATTGTGACGAAACAATGTTTGAACCGGACCTGCAACACACCGGACACAACCAGTAAAGCTTGAATGAGCTAATTAGGACACCGTGTGAAAGCCAGCCAACAAGTAATGTGAGAATTCTAGACCAGTAAACATGATACTAACCTGGAAAAACATTGAAATAAATATTGTTGTAAGCATTAACACATCGCTGGAAGCAATATCCAGAAAAATATATTATAGATGATATGTCAGCTGTAAGCTGTCATGCCAAACTATGAAGTTTTGCTTCTGTCCATACAGCGGAGCGGGAATGTTGGAACCCATTCATAGTACTCGCATGTGGCTTGTGCTGCTCTCAAGAGAGCAGTCATCTACAAACAGCACTGACGTTTTATAAAAACTACATTACTGTATGGGGATCTGCATGTGGGTGGCAATCTAGGGTTGAAAACATGTTCCACCCAGTGGAAAATTGCAAGGGCCTTGCAGTAAATCTATATTGAAAACGAATTTCTTTAAAACCGTTTTTTTTGCGTTCAGTTTGTTGTCCTTTCCCGCACCTCCGATTTGCGCGGTTGCTGCATCACAGATGCCCCATTTGTTAATTTTACAGAATCTTAACACAAGCAGCTAGTTGGAAGTTAGACACAATGTTAATCCAAATTGCAATGCAGATGCAATACGCAAAAGGGGGCAAAGGTGGCCTGGGCGGGCAGGCAAACGAGAGGACAATGAAGCAAGACGTTTGGGACAGCAGCTACACGAATTTGATGGCACGGTTAAAATGCAGGCATTTAGCCAGCAGCAGATAGAGACTGGCCGCTGATTGTTTAGAACATTTGCAGGCAATGGTGTTTGGCATTCACAATGTATCTGTTCATTATAAAGGACATCTCTGTTCGGAACTTTCACATCAATTCTGCACGACAATTAATTCGTGTCAGCAGAAAGCAAGGCAGCGTGAGTATTGTTGGGAACATTTTGCAGCACACCAGCGGGTGCAATCACATCTTATTTTAAATGCACTTTGTGTGTCCTTTGAGCATAAGATGTACTTTGATGCCCCGTCTGCAGTGACATGACTACATTTATGCCCGTCCTGCTGGGTTAACCTTCAGCATCCTCTTCCTGGCCCGCAGCAGCAACAGCATGATCAAGGAGTGAGAGCTTCAAATGGCTGTGGCGTACGCTAAGAAACCGTCCCTTAAACACCAACAATTCTGGATGCATGACAGCTAATATTTCAATTAGAGCCGTAAAAGTCCTCATTTTGGGAGACGTACGCACCGGCTAAACAGTCTTAATGCATGTTAGACACAATTTTAAATAGAGAATTAAATATCAGACGGGAACAGTTATTACACCCTGACTGAGCCGAATGCATGGCTTGTGATGTAATATTCATCACAAGCATTTGTGTATTTTGGCCAAAATCCACAGGTAGTCAACCACGCCAGTGTGTTTTATTCGAGACAGCTATGCTCTGTGGAATATTGTGCCAGTCAACTACACGACTTAGTCTTCATCTATAATGTAAAGACCAAATAACACAATCTTTCAAATCTGGGGATATAAACTACTGAAGGTGTTTAACATTAGACAGTTTGCAAGTTATACTTCAGTGCTAGCAAATGCCAATAAGTATGTAATTGATTATAAACTCAGATCACAGTGTTCTGAATACTGCTATCAGTATGCAATTAGAATGGAAAGGTTTACCTCCATCTATGCAGTAGTAGATGCATTCCAAAATGGGGCATACAAATGCGAAACCGCACGAGGCAGCTGTCTGCCGAGTAGCACGCACCATGCATAGCAACATGCAGTGTGAATTCAAACCACATACTGCACAGAGCCATTTTTGAGTAGACAAAGGTAAGTCGCATATACAACGCGAAATCGCACAAACCAAATCCGCGTAGAGCGAGGGAATCATGTAATTGCATTTGAGCTGTTCACGTTGCCAATTGGTGGACGATGCACTGTTGTATTTAATCTTACTTTGTCTCACAGTGTGCAGAAAGATTTACTGCAGTCGATCTACCCTTTGTGGAAAAACACCAACTCGTGCCATGCCTTGTGTTTCTCCAACTGATCTCGCCGGGCTCACAATAAAACATCGGAGTGTTTCTATGGGCTGCGCCTTCCAGGGCTGCTATCCCCGCGGCTCACAAGTACCGTGGACACACAACGCCTGTCTCAACATTAAATTACTCTCCACACAGACAGACACGCGTTCCAGAGCGGCCCTACCCTGCCATCAATCTCAGCCCGGTGTACTTTTCAGTCTGCCGCCTTCCGAGTGAAGCCGATACACGTTTGTGCAAATGACAATGATGAACCATTCCCAGTGAAACACAATATCTAATTTTATTGTGGCAGAGTGGTGGCAGTGGTAGTGCCTGTCCTCACAGCAAGGACCTGGGTTCGATACCCGACTGGGGCACCTTTCTGCGTGTAGTTCATGTTCTCTCCCACTGTTCTGCATGGGTGTCGTCTGGGTTCTCCAGTTTCCTGCTATAGTTATACAAGACATAGAATGTAAGTTGTCTTGGCCCAAAGGTCCTGATGCTGAAAGAATTACCTGCACATTACTCAATTGGGATGACACAGCAACGACACCCACGCGGCTATAACCAGAAAAGTCATGGGAGACTTTTCTGGTTAAACTAGTGTAAATACAATAAATATACATGTAGGTGAACAGTGTACAAATAAAATGGACGTTACATTAACGTTTCAGATCGGTCGGTACACTTAAAAAGTCAATAAAAACCAAATGAACATTTTGCCTCTAGGCTCTTCAAATATTTGCTAGTTAATCAACTACTATGTCACGAAGAAGCTCATGTAGGCCAGCTGCTCAACGATTGGCCTGAGGTGTGGGAAACGGAGCCTGTCAGGGTTTCCTTGAAACTCAAATCGTGGCATTTCAGTGCTCTCACGATGGAGTGAGAGTATTTCAAGTGACTTAGGGCACCAGCCCTAGAAGGGACGATAAAGTGAGTACCGCCGTATTTGTGGGGAAATCAACAGTGGTTGTCCTGTAGGTGGACTCGGCCACCGCTATGAGGATGTGGAATTTCCACCACTGGCTCTGCAGGGCTGTATAAACGGGGGAAGAGCGTCAATGCCTCATTGCGCGTGGTAGCAGGAGAGCACTTCACGACTCAGCCAGGCGTCGTAGGTGACCACGATTACAATTACTACATTGATCATGCGTGATGCAACGTTCAAAAGTGTGCTACGTTGTTGAATGAAGTACTGAAATCACATTCAAGGGAGAATTCGCTTGGTACGACCCCCCGTAGAACTCGGATTCGTTATAGGGCTTTTTTCCCGGAGATATGCTTTACTAGAAAAGACCTAAGAAAATAAAAAAAAATCTACAAAGTCTTTGCGAGTGAGAACACGCAGCAGTGCTGGCCGAGGAAACGTACCCGCCCCCCCCATCATTCGCTCAGCCAATGAGATACGACGAACGCTCTCCGCCAACCACATCCCACCGCCTGTGATTCGTTTAGCCAGGTGGGAACTCGAGAAGACGAAGATATTTCTAGATTTGAAGTTTTCGTGACTGCAAGGATAGTCTCAGGCTCCACCTAAAATAAACCATCTTTATTATTATTATTAGCGCCATTACTGATTCCCCAAAGAAGCCCGCATATTGCTCATACGAAGAAATAACGCTGTCAGGAACGCATTCCCATATATGCAATGGAATAATGACCCATCTTCAGCGCTGATTCTAATATTGCTCACTACTCCAGGAACGCATCTTGAGCGCTAAGCGAGGTCTGCCTGTATAAAAAGTGCATGTAGATATCGAATCAAGCTATTTACTAAGGAATAAATACAAGGTATTGATATCAGGGTAAAATGAAGATACCCAAGGTGGGTGAACGTTTAGTGAACGCGGCACCTGCTGCTGTTCGCGAGCGTGACGTCACTATCACTAAATATTAATTTTATTACTCTGCTTGTTAACCCAGGAAAGCCTCACGTGAGTCCCAATAGATTTTTTTTCTCGGTAGGGCCCTGCCAAGTTTTCAAAACAGGGGTTGATGTTGTTGCTGTGTAATCCCATTTGAGTAATTTACAGGTAATCTTTCAACACTTTGATATTTTTTTGACCAATGCCACGTTACCACGTGTATTGTTATAGCGAATATGAAGTCATGCCCTAAGAAACTGTCAATGTGACCCACGCTCAAAAAATATTTTATATCCCTGTTCTACATCATGATTCAGCATTTCCAAAGCTAAAGAAAAAACTGATAGATTGAAATATTATAGTCTATTAATGTGTATATGTGCGTGTGTGCGGTAGCCTAGCGGTTAGCGTGCTGCGTGATGAACCTGGTGAGCCGAGTTCGATTCCCGCTCACAGGCAACAACAGTGATGATTATCTGAACTGGTCCTGGGCCTCCCCTTGATCAACTTAGGCCTACACGGGGGATCTTTGTCTTTGTAAAGTTCTTAAATCAACGTGCTCAAAGTGCTTTCCTGGAAGAAAAAAAAACTTTCCCAGGAATAAAAAAAACCGGAGGCCATATGTTTGAAGCCGTAAAAGACTACGTGTAATTCTTATGACAACCATTAGGTTGTGTTTAAAAACAAAGAACGAAGGAAAAATCACCCGGCTATTAAAATTTTCCAGCCTCAATCCATGCCACGTGTAAAAGCAGACAGATTAACCTCTATTTTTCTTTCGCATAAAAACATACACGAGGAAATTACGAGGTCACAATCAGACTTCATGCCCAAAAGCTCAGCATTATCATCAGAAGAAGCAGCCATGATCTATCCACTGCAGGGTGAAGGCCTCCCCATATAGCATTGGCAACCCCCCCCCCCCCCATGATGTTTGTGAGGCTATAATCAATCTCACCTCTCTGCACATGGGCTAATCTCATTGCTCCTACTCAACGATCATCGTATTCTGGGATGCGTTCCCTCGCTTCGCTGCTATGAGTTGAAGAAAGTCTAAAAAAAACTCACTGACAGAGTTTTAGCAGCCTGGCGAGAGATATGTATTATGTATGTTGAACTTTTTTCGCACCATAGGCAGCTAACCACGCTCATCAGAGGTGCGGGGGGAAGGACAACAAACTAAACACGAGAAAATATTACTCTTTCAAAGGCTATTTTGGGTGGCAGGATGGCGCAGCGTTAACACTTGTGCCTCAAGAAAAAATACCTGGGTTCAACTCCTGTGCCTTTTTTGCGTAAAGTGTGTTTGTTTTCACTCTGTTCTGTATGGGTTTTTTGATTTCCTTCCATTGGCAGATAAAAATAACACACAATGACCCCGGTATTTGGCCAAACATCCGAAAGACAAAATTACATCCAATGTACTCATTAGGAATTACACTTAAAAACACCCCCCCCCACCCCCCATCCGCAACAAATCTGTCAGGATCCTCCTGGCTGGTCATGGGTAAACAAGTAAAATAATAATTTTAAAAAAACGAGAAATAAGATGCCGCAGATGAGATGAGGGAGGAGGGGGGGATCTAGAAATGACGCCTAGAGGGTGAAGTATTTATTTGTACAATGATTTTGCTCCAGAAATGACTTCTGGGACAGCTACCATAGACGGAAGGTGAAGGGAGCCTCTGAGCTTACAGAGAGAGGCGAGGGAGGGGGGCGAAGGGCATAGAGAAGTAGTAACTAGAATGTTTTATCTCATTCCTTTAATCTTATCAGTACACAGGAGATAAATTCCTCAGAGCACAATAATAATGCAATTGCCTGGGTGGGATGTGATGCTTGGGGAGGAGGGGTTGGCTTGCTTTAGGTGACGATTACCCCCCCCCCCCCCCCCCCAGGAGGACGAGTCATTTTGTAATGTTAGAAAGTTTGAAAGGTTGTAGGGGACGTAGGCTGCAGCATGAAAACCGTGCAGGAGAAGTGTATAATGAATGAGGATAGGGAACGTCAGTGCCACGTTGCTATGACCAAACACACGAACGCACAACGTGAAATCAATGTCTTAATAGAGCAAACGCGCACACACACACACAGCGTGCAACAAATGCGTTACTGACACAAAACACACGTGACATCAATGACTTACAGCAGACACACAATGTGAAATCAATACCTTACGAACACAAATCCAACTAATACACAACGTGAAGCCTACACGCCGCCTTACTGACGCACAACGAACTTATCCGCAACATGAAACCCGCGTCTTACTCGCACGGGGTAGACTCGTGGCGTGGACTCGTTACCTCTCTCTGTGCATTGTGGCCTCGCTAACCTCGTTGGAAGTAGGCAAGGAAAGGGAGGGGGGTGAGGGAGTTGACTCGGAAACCGCCGTACAAAACACGTTGAGGACCACTCACTGGGTTAAGCCACCGATTCATCAATAAACATAAATACCGATGCCAAGTGTAATGGCTGTTAAGACGGGAACAAAACACGCGTTTAAATACGTCCAGGAAGTAAGACATGGCAGAGAACTGCTTGGTAGTACTGGACGCGTATTACACTGCAAGTGCGGGGTGTTACGAAACGTTCAGACGCGTTTGTTTTGAACCAACCTTGCACTTGTGGGATGTAAGGCGACAGCAGTTTGGCCCTCTTTTTCTCGTAACCCTTCTGCGTGATGTCACCTGCCGAAGAAGAAGGGAAGAAGAAGCGTGTGAGACGCGGCGGCGACAGCTCAAGGCGTCGTCAAAGTTGTTCGCAATCATTGCCTCCGAAGAGACTCGCCCACTTTCGAGGTGAGCAAAACCCACACACCGGCTGAAACGTTACGCGACGAGTTGGAAATACTGTGGATAACCGAGCCCGGTTATAAGTATATCAACTGCTGTGACTTAAATAACCTCAGTGTATGAGATTTCAACTAACGAGTCAGGCGATGATGACCTGATCCGGATTGAAGACTTAGCAGCAGCCATGCAAATCTACAAACCCACCCCGTGTAGTTTAAGCATTTTACACATAGCACGTATAACACACGATAATCACGCGCGTCGCACAGAATATTAGTATATAAATAATCAGACGCTACATAGCCCTCACGTGTCTATCTCTCCAGACACAAAAGTATTTTTTACACAACCCATCAGCCCCAAAGCCTTCAGCGAGTGCAAACTCTCAGCAAATGCAGCCCCGAGTGTTGTTCGTATTGAATCAATGCTGCTGAAATAATGCAGTCTCCGTTGGGGCTAATGGGTTGTGTAAACAGACTACTTTTTAGTTTTTAAGGTGCGAACAGACCCGATACGTTAACGCGCCGTATTATTTGCCGATCTCCAAACAGCATAGGTCACTTTCGTCCTCGACGTACAGCAGCATCATTCGACATCCCTGAGAAGCCCGGCCCGTCGAGACGGTGCTGGGAGACACACGCAGAGCGACCGCCACCACCACCACCCCCGCCACCACCACCACCACTGCGGTGCAGGGAGGCGTGCGGTGCCTCCTGCGCTGCTGCCAGAGCCACGCGGATCCTCCCTCCTCCTTCTCCTCCCCTGGGTGACCCGCCCCCCCCCCCCGTGGCCCAGCCAATCGCATCCAGCAAACCTCAAGCCCGTTTAAAGGGACGAGCATGCACCGAGGTGCCACCCCTCCACCCCTCCACCCCACCCACCCCTCCACGCCACTCAGAGCATATGCGCTTCAGATACTCCCTTCCCATCCCGGTCTGTCCTGCCCCCTACAGCAGAGTGTACCGGGTCAAGTGACCGACAGACAGCCATTTACCACTCAGTGAGGGACAGGCAGCTGGCTGGGAGGGAACCCCCTGCCGTGAGCCAATTAGCAGTGAAGCGCGCACACGCACACACACACCAAGTCTCCCATGCTAAACCCACACCACCCCCCCCCCATTCTCTAGCTCATTACGCATTTTACATATGTAAACGTAGCTGTGTTGCTGGGGTAGAAAAACCAGGACTCGTTTGGTTGCTAAAAAATGTTCACGTGAAAAGCCACTTCGTTGAGCTATGTCATTCGTGGACCGGTCACTTTGTGAAAAGAGCTAAATAGCTCAATGGGCTTTACCTGGTCAAATAACAACAGGATTGCAATGCAGATCAAATTTAGATATGGCTATTTTAAGTGAGGCTTCATTTGCTCGAGTTACTTATTAAAATTAGTGCATACCACGGCCGTGCCCCTTTTAAATAATTCTCAACATTCCCAAACACGAATGGTGCTGCACAGCTAAAGCCATTTGTGTTTTAAATATAAACCATCACTCCGAAGAAGCCCACAGCAACGTTGCAGCGACATAGCCTCACACCGTGACCACGGCTGACCTGTTCACCTCGTTTTAGGACAACAGAGGTGCAATTGCTTTCAAAGCGGGTCAGAAGCAAACGAACTCGTCGCTCTGCGTTCGTCGGTTGAACCTTAGCTGGGAATCGTGGATCAGACAGCGTGTGTGCTGGCTGGCCCGTTCGCTCGGGTTAACTCGCACGCACATAGCGACGGTATAACTACACCGAGCTAGAGAACCAAAGTGTTAGCGGAGGTTGTGTAATAAACGTCTTGCCTCCCAGTGCATCACACACGACACTAAGGTATACATTCAAGCTTGGGCAAGGCAGCAAAACCACAACAACAACAACAGTCCCAGAACACAGCAAGACAACAACAACACAGTCCCCCTCAATAACATTGCACATTAAATTGAGCTATCGATACACGGCTACGGATCAAAGTTACAAGTCACATTGGCAAATGTGGTTCCATCCAATCTTCTGCTTCAGGATACATGCGCATACAAAAAAAACATGTTTTTTTTTTTAATACTGAGTTTAACACGTTTAATTGTAATTTGTATGCTTTCTTCAATAAATTGAAAAATCTGTTTTGTTTATGCATTGCATTTTTTGGTGTGGTTTTCATATAATCCCTCTTGGGTTTCCAACCTCACCTGCACATCTTTTTGTTAAGTCTTGGTTATTTCGGTAAAGTCACGTAGAAGGGAAATAGCAAATAAAAATTAAACAATTACATTTTCACGAAAAAGAAAAAAAACCTTATTTCAAATTTTCTTGCTGTGGTTTTCACACCTGACGATGATTGAAACGTCGTGATAATTTGATTGTTTTATTTTTATCATTGTATTATTTCCCTTCTACGTTACTTTACCGAAAGAACCAAGAATATGCATCCCTGCAATCACGAAAGCTTTAAATCGAAATCTTTTTGTTACTTCGTTTTTTTTTATTTGCACCGTTGGTCTTTCACTTGTCTTTTGTGTGCAAATAAAGAGCAATAATAATAATGAGGGCACAAGGATGTTCCAAAACGTCGGTGCTGCAACGGCCAAGGCCTTGTCACCTATTCCAATTCAGGTAGGCCCCAATGAGAGAAGAACCAGGCACCTCAACAAGGTTGGCCCATGGCTTTTCCCCCCCGAAACATTCAGCGCCTGAACCACCACCAACAAAAAAACACAAATGCTCTTGCACGTGTTTATCCACCGAGAATATCGAACACTTGATAAACAGCCTCGATTTTAATCCATTATCACACAGCTAATGCAGTTCCAAGCAGCCACATTGTGTCAACCTGTCGTCAGCTTATCCACAAATTAGGTTTCAATAGGCCTCGGTTCCACTTGAGAAAAAAAGCTAATTGTTGTCATTACCATAACTAACCATTAAACAGATACCAAAGGTGCCCGTTCCCCATTTTTCTATGCTTTGCATTTCATAACCGGTTTGGCTTATGTTAACGGTGTGTACGTGCGTCACAACGTGATGTATCAGGCCCGCACATTGCCTCAATACAAATAAATATTTAAAAAAATAGGTATGAAAGGAGAGTGGTTGAAGAACACACAAGTGTTTTATCTGCATATCGTATCAGGATATCAAAATCAGAATATTTATTGATACTGGAGGAATCCGCTGAGCGAAAAAAGCTCTTTTTCACATATGTCTAGTCGGGGCGGGTAAGGATGTTACATCAACAAACAATACAAAAACGTAATAGGTCTGCAAAGTACAAGAAAGGTAAACGAATCACCAAAACACATACAAATTCAACTAAACAACCCCCATCCTACCAGACAAAACCCACTGAGGAATTAACTTATTTTTCAAAAGCGACCTGCACACAAATTATAGCTCAACATTTATATGTGATATGCAGTATTTGATATAAGCTTATTTTGCTACCTACTGTATTAACCGTCGTGCTTGACCACGTGTTCAGGAATGCACACAGACGGACGGGGTCCGTATTGTTCGATAGGCACAGATAAATCCGCGTCTTTTCATCTGTAAGGGCACGGGCCTAAGCTATGGCACGTGTCGAGAATGAGACACGACTTTGGCAGATGTAGGAATTGAAGTTGGACATTGCCCAGTCTGAAAATAATCGTTCTTAAACCCTAAATTGATGGCAGTGGTAGGGAATGGCATTTCTACATGGTAATTACAGGCCATTTGACAGATAGAGAAGGGAGGAAATTATAGAGATGTAAAATATACAGTACAGTAACTGCGAAAGACAGAGCTGCGATGGTCCGATGCGAGCAGATGTTGGACCGTGAGACTTTAATAAAGATGGAAATCTGTGCAATGGTTGTAAAACCTGCCCTGTCTGACAAGAGGAAGGAAACAATGAACATGTGGGGTACCATCACGGGGGCAATATACACGATGGCCTCCTGACCCTGACAAGAGATGAGTGCAACGGATCTTACATTTTTTTCCCGTGTGTAACTAGGGTGAACCCATATCAAACAAAAGAGGCTCTTGAATATAAAAGCTGGCAGTTCACCAACAATGGTTTAAATAAGCCTCACACTGCTAATGTGACCACTGAACGTCAAAAAATGCTCCAGTTTGCTTCTAATAAACCAAGTCTGCTAAATATATATTTATGCACATAAGTGCGCACTACCATTAGACTTTGCGGCTGGTGATGTGTGTAAAATATACTTCCAAGATGTCTGGGCAGCTTGGAAGAGTAGGACAAAAATACTCCCTCTAGGAGACCGTTCTGCCAACAGTGGAGTGAGCAAGCAATTACAGTGCTGCACCTTTATCTTTACCCTATATGGAACTATACTCGCACGCCCGCTAGAAGGTATGAAGGCCCGTGGTCCAGAATAAGAACCGCCAAGTGAGAGCTATGGAGGAACAGTGCCCGAGAGGACGTGCCGTGTGACGGGAGAGTCATTAAATCTGTGCATGTGCGAGGTGAATTGCTACATCACACAGGAACGTGACAGACGGGCACCAGCTTAGGGAGTCACGGCTTAGGGAGTCCGTCATCCAGATGTGGATTGGCCACGGCTAACGATGATGTGCCCCCTACTGATTGCAGCACTGAGGAGTGTCTAATTATAAGAGCCTACGGTTAATTAACAAGCGCCGGGGCCAACCGCTCATGTGGCTTGGGTCCAGGTGGATGGGGTGGAGAGATCAGGGCAAGGGTGGGATGTGCAACCTTAAAGATGACGTGCCATAGACAAAAGGAATGGGATTGCACTTGATCCACAGGGTGTCCTTTTAAAAAAATTAATGCACTTAACCTTTTCCTATTCCGAAGACGTACACAAGTCATCAGTTTTTATTCTGAATCCATTCCAATAACGTATGCGTACACGCACCTCCAATTAGCACGGTTGACTGTGTGCGGTGTGAAAATTATCACATACACATTTAACGTATGTGTTCGTAATCGGAATGGAATCGGAATAAAAAAAAAAAATACTTTATCGTTACGTCTTCAGGTCGAAAGACGTACCGAGGCTCCCACAAGGCCATGTGGGAGGGCATGTGGCACAGTTTGGCACCAGCTATCGTAGAGTGTGGTCGTGTCGCGATAGTTCTCTGTGGTGAGTGCAACGTCTATAAAATCAACGGCGTTAGGCCTCTCTAAATAAATTAACGCTGGGCCGCTGGCGCGTTCCGAAATTCAGCGGTGAATGGGACCCATCCTGCAGCTTGCAGATGTTTCGGAACAGCAAAGGGTTAAATGCGTAAGTGATACCTTTAATATGGCTGCATAGGACGACGCTGTGAAAATCTCAATGTTTTGCCGAAAAACGTATTTTTCTACTGAACTAAAGAAACTGTGAATTGTAGTTGCCATTTCTCTTTAAGCACTTATGAACCAAAGCAAGCACACACTTTTTTCCTTTCATACGTACTCGATTTACTTTTCTTTGTCATTAATAACATTCCATAACACCTATATGCACAATGGAAACGACACAATTATTTATGTCGCATGCAACAAATACACACCGACCATTCTGTACTGTATCTATTGGGGGCGTTGGTTGGTTGGTTGGTTCTGTGAACTTCGATCTGTAGAGCCGTCACTTAATTCGTGAGAAGGCGATGGACGTGCCATTGTTGTTGGGTCGAGTTTTCCGAGCTCATCTTTTGGACTGTAAATCCACAATGGACTCATGGTTCAATGCCAGACTCTTTGACGGTATTGCCTATGTATGCTTCTCTAAGCAGATATGTGTCTATGAATCCAGGTGTGATGTGGTTTATAATTTACTTGTGTTTTTTATATTATAGCCTCTTGTTTCATAAGTTCATAACTTATCACACTGTGGTTGCTTCAAATGTTGCATGGTTTTAAACCGTATTAATTAAGCATTATTATTTTTATTTCACAAGGTAAGGCACACGGAGAGATGTAGGTCTTTTTCAGAAGTGATCTGGCCACAGATCATATCACAATGAAGTGTTGATAAATATCGCGTGGAAAATTTTAACCAGTCAAATACTCGAAACGCCTATTTCTAAATGCGGAGGAAAAAACGGAGGACACCGAGAAAACTCCACGTGACCACGGAGAGAACGTGCAAACTCCAAATATACAGCAGGCGTCAGGATCGGGATCGAACCCACGAACTCCTGCATACCAGGCGAGGTAGTTAACATCTCACCACCGTGGCACCCTTTACTTCACAGCAGATTGGCCCCATTCACACGTTGCCAACTAGTCCGTGTCATCGGGTTTTGGGAAGTAACGTGCCAAAGTCACTCCACTGTTACCCAAAAGACAATTCCTCAAGGTGATGTGCTTCGCCGTTTCATCAATAAGCGGAGACTGGCCCCTTGTGTCTCTATACACTGCCGAAATATCATAGACGCGACGCTATACAAATCAAAAATGGAATAAATGTTCAGTTCCTTTTGGATCTGCATCTTGTACACACGTGACTCAACTGTATATGTGACGGCATTGTTTATACAACGTTGGACTTTACCTCCACCCTCGTCGGCGTGCCCTGTAAATTCCCCCACCTCAGTCGGTAAATTCCCCCACCTCAGCCGTATAACGCCTTGAGACGCCCCTCCCCCGCCCTTACGTACCCCGCGTGCAGGTGAACTTCATTCACCTGCACGCAAGTCGGGGCTTGCCCATCCTGTGTTGCGGGATAGGGCAAATGACCAGGTCGCTCGGCGGAAACAACCAATAAACTCCGAGTGTTGTGCCCGGGCAAGCCCTTCTCTTGCTCACAGCAGACCTTCACCACTCGACATCCCCCCCCCCCCCCCCGTGGAGCAAGCCCTTGCCACGACCACGTGGCCCACGTGTCCCACTCGAAAACTCGTGCGGGCGGCCCTGCCTCGCACCCCCACCCTGCCCCCCCTCACCCTGCCTGCTCACCCCCCCTGTCCCCCCATGCAGGAGGAGCATGGTTCACTCAAAGGTTTAGTAGTTTAGCAACACAAATTCCGCATGCGCTGCACATGGCTCTATGATATAACAAGAATGGAATGGAGAAGGGGGGAGGGGGTTGAAAAGTAAAATAAACGACGGGTTTATGTACTTCACAAATATGATACGATACAGAATAATAATAATCAAAATCGCATTTCTGTACGTAAGGTGTTGTTTGGATGTTACCACTGACGGGCACATTTTTTCTTTAAGTTGTCCTTCTTGCACAGTGTAAATTCACATCTCACTAACAAGTCCATGCCAACATCCACACGAAAACATCGCAGGTGTCCTTAGCCAGCCCAGAGACACGTGGCTTTCACGCTGCAGCGTGTGAACCACACAGAGGCATTCACTATCACTCGCGTCCCAGCGCAATAAAATATAAAACTCAACACGTGCTCCAATAACATTCTGTATGTGTGTGTGTGGCCTTCAAAGGATAAAATGTATAATAGGCAACATGTCGGGCAATGGCCCTTCATAGCAAATAAACAGAGAGGCCAAAGAGACAAGAGTGGATAAAACTTGGAGACTGCCGTAGACCATGACACAAGGTCCAGCCAGTCCACCACAGTCTCGGCAAAGTGACTCCCCCCCTCCCCAAACACACCTTCTTCTGACAATGGAGAGATGGGAGGGGGAAAATGATAGTCGGTGAAAATGGATGGCATCTCAGGCCAACCTGGTTTTTTAGGTGCCTCGAAAATCCTTCCGACCATTTAACATTTCACAAGCTGGGGGTGCGGCGGCAGCGGGGGGGGGGGGTGAAAGACAACGTGACTCAACGATTCAGAGGGTGGCGGCAGTGCTAGAGGAGACATAGAACATGGTCCATTGAATGAGTTGAAGTTAAAAATAGCAGAGCTCCCAGCCAAGCTTGGCCGTGTGGCCCAAAGGGGTGCAGACAAGACGGCCCCGTGCGACATGCAAACCGTCGGGTTCCATTTCCAAGCTCGGGTAACACGTCCTCGTTGTCGTAAAAAAAAACACAACGCTTGTAAGAAAATAATTCTCATTATACCTCGTGATTGCCCAGGGGTCGAAAATCAAACTAATAAGAGCAGCCATTTTTTTCTTCGAATTCGGTAACACAAAAAAAAAACCTCAATATTTCAAGAGCCGCAAATTTTGCGTGTGAATAACGTGTCACAAAGCAGTCCTTAAAGAGCCGCATGCGGCTCCAGAGCCGCAGGTTTCTGACCCCTGCCCCCATTACCAATGAAAAGTTGCTGTTAACTATTTTATAGAACCCACTATAATTTAACTCAACCAATTTCCTTCGCATGGTACGTGAGTCCCCATGGGGGGGGGGGGGTGAGGCCTGGGAGAAATCCCACCATGTGTGCCCCCCATCCCCCAATGCTTTCAAACTAAACCAGAAGTATCATATCTCACCCCGTGACGGCGAAGTGCTGGGCCCCCCCCCCCCAAAGCGCGGGACCCGGGGCGGTCGCTCCGATTCGCCGTGTACCCTCGGGACGGCTGTGCCTCCAGTCTCTCTCAACTGAGCAAGGCTGTAGTAGACCCAACACAAATAATCCAAAAAGCCTACAACTATTATGCCATAGATATGAATGTGTTCTGGATTGTTTGGCAAGAAGAAACGCACTCAAGTTGTGCTCGTGTGCATCGTGAAGGCACTTTAAGCATGTCGCTGTCTTCACTACCTTAAATATATTAATAGTTCAACACAGAGACTTCACTAAAGCCCTATGATATTTCCTGGCTGTTCATTAAGTCCGTGTATTTCATTAAAACAACTTCACTTATGCAGGACAGTTCAGAACACAAAGCCACATTACTACAACACAAGGGCTAATCGTTTTTGTGAGTTGCGTATTTCTTAAAACAGTCTATAACGAGTACTGTATAATAGTAAAGGCTTTCAACAGTAAAAGGCATGTAAATAATACTACTTGTGCGAATTTAAGTACTTAGGTTTCTAGCCCCGTGTCCAGAAACCAATCATTGTCCATGGGGATTATTAGGGATATTGCTAAGAACAACAGTGTTCATCACTGATAACGACTTAATGTGTGAATGTACGGTCAGTGACAACATTTACATCAGGTTTATCATCTCTGCACGGTCAAAAAATAGATCACCAACAGTGGGTGTCCTCCAGAGAGACTCCCTCTTCACTATGGGAATGTGAAATTTCCAGCAATGGATCACGGTTAACAAAATACAAAGGAGCGCACGACTCTGGAAAGTGCACTTTGGTAATGTCTTCTTAAGAGAAAGAACCAAGGTAGAATGTTTCGGGGGTGAAAATATTTTCTTGTTATCTTTCACGCTATGAAAGGCATTGACCATTATTGCACAGAACCAAGAAAGTAGCCTCAAGCAGGGAAAGTGTATTCATAAGACTGAAATGTGAATAATTGGAAGCAACTGCAGGGGCCACACTGCTGCCCAAGAGACCCATACCACACATTCCACAACTTACTACACTGCAGCCTCACATTGGCGGACTATTTAAAAACACCTTTCCATACACAAAACACCACCTGTACATTCTTGGATAATTGGAAGTGCCAACGTTTATACTAATGCATTATTGAAATGCTATACGAGGCCTGTTCTCAAATGGTATGATCCAAAGTATGCATTACAACAAAGTGCACCGATATCAGAGCCTGGTCCCACCGGTCAAGGGCATATGCATTAATTGGGCTCAGTGTAATCCTCAACACATACCGAGAACTGCCAACGGAAATCTAATTTAACAGTAAAATAACACCCTCGCATCACTCAAGTCTTGGCTATAAACGGCAGAGTGGATCTCCCACGAGGTCCCTTGGCAGCCTAATGTACACAACCTCAGAATTCCACCACGAGGCATGACCGATGGTCTGGGCATTTCTGACACTTTACGCTTGTTCAAAATTTCTGAACCAAAACATTAATCGGCATTTTTCACTGGGCTGATTTATTGCGCGGTTACTCCGTTCCCTTTTGCCTGCTGTGGATCACCGCACATTGTCAGTTGTGCGTCAACTTACTACAGTGGTTGGCACACAAGGAAGCGAGATCGTGGATAAAATTAATCATCGCCCAGGGAGTAGAAACATATGGCGACTGGTAACGTATCATACGCACGACTTGCATTGAACAAGGACACGGTTAGTACAGAACCAACTCATTAGGTCTCATGGACAGCTACCAGACAAGCATATACAGTGCAAACATCCAACACGGATGAACTTAAGTCTTGGGATGATTTCAGAAGCGTCTTTCTAAAGATGTTTTATTCAAACCCATGCATGTCCAAATAAACCGTATAATCCAGAGAAATCCTACACGGACAAAGATGGATCACTGAAACGTGGCACAAATAGGTCAACGCAACCTACCTGGTCTTGCTTCTACTTGCAGGTAGCCCAGCATGAAGCGACACGTGCCACCGTTTAAACATTAAATATATCATTAGACCTCCTTTGCCAGTACCAAAATATAATAATAGGGTTTTTCCCCTTCTTTTTTCTGGCAACAAAACTGAAACCTTTTTACAAGGAATCATGTCTGCATTAACCACGATACTTGTGGTCAAAATGAAAACAGAAAACACACTCTGATAATATATTGCCATTTTCCTTGAAACTGATTGTTCCACACCAGAGACGGCTTTCTTTTGAGCCTCGTCTCAATTGGTGCTAGAACAGAGGACACCAAAAGGCGTACAGCTCAGAGACAATGCACTATCAAAGTAATGAGGGCTCGGGGTAAGCATCTACCTATTATTATTATTAAAAAGATAAAAAACTGCACTGCCCACATGTTCCTGAATGCAAATCTAAGGCATATCTTGGCAATCAAATGTGGCAATGACAAACCACATGTTCGAGATAAAGCTTGCATTGCGATGTACAATGCTCACGTTCCCTGAGTAGCCAGTGCCAGGGTGCTAGAGCACACATTCTTAGCATTGCATTTGCTTTGCTTGGCAGCTTGCATTTGGAGAGGGCACCTGGGTTTAATCAGGTCTAAGGGCATAACAACACCTGCTCTTCAAGGGTCTATTGGGAATGTAAGTCTATGCCCTTGCACTACAGCTGAGAGGAGCTGGCCGAAAGCCTCTATCGTCAAATAAACAAATATATAATTGGGTGGGGGTTTAATTTAAGTACTTATACCGGCCGGCAAAGAGCAAGTGTGTTGGTGAACCTCTTAACAACCTTAAAGTTACATTAACACACATCCTAAACCGCTTTCAGTTGAATATTTTATTTTATTAATTTAAGATCTTATCATGACAATTCAAAATAAAGCGTCTTCATCGCAATTATGTTTGATTCATTTTCCTGACACGCATCTCGAATTATTGCAACAAAAGCTACTGATATCTCATTTATCATCATAAATTTTAGTACGCCAGACAAATAAAAGTCACCGCGTGGTTTCCTTAAGCTTGTTGATCATCATAAGCCGAGCCGAGCATGGGAGCATACAAGCACGTATCAGCTTCCACTCCCCAGTGCCACCTGCTAGGGCCCCTTCTGGGACAGCCCGTGAAGTCAGCTCCCTTGTATGCATGTCATTTGAACTTCTTTTGCACCATACGTAGCCAACAGTTCTAACCTTCTTAGGGGTCTCCTCCTGGCAAAGCCACCAACCGAGCCCCCTTCCTCGACAGCAACAATCGATTTCATTGCATCTGCGCTGTCTGTGACTGGGCCCGTGGCCCAATTCTTACACGAGCCTCAGAGAAGCCAATGAGCAGCATCAACAGCAAGGGCGGGGGAGCGAGAAGCCACGTGGCCAAAGTGCCGTGGCCGGCGTTCCACTATCACACAGGTAGCAAGCCTCATCTTAGTCTCCTGTGGTAGCCTATGCGTAAACACAGGCATCGCATCGGTTCCCCAACATTCTGTGAGAAGACCTGGTAACACAGGAGCTCCATCGTGCCGACAGTAATACCCCGAGTCTGCCTGTCCTAAAATCCATAACGCAGGAAAGAAGCACAAGAACTTAACGTTACAATTAGCATAGTGATCCACATGTCATGGGAAGCTTAAACTCCTACCAAAGACATGCCCTTTTAAGTTACAAATTCAGTTATTGGCTTAAACAGGCTCTATTCTAACAAAATAATACGGCTTAGACATAGATGACCTAGATTGCTTCTAGTTCACAATGTTAGAGAGCATAGTTCTCGTAACACTTAAAATACAGCATTTGAATGGGCTCAACTTCGAAAACAAACGACTTTAC
Organism: Lethenteron reissneri; assembly: GCF_015708825.2. NCBI lineage: Eukaryota > Metazoa > Chordata > Hyperoartia > Petromyzontiformes > Petromyzontidae > Lethenteron > Lethenteron reissneri. The sequence goes on from NC_083801.1 coordinate 3,110,312, forward strand.
TTTGCTGTGCTGATAAATAAGGCAAGAATAGAAAGGATAAAGATTGGGAGGGGTCTAAATCACGTGGGAGTTATGTTATCATCGACTGCAGCTTCGCAATGACATCACTAAAACAAAAGCCACAAGTTCAATCTGGCCAAGAGAAACAGGACATCCTGGAGACATGTATTCAGTGGCTTTCTGTCTTTGATCCATTGCTTTAAACTACACTGCCAAACTTGGTCGCAATGCATTAAACCGTAACTTCTAAACTCTTTTCACGGACCAATCTTAATACACTATCTTTTTCTTTGCTTAAAAAAACCGTAAAAAAAATCAATAGTGTATACACACAGGCAGTTCCCACATTCCCACCAGCGTGTGTGGACATCAGTCTGGGCTGCTCTATCTAAACAAGCATCAGCCCACAAAACACACCCCACAATGCCCTCGTCCCTTATCGCTCCTTTATAGCGAAGTCATTCTTCGTGCTCATCATCTGATGTGGCCGAGCCAAAGAAAGAAGTGCTGGGGACAATCGCATCGTAGTGGCAGTATCAGTCCAGCTGGGAGTAGCTATTGGTTGCCATGGACACATTTTCTCAAAGTCTATTCAGTTGGTGGTCTAAACTGCAAAATGGTCATTCAGTTATTTTGAGCTGGTGGTCTAGACAAGGCTGAGAGATTTTGAACATGCAATGCTGCACATCTTTGTGTATTGTTAAATCTAAATCTATTGGGTTTTATTTTCCTAGATTCCTGCAGGGTTTATACATGTAGAGCATTTTTTATTTATATATAACACTTGAAATTAAACCTGTTGTTTTATATAATGCCAACAAACAAACATTATCAATTAATTGTAGACACACTTTGTGTTCAAACCAAGGCCGATTCAAATGTTAAAGCACTACAAGTTGTGGTTCTGTTAGATTTCAAAAAGTAAATGGCAAATTAAATGGCAAATAAATTAATGTATGTCGTACACTGCATACACATCCATAAACAAAACAAGTAGATTAATGCCTAGATCACTGACAGATATTACTGGAGCAGCTCATGTCACTGGCTGGAAACGCTGCGCACTGATAAAGCAAAACAACTCCACTGATGTACCGCAAGGCATCAAAAGGCTTATTTCTTGCGTCACACGCACCGGGCACATTAACGGGTCCAGTCTTCAACACTGCATCACATTAAATAATAAGCACCGTCACCTAGTGGATGGACGTACAAATTGCAGTCAAACATCGGCACAGACACGACACCAATGTAAAAGGTGTGGCCGCTAACACTCAGGACCCTTCCCACAACACATTGCTCTACTCAGCTGAATTTAGAACCCTGGCGTAGTCCAAGACGTACCGTTTGTCAATACAGAAGTGCAGAATTTCCTGCACAATGAACACAAGAGTGGCTGTCAGACAATCATACGCAGCTATCTGAAACAATTTGTGAGATATTATTGGAACATAAATAGTGATTTTGTGCGTTTACCCTGGCTGCCACATTAAATACAATATAAGACCTTCCAGGTTCGACGTAATGATCATCTATTTGTTCCTAGGTGTTAAACTGATTCATAAAGATAATCATAACAGAGTTACCCTGCTCAAACGTGTTCATCTCTATTCATAGCCAGTGGTGGAATTTCCTCATTCATATGGCAGGGCCTGTTGCTCCAGAGGACTACAACTGTTGATCTCCCACATACTGACAGTCATCTTATCAAACCCAGAGTGAGAAGGGCTGAAGTCAACTTCCAACTGCTATTTGAACTGGAAACTTCCAATTGTGATCTACATGATATGGCTTGGCTCAGGTTTAGCCCTGGCCAAAATAAGCCGGCTCAAAACCATGATTAACTTGAGCTGGCTCTTAGAATGGTGCCAGCCATGCTTAGGATTCCCATGAGCTAAGCCTGAGCCAGGCCATGGCTGAGCTATTCGCTCATTCATCTCAGGAGTATCACGGTGGCGAGATGTTAAATACCTTGCCTGGTATAAAAGAGGTTGTGGGTTTGATCACGTCCCTGATGTCTGTTATATATTTGGAATTTGCATGTTCTCCTTGTGGTCGCGTGGATTTTTTCTCAGGGTCCTCTGGTTTTTCCCTTCAAATTTAAAATCAACATGCATTTAGAGTATTGGGCTAAAATACATTTCCAAATGATAAGCCACTTCGTTGAGAAACCATTCATGGCCAGGTCGCTTCTGAAAAAGAGCTATATACCTCAGTCGGCCTTACCTGGTAAAATATGAATAAAAAGTAAACACAAGTTAAAAAAATTGGTTAAAATAGAAACCAAATTAACGACTCAGGCCTTAGCTGAGGCTGAGTGTTAAAGGGCTGAGCCAGAGCTGAGCTGTGATTGAGAATGCGGCTTGAAGTCCACGTTCCTCCCAGACCCGCTGGGGCAATCCACGCACAGGCTTCACACCTACCACTTGCAGCAGGCCGACTCCTAAGCACGAGCGGCAGCAGTTGCAGAAACGCAACTCCAATCCACTGCTGACAATGGCAGCGGGGTCGTGTAATGGTAAGACTCGTGCCTCACAGCAAGAAGGGCCTGAGTTTGATCCACTTTTCTGCGGCAGCTGTATATTCTTCCCCTATTCTGCATGGATTTCCTCTGGGTGCTCAGATTTCCTCCCATAGCTTCAAAGACCCCAATATCCCAATGTCGAAAAAATACCTGACAATTACTCAATTGTGATCACACACACACGGCAGCAGCATTGACCTTCTATGCAATAACTTTAAAAGACCCTCACCAGAAAAAAAAGAGATTCGAGACTCAGTGAGGCTTTTCTGTGAAAAAAGCATCAAAATCATAAATAAGTAAATAACACTAAATATCGTGGCAGCATTTAGCGACAGTCCATCGCCTCAAGTGTCAGCAATGTTGGGAAGCCAGGGGCTGGACCATGAGCCACAGGAAAGACGGCAAGCCTAGGGGTACAAGCGGCTACAGGAAGAGGAAGTCTTGGCCACAGCACCGGGAAAGGCTCGAGTCCAGACCATGAGCAGCAGGCGTGCTAGGAAGCCAGCAGGAGAAAGGCAATGAATGGCGACTCAGATAAATTAGATCAACAGCACTAGGATGCACAAGGCCTCAAAGCATTACAGTAGGACATACAAATCAATTATCTTTGACCAAATGAGTGGGAGTCTACTGAAGTGTATTTTTTTTTTCAAATGCTTAAACTAAAAACTACTAAACTATATGTATTTCATAAACTAAAACTGAACTATTTTTATATTACTAGGCAAGGTCCAAGTGAGTTACATAGCTCTTTTTCAGAAGTGATCTGGCTACAAATGATCGTTCAACGAAGTGGCTTATCACTTGGAAATATATTTCAGCCAAATACTCGAAACGCATGTTTCTAAATGTGGAGGAAAAAAAACGGAGGATCTGGAAAAAAATCCAGGTGATTGCAGGAAGATGTCACAAACTCCAAAAATGCAGGTGTCAGGGTCGGGATCGAACCCACGACCTCCTGTATACCAGGCGAGGTAGTTAACATCTCGTCAGCCAGGCACCCCATAAAATTCCTTTAGTTACATAGAGACAGTAATGATTACTGTCGATACAGTTGCAGGGAGTTTAGGAAAATAGTGATGTAACCATAACATCGGCATACAAAGGCCTATTCTTGCCATCGACTTAAACATTTTAAAATTAATAACAAATGTTGAGTCATCATGTTCGGGACTAAACAACAAAAAAAGTTAATACAAATCTCAGCCTTTAGGTCCAGACAAGAATAATCTCATTCAATCGATTTTCAACCCACACATTTCCTAATCCTTGGATAGCATTACATGCTCACTCTGAAAATCAATGTTACAGCTAGAAGGCACATACAATAAAAAAAGATTACTGCACACTTTCCATTCATATTCTTTAAATCGCAATGGGCACTTTTCAAGAGCTTAGAGGCAACAAAGGAAACCAGCAGTCCTATCCGCTATGCACCAACCCTCTTCCTTTTAACCCATAATTTGTAGACGACACCAACTTCCTGCTCAACATGCACGCACCGCTTGCCCTACGCATTGCACACACCTGGAGCCTCTTGCATTCCAATTGAAAGCAGTGCGCATGCGTCCGTGCGTGCACATCTCAGTGCCTGTGAGTGTGTGTGTGCACGAGGGGGAGCGGAAGCAATGCGGTTCGCGCGCTGCGCGACAAAAACCCGGCTACCCAGGTTCGATTCCCGCTCACGGACAACACCAGTGACCTCGTATCTCAGATTAACCCGGCTGGCTACGTACGGTGTGAAGAAAGTTCAACATACATATGTACAGTGACGATTATCTGAACCGGTCCTGGGCCTCCCCGAGGTCGACTCAGCCTCAAATGATTACCCGGTGCAGCGTATAAACATCACCACTGGGGAGACAAAAGCGGCCGGGCGTAGTGCTGGCCAACCACCCCCCTCCGTGCCTCGTGTGCTGTGCCGGCCTTCATCGGTGCTGCTCGCTAACAGCACTTGCCCCAACAGTCTGTTAAGACTATACACGGGGGGGGGGGGTGGGGGGGCTTTGTTTGCACCACGGGCAGCATGACACCGAGACGACTACACGTTGCAAACCCCCCCTTCTTTGGGACACGTGCGCCGCACCGTGCACGTCTGTGCCGCGTGGCACGCTGCGTTCTGGAGCGTGCACGTCACGCGGAGTGCGCAGAGCGCGTTCTACAGTTTCTTCTCTCCTGTAACGCGGAATGTTTTCATAAGGGGCCGTCCATAAATGACGTCACGCAATTTTGGACGATATTTGACCCCCCCCCCCTTTGTCACACGGCGTCACAAAAAGTCAGACCCCCCCTCAAATATGACGTCACAAAGCTCTGCCCCTCCCCCCCCAAAAATAAAACATGCTTCAAATCGCTTTAAACTACTGTCATTGTAGTGCGTATTTAATGTGGCGCTGCACTCTAATGTTGTAGGAGAAAACATTTATTAAAAAGTCTATTTAATTCAGTAGAACGTGTTGTCTATACTTGTTTAAAGTTGCGCATTTTGATGTGACGTCACACATCGTCACAAATGTCTGACCCCCCCCCCAGGTGCGTGACGTCATTTATGGACGGCCCCTAAAGCGAACTGGAGACACAACGCGATGAATGTGTTGGGGGACACGTTCATCTTATAACGCGGATGCGAATTGAATATCAAGCGATTGAGTGAACAGAGCTACGTCGCGCGAGGAGGGATAAGCGGTTGTGCCGCTGTCTCGGCGTAGCACCACACGAGGCGAGATGCTGCTGGATGCTTCTCGACCCTACCCACACGCCTCAAGTCTTTCTCTCCAGCCTACACACGCATCTCACGTGTTATCGCTGAATGTGCTTTACCCCCTAAATTATATATTATAACGCAATTTTTCAATAACGCGGTAATCTTCACGAACGCAACTTCTCCGCGTTACAGGAGGACAGACTGTACACACCACGGTAAGATCGCCTGTTATCAGTGATAATCAGGATAAGAGATAATTGAGTGGCAGATAAAGGGAAAAATGGCAAAGACCCCCTCCATTACAACTGTATATGCTCGGGTTTGCATATCAGATGATCTGCGATAACGAGTCCTACCTAGAGTATGAAACTGTAAATCTGTAGGGGAATGGGTGGAAATGGGTTTAGCAATTATGCATAAATTGTTACCATCACCAGCTAAGGGACCATTTTCTCGATTCCATATGGAAGTTTGCACTACCTACTTATTTTTTAAATGCAAATTGAAGCCCGCGTGCGAGAATAAATTAATCCGCTGCAATGCAGCGAGGGTGGTGCAATGTATATTCCACAGGGAACAGCCCTGGCGAGAGAGATTGTAGTGTACCACCATATGAAACCAGTTTCTTACTTGTCCACTAGGCTGCACACTCTGGCAGAGTAGATTATTATATCTTGTCGAGAACTGTTGTTTTACCCTGTGGTCAAATTGCCATGGAGTTTTATTTTGTCATCTGTCACCTCAAACACTGCCTCAGCACGGAGGCAAGTCACCTCTATAATTAGCATTTTGGCAATTAAATAACGTGTACACTGTTTTTTTTTAAGAGAGAAAATGTTGTTAGTCTACCACACACCAGGACTTGCTGCCTGAGTAGGTGCGTAAGTAATTGCGATTGTAGGCGAGCCGTTACGGCTGGGCTCGTCCGAGCTGAGTCACCGACAGGGAAGTAGATTTAAATCAGCGGACCTTCCCCTGCATCGCAAAACAACAAACCACGGGCACGCATCAGCCTCCTGCCAATGACGGGAAATACCAAACTGTTCCCTTTACAGCCGTTGTGTTCGACTCGAGCCTCGAAAGAAATGTTTCAAATCCAATTCATCAACATCACAGAAATATGCTCCTCTCCAGCATCTGGTTGGACTGGTCAACGAAAGACAAGTTTTTTTGGGTTAGATCACGTAAATATATTAATTTGTCGTTAAACCCGCCACCACCTGACACAGCCAATTAGCAAGGTTCGTCACGTGAATAGACCGTGCCAATTCGTCACTAGTACAGCAACACCGGTGTGGTGGAGAACAAAGCCACAGCATTTACAATCTGAGTATGACGTTTCGTCAGTAATTACAACTAGCTTCATCAGGCGACAGCCACATTTGTCGGGTGGTGGCGGGTTTAACGACACATTTATATATTTACGCCATCTAACCCAGAAAACCCTGTATTATGCATGATCGTGGTCGCGAAAACCTACGTGCTAAACTGGTCAACGAAACTTTATCAGAGCCACAATGTGACATCAACATTAAAGTGAGTGGTCAAGACGACATCACTTTTTGCTGGTGTTATTTCAACATTCTAACGCTAAACGGCAAAGCAATATCCAAATGTGCTGATGAAGTGGGAGGACAGTTGTAAAGACACCCCTAGAATTGGCCAAAACCAATCAATTTTACGTGCAAGAACAACGTGTCCTTTGACTGCTAGACGGTATTTTACGTTAGCCTTGCGCATGCGTTGCGGCTTACTCATTGTGTGCGTAGGTAAACGAAGTTACAAAGGAGTCGTAGGTGTTTCCTGCCTCGGCACAAACAAAAATAGCACAGTCAGATGTGCCGCCCGTTCCCCCGGGTGACAGGCAACCCGAATATAAAAAGCCCAACATGCATTATACCCAAATTCATTGCTAACTAGAGTTGCGAGCCGGCAACCGGTAAACCGGTTTACATTTTCAGAATCGTTGTCTTTGCTTTTACCAGGTAAGGCCGAAGAAGCGACCTGGCCACAATTGGTAGGTCAACGAAGTGGCTTACCACGTGGAAATATATAACAGCCAAATACTCTAAACGCGTGTTTCTAAATGTGGAGGGAAAACTGGAGAAAAATCCACACGACCAAAGGGAGAGAGACATGCAAACACCGAATATGCAGGTGCCAGGGTCGGGATCGAACCCACAACCCTCCTGCACACCAAGCGAGGGAGTTAACATCTCGCCAGCGCAGAGCCCCCAACCGTGGGGCGCCCAAGAATTAATGACCGGATCTGAAAGTTAGGAACCAATAACCAATTCTAGTGGATGTATGGTAATAAATGCACGTATTGAAACGTGCACCATTGCTTGTGTGGCAGTTTTCCTCCGTTTCTCAGTTAAATAACTAAATATGTTAAATGTATTGCTGTAGACATGTTTATACGTGCAGCAAACCGGTAACAGTTTGACCACGTTTTTACTTGCGGTTATTGGCAACGCAAAAAAAATACAGATTTTAATAACCCTGGTACCCCAACCAAGTTAGTTTTTTTCATGTATAATGGAGGGCCATTGTTCATCCTGTGTACATTACAATTTTTTTGATAAGTGTAATAGGAGACGCAGGTGCTTGTTACATATACCACGGTATACTGTATATCCTGTAATGCCGATTAAAAATTAAGTCAATGTGTTGGCATACATGCAGAACAAAGACACTGAACAAAAGAACACTTTCCCACCAAAAGTATATGTGCTAACGATAAAAAGTGGATGGTCACGTTTCTTTGTTTCTGTATAATGTATTTATAAGACCAGAGTGTATACAATTCATAATACTGCATACAGTGATTGGGACAATATTTCAACGTAACACTACATTTAAACACATGTACCGCAAAGAGTAAAACACACCGGCTACAATCAGTCGCAATCTCACGAGTCTTCTGCCTACGAAGATGGCAGAAGCGCTTGAACCCGTGTGGTTGGTATTGGCTAGCAAGCGAAGCAGCCAGAGTCGTGAAACCAGCCATGCTACCACACAGTCGGCAGCTGCTTCTCGTAACCAGACATGGGATCAGGTACCAGGCTGCACTCTCCAATTCTTTCCGAGGGTGCGGCCCAAAGCCCCGTGTTCTCATCACGGAGAGAGACATGAATAATCACGGGACAGGATAAATAAATATCTGTTGGTGATTGGCTGTCCCCACAAGGAAAGTGTATGAGTGTGCACCTGGCAAGAGCGTGCCATCACTTCATGCGTGAAGCACGCCCTACGGACGCTCTAAATCATCCATTTCAATCAAGCATCAAAACACAAATGCATATCCATCCATATAAATTTCACGTGGAAAATTGGACATCCATCAAAGTGCCACGGAAAAAACAAACTCCGCATTAACGGTGAGGACAGTAGTGGGAGCGGCCACAGTGTAACGGTCAGCGCAACTGGACTTGCAATCCAGAGGGCGCCGTTTCGATTCCATCTCCTGGTGCGGCAGTTGAAACGATGGCGGGAGTTTCTCAAATCAACCCCCTCCACCACCTCTGTCCATCCAGCAGTGTCGATGGGTTTCACTGGAGTGAATTGATCGGCAGGCCGCGTGTGGTTAGGTAAAGTGTTGGTACACCCACCTCTTCCAAGACGCCTGGTTAATGTGGAAGAGTAGACCAAATCATGAATCGAGTTCACTCTAGCGGATGACCGTCTGCCAGCATTGGCATGAGAGGCTGTACTTTTAACTTTCTACAGTCGTGTGTCGAACATTAAAGAGCATAGACATGACTCCAATAACTAATGCATATTTCCTTCTGTAGGCAATGAAGGTACAAAGAGCTTATGCCGGTTCTTTGAGTAAAAGCTTCATGGCATTCCAGTGAGGATTATTACTAAGATTTTGAGCTCAGCAAAAGTCTCGTCCTGCAGTCTTTTAAACATTTTAAAACTAATTGATGTTTGCTCACATCACTTGAACATTCATGTAGCCACATGCCTATAAGTAGAATTATAAGATTGAGTTACGACTAGAAATGGTCACATGTACACACACGGTTAAATACATCGCAAGTGACGTCGGAAATCAAGCAAACAAAATTCAGTTATTCGGTGGTATGATGTACGAGTTTTCTAAAAGGTATCATTGCAGATCTTTGATGAAAGGTATGGGCAGAAGAACAATTTGTGAAGCTTTCAAAATATGCACTACAATAGAGATGTGTAAAGTTGTCATGAATGTCATCTGAAACTTATCCTGAACGAACAAACCACGCGAAAACACCACAGGCGCATTTTGTTCACGGAGTCTAAATAAATACACCAGTTGCGGAAGCCATTAAAATATATGCTGCTTGATGTGACACTACAATTGCTGAACATTATTTTAACAATCATAACTGCCGACCATTCTTGACCCACTGACAAGATGAAGGTCTCCCCATGCTTGCCATTCTCTCCTCCACGTGCTCAGACTCAATATATCCATTGCTGCTCATCCTGCCTAAGTGGACGCATCCTTTTCCTGTCTAAGTGAACACCAGAAGCGACCTGGCCACAAATGATAGCTCAACAAAGTGGCTTATTACATGGAAATGCATAGCAGCCAATACTCTAAAACGCACGTTGATTCGAAATGTGGAGGGGAAAACCAGAGGATCTGGAGGAAAATCCATTCGACCACAGGCAAAACCTGCAAACTCCAAATATACAGGCGTCAGGATCGAGATTGAACCCATAACCTCGTGTATACCAGCTAAGATAGTTAACATCTCGACACCGTGGCGTTATCACTGTAAGGCGTCTGACTAAGCAAAAACAGGATGATTGCCTAAAAATGTAAACTGCGGAGATGGAACTTGTGAAACTACAAGAACAGCTAATCCATTTATTATTGCTAAAATTAATTGCAAGAAAACCTTTAATTGTCTAGACAACCTGCAGCTCCGGAGACACATGCGGCTCTTTAAGGACTGCTTCTTGACGTTATTTATTAAGGACCACCCTCTCGTATACCACGTGCATTGCGGCTCTTGAAATATTGAGGGTTTTTTTACCGAATGAAAAAAAAATTATCTTCTTGTTATTTTCGTTGCAGACCCCTGGTCTAGACGAACGTGCCACATATGTTAAACTATTTCACAAGAGAAGATCTGAAAAAATACAGACAATATATGGGGTAATGAATCTAGTTGCAACAAAATTTAAACGAGCGTTATCACCTACCTTTTTCCCACAGAGCAAACCCAGGGTCCATGAAAATTTCGCAGCATGCTGGAATAAAGTTCAACACAATACTGGTACCACTTCACGGTAGAAATCAATTCCTGCCACCCGATCACAGATTCCATTTTCCCAGAATGTCTGTGGTCAAACCCAGAAAGGTGGCAACAACCCTGACTTTTTTACCTATAAATAATTCACAAAAGACGTCCGTTTCCCACAAAACAAGTTTTGGAATTAACAAAAAAAAGTGCCTGATACTTTCATTTGAAATGATACGCGAACAATTCGGTTTGTAAATGTTTCTAAGTTGGAACAATTGAATATTTATTCAGCATGCCCTATTGTATACACAGCTGCAGTTACAAATTACACCATCTAGAAACAAGACCCCGCATTATGTTTGTGGCTACTAGTCAACACAAACAGGTGATGCCATGAGCAAAGAATCTGGTGAGCGCTATGGGCTAATTATACAAGCAGAATCTCCCAAAATCTTCTGGAGATGTTAACAAAAGTACACAAGTCCAGCTTGAATAAAACAACATGTGTTTAATCTAAATCACAGCTGGATACCACATTTATTTTGACCTCATGCCAATGTTGTGCCACACGACCTTCGTCAGTTTCCATATGACAAACATCATTACTTTATCTGCGAGCTTTACATTTCCTTCGCGCGATTAGTACGTTGGAAAACGTGGCGGTTTCTATTTTGTCAAAAGGATGGCAAGAGATATGAAAGAATGGACCAAGCTGGAAATGTATAAAAAGATCAAAAGAATGGCAAATGCCACCTATTTATTTTTAGGCTTGTCTACTACCCAAGACAGCCTCACCAAGTCTCAAGTCCTTTTTTCAAGCGGTCACTGCCAAGGTTTTACGGTTGGTGGTGATGCTGCAATGTGTTATCTCATTAGAGCAATTTGCACGTAAAATTTTAGCATTGGGATGTTTGGCCAAGACCAGTTACATTGTTTCGAACTTTTTTTTGCTTACAGAATGCAAAGGAACCCCATGCAGAGCAGGGGGACATCATACAAACTCCACACAGAAAGGCACCCCCAATCGGGAATTGAACCCAGGCCCTTCTTTCTTTGAGGCACAAGTGTTACCACTGTGCGCCGCCCTGCCAATCGTGGTGTGAAATGGTTGTCAATCTTCAAGACACGTGATGACGATGATTATGATGATGATGATTGTCACTGTACACACAACCCACCACTTAAACATTTTTCTAGCCTCTCATCCTCACTTATGAAAATATCAAACCATCTTTTCCCAAACAACTCTCTCCTCCCTCACATCTGATCTGGAGGAACGAGTGTCTGCATGAAAGTGATACAGGTGTGAATTGCGAGTGTATGTTAAATAGATGATAACGAAGATAAAGATCCCCGTATAGGCTTTTACAGTATTTTGGGGCAAGTGCTGCTAAAGATTGGCATGGCACGTAATGGAGTATGTGGCCATCGCCACGCCTAACCACCTTTGTCTCCCTAGTGCCGATGTTTACACACCGCACCAGGTACTCATTTGAGACTGAGTCGACCTAGGGGAGGCCCAGGACCAATTTAGATAATCGTCGCTGGTGTTGGCTGTTAGTGTAAATCGAACTCGGGTTGCCAGGTTGGGAGCTCAGCTGCGCTAACCGCTGTACTAACTGTTCCTCATAGATGACCACAATGCATGCGCACACACACACTATTCATTGTTGAGTAACGCAGTGGCTAAAGGGAAAAAAACACATGCATTCAACCTGCTGGGCCTAAAGAGTGTGTGAGAATGTCACATGTCTGGGAGGCTGGACAGGCCTCTGGATACGGGCGATATAATTTGCGAAAAGAACAGAAGGCTCTGGCTGCCGCAGACATGCCCTCACTTGCCGGTGGTTGAGCGTTTCAGGTGAGGCTAAGTGACCGCGCACGCTCTGCGCACTGTACCGCTATCGCCAAAGCAGTCTGGGGGAGCAGCGGCTCAAAGAGACACGGTCTGCGAATTCAACACAGATTCTATTAAAGCCGCTACTCCTCGAGACAGACACTCACTCCCGGGCCTCCCCCCCCACCTCCCCTCCAGAGACATGGTAGCAATGTGCCAAGGGGGTGAAGAAACATAAATAATGTTTCATTTTACAAACCTGTACAATTTTCTTTAAAATGCATTTGAGTGCATAAAGGAGAAAACAAAAACAGAAATCGGTTTCAGGTGAAAATGTAATTTCAACAATTTATCGTGAGCATAAATATTCCCGTTAATGTATAAACTCTTTCAGAATTGCTGCGAGTGTAATTTTAAAAGCACATGTTGTTGAGCTTTTCAGCATTAATAATGAATATGGCACCATGCGGTGAAATAACAGGTTACTGTGGGTATGTGAAGACCGCCAAGTAAGTTCAAAATTCCGAGCAGCCACTGATTTATTGTGACACTCGCCAAACAAGAGAGTATAATGCAACGGTGGAAGCCTTACATATGATACTGATACTGGAATGAAAAAAAATGCGTACAGCACTGCGTTGAGTCACTAACCTCAAAGTTGAGATGCAAATCACAACCCTGCATTGCACTCAATAACATCGCCATTGCCCGAGGGCAATCCAAGTACTGTATAAATGTCCTGCAAGTGGTATATGTGAAGCGAAGGGTGGCCCTTGAATATCAAACGGCGGTGCCTAAAAGTGTCGTGACAAGCACAACGCTGACGGCAGATTATTACGCGGTGCGGCGAGAATAAGTGTAACTTTAGAGGACAAAAGGTTGTTGAAAAGAATTATAAAACAAAAGGGGTACTCGAACCAAGTTTAAAGGCTGGCAAGAATAAGACTGCAATGATCGGATTTGCTTATTTGCAGAAGCGTTTGTTTACGTGGATTTAGATAATGCCATTAAATGTCACCCACCATGGGAATTCACAATGTCAGATAATTATCCACAGATATAAAAAAAAACAATCCCTGGTCTCCCAGGCAATAGCATTTTGCTTCATAAATGGGCTCCAAATTGATTGAAAGAATCAATGCACTTGCATAAATTTAAATAAGGACCGAGTTAATTATAGACATTCAGGTTTCCTTGACATGTCCGTCCTGAAAGATGAAATCGTCCCTAATGTTCCAATGTAATCATACTGATTTTGCACATTTTTAGGTCAAACTATTTAACCAAAAAAAGAAATATGGAAGAAAAAAATCAAGTGGCTTTATCTCAAATAACATTCATCACAAATAATATTTTGAAATGTTCAGCGATCATTCACATCGTAGGGCAACAAATGCTTTTGAAATGATGCTTGAACTCCACTTGTTTTTTCCATCAATACTCAGATGATCATACAATGGCATTTTTCGGGCTGCACTCTTACATCAAGGCATCACCATAACCCCGCAATCATGGTTGGTCATATTTTAAGTATGTAAGATCCGTTAACTTTTTTCTTTCCTATGGAGCACTTGATCACTCCTCTTCAAGGGGCACATCCAAAATGTTGGTGTTTGTTTTTCATTTTAGCAATTCGACGATTATGTCCAACTCATAACCTGGACTGTGGATTCCAGGCAACATTCCCCTTTGTTGTCTGAAAGATCCAGTGGCCTTGCCCCCATCCTATCTCTCTTGACTTTTCATCAAACCCCCCCCCCCCCCCCCACTGCATTCACTCCTTTCTACCGCAGCCTGTGCTCAGTGGGTGGCCACCACCTTCCCTCTGCTGCCCCCCCCCCCTCCTGTCTGGACTACCACCCCTCCCCTCCCTCTGACCACAAGCACCACTGATTACCTCCCACTGTTAAGCACAGACTCACCACAAACCTTTCTCTTCCACTGCCTACAGAGTCTCACTTCCCAAAAAGCTATATTCTTTTATCATTTTGGTGACAACCTTAATGTTGATTTCGCATAAGGTATTCATGTACGTTATATTATTCATACAGCACATGGTGTGAACTGCAATGAGTAATGTGTTCATAAAATGTACAATATATATGCACAACATTTATGGGTCCGTTGCTGGCTTAGGAACCATGCGTTCTTAGAAAACACATTACGGGGGTGCCTCATCCATCCCCGTATATTCAGGAGACCCCACCCAGAAGGGAAACGAGCACACAAGCCCCGAGTGAACGTTCAATTGCATTCGTGTGTGTACATGCATGTTTAGTACAGGGCTGCACACAACATACCCTGAGAGAAGGGCACGTTCCTAACAGCGGTAGAATGATTAAACACTCCCAAAAACTCCCCAAGCCCCACCCTGGAATTCAAACTCGTGAGTCACGGTCGCAATTCAATTAAAAAATGAACTATTATTTTTAACATTGTGGTGAATGGTAGTGCCTCTGGCAGTTGCATAACAATAATAATAGTTACAGCTTAAATAGTGCCTTTCGTAAAATCTAAAGGTGCGTTACATTACATGACCCTGTTGCATACAACATGCAGAGCAGAAGATTAATTAATTCCCACGTGACTCAATTCATATACCATGGCTTAAGAATGTATATTAATCAATGATACAATACATCACTCCACCACAGTTCCCAACGTCCTATGTACAACAACTGCAGCCAGGCAAGGCTAACTGATGAGCCTTCACGAGGATGAAACATGTGATGCTGGCGACGGCCCACAATGCATTTCTCAGAGACTGCCTGGTGAAAGACTGACAACATTAATTCAAGGAACAAAATGAGTCTCACTATTTATAAATGTGCACCGTATTTGTTTACAGATAGGTATTCATAGTGAGTGGCTTGGAAATCGACAACCTTCTACGCAGAGTTAAGAAATGAGCACTTTTATATATGCAGAAGTATTAAATCAGTTGACTGGTCTATCAAAATAACAAATCCCACCGCAGTTTTCGGAGAAACCCAAAGCGTGCCGAGATTGTGACAGCAATCGACAAACGGAAGGTCTTGGCCTTTTTAAATAAACAACGACTGGAATCGAGGATAGGAACACGCGACCGCAGGGACACTTCACTTTGGAACGGAAGCGTGAGAGCCCGGCCCTGCGGCATTTCCAACTGGCTAAGAGGCAGCCCGCCGTGACCAGTTCACATGGCCACTAACATTTGGGTTCACAAACAATTTGGCCAGACATTACAAAACAATTTAGGCATGTCTAGGAAGGCATTGCGATTCAACCACAAGACGAATGCAAAAGTAGAGTGCTAATCACAATTTTTGCATTGAAAAGTTGCCGATCGAACTTGCACAAAATAGAGAACCTTTTGGAGATTATAAACTGGTTTCTGCAACGAGGCCTATGTAAATGATTTGACACGATTTTCTGTAGGTCTCATTAGCCAATGGGCAAAGAGGTGTGGGAGAGTACTTGTGACTTGGCATGTCACGTGAAGGAAGTCTGTAGACAATAGCCATCTCCACCCACACTTGTCATGTTTTAATTCCTCAGCAATGCAAAGGATCCAACTGCTGCTTTCACAATGATAGAACCACAAGGAAATTATTTACCAGTTCCTAAAAAACTAAATAAAATGTTTAAAATGTTTGCACTGAAGGCCCAAAAGCCTGAGTTCATTCTAAACCCAGTGCAAACTTTAGTTCATTTACAGTTCGTCTACTTCAATACACCCAGTGCTACATCAGTTTTTATCTGGTCTCACACTGGGCAATAAAATATAATTTGAGTTTATGTAGCGACTAAAAGCTACCCATCCCAGGACTCTGTACGTAAACAGTGGGCATATTCATTTCATAGAGAGAAGGCAGTCATCGACATAGCACAGTACACACTTAAAGAGGGGAGCGTGTTAAATGTCACCCCCCCCCCCCCCGTGCACACAGCACGATCTCACTTTGCACGTCTATCAAGCAGCAACCGTATGCATCTTTAACTTATTTCGAACCGTACGTAGTCAACCGTGCTAATCGGATTCACCTTACGTAAATTACACGCGACAGGTAAAAAGATTCGTGACAATGAAAACGTGAAATGCTACAAGTCATGGAGACTGGTGGGTAGGCGACTGTCAAGATGCATATAAGCATATCAACAGTCTAAGTTGTCCCCGTTTAAAACGGGTGTGGGGCCTGCGCACATCTCCTGCGTGCAGACCTGAGCCAATGGCGGAACTCTGCATTCGTATGGCAGGGGGTTAGCGGATCAATAGGACAACCATGGTTCTATACAGAGCGACACGATTGGGTTAAGAGGTACGGCAAGTTGTGTAGCCAGTTTCTTCTGGATACAAAACAATTGAACAACAGCAAAATACTAATTGTTAATCTGCAGAATTTTTTTCTCACATCTCGTAACTACATTGCCTCTAATTCTTCATGCCTGCCAGGCATAGCGCAAGATTATTTATTTTTTTATCCATATTACTGATTGCTACAACCATTGTAGCGTTTATTGCCTGAAGAAAGGTATAAATGTTCCAATCAAAAATCTCTAATTTGGAAAGAAAAATGTGGCTTTTTTGGCTCTACGTTTACATGTTACAACACATGACCCACATTCGTCTGCTGATATAATGTATCCATAATATTTGCACACTCGGAAGGACAATTGAATCAGTAATAGTAGCTCAAGGCAAGCAAGCAACACTTAGAAAAACAAAACCTTACAAAAGCGTAGGTTTTGACAATTGACAAGAGTGAATAAGCAAAGCAGCCTTGGCACATAACTCTCTTGGCTCATTAGTCTAGCCACAGATGTTGAAGATGATTAGGTAAGCCGTTTTTATATTTACAAAAACATGATAAGACTAAGGCTTATCCTTTGTTATTTTGACTTGGTTATCCTAAAGTAGTCTCGTGGGGCCAAGGCCGGATGGGGTTTGCTGTGGAACGGAAAAAGGTGCTGGAGGGGTCACTTTTCCTGATGGTGTGTGCGCACATACGTCACACTGGGTGGGCCCACCGCCAAACCAAACCCGTTTCTCATGGCACAGGAGCCACATGCACGGACACAATGGACATTGCAGAGGCCTGTCTGTATAAACAATGGGTTGTAAGAGAGGAGTGACAAGAGGGCTTGGGCTGACAACCAGTGCTTCGATAGATTTAAAAAAATCACATTTTGCAAATTATTTGATGAGGCTTAGTACTAAGCTACTAAAACTAAACTTCATTTTTTTTATTTTACGAGGTAAGGCCCACTGAGCCATACAGCTCTTTTTCAGAGGCGACCAGGCCACAAATGATATCATCACGTGGAAATGTATAGCAGCCAAATATTCTAAACACATGTTTCAAAATGTGGAGGGAAAAACCGGAGGGCCAGGAGAAAAATCAACACGACCACAGGGAGAGAGACGCGCAAACTCCAAACATCCAGGTGTCAGGATCAGGATCGAACCCACGACATCCTTCATAGCAGGCAAGGGAGTTAACATATCGCCACCACAATCGCCAAATAAAAGCGTGTCATGATATTTACTCGCTTTGAAGTCGAGAGAAAGTTTAAGAATATGTTCATGGCCCCTTAAAACCTACTGCAGTAAAATAAAATAACATTTAGGTAACCTTATATATAAAATAAATGCACTACGACTCAAAGCAGATTAGCGCCGCTCTTTTCAAATGAAAAAATTACGGTGAGGATACGGTGGGAAAAAAACCACGTGAAAAAATATCTAAATTAAAATAGGCATTTCACATTAAGTACACCACAGTGTTGTCAACGCAAACTTTGCACTCTTAGGAAATTGAAAAAACGATTCCTAACAACGAAATACTTTTCGTTTTGCGTTGATAATACAGCTTTTATCCCATTAAGAGCTCGAGCCTGTTTTCTGCCTTCGTCAAGGGTAAGTGCAGGAAATTACTGCCAATTATGTTCACTGAAGGCAGCATAAGCCACGCATTCATTAAAACTCGCGAAAGCAGGCACTGTGCGTCCATGACAAGGGAAAATGCTACATCTGGAGCGAATGTGTTATGAAGCACATGGAGCCCTGAAGCTCGGTGGCACCAGGAGCCTTGCTTGGCTCACGGTCCCCACACGACCGCCATTCGCCACTAAGTGGTGGTGACGTCACCACGATGCTTGTGCCAGGCTATGTGCACCTTGAGGCCACGAGAAATATCGAACGCCCGCTGGCAGGAGGTTACGGGGCAGACCCAGATGCCACGGGTCGACTGACAGAGACGACTGGCTAATACACCACCTGTGCCCCCTACTGTGCCAACTTACTGTGCTTTAGCCACCCGGCGCTCCGCTCGTTGTGAGCATCGCTCCTCCGCCCACCGTTGTTGTTGGAGGGCGACTGCCTCCAACTGCCCAGTAGAGTCCTCCACAGAGGCCGATCTTGACACCACTGGTACCAGTCATTGGCAAGTTCACTCAGCTCCACATCCTCCTGTACCACGTCACTCCATTTCTTCTCTAGCCCGTGCCACGCCCGTTGAGCCCCCTCGATCTGGCCGAACAAAAGCTGTTTGGGCATGCGGTGGTTGGGCATGCGGTAGTTGGGCATGCGGGCGACATGACCCAGCCAACGCAGCCTTGCCTGCCGGAGGAGCTCGCCGATGGGACTTTGTCCAGATCTTTCAAGGATTTGTGAGCTCCTCACACAATCCAGCCTGGTTAAACCCAGGATGGATCGCAGGCAGGCCAGCCTAAATGTTTATAACCGGCGAAGATGTTCCATTAGGGGGGGTCCACGTTTCGCAAGCGTAGAGAAGGGAGGGAATGACTGTGGCCGAGAAGACCTGAAGCTTCGTGTGGAGCGACAAACCAGGTGGCTTCCACACAGCATTACGCAAACGATGAAAAGATAATGCCACTCGACTGATTCAGAGTGAGACCTCTGCTGTTAAACCGGAGCCGGTCATGAGCACACTGCCCAAGTATGGGAAACTCTCCACTCTCTCCACAACTGCCCTGCACACCACCAATGCCTCCAGCTCCACCGCTGATTTATTTGCCAGCTCTGTGTTATGTTGTTTCACACCACACAGATAGTAATACTATCACATTTGTCAATCCACTGCTGGATGAAGGCATCGCCATGCCATAGCAGCCACGGAGGAGGTTGTTTGAATATACTTCACCACACTGGTCAATGCGTGTTGGTGAAGGCAGAGGCTCAAGATCGGTTCAGATATCACGAGTCACTGATGTTGCCCATGGCCAGGAACCAAACTCAGGTTGCCAGGTTCATAACACAGAGCGCTAACCACTGCACCACGTCCCCAAACCCCCATATCGACAGAATGGCTCCGGTACTAAACAACCACTTTGCAAAAGGAAGCACACGTCTTACATACTACGATTTTCCACCCTTGCAACACACTTTGAATAACTTTTGCCTATTCTAGTATGCATCTCTTCAGTATGAGGCTATATGAAACAAACGCATTATCAAAGTTATACATTCGTCTCTTGCATACAATCTGCACGAAGAATGTTAAAATAAGGCTACTATTAGAGTCCTGTGAAAGAGGCTTCATGGTGTTGATCTGTATCCCACCCAGGCAATTTTATAGAATGCAATAAAAGTTGTAAAATGTTCATCGGTCTTGGCACTTGACATTTTTATCATCCAGAGGCCAGATGCATCGCCCGTACCCCAAGGAAGAAAAATGAATCCCATAAAATATCCAGCGCCGTTTTCTTTGGTGACAGTTTCAACCGACCTTGTTTAAGGTGCATTTTCATTCTCATTATTCCTCACCAGAAACACGAATGCCATTTTTTGCAACACAAACATTACGTACAATATCTTTTCAGTTAATTTACATTTGCTTTCGATTAACAGCCGGATATACGCCCTTGGGAAGTCAACACTTTTGGCTACATTCTCTACCGTTTTGTTATACTGACAATGTCTCAATGTGTTTGTTTTGTTCTTACCATATTAGTCAACTTCACCATTTTCAATAGTCCCAAACGTGGCAAACTGGGGTTGGGGGCCATCAAGGCTCGTGCACCCCACTGCTCTCTGCATTGTGGCCCGACTCTGCAAACTTTCGGCATGGCAGGCGAATCTGGAATGCTGGGAAGGCCCGACCGGCGCTGCATTCTTCTCCTTTCAAAGGCCTCACTGTCGCGGAATGTCAGCCAGACTGAGCGCAGCACAAAGATCCGCCAAACTGTCAAGCAAATGCGTGCGCACTTCCCAACAATTTTTTTCTTAATGGTCCATTGGACTTATTGTGAACAAGGCTAACAGATTTTGGACAAGCAAAACTTTGTTCTGTTACATGTATCTTAATTCGAAGTAAAATGGGCAAAGTGTAATGGTGATGAAAAAAAAACAAAGATAACAAAAAAAGATCCAACAAACTTATTTCCACACAGAGCAATCTGCTGCTTTAATGTGTTGCTCATAGGGCAGTGCGCTAACCAGTAGGCACCACTCTACCCTGCACATGGCATTTTTATTAAAACTTTGGCAGATGTCTAGCTAATGAAATACCATTATTACTTATATTTCATAAGGCATTCAAGAGTAATTAGTTCCTTAAATTTGGTCATTCTCCAATAACATTAAAGTAATGCAGGATTCTGCATTCATAAAATGCAAAATATTTTTATCGTTTTAAAAAAATCCCACCGTGACAATTAAAATATTTATTTTCAACAAAAGCTATGTTTTACACTATAGCCTATAGCCTACATAAATATTATGCGGGGTCATGAACTATAACCAGGCAAGGGATTATCTTGAATATATCTGTATTTTTTATGAAGTGCATCATTCATATGTATCCATGGAGTGCTGCGATTAGAGAACGCGGAATCGCAATCACGGGTGGCCAGTACAAGAAGTTCCGATTCAGGATCCAGTCGGCCCATCATCACCCCCCTTCCACGGGTCAATAAAAAATACACACCACTGTATGGAAAGTCAACAGTTGCCGTGAGACGGGAGAAGCGAGCTCACACCGTGGGAATGTGAACTGTTCCACCAGAGGCTGAAGGGCCACCAGGGAAGATCAGTGCCTTCAGCTTCGCTCGTTTGAGCTGGCGAGACGCTTTGTGACTGGGCTCGACCGACATCACATTCTCAAACAAGCTCCGGTCACGTACGCGTGCAAAGGTTTAAAAATAATCTCCGCTTAAAAACACCTCGAATTCGAAACGGAAAAAAAAACACCCGCAGTTTATTTGGATGTTGCACCGGCCCTTTCAGGTGGCTCCTCAAGATTACTCGGTTTACACAGTGCACGTCTTACGAACTTCTACACGCATTCTGACTACAACAAAGCAGGCCGGTGTGTTATGGAGACCAGAGATTAAGCCCGCAAGCAGTGCTCTCAAAACACTTGTCGATGTGCCAACGCTTGTCTCTATGTGCCACAGCGTGCAAGGCCAGCTGTGCGCACACGGCCTCAAAGCCACACATGCCCAGGCAGCAAGCAGTTTGATCTCACGGCACCCTTCCCATTGATGTTCATTATTTATCCTATCCATCAGTGATGAAATGCTCTGGAGCAATTGGGCAGGAAAGAATTATGGCACAAGTACTCTGCCGGTGTTTGCAATGATGACTCTATATGGAGTGCTATAAGAGCTAAAAGCAAAGCATCTCACTCGAGGGCATAAGCCGACTTCTCAGAGACTTTGGCATTTCTGCCAAAATGCTGCGGTTCTACGGGGTGGATCTGTAGATTGAGAAGCCCATGCCACATACAGGACCCTAATATCGGGTGGAGGAGCAGTGCTTCCCAACCTGGGGTCCGCAGACTGCAAGTGGTCCCGCATGGCCATGGGAAGTGGTTCGCACAACTGTTGCAGATATGATATTGTTTTTACGTCATTATTTTACTGCACGGTGGTCCACAAAACAAATGTTGAGGGTTGATAGCGGTCCGTGGGTCCATAAAGATTTAAACCAAACGGGTCAGAGAGTGAATGCTGCTAATGCTGTGCACTATAAATATTTACCAGCTCACCGCCGCCATTTCCCACAGAAGTAGGAAATTGGGTATCTTAAAGTGATCTCTTAAATGTGATGAAGGCTGACAGTGCCCGGTGTCCGGCAAGGCATGCCAATGCCTGATGTTCTTACTTCATCTGCATAAATAGCATCCAACGCTCGCAGTAAGATTTCAGCTGATGATGCGCTCATGTGCGCACCCTGACACTTGCCACTAGGCCAGAGGTCGCCAAATGAAAATAACGAGACATTTTTTATTCTAATTCGGTAAAAAAAACTCAATGTTTCAAGAGCCGCAATGCATGCGAAAATGAGACACTTATCTGACCCAAGACACTGCCACAAAACATGTTTGCGCATTTTTACGCCCCCTATTTATTTGAGAAGTCGTAGTGTTTTTTTTTATGGCATGACTTAATATAAACGGTTACGCTTTAGTTACGAATTTAAATTGCACCGTGTAAGGCATTCACATTTAGACACTTTAAATGACCCAAGTGTTTTACATACAGTATATAGCAGTATAACAACAAAGACTCATGACCGGAACTGCTCAACTTGTAAGGCTGTAGATTTTTGGTAAACGTTTCGGTTGCAATATCAGCTAGTAGAGTCAGCCCATAATTCCTCAGAGGCCAGTAAATACAACATGGTAAGCAGCACTTATTTTTTGAAAATATGTGGATTTATACCAGATCGGCCAAGATGTGAATATTGCCCGATGCTCGTCAACTTTTTGAAAGCTTTGGCTTTTTAAACCTAATAAAATAAATGTCATGAGGAAGGCATAATTGCTGTTAATTGATGATTCATTATTAATTATATTGGCAGTTTCTTCAAGGGTGAATAGGTCATCATGTCCCAGAGTCATTACAACAAACCTATTTATAACAGTGGATGATTAAACTGGATACAAGAGTGCATTCAACATAATGTATAACGTACAAAACATAGCATTTGCATTATGCATTACTAACGTTACCTTTAACCAATGAGTCAGGACTCAAGACAATGCAGAGGTCACAAAATGACACTGAGAGGATAAACATCTCCGGACATGTGGCGACAAGCACCATCCTCATCAGAAGATCCAACGCATTGTGGAGTGCAAATACGAGCAGCTGACGGGGCCTGTAAATGTATGCAGCGCAAAGAACATCACGCAGGACACTCTTTGGTTCTTTCGGTAAAGTCACGTAGGTATGAAATAAATTAAATCGAATCACGACGTTTCGATTGCAACACAAGCAATCGTCATCAACATCACGCTGCACAATGCTGTCGGCACTTTTCACAGGAGAGGTACAGGCTTGGAATTACACCGAGGCACAAAGACAGTTAAGTTAGATTCGAGCACACACACAATTCGAGACATAGTACCGATTGATTAGAAAATAAGTGGGGGGCTTGGGAAAAGCGATGATGGCTGCAAGCAAATACTGCCACGTCTGCCACGGAGATTGAGCTGCAAGATTAACTCGTGTAGAGGAACCAGTTAGGTTGTCGCATAGCGAGGTCGCAAGAGACGTCTACGGCTTCGGTGGACTTTCATCCAGCAGTGGATATATCACGACCGATGACAAGAATCACGACATGTATACAATGCTGAGGCGGTTTTTTAAACGAGATCAGCGTTTTATCAGTCGCAGACATCTGGGTGGATGCTTTGAAGCCGAAAGGGAAGTGGGGGCAAGCTGCGTATGTGGTCAGCAGTGGTGGCAAACACGCTCGAGTGACGGCGATGTGGGACAGGAGGAAGCAGCGGCTGAACGTGCATTAAACGCGCGCATCGGCACTTGATATCGCACCTCAATTTCATGCTTCGCATCTGCGGAGCGAATAACGCAGAGTGCAGCAGCGCGTGTTCCAAGTGGCACAATAATAATAATAATGTTAGGGTCCTTCGGTCATAAATAATCGCCGTTTCGAATAGCTATGACAATAAACAGTTTGAGTAATTACAGTCGTGAATGCGAGCCATCTTCGAGTCTAATAACAGAAGTTTAAGCCGCATTGCAGATGGGATGGCATGGTTGACAATTTATAAATTAAGCTTATCTTACTTAAATGGGGAGCTTCAAAGGGAACTCTGGAATGGGGACGTGAGCCAGATGTTTAATGTTTTACTCAGGTGGCCCACAACCTTGAATCTAATTTTGACCAGAATAAAATGTAAATGTTTCTTTTGTTGTTTATCAAAGACCCTTTAATACCACGTGACACATGCTTGACCAAGTGCCAAATCTAAACCCATACTTAAAAAAAACGGCAGAAAATGTATTTTTTTTTTACTGTGGAATTTAGCAATTATTTACACAAGTACCGTATTGGTGTATATGCAAGTAGGATTTCTAAACTCGGGGGGTTTTATCATTCCCGGTAATCGCGCGCTAAAAACCGGTACAAAACCGGTTACGAGTTTGCCGCACATACAGAATCGTCAAGAGCAACAAACAAACAAAAAATACCTTTTGAACTCTGAACTCAATGGAGCCGATTTGGTGTAACGGTTAGCACGCTGGACATGGAATACAGCGAGTAACAAGCAGACCAAATACTCTCCAGTCCCCTTCAATGGAGGCACTTCTACGAGCAGTGGCGTGAGCAAGCATTTACAGAGTTGCCACTTTACCTTTCAACTGAGAAATGATGGGAAATATAAACCACCGAGTTGTTGGTTGACTCAGTCCACCATCACTCCAGTCAATCAAAATTCGTACCACTTTGGTTCTAATTGACCTATAGGAGGGCCTACTCCCGCCATAGGAATGTGGAGTTTCCACTCATAGCTCAGGGCTATAAATAGGAGATGAACACCACCTAAATGCTCATTTGAGCAGGTCACTTCGCCTTGACAGGCCAGTACAGGTTTAGATATGACACGCGTACCGATATTAGCCATGGCTGGAAATTGAACTCAAGTCACCGTGGCTTTACCGAAAGACCCAAGAAATATCAAGACACCCAATTAATGTATGTGGCCGGGTTCATTCATGCTACTGTTCATTAGCTCAGATTTGGCTCTATAATAGGCATACTCATGCAAATAAATCTCACAGCCATCATGTTTTATGCCAGACAGAAACTATAGCGTAAACCGGACCACCAAACCAATCAAAACATTCACTCAATGTAAACTGGCCAAGTGGTATTCACACTGAGCAGCAGTCTATATACAGCCATCCAACTACACCAATCAATCCCTCTGCTCTCTCCCATGTTGTACTAAACTACCTTTCGTTTTACACGCAGCAATAATGCTTGTCACTGCCGATTTTACATTTATAGTTCAAATAGCACATTCACGGTAAATTACTTGTGTGCAGCAAAAAATAATAAGAGTGGATATGGTATTTAAATTGGTGTAATAATTTTTTTTTATAAAAGATAGCATAAAGTTATTTTCAAAAGTCAGGACAAAACGATGTTAATATATCTACTGATGCCTACTTGACCTTGGAAGTGTGTTTGAAATTCAAGCAGGCCTCAAAATACAAGCTTTTACAATATTCCATTTGGACTTTGGTGAGAGAATTAAAGTAAATGTTTCCAAGTTCACAAATATACTTTTCATAAAACCGTTCACTTCTTCGTGAATTGCGCACAATATGAAAAAAATGTAATATTGTTCATGTCACATAACCTAACATTAACGTGGGAGCACAGTAAATGTACCGTACTGACATCTACAAGACCTGGAAACAGCATTAAGGATGAAAAGAATTAACAAATAGAACACGGGGGGGGGGGGCAGTGTTAAATGGAACCTCTGCATCTAAAGCAGGCAATCCCATAGTACGTATAATGCTGTTGGAATGGGGTTAGTAACTTACATACAGTATGTGCTCTCTCTCTCTCCTGGCACCATACCTTTTTTTACTCGTGAATATTTTAAAAGATTTCAAAGAGCACCAAGCAGATATGAACCGGTTAGAACTCGGTGCCATGCAAATATATGGTGTCCTATGACTATGCAATAAATTAGCTGATTCATTCAAATAAAAAAACTATTAAATATGAAGCACATGCTCCACAACTGAATGTATACTCTAGTACTGTTGTCCAGGACATGACCTTTTAAGGAATATAATTCAGTATCCAATTTTATTTTTAAGAAAAATGTTCGCGTTTAACATTAATTCTGTTTTTTGTAATGTTTGTGAAGAATGACAATTCACAGACTTGTAAGGTGAGGCCACTGGACGATGTCGAAGAGTCTACGTGCAAAACAGTACACAAACGTTTCCCTGTGCAAGTGGAGATTCAACACGAGCCTAACATCCAATTGGATTCACAATGGTTACATAAAGGAAGACTGAATCGCAAAAAAATGATCGCATCCCATTAGTTTTAATTGTCACGTGCGTGATAACCAAAAAAATTGTGTCCTCTTCCCACATTTGCAACTGTATTGCTTAAAACTAGAATTTTTACAATTAATGTCTCCATTAGTGAAATTTCCAGCTAAGATTTGACCAATTATTTTTAATTAAGGGGGAAAACATATCCACATTCATTTGCGATACGATGGGTGGCATCCCTGGGACTTAAAAGTAGTACATTTTGGAAGAAGCTCTCACAAATTCATCCCGAAGCTTCACAAATTACAAATAAAGAATGTGCAGCCTTGACGCAATCTAATTAACATCTTCCAAAAATACAACGCGCATCCCAAGGGATCCTCCACGTTTCTATGGAAACCAACAGAAAGTGACTTGGCATTCCAAGGTCCTATGCAAATTTCAGGTTCCACACTTCTATATATAGGCCCCTAACGTGCTGTTAGGACTCCTTGGCAGAATGGTGTTTGTCGGTCGTGTGTACAACCGGTGATTCCAAGTGGAGGTGAACTCAGCCAGGCTTCTGTCCCACCAAGTCCCGGTTTGTGGAAAGTCGACAGCACAGCAGCCCCCATCACGAGAACGTGGAATTTCTGCCATTGACTCAGGGCTACCAAGCACCGATGCGAAGTTTGTTTAAATATTAAAGTCGCCATCTGCGTGGGGATATGGTGGCTGAGGCGGCCAGAGCATGCCGTGTTCATCCACGGCTGCTCAACCTGCACGGCACGTGTTCTGGCTTTGTCTGATTATTTATTTTGCCTCAATGTGCTTTGAGATGATTCGGTATGCTCTCAATGGCACCTTCAGATGCTTAAGAATCTGCACATTCCAATTCGTATTACTGCAGACGGATGACAACACTAGTTTCTAGTGTTGAGGGATGACAACACGAGGGGTGCCGTGGTGGCCAAATGTTAACTCCCTCGCCTGGAGAAGGTTGTGGGTGCGACCCCGACCATGATGCCTGCATATTTGGAATTTGCATGTTCTTCCCATGGTCGTGTGGATTTTTCTCCAGGCCCTCACATTTTTTCCCTCCACATTCAGATGCAACATGCGTTTAAGAGTCTTTGGCTGCTATAAATTCCCACATGGTGATAAGCCACTTCGCTGAGCTATCATTTGTGATAGCCAGGTCGCTTCCAAAAAAGAGCTAAATAGCTCAGTGGTAAAATAAAAAATATTAGTTTTAGTTTCTATACGTTTATTCAGTGAGACAGAAACACCCACAAGCGATGACAATCAGCAATATTTCATGATGCGGTGTTAACATAGTACAAGTCTCCCTGTTGTGTTCACACAATCTGTATATTTACAACAGTATCTGATAGTAAGTGTATGTACGTAGCGATAGTGTAGCGGTTAGCGCGCTGCGCTATGAACCCGGCGACATAGGTTCGATTCCCGCTCACGGACAACACCAGTGACGATTATCTGAACCGGTCCCGGGCCTCCCCTAGGTCGACTCAGCCTCAAATGAGTACCTGGTGTGGTGTGTAAACATCGTCACCAGGGAGACAAAGGCGGTCGGGCGTGGTGCTGGCCACCCACCCTCTCGTGTACCATTCCGGCCTTCATAGGTGCTCGCTAACAGCACTTGCCCCTACAGTCTGTTAAGGCTATATGGGGGATCTTTGTTGTACGTAGCCATCAGTGCAGAGGAATTACGCAAACCAAAGCAAGCATGAAGGTTAACACAAATGTTGAAATAGATGCTAAACACAGCATTGTAACAAGAATGTAGTTCATGGTGCTTGATATGTGAGAGGATCCAAAGCAAAACTAAATATTGAGAACAACATTACCACATAAGTTACAGCGTTGGCCAATTCCAATGTACAATATTTTCATTCATCCTCTCCATGGCCTCCAACGGTTGACTATGAATCTTTATAGTCGTAAATATGAGTGGGATGTGGAGACAGGGTAGCAGAAGCAATATGTTTGAGCCGGCCATAACATACCAACGTCAATCGGCCAATCCAAAACAATCACCATCAATGTCAGCCGGGCAGCCACTGAAGAGAGTGAGAGGAGGGATGAACGTGCGTAACACGCCACCTTTCAAGTGGAATCGTAACCCGAACGATGAAAAAGTAATATATAAAATACTTTTTTTTTAAACACGCTTTAATTAAATGTACCGTACGAGTAATGGCAGAACTCCACGACTCCAGGAAGTGGCCCCGAGGCTTGCCATAACGTCAGGGGCCGTGGCGATTTACAGCCAACGTGAGTTGAGCGAGGACAATTAGACCCAAAGCGAAACATAACATATAAAAAAGATGGTTTAAAAATGTTTTTTTATTATTTTTTATGATAGAATATAGTATTGTCATCAGTATGACATAAGTATACCAAGTTTGCAGTCGATACCACATTGAGAAGTGGGTTAAAATTGAGTTACAAGATTTGAGGAAATGACAACAACAACAAAGACAACAACAACAGACAGAGTGAGTTAAATAAAAGCATGTAATAAAAAAAGTAACCCAAACGGGGATGGGGCGCTTCTGACAAACTCACACGCTGTTATTGGGCCATGTTCTTTCTCTCGTAACAAAATTAAGCATTCATTCTCGGTTCACTGCTGGCAAAAAAGAATGTGTCAATGACAACGATGCCCGTGGTCGCTCGCAAATGCAGTTTGCTCGTCCCCAAAGAACTTATCTGTGCACTGGCATTTGGCTGCCATTCTTATTTCCTCCCCAGTTGTCATCTCCAGCAGTGACAGGTCTAACCAAATACATCTGTTTTCAAGTAATAGTGCAGTGGTCTTGGGTTTCTTGGATGTGTCTGCAATGTGCGTGTTTCTCCTCTTACCCCTTTAATTCCACGCGTGAAATTAGTTTGAAAACTAATTTATTTAAAACTGCTTTTTATGTTCAGTTTGTTGTCTGTCCCCCCCACCTCTCATTGGCACGGTTGGCTACATATGGCGCGAAATAAGTTAAACATACATAATCTTACGTGCACTTTGAATGTTGTACTATTTTCACGATGTTTTAAATACATGTCATGTTTGGCAGAAATACACACCGAATGTTATGATTGGTTTTAAGATATTTTTTTTCCTTTAGCCAAAAAATGCGTTTCACATTTTTCGACAGAATACACAAACCCACGTGCTACTTTAGCATTCCAAAAGTTTGTTTTTGTTCATGGAGGTGATAAAACAAGGTGCATATATAAGCATCTGTTAACACGTTTTTTTCCTTTATTTATATATATTTATAAACAATAGTGTCCTTTGAGTTGGTTTAAATCGTTTAGGTGAATTCAATTGGGACGATGAAATCTGTCATCGGTGGACAGTCCAGGTGGTGTGATGGCTGTGTATTTTTATTCATTTTTTTTCTTGCCAGCTTAAATAACGCATCTACAAAGCTACCTGATGCAGGTGAGGCACCCAGCCCTTCCCAAGTGCGACGATACCAGTGCAGAGTCAGTGCGAAGGAAGCGGGCGATAGGATGGAAGCAAGTGTGAAGAATACATGTTCTTAATTTCATGCTTTGAGTAGGTATCTAAACATGTCCATAACAAAGGGGGTGTTCACAAGTGTCCTGGTTTACGTTACGACTTGGGAGCGTCACTCTGCGGCAATGTGGCTTTGCACCAAGTCCACTGCTGAAATCGTTTGCACGTTATTTTCATTCGTGGGCCAATTCGTTTTGGTTTTTTACACTAAGTTTCACACTTCGCTTTCATAGAGGGCAATCCACATGGAGGAGCAACCTAACACACAAGTGGAATGTTGTCCACTGTAAACTTTATGTTTCATCTTACATTGAACGTTGGCTTTCATTTCTACATTTTATAATCATTTCACTTGGATGAAGTTTTGTTAAAAAGATTCGTCTCGATTGGAGCAGAGTTGATCTCGCCATGTTCTGACAAAGCATACCCCCTCCCCCCCCCCCCCCCCCCGTTGGCAGCAATCTGAACCCTAAGCGTAACCTGTGCACCTGGACACATTATGCTGGGTTTTTTTCAAACACATTTTTGGCCGGTTTATTTTTCTAACAGTATTAAGAATGGTCAGTTTTTGTGAAAGTATTCTGTCTATGTAGGGGGGGGGGGGTTGTCCTTCTTAAGAAAGCACAACATAAAACGGCATTCTGACACCACACTATGACTCAAAAATAATCAGGCGATATTTCCTTTGCTGTAAAACAATAAATTGTCATGAGGCTAGCTACGATCAGACCCTGCCCCAACCCTCCTTAACCACTCCCCGCCTGTTCTCGTAACTGTCACTATAACTACACCAACACTTGTTAAAACCCCACTTTGTTAATCTCAACCACTGCCGCCTTATGTACCAGTTCACAATTGCTGTAAAGCGCCTGATGTAAGGCGCCATGGCAGACAGAAGGCCACAACGATCGTTGCCGAACAGACATGATGTACGTGCGATTGGTATACACATGCTACGTTGCATTTCTATCATACCCACACACCCTGACATCGTCACTATTTCACACGTTATTTGTGTCACTGCAATAGCCACCGAAGGCGAATTAATATGGCAAACATATGAACCTTGTTTCCTGACTGGTCATTCAAAGGGCCCCCCTTATTGTATCTCAAGTCAACCCCTTGAGTAATTTCCTTTTTAAAAATGTACACACATACGTCAAAGTCATTACGCGTTAAAAAAATACTGCTGTGAAAAAGCAAAGCGTGGCCCAAATCTGAAAATATAGAAGCTGAAATAAGAGCCTGCGACTACTGTCCATACAACCTTGAGGTGATAATTTACATTTAGAAAATGGGGCATATATAAAAATCATTGTTGTACACTTCGTCATTTCAAAAAAGCAATGAGGTCACGAGCCCACATCTCATCACTAGTAACAATATTTTCCAGAAACCGTTCTCCTCGAATCTAGTCATGGTTCATAAGACCCAAAGTAATTTCCATAAATGCCACTTTCTCATGAAAAGAGTCACGAGGAACCCATCTATAGCGTTGCTCTTGATGTAGTGAAGAGTTTTTATGTCCCTTCAAAGCCAAACCATTTTGAAAAAGTATCATGCACACTGCCACATCGATGCCCAAAAATCAGCCGCTCTGAACATGTAATGTTAGTGGAAATCACAACCCGTTCACTGTTGAAATGAGCGCGCATCATCTGTAGGAGATCGATGGCCTATTGAGAGCGTTATCTCCACTCAAGCACAATTACGAGTGACTTGCAGTTGTCTCCAATCTGCAAAACTAATATTTTAATCATTTGGAGAAGCTCATTGTTTCCTGGTCTTGAAAATGTCATCACACAATGCAGTTATAAAGATACAACACTGTACACACTGTGGTGGCATCCCTGAATATTCCCAAACATTGTCCGTTTTACCGAAATAACCAAAGAGTACGGATCCCTGCAGTCACGAAAACTTCAAATCTAGATTAATATGATGCATAACAGCGTACAGAGCAGATCTCAGAAGCTAAGCAGATCTGACTGAGCCTGGAAAGTATTTGGATGGGCAAGAATCACAGTACTTGATATGCTACCACATCTATGCTCTCTAGCAATCAGAGGTCGCAATCGGGTAACCGATACCCGTACCCTACCCGATACCCGGCTACCCGTACCCAGCCGGGTACGGGTAGCCGGGTACGGGTACCCGTTTGCGACCCTGGTGCGGCCGGGTACGGGTATGGGTAGGCCGTGAGTCACTGGTGAGTAACCGTTTGTCACTCATTTCCCAACGTCTTGTCTCTTCTCACAATTCAAGTTCCTAGAATCAACCCACCCGCGCCTGTAACATGGCTTCATCCCAGAGGTCGCAATCGGGTACCCGATACCCGTACCCTACACGATACCCGGCCAGGTACGAGTAGCCGAGTATCAGGTAGGGTACGGGTACCCGTTTGCGAACCTGGTGCGGCCGGGTACGGGTAAGGAATCAAAACCCGTTTGCGACCTCTGCTGCCAATACCATTGACCAGCGTGGTAAATTATGGTCAAATAACCCCCATAACCAGCACAGCAAGGGGAGGCCCTTATCCATCAGTGGATTAGCATATTAAGCCCACATTGCATCGTATTGGTTGTCACTTGTTACTCGAGTTTAACTTTTCAGTCTCCGTGGGATGTCCCCTGGTAAGAAGAAAGTCTATCTTTCAGACGATTACCATTTGACATTGATGTGTTGTGCTCCACGGATGAGACATGTGCTGCCCATGTGTGCTCATAAATATGAATTAACTCACGGAAGGAGATGATTCTTAACCCTTTCCCATTCCGAGATGCCTGCAAGTCGCAGGGTGGGTACCCCGTTTACTTATGGATCTCAAAACGGGCAAGCGGTTCAGCGTTACTATTATTTAGAGAAGCGTAGCATCGTTGTTTTTAAAGACATTGTACTCACCGCAGAGAATCGTGGCGACACAACCGCACTCGATGATAGCCTCGTGGGGGAGCCTTGGTACTGATAAAGTTGTTTTACTTTATATGTTCTTACGATTCCATTCCCATGACCACGTGTGCATACGTGTACATCATCAGAATGGAATCGGGAGAAAGACTGATCATGTACACATACGCCATCAGAATGGGAAAGGGTGAATGGGACCATCTGGTGTTGCCTCTGCTCCGTCTCCCCCTGCTCTGTCCACAATTCCCCGCAAGCTTCCTCTCATGCTTCTACAAATGAACGCGAGTGTGTGGAATAATGTACCATAGTGTATTAACGATATATACATGTAGGACGAAATACAGCCAATTACCTTCTTGTGGTAGAATATAAAAATACAAAATGACGAGATTCATAAAAATCACTACAGAGCATTTTCTCATACGCAGCACAAGCCAATGTGCAGGCTACAAGCAAAGAGACAGCCGTGTTAAAGAAACACGGAAAAAAAATCAATGACCAATAATAAGACACGTGTTTTCTCAAGAGTCATCTCCAAATCAAACTGATGGCCACTTGAGAGCTCAAGTTGTTTTATGTACAGTACTTGGGACATTTGACAGGAAGTTCTGGGGACTTCCCACATGAAAGGCAGTGCAGGTCTGAAGTGGCCCTGCGGACAAATTAAACATTGAACGTTGCACCCAATTGCTCAGAGTTGCACTTGTGCAACTGAAACAAATGTGATCGTTCGTTTAGACATTGAAAGGGTCGCTAGTCGGTCAATGTGGAGCACCAGAGTCCACAACACCACATCCGTGTGGTCAAAATGTGGCGAGATGTTTACTACCTCACCTGGTATACAGGAGGTTGTGGGTTCGATCCCGACCCTGATGACTGTATATTTGTAGTTTTAATGTTATCCCCAATTTTATTTATTTTTAATCATTTATTTTTATTTCATTTTTTATTTTTATTTTCTTTACCTACGTGACTTTACCGAAAAAACCAAGATTATGTTCTCCCCATAGTCGCGTGGAATTTTCTCCAGGTCCTTCGGGGTTTCCTTACACATTTATAAATGTGCGTTTAGAGTATTTGGCTGCTATGCATTTCCACGTGATAAGCAACTTCATTGAGCTATCATTTGTGTTCAATTCATGTGGAGGAATCCTTGGGAATGTGAACATCTGTACGAGAAACATAAATCAAATACAAAGTGGTGTATATCCAAGATTGATCAAACCAGAGGATGCAATTACACAACCCCTCTGTAAATACTGTATTTACAATTAAATGTAGTCTATACAAACTATACAGAAATTATTAAAAAGAATAGCTTTTACCGATTCCTAATTTTTATCATGGCAACTGCCGGAAAGGGTAAAAACCTATTCTTATTTTTTTCGGTACTTGCCAAAAGGTCCCATAGATAGAAAGTATACAGTTATATTACTATTTCCTGTATGTCATTATTATTTAAAACATGTAATCACGTAGGATAGCCTGAGTCTCAAAGGCTGTTTATCAGGAGGGGGAAATAATGCTACGTAGCAATACGTGAACATACTGGATATGCTTTCCAAATTAACGATTTGAGGTAATTATTCGAATGTGGACGACAACGCCGGCACACATGGCCTACCTAATCTTTCCCCAGTAAAGTCACAGCGATCTTTAATGTCCTCTGTTAAGATCACCGCATTTTCTTTTACGTTAATACACCTGCAATATTAACCAGGGTGAGCAGTGGGGCTTGAACCGTGAACCTCTGTAATGAGGGGCAAACATGCTTCCGTTTGGCCATGTTATGGCTCCACCTATGTCACAGTCAGTAAAAAAATCAGGAAGTGATCAAACCTCTTTGGGGTGATACTAAACGGGACTTCATGCCAGCTGACAGTTTGTGGTACAGCTTTGTGGTTGTTGTAAATGAAACACTGCACTATGGGAAGTCAATTGTGGTAGACGTAGGGAGATATTGGCCCCTGCCATGTGAATGTGGATTATCAAGTCAATACACTTGAGACATCGGTTTAGTGACATACTACTGACAATAACTACAATTTTAAGTAACTGTTCAACTATTCAAAACGAATCTATAAACTTAGAAAGAGAAAAAACTAAGTGTATACAAATTAAATCTAAAACTATGCCTGTAAATATGATGCTCATATGATGCCAATGCCACTAAACCAAATCCACAATCTGAATGCTCACCGTAACAGAATTGTCTACTAGATAATAAGAATACTACGCTGGTTTTATTGGGTATATATCTTCCTGGTATAATATTTTCTGAATATAATACTTGACTCTTGAACAATAATGGAACATTTTGGGGAAGCTGTTGTAGATAATTTGCAGGTTTGCATTTTACAACCTGTCGTGTTATCACAGTAAAATTCAGTCCCACTACCGCCAGTAACACCAAGTATGTATTTGTCAATCATGCTGCAATGTTATCGTTCTCGCTCGAGCACCTCGCAAAATTACAGACTTCCAACGAGAATGACACATTGTAAACATGCATCATTCAACACATGGGGACAGCACAAACAGCACCTTCAAAAATACAAGCAACGCAGGCTCACTTCACCACCATTAAAGAGCTTAGCACTACAGTGCGTGTGTGTATATGTTGCAGGAAAGAATGCTTAGCAACATGCGTGTTCGAACAACGTCACATAATTAGTGTGGCTTATTCCAGCCAATGCATCAAGAGACCAAAGCACCACCATTACTCAACCTTTATGAAACTTGGCATTCATTCTATCTGAAACATGCCCCTCGACTGTTGCTGCCTGGCTCTCAAATTTCCAAAGCCACCTTATTGACCGAGGTGCGATAAACGCAAATACATTTATCGCCAACCATTGCACCACCAGCCTGCTAGGCAGCACCGCCTGACCATGGAAAACTATTAATCGTATGGACTGATCAATTATTCAAAGAAACACCAACGCACATGGGAATAATCATCAAGTGCTGTCGACGAGTATACGAAGTATGAACATGGCCAGGTCTGGACATCCGCTGCGTTGTTATGGAGCTGAGCCTTTAATGCTTTGCTCCAGCCTTCCTGGATTTCAGCTGACCGCTACTTCCTGTGCACTCACTGCTTCCATTACACAACAGTGCTTATCAACATTCGTATGCTATTAAAATGAACAGTAACACTAATTTAACTCACACAATACTTACACGGGGAACGCTACATTGCTTCCATGTAGTGTTTAGTCGACTAGATTTTACTAGACAAAACGTAACTCTTCCATGCCAAAAGATCAATGTGTAAAATTTGTACTCGGCAAACAACCAAATGCACACAATAGTGTTAGGTACTCAATTTGTAAATGTTGTGGGTTCACTCTCCAACACACCGATGTGCTGAAGCCGTAACTAATTGGCACGTTTTGTTTATGCGACAAACCTAACTAATTGGCTGTGTCGGTGGGTCAACGACACATTTATATTTTACGCGATCAAACCCAAAAAACTCTATTATGAATAATGTGAATCGCGAAAGCCTACTACTACGTGTTAAAGTAACATAAAAAGTTAGGTTATTTGCAATTACATATCACCTATTGAGAAAATCCAGAAACAAAGTGTTTGAGTTTAAACAATATGCCAGGAATCAAAGTTCACCGTTTCAATGAGAGCATGCCCCTAAATCGATGGCTCAGCACTATAACCATGCTCTGTGGTTGAGCTCTCTGTGGGGGAGCCTGCAATGGAAAACCGCTTTTGCTGTGCCCAGTTGCATGTGGCACATATAGGTGGGTAATTGGTCATTTGCAAAAAAGAAAGACTTACATTAAATGTCCAAAAATATATAATGCCGTTGCGCTGAGTGGATCTTTTAAGAGTTCAAAACATCACAATCGAATGCGTTTCCCAAGCAAGCGTTATGCACTCTAAAAACAAATGACTATATTAAGTGAATAAATTGAAGCGCAGAGTGAAACATTGCAGACACTCTTTATGTCCCATTATCGGAGCGTTGAAAGCTAATGGCTCTTCCCAACTCGAAGAGATTAATAACCACAGAAGGTCGGTGGCAAAATGGAATCCTATCCCCCTCCCATCTATATATGCACGGACTTGTACAGCCCACATGCGAAATGCGTTCATGACAAGTATGGTTTTTTGTTTGTTTGTTTGGGAAGCCCAGTGTAGCCTTACCGTTGTTCAATGGACCGGGGTCATACGTGAGAGCAATGCAAAGATAAAGTACAAATGAGTTGCAGTACCTCTCTATGTAAAGAGACGTGGGTTCCATACGCGGTGATGAGATTTTGACAAACACGACGGACACAACGCACTGTCTACATGTGCGGACCGGTGCCTTTGTGCGCAGCTGGCTATGTTGTTATACGGCGACACAACAAACATGTTCCACCAGTTACAACAACAACAAAACAGTCGCAGATGTTCACTTCGATGACAATGGACAACGATTCAAGGCAGTGTTTCGCCGTGAATATATAAGCCATTAATACTCTCACAGGATAACTACTGTATCTGGTTCTGCCGTAACGGATGTAACGTGTTCCTTACGATAATAGAACGCTTCCGTGGGTTGCAATGTATGTTAATCAGCTGACGTGAAATTCAAGTGTCACTTAATTCCTTACACCCTAATGGAACCAGATTACGATGAGAATTACTCATCTTGCAGTCGTCATCGACACAACCTCCTGTACCCTTGCTTTGTTAAAGGTTGTCTAACTCTTAAAAGTGGTATAATAAAGCACTGCAACAAAGTACAAACACACACCAGAACTACAGCATCACAACGAGAAACATTAATAATAATAATACAATGGTAACATTGTCATTACAATAGATTCAATTGACGATATCCCATAATCTTCTTTACAAAAAATGCCCAGAAAATACCTTAGGCCCTTGCAAACGGGGGAAATACTGAAGAACAATACGGTGTTACTTAGTACTGTACAGCCTTAACGTCGGTGAAACCAGGAGGTCAAAATATGGTTTTCAATTACATGTAAACAGAGATTAAAAAAAAAGATTTCACTAAAAATACCTCGTTTCAAAGTGTGGTAAACGATGTTAAACAGCTGACATTCGGGTGCATCTCGACCAGTCTCTGACAAATCTCTAACTTATCGCCTGGCATCAGCATCATCTCCATCGCAAGTCTTATTTTCGATTTAATAAAATACAGTACTGTTAACGACAGTATCTGATGCGTGGCATGAATCACACATTAATTCGAAGAAACCCATGACTGAATGGAGAGACAAGTTAGGAAAGTTAAACCACAAGTTCTGACTCGCTATCAGAGTTGACGAAAACCACTGCCAAATAAGTCCATGATGTGCCTTGCCATCAGACGCCATGGTGGCGAGATGTTGACGACCTCGCCTGATGTTCAGGAGGTCGCGAGTTAAAGCCCGACCCGATAAATTTGAAGTTTGCGTGTCTCTCTGCCCGTGGTCGTGTGGATTTTTCTCCGGGTCCTCCAGAGGTTCTCCCTCCACATTTCGATTACTTGGCTGCTATAAATTCCCACATGATAAGCCACTTCGTGGCCACGTCGCTTCTGAAAAAAAGAGCTATATAGCCCAGTGGGCCTTACCAAGAATCATAAGTTTAGTTTATTTTTACAGACACATCGACGAGTTCCTGCCCAGGCCTTCCGATCTTCCAGGTGACAGATCAATCACTGATTGATTGTTGCTCTCGGATGTCAATAATCCTCTGTTCCACCCCTTTATTATTATCCTGAAATCCAAACAACACGATGAGAAACCCGCAGGTGCCGCCTCTACAATAGACGGGGAGGACACGGTCATCAAGATGTATCGTCTGGAAATCCAAAGGCGATCTAAATACAACCATCCTTGCCCAAACTCTGTCCATCGTGTCCACACCCATCCTCTCTGAATGTGCGCTTAATCTCCATCGAAACCACCCAGCACAGGGAGTGGCGGCCTTCACGCCGACCTGACCCCGGGCTCAACCGTGTTCAAGTACCCATCACACACAAGATGACAACAAAGATCAACGCGGTGTAGCCTTCACAGGCTGTTGGGGAAAGTGTTGTTAGCGAGCACCACCTATGGGGGTGGGTGGCCAGCACCACGCCCGGCCACCTCTGTCTCCAAAGTGCTGATGTTTCCACACTGCACCAGGCACTCATTTAAAGCTGAGTCTACCTAGGGGCGGCCCATGACACGTTTAGATAATCGTCGACGACGTGGACCGTGAACGGGAATCGAAATCGGGTCCGCTGGGTTCGTAGCGCCGTGCGCTTACCACTGCACCACCGCTCCCCATCACCTAACAACAAGCTCACCCCGACACCATCTCATCTCATCCACCCACCGCGTTCACCCACTCACCCTGTCACCCTCACACATTAAGACCAAACCAAACCAGCAAGGGCAACCGGTCACCCTTGCCGCGGACAACGGCACGCGCAAGGCACCCACCACCACCAACCACCCTTGTAGAAGATCTGTTGTGAAATTTCGATGTAAACCTTTCGTGACTGCAGGGATTCATATTCTTGGTTCTTTCTGTTGTAACCCATCACTCCCTGGGTACCCAGTGGGGCTGGCAATGTCTCTGGGTGTCCTCGCTCGCACAGGGTCCGGGTCCTCTCCCCTCCGTCTATCGCTGAACCTCGTCTCCCCTCTCACGGCACGTCCCAACTCCATTCCCTGTCGTATCTATAGCCTCGAGTTTCTTCCCTCTGCCCCACGGTCTTCACTCCTCCTCTCTTCTCCCTCTCACTTCTCCCTCTTGACTGAATACACTCTCCCATGTATCCCTGAGGTCTCCCATCTTCCACGTCTACCCAGATCCCTTCGGATCTCCGTGAACCCCGTCATTACAGATCTCCCTGCGTCTCCTTGTCTCCCTGTCTCCGTGTCCCCGTGGTCCCAGGTCTTCCCGTGTCACACCCAGGTCTCCCCGTGTGGCTCAGGTCTCCCCGTGTCTCCTCCCCGTGTCAACCCCAAGTCTCCCCGTGTCAACCCCAGGTCTCCCCGTGTCAACCCCAGGTCTCCCCGTGTCAACCCCAGGTCTCCCCGTGTGTCTCAGGTCTCCCCGTGTCTCCTCCCCGTGTCAACCCCAGGTCTCCCCGTGTCAACCCCAGGTCTCCCCGTGTCAACCCCAGGTCTCCCCGTGTCAACCCCAGGTCTCCCCGTGTTGGCCCCGTGTCATCCCCAGCTCTCCCCGTGTCATCCCCAGCTCTCCCCGTGTCATCCCCAGCTCTCCCCGTGTCATCCCCAGCTCTCCCCGTGTCATCCCCAGCTCTCCCCGTGTCATCCCCCGCTCTCTCCGTGTCACTCTCAGCTCTCCCCGTGTCACTCCCAACTCTCCCCGTGTCACTCCCAGCTCTCCCCGCGTCACTCCCAGCTCTCCCCGCGTCACCCCCAGCTCTCCCCGCGTCACCCCCAGCTCTCCCCGCGTCACCCCCAGCTCTCCCCGTGTACCCCAGCTCTCCCCGTGTCATTCCCAGCTCTCCCCGTGTCATTCCCAGCTCTCCCCGTGTCATTCCCAGCTCTCCCCGTGTCACCCAGCTCTCCCCGTGTCTCCCAGCTCTCCCGTGTCTCCCAGCTCTCCCCGTGTCTCCCAGCTCTCCCCGTGTCTCCCAGCTCTCCCCGTGTCACCCAGCTCTCCCCGTGTCACCCAGCTCTCCCCGTGTCATTCCCAGCTCTCCCGTGTCTCCCAGCTCTCCCGTGTCTCCCAGCTCTCCCGTGTCTCCCAGCTCTCCCGTGTCCCCTCCCCAGCTCTCCCCGTGTCCCCTCCCCAGCTCTCCCCGTGTCCCCTCCCCAGCTCTCCCCGTGTCCCCTCCCCAGCTCTCCCCGTGTCCCCTCCCCAGCTCTCCCCGTGTCCCCTCCCCAGCTCTCCCCGTGTCCCCTCCCCAGCTCTCCCCGTGTCATCCCCAGCTCTCCCCGTGTCATCCCCCGCTCTCTCCGTGTCACTCTCAGCTCTCCCCGTGTCACTCCCAACTCTCCCCGTGTCACTCCCAGCTCTCCCCGTGTCACTCCCAGCTCTCCCCGCGTCACCCCCAGCTCTCCCCGCGTCACCCCCAGCTCTCCCCGCGTCACCCCCCGCTCTCCCCGTGTACCCCAGCTCTCCCCGTGTACCCCAGCTCTCCCCGTGTCATTCCCAGCTCTCCCCGTGTCACCCAGCTCTCCCCGTGTCTCCCCGCTCTCCCGTGTCTCCCAGCTCTCCC
Organism: Lethenteron reissneri; assembly: GCF_015708825.2. Lineage (NCBI taxonomy): Eukaryota > Metazoa > Chordata > Hyperoartia > Petromyzontiformes > Petromyzontidae > Lethenteron > Lethenteron reissneri. Next base: position 3,151,515 of record NC_083801.1, read on the forward strand.
CGTGTCTCCCAGCTCTCCCCGTGTCTCCCAGCTCTCCCCGTGTCACCCAGCTCTCCCCGTGTCACCCAGCTCTCCCCGTGTCATTCCCAGCTCTCCCGTGTCTCCCAGCTCTCCCGTGTCTCCCAGCTCTCCCGTGTCCCCTCCCCAGCTCTCCCCGTGTCCCCTCCCCAGCTCTCCCCGTGTCCCCTCCCCAGCTCTCCCCGTGTCCCCTCCCCAGCTCTCCCCGTGTCCCCTCCCCAGCTCTCCCCGTGTCCCCTCCCCAGCTCTCCCCGTGTCCCCTCCCCAGCTCTCCCCGTGTCCCCTCCCCAGCTCTCCCCGTGTCCCCTCCCCAGCTCTCCCCGTGTCCCCTCCCCAGCTCTCCCCGTGTCCCCTCCCCAGCTCTCCCCGTGTGTCTCCCATCTCTCCCCGTGTGTCTCCCAGCTCTCCCCGTGTCTCCCAGCTCTCCCCGTGTCCCTCCCCAGCTCTCGCCGTGTCCCTCCCCAGCTCTCCCCGTGTGTTCCCCAGCTCTCCCCGTGTCCCCCAGCTCTCCCCGTGTGTCCCCCAGCTCTCCCCGTGTGTCTCCCCGTGTGTCCCCCAGCTCTCCCCGTGTGTCTCCCCGTGTGTCTCCCCGTGTGTCCCCCAGCTCTCCCCGTGTCCCCCAGCTCTCCCCGTGTCCCCCAGCTCTCCCCGTGTCCCCCAGCTCTCCCCGTGTCCCCCAGCTCTCCGCGTGTCCCCCAGCTCTCCCCGTGTCTCCAGCTCTCCCCGTGTGCCCCCCCCAGCTCTCCCCGTGTGCCCCCCCCCCAGCTCTCCCCGTGTGCCCCCCCCCCAGCTCTCCCCGTGTGCCCCCCCCCCAGCTCTCCCCGTGTGCCCCCCCTCCCCAGCTCTCCCCGTGTGCCCGCGTCTCTCACCCTCCGAGAGCTCCAGCTCCAGCTCCGCGAGCTTGGCTCGCACCTCCAGCGGCAGCGCCATCACGTCCATCCCGCGCTCGGCCATCGCCACCACGACGAGCCGCGGCAGCGAGGATGTCCCCGCGTCTCGTGGCCCCGGGCCCCCCGCCGTGTCGCTGTGCCCGCCCGGCGTGTCGCTGTGCCCGCCCGGCTCTCTCGCTCGCGTCCCTCGTCCCGGCGCGGAGCGCGGAGCTGTGCCGGACCTCACTCCGGGGCGGCGGCCATCGCGCCGGTAACGTGACGTCAACACGCCCTCTACCCCCCCTCCCTCCCACCTACCTCTGCGCGTGACGTCACCACACCCCTTCCCCCCCCTCTCTCCCCTACCTCTGGGCGTGACGTCACCACGCCCCCTGTCGGTGTGACGTCATCACGCCCCCCCTATGGTCGTGACGTGACGTAACGCGTGCCGTTAATGGGCGTGATGTCTGTACGCCCCCCCCCCACCCCTTTTGCGCGTGACGTAACCACATCTACCCAATGCGCGTGGAGTCGCCACGCCACCAACCCTCCCCCCATGCGCGTGACGTCACTACGTCCGCGCAAGCAACGTCGCCACACCCCGTTCCTCCCTGCGTGACGTCATACCGCCGAGTCTCTATGCGCTCTCCTTGCGCGCATCATTTCGCGTGACGTCACCACACCCACACTCTTTTCCCGATGCGACGTCACGAAAGGTGTGCCCTGTCCGCCCGCATGACGTCATCGCGACTGCCCCCCCCCCCCCACCTCCTTCTCCCCCCCCTCCCACCCAGGTTTGGCAATGCCCCTGGGTGAGACGCTGCATCACCGTGGTCCCCACAGCAGCTGCACCAACAACAACAATAGCCGCCGGTCACCACTCAATGGCGGTGACGTCACGACGGCGCTGTGTGCCATGCTGGGTGCACTTTGATTATGCTTTCATATTTTTTAGTATAGCCCCGTAAATCGGGTGCAACCGCAACAAACAAAAAACTGAAACATGAACAAGAAAACATCTTAAAGTGACTATGCGCAAACAGAAAAATTCAGGAAAAAACTGCAAAGTCTTCCAGAAAAAGCACCGTCCACCAACGCTGTGTGCAAAAATCCCAGTGGGATGCAAGTCAAACAATAACAACAACCACAAGACAACTTAGATTAAAGCCATCAGTCTAACTCCGTACTGCAACAAACAAACATGACCAAACCAAAACACGTTTTCTAAATCACCAAAATAAAGCCATAAGCAATGTAACAGTGATCATAGGAACTGTGACCGAAATTTCACAATAACAACATGTACCACCAAACCCTGCAGCCATAGCTGGCTGCATGAGTCACTCCACAACAGCAGGAGCATCAGTAGGAGTATCACAATTGTTCAATGCACCTTTAGATCAGCACACTAAATCAAAATACAAGATCATACTTTTCAGCGGTCATCCGGAACGAAAACATTTGATTTTAGGATGCTGGTTGTAATCGCTGGCGAAAGGTCGTTTTCGAATTGTAAATGGTGTGGGGTTAGCTCTCCAACACATCCCTTGCGCTGTACGGGTCACGAATTGGCGTGTTTTGTTGACGTGACATACCTTACTAATTGGCTGTGTCGGGTGGTGGTGGGTTTAACGACGCATATTTACGCGGTCTACCCCAACAAAAAACCCCTTTGTTATAGGTGCACTTTATCCGTTCGTTCGTTTCTCAATCCGCTTAGTCCTGGTTAGGGTCGCAGCGGCAGCATGTTGAGTAGTGGCGGCCCAGACCTTTGATGCACTTTTTATTATGGATATTTGGAGTTTGCGTGTCTCTCTCCCCATGGTCGCGTGGATTTTTCTCCGGGTCCTCCGGGGTTTCCCTCCACATTTAGAAACACGCGTTTCGCGATTATTTGGCTGCTATAAATTCCCACGTGATAAGCCACTTCGTTGAGCTATCATTCGTGGCCAGGTCGCTTCTGAAAAAGAGCTGTACATCTCAGTGGGCCTTGCCTGGTTAAAACAATTAATAATTTACTTTGAGCACCTGCAGCCAGTGACTGCACAGGGTAGACCCGGAGCTGACCCGTCCCTACTGGACACCCGTGAAAAAAGAGCTTCATTGCTCATCGGATTTCTCCAGTCTAAATTCCGATTCTGCTGAATGCTCATCGGATTCCTCCAGTCCAGATTCTGATTCTGCTGGTGTTGACACACATGACGAGGCACTCACTTGCGGATGACTCGGGCACATTTTGGTCTTCAAGCCACTCCTATGGGGCAAGGCTATCACGAAGGGGCTCCCTGCGTTTCACGAACGTGGACTGAACGCACAACTTGATCGTGGCTATGAGGGGTCAACAGCAGTGGTTCTGTCTCCTTCAGCCCTATCTGTGGATGGGGCACCTGGAAGTAGTCTCGTTGAATCACTCATCCTATGATTATTATCCACGGGTAATGAATTACCAAGGGGTGTGGCCTTCCACAAGTGCCAAATGTAAATTATCTGCGGATATCCACGGCCAAGAGTAATCCATAAGTGGGTGTTTAATTCATTATCATCGCATTATCCAACACTTCCTTTGTACGGATAAGAAGAATACACCGTTTGGATAAGCATGGAAATTATAATCTTTTGCGAGCATCCACCACATCAGAATGGACAATTGTCATTGTAGTCTTGGGTTGGTGATCATGATAAGCTTCCATTAAGAGTATTTTCCCCAACAATCTTATAAAGAAGATAAAAAATAGTCTTAATTTGAAGCTTTCGTGACTGCAGGAACCCATACTCTTTGTTTTTTTCGGTAAAGTCACGTAGGTATAAAATAAATCAAAACAGTCTGCCTCAGCAGCAGATCATGCTTTCCCACCTGATGACGGACGCTTGTGTTGCGCCCGAAACGTCGTGATGTATTTTATTTTACACCTACGTGACTTTACCGAAAGAACCAAAAAGTAAAGATAAAAATAGGTTTGTCGTTTATCCACGTTTTGCACAATAACGCAAACGTATTTTAAAGCCATTTCCCAGCCTGTACATGTGTAGACTTGAAAATAATGCTGCATTTATTCATTTCCAATAGACCTGCATGCATGGGGTAGTGAACTGGAAGAGATTTAAATGAGGCTGAGATAGCTGGATTGCACAGTGACTCGTCTGTTTGCCACGAGCCAGCTTGCCATGGCGTTGACTGATTATGACAGCCAGTTATTCCTTTGCACAAATTAGATGTCAAAGTCCATTGTTATGTCGTTCACAAGATTAGGCCTTGTCATTGCCCAAAGTCCGTACGACAAAACTACGGGTGCTCAGGTCACATCTGAAAAACAGGTCATTGATAGATTATTTGGATTAAATAAAATACCCCATGATTGACATGAGACAACGGATTAACATTTCAGTGTTATTGAATTAAGGGTACAAGAATAATGTAATCGCTTTGGTGACATGTAGTTTACATACTGTAGTGTAACAGCACTATCCTCATCTGGGAATTAAAATTTGTTGCCAAAAACATAACCTTACGACAAACCATTCCAGGTTTCACTTCATGAAACGTGGAAGCTCATGAAGTATCTTTTCTGTAAAATTAAACAAATTATCTGGCAATGCTGTGTTGGCTGTGGTGCACAAACACAAAAAGAACCTCAACACATCCCTCAACAACACTGGTCTTAAGAGGATAAATAAATAGGTGACGTTTCAGGAAATGTCTCCATACCATTTGCTATGAAGAAGGCCCATTGCCTGAAATGACGTCTGTCACATATATATTTTCTTTTCAAGGCCAGAATGTCATTAATTAATGTGTTAAGGTTTTTTTCCATTACTGGGCATATGTCAAAATGAACTTGATAGCTTATGGGATTCCTCCAGTATAGATACAAATTATGATTCTGAACTTCACTTAAAAATGCATATTTAATTAAAAGATTTAAATGAAAATTAAAAAAAACCCATAAACAATATACTTTGGGGCATAAGTACGTTGCACTGAAATTTAAGTAAACTGACTTTGAAATAATTCCTTCAGATTTAAACACGTTTGACACATTCATTACCAAACATCTGGCGCTGCTGGTGTGGCAGAGACCTGGGGTGTGCGTTCCCGTTTTGAACGTGCACGGAAACGCGCTACAGCCACGTGCGGAATGAAGTTGACATCTGTTCAGGTGCTCATAGTAAGAGGCAATTAGATGCACAATTTCAAGAAAAGCGATATTACACTACGCAGATAAACAACGCACCGTGAATTTGTGAACACCTTCTTTTAATCTGAAAATTTTAATAAAACTACACAAACTATTACTGTTGACAGCATATATAGATTAATGTCGTTGTTTTTTTTACCCCTACATAGTTTTAAACATTTAAAATGTGGAATACGCTGTGCATGCATGAGATACAGCTGCGTTCCTCGGAATTAGAAATTACGATCTAAATAAATCCTATAGTAGAATAGCCCCATTCTGGTTAAATTGCACTGTTAAACTAGGCTCATTAATCTTTGCAGTTAAATAAACACGGTATTAAACACAGCGGTTCCAGTGTGCCAATGGGTGTACGGCCAAGGATAATTTAAAACATGTGTGAGTGCATTGCACAATAAGAAAAACACACTCAGCACACTCCTTATCATGTACAATATAATAATAGTAGTATGGACAATACTAGTAATCATTAATGGTATCCCAACATCTGAAATGTCACAGATAATGATCACATACCATTCTAACTTAAATCTCAACTATTTTTTTTTATTTTACCAGGTAAGGCCACTGAGCTATATAGCTCTTTGTCAGAAGCGACCTGGCCATAAATGATATAATGTGGAGATTTATATCAGTCAAATACTCTAAACGCATGTTTCTAAATGTGGAGGGGAAAGCCGGAAGACCCGAAGAAAAATCCGCGCGTCCATGGAGAGAACACGCAAACTCCAAATATACAGGCGTCAGGGTCGGGATCGAACCAGGCGAGAGAGTTAACATCTCGCCACCATGGCGACATGTAAATGATTCAAGGGTCTATCACAGGAGATGTGCTCAACACTCGTGCTTTACTGCACGTGGGCTGACAAATGTTCACACGCACCCGGCAATATGTGTATGAACATAACACTTGTATTATTTTGGTCTTATAAAACATATAATTTGTTTCCTGAGATTTGCATGAGTGTATCTCGGAGGTTTATCTCTTCTTTTAATGGCCCAATTCAAAGTTATTTTATTGTAGGAAAAATTGCATAGTTTTTTTTACTTTATGTGACCTATATATCAAAGTGAAATGATGATGGGCGGTACTCAACTCCATCGGTGACCTGCAGCAATTGGTGGAAATTCCACATTTCTATGACAGAACCATTCCCTCCAGAGGACAAGAACTGTGGATGCCCCACAAAGTGTTACCCGCATTATTATTCTCACAGCGATGATGGTCTGAGTCAAACCTTGACATTTACTCATTAAATTAAGACCTTTAAAAGAAGTGCTACGTATTTTCCATTCCAAAATAAATTTTCTTAGATCGAGACAGGATTTGGGAGAAGTGTAGGTCTTTCTTTAAGTAAACACAACCCCCCCAAGTTGCCATCAGGTACACCACAGACTGTAACCTCAGTGACAACATTCACACTCTTCGTAAGCTAGTGTCAGATTCAGAAGTCAAAAGCTACCTCTACAATTTGAAGGGGCACGCTGCTCGCAACTAATGACGCAGTGTCTGAAGCACAGCAGCGACGATATCAGTTCACATTTCTGGCCGGCCCATAAGAGTCCCAATTGAGAAATGATTTGTCTTTAATCCCAAACTTGAGATCAAGGTTGGGCTCTGTGCCTTCGTGGAATGGCATTTTGAGTCTGTCTGGTTGTGTGTCCATGGTGGCAGTTGCCAAGTCTGCCTGAACGTCGCCACCTCCACCTGCAAAGGGAAGTTTTTTTTAAGGTGTTGGCCGACGATGAGAACTTTCGCCCAACTTGTATCCTGGGGTGGCTCTAATCCAGAGTTTTCCTGCCAATTTCTTTTGGCGTCTCCACGTGCTCTTAACCTGCACTTAAGGACCTGTGCACATCATGAGTTATGTTTTGTTCCTTTGGGCCATTTTTGTTGGCTGCATATTCTCATGTGCCCACTTTTTTACATTTCCGTTTGGTTTTGCAAACGTTTCACTTTCATTGTTTGTTCTGTTTTTTTTTATTGATGTTATTTGCATTCTGCTGCATCCCACGGGATTTATTTTCCTATTAACAGTGGGGGGGGGGGGGCTCTGTGGAAATCATCGGAGAACCAGTACCAGCTGGTGAAATTAAAATATCCGATTTACTCACGAGCTGTTTAAACATTGATTGAATAGTTTAATTGTGGAATGACACCCTAATTTAATATTCTTTTCAAAAGGGAGACAAAACTGCTTTGAGAAATTAGGAACAATGTAGTCCCGTATGACATATATATATATATATTGTTCAAAAACATCTTAGATCTCAGGGAACTAATTTACAGGGCCCAACCAACCACATGGACACGTGGAATTTAGGAAAAGGTTTTCTATCATTGACCACATGCACACAATCAATCAGGCACCAGAATTACTGATTTTTGACTCTGCAAAGGCATTTGATTCAGTAGAAACTGACGTAGGTAAGCAAGACATCACAAACCGAGGTTTTTACTCTTTGTTTTTTTTGGTAAAGTCACGTAGGTATAAAATAAAATAACATACGTGAATTTACCGAAAGAACCAAAGAGTATGGATTCCTGCAGTCACGAAAGCTTCAACTTAAGATTGAACCAAGGTCTTAATTGAGAAAATGTATATAATTTCTAAAAAAAACTAACAAATTATAATCTGCTGCATTGATACAGCTTAAGTAAGCTCATTACATCTCACAAGAGGGAGCATTTATTCCCAAAAGGCCATGTGGCCAAAGGCATGGGAAGAAGGCGTGTCGTCGGCCTTTTTATTTAGTTCATTAAACTACCGTTTTTATTTCTAGATTTGAAGTTTGTATTTCACCAGGTAAGGCCCACTGAGCTATATAGCAATTTTTTTAGAAGCGACCTGATCACAAATGATAGCTCCACGAAGTGGCTTATCATGTGGACATTGATAGCAGCCAAATACTATCAACGCATGTTTCTAAATGTGGAGGGAAAAACCGGAGTACCCGGAGAAAAATCTACGCGACCACAGGGAGAGAGACACGCAAACTCAAAATATACAGCAGGCGTCAGGGTCGAGATCGAACCCAGTACCTCCTGAACACCACGACATACTAATCGGAGTGTGCGGGGGAAGGACAACAAACTAAATGTATACCAGGCGAGGTAGTTAACATCTCGCCACCGCGGCGCCCTAATATTCTACACAAATAACGCGAGCGGTTACTTTGTTGTGATGGTGTTGGCGCAATGTGCCATGTACACCTTTGACTTGCGGAGGCTGCAGTCTTCAATATATTTAGGGTTGGGCTCCGCATGCCCCGACGACGAATATGCTCCCCGTGTGTACACAGGTGCGCGTGCATTGTGCACGTTGCACGCAAGGCTCCAATCGCAAAGAATTGCGGGCAAAACGGTGAAGCACAGTTGCGCCGGTTTTGCTTAACACAAAGCCGCCCCTACTTGAAGCACTTTTTAGATTCGAGACGAAACTTATTTTCCACGACGGACAGAGGAAGTTGCATTTCAAGCTGCACTGTTATTCACGATTTGCTGGTCAATTTGGGTTCTTTTAAGTAGGTTGTAAAGGATTACAATCCCGGTCTTGCATTCCGACAGAAGATTTCTAAGATGTCGGGCCAGCGTGAAAGAGGAGGCCAAGATATCCACGAGAAGGGGCTCTCTGGATCTCCCTCTAGTGGTGGCCCTTCGTCACCAGCAGTGGAATAAGCAAGCCCATTGCAGGGCTGCACCTTAACGTTACAAAACAGCATCTCTGCCATGTGTGTCATCTTATCACTTGGGGCAATCACGTCATTACTCTTGGTTTTAAACGACGACCACCCGCTTGCTTCTTAGCAATGTGTACACGCGTTGATGTAAAGCATTTACACGTCATTTTATAGCAAAATCATGGCAAACGGGCATTTTTTTTGCATAGCTTTCATGAATTTGGTGTTGCAAATGTTTACTCCATTGAAAGGGCGCATTGTCCATGGATGACAAAAGCATCTGTGTCTGGCAAATGTGCAGTGACGCATGAGCAACAGAGCTGAACAGGAATGTTATTTATTTTCAATGAGTCGACCCTGATGATTCCTGCATGAATCGTGGTATTTTTTAGAGGCGATTCTCGTATTTTAACGAGGATTCTGCCGCATGCGATGTAATGGGATTCTATAGCACGTTTAGCTTAGCTAAGCATCGGCTGTGCTGAGTCTAACTACCCATTGTCAATTCCAGCTGGCCAGCATGATAAGTCGGCCCGATTTCTGAGGGCCAGAAGCGCCACTGAGATGCAATGTTGACGCCACGTCCGTGGAATTGCCCCGATGCCAACCCAAACGTGACAATTGTGTTCGCGCGCGTGTTCATTTGTGCGTTTGTGTGCACGTGCCGTGTGCGCGTGCGTTTGTGCGTGTCTGGTGTCAGCGGTAGTTGTGGCGGTTAGCGCTACGCTGCGCTACGAACCCGGCGTCCCGAGTTCGATTTACCGCTCACGGCCGACACCAGTGACGATTGTTTGAACGGGTCATGGGCCTCCCCTCAAATTAGTACCTGGTGCGATGGCGGGCGTGGTGATGGCCACCCACCCCCTCGTGCGCTGTGCCGGTCTTCATAGGTGCTCGCTAACAGCACTTTCCCCATACGTCTGTTAAGGCTATATGGGGGGGATCTTTGTCTTTGTCCTGTATCAACATGAATGTTTGCGTTCATGAGACGCACCCGACGTGCTCTGAACGCACCCACTGTGCTTTAAACGCAGACGCCGAGCTTTAAAGAGAAAGCGTTTAGCTGAGGGGGTCCAGGAGACTCAGAAGGTCAGAGCGCTGAACTCGGCACCGCTAAAGTTATTTAATCCAGGCAGCCCGCTGTGGTTTAACCAGGCTCTCAGGTGGAGGGAGTGGATCGTTTCAGTCCGGTTTATGACTGCATTGACACACACACACAAAACAACTATCACGTATAATGTGGTTTTGGAATACATTTTACTAAAATCCACCTCTGGTCATTCAAATGTCAGCGTCAATATCAATGTGATTGTTCAATGCGACTCTCTTTTGGAAGAGTGGGTCAGAAAGTGACGCCCTCGGCTGTGTGGAACAGTGGTCACTGTTGCCATTATCTGCCAATGTTTTATGGGTAAGAGGTGTTCTGCGATAGATTGATCCTATTATCCACTGGTATTGACCGGACATTTGCCCCATCATGTACATTGAGTAAATACGTTATAACTCCTATTAATTATCCATGATTTGTTATGGTGATCAGAGGAGTTTATCGGAAATGTCATCCTATTATCCATAATTATTCACAAATGTTCCCGGAGGATATGTGGAATAAATTTGCAGATAACCCTGCGGATAAAAGGATCCACATGATACATCCCCCACATAATCACAGTAGTTTTTCTGCACTTGAGTATTATACACATGCTTCGATGCATGTAAGGTAATGTTCATGTCAGAATCTATTTTCATTGGTTTTTCGTGTTTTATAGAATCTAGTTCAAATAAATGACCAAAAAACATTTCGTATATCTAGTATTTAAAACTAATTTCTTAGAACTGCTTGTTGTGTTTAGTTTAACAACATACAAACACTACATACATACATCCAGCTTGCTGTCATTACTGGTTGGCCTCTAACACATTCCTGCGGAGGGAGCTGGTAGGAACGTTGGGTTGCTCGGTCAATGGCCAGGGTCAACGGCGGCGTGGTGTATTCCACAAATATACCCGGCTGTGAGGGCGGGCACAAGCTGGCGTGAGTAGGTTAAACGTTGAGTTTTATAAGGGCACCACGGGGTGACCAGCCCTTCCTCACACAGCCCCATCCTCCCCACCCAGCCCCTCCCCACCCTCCCCTCCCCACCCAGCCCCACCCTCCCCACCAAGCCCCTCCCAACCCCCCCTTCCCCACACAGCCCCTCCCTCCCCACCCAGCCCCTCCCCACCCTCCACACCCAGCCCCTCTCCACCCTCCCCTCCCACCCAGCCCCACCCTCCCCACCCAGCCCCTCCCCACCCTCCCCTCCCCACCCAGCCCCTCCCTCCCCACCCAGCCCCTCCCTGCACGACGGACACAATAAGCCCCTGTGGGCTGGTGGAACCAGGAGGTTCTTACCAGTAAAATGGAACAAGCTGCAAACTGTGCAAAGAAGCATAGAGAAGTACTGTGCATGGTTGGAAGTACAATGAGAGAAAGAAAGAGCCAAGACTTCACTTTTTCATGCAGAGGTACGTGCGAGTCATTTCGCGTTTGTAGTTGTTTCTTTCCAAAGGGTGGTTGAAGTGACTGCTGTGGGATATTTATGAATACAGTAGTCATCTTTATTGAGCGGGCCAATTACAATACAGTTCATTGTGAGATTCTCTCAGGAAATAGGAGCAAACGGAGAGTATCTCGTTTACTTCCCTGTCTGTCAAGCAAAGCAAAGAGTCTGGGGTTTTGGCTTAAAAAAAGTCGCAATCAAGAACGTCCTTATTTATTTTAACAACCAACATAAACAAAAAAGAATCCCTGTTATAAAACTCCTGTTATTCGCCGCCACGCTTGAATTGATTTTTGAACAATGTGGAATATTTTGCATCTGTGGGGCCGTCCATAAATGACATCACGTGATTTTGGACGATTTTTACCCCCCCCCCCCCTCGTCACACGGCGTCACAAAAAGTCAGACCCCCCTCAAATATAACGTCACAAAGCTCTGCCCCTCCCCCCCAATAAAATAAAACATGCTTCAAATCGCTTTAAACTATTGTCATTGTAGTGCGTATTTAATGTGGCGCTGCACTCTGATGTTGTCGGAGAAAACATTTATAAAAAAAAGTATATTTAATTAAGTAGAACGTGTCTATATTTATTTAAAGTTGCGCATTTTTAAACCCCCTCCCCCCCGTCACACATCGTCACAAATGTCTGACCCCCCTCCCCCCTAGGTGCGTGACATCATTTACGGACCGCCCCTGTCCGGCAATAACCGTTCGATGTTCTTGTTTCTCCACAACAAAGAGTGACTGTGGAGCCGTGACGGCTCTACGTTTTCTGGGCAGCACCAAGGCATATTAAGGCCGAGGTCTTCCTTCATCCAGCAATGCCGTACTCCTTGACCGCGTTTCCATCAATCGTCGCACAGATTGGCCCCGTAATGGGGCTTGTCCTCAAATAGCAATATTGTTATTTTATTGAAAATAAGAAGATGATTATGATGACCTGCTATTAAGGCAGATCATCAAAGCAGCACTGCATCAAATATATTCCATGATTTTTGCCTTCGTTGGTCTGAAATAAAAAGTCGTCTTTTGATGACTCTTGCATATTCAAATTGATGTGGTTTCTAGGAGTAAATGCATTGCAACATGTTTCGGAATGACATTTTAGGCTTGTCCTCACAAAATGTGTCTCGTATATAATCATATTCAAGACATCCTTGCAGGATTATCATGGGATGCATGTATTTCTTTGTGTACGTTGTGCACGTTGAGTCACGCGTGCTACTGTGTTGCAGAAGCGACGTCGACGACATTGCCGCCCATCAATGTGTGAATTTGTTACGCAACAGGGAGGTTGAGCGTTTGTGTAATGAGGGTGGGATGGGCACATGTAAACGCCCCTTTCCCGTGAGCATTGGCTTCGTTGCACGCTGAGAGGTAACATGGGTTTATTACCAGCGGTACGTATGTGAGCCTATCTTTTTGTTGAAGAGTTTGCAAAAAAGGCTTCTCACCAGATCCCAGGCATGAAGGTTGTGCACACCCTGAATGTCACTTCAAAGCTTCCCTCAACCCAATAACATTGAGAATTACAGTGTGAATGGCCAATAATTTCAATCCATAGATTTTTTATTTTGCCCAGGGACTTCTCGAGATACGAACGTCCTACTTGCAAACATCCGCACTTACGAACGAAACGCCATAAGATGTGATTTTGTTTTTAACCATCCAACTTGCGAACCGTGACGCTATTTTGTTCGGCAGAGCCATTCACCGCGAGATGTAATTAGTCCCGGCATCCAGCATGAAGCACAAACAGACCAGCATCAGGACTCAAGGTAAGTTATAATATTTGTTTTCTTTTATAATTGCAGTATTACATGCAAATGTAGAATATATCTTCTTATGTCTGAGTTTCAAAATGCTTCCTTTTTTATCCATAACATATTTACGTACAGTATGTACCGTACATATAATTAAATACAATATCGAATTCCGAGATACGAACAAACCAACTTACGAACGGGTTCCAGGACCGTAACGTAACCCGTTCGCAAGTCGAGGACTGCCCGTATTGCTACCCAGCCAGCTATGATGCTTCATTTCAATAGCAGAAAGTCGCTCTGTGACTACATGGGTAAATATTACGTGGGAGTAACCACACTTGACCCCACCAAACGCGACCTGCGGATCAACAATTACGAACCACATTTAACTGCTGGGTGGACAGATGCGGGAGAATTTGAGAAACGTACCCACAGTTCAACTGACGTGACAAGGGAAGAATCTATGGCCTCTGGGTTGCGAGCCCAGTGAATTGCTAACGGTGACATCGCTACGACAGATCCCAATAAGAAACTATACAATTGACCAAACCGTCACCTACATTTAACGCCTCAAAATAACTCTGTTTTACCTCGGCATAAATCTCAAGGAGCCTCCTGATGCACGGTCCTAAGTCTTGTAATCTTTCGAGAGTAACATGCGTGTCGTGCCCTACAGTCGTGGTGTTTGTTACTTAAAGGTGATGGTGGCACGCTTCCCCCCACTTTGCTTTGCGAGAGTACATGAAGCTGGGAGAAAAATAAATAAATGGCCATCTCCTCGGTCTACACTTGGTGTGCCGTAGATCACTTGGCGTTATTACAAGTCTCCTCAAGTGTTGTTTTTTTTAAACCAAACTGAATGAACACCGGATGAATAACACGGTTTGTCATGCGAATAAATTAATGAAAACAAGAATTATTATTTTTGCAAAGAAGGAAGGAAATACTGAACATTTTGGTCAGCTGACTTGAGGCCAGCCAGCAAAATATATATTTTTTTGCCACTCAGCGAGAGTAATAATTCCTGTTCTTGTTATTTTGTGTAATTAAATAAATGTCCATATAATCTAGAACTGAATTAAATCGTATATCATAAATGTGTGATATTCTGCGTGGATAGCAAAATGTGAGTATTTGCATGTATGAAAACGCCAGGCTCCTGAATTAACATCGTCATTACTGTACTGATGAGCATTGTTTATACTACGGGGTCTGGGCTTTTGTCTCATAAGCCGTAATGTTTACCCTCCTGTAGGTAAATAAATAACGGTGTCGGTTCATCATCTCTTTTTTCATGTATTGAGTTGCATATCAAAGAATCAGTCATTTTTAAATCATTTATATTAAGTTCACTTGCTTGCTTGCGCGTTTACGACCGTGCAAATCTTTCGGTCGTTTTTTAACCCACTTCCCGTGATCCAATCGAGCTGACATTTTGCACACAGACTCGTTGTGCGTGACAATTTATTTTCGTGAAAATTTTTTTCCAAAATTTTACACTTTTTAGGAAAAATGTAATTCTACTTTAATTACCAATTGCTTAATGGTGGCAGGCAATCATTTGACCCATAGGTGGCAGCCATCTCAAGCCAGAGGACGAGAGGACTCTAGCCGCCCGTTTCAAAGACCAATGTGGGCTGGGTTGTGGCCCATTGAACACGCATATAAAGGATTTATAGTGAAAAGCTTTGTTTTTACCGGTTAATTTTTTTTTATTGTACAGTACACAAATCGCATAGCAAATGGGATGCTGATATACATTGAGGCTAATGAAGCATACACCACCGTGACAATGGGACGCGGAACATAAGAAACAATACAAATGAGATGGTAAACATTAAATGAGACGAAATTCGAGTCCTAAATCAATCCCGTGATAATTCATCAAATCATCGAGGAAGGATGGGGAAGGAGGAGGAGGCCGGCTGAGTCGTCATGCCCCAAAGAAAAAAAAAAGTTGCGTGAATTTCCTCATCTTCTTTTTGCCATTTGGCATGAGGAAACATCGGAGCAACGAATAACAACCGACGGATGCTGCGGATGGATGAATATGCATGCTGGTGAAGGGGTTTTCACGAGCGCGAAGGGTTTCTCTTCTAGTCGACATGAGATGCTCTACCTGTACTTGTGTGACACCACCAAGGCACGCATCTGAGTAGTAGGGTAGTAGGGCTTTCATTTGCTTGGTACGTGTGTGTAGTGTGTGTGTTGGGCCTACTTTCAAGCCGTACGTAGCCAACCGCGTGTATGGGATTTGGTCCTGTATATATAATTAATGTACAGCGTTGTGGATGTTGTAAGTCATGAATGACGACGCTATATAGAATGAAAGTATCATTCATAGTTAGTGCAGTGTGACGTGTGTGGTAGTTTGCAAGCGGTAGTTAATGTGTGCTTATTGCGGCTCGAATCTCAAATTGTCAAAAAAAAATACCCACAAATAAAATTACAATGCTGTATAGAACAAAGAAATCAATGTTCCCAATTCATAGTTTATTCAAGTGTACCTTGATAAGGGAGACTATACATGTACAGTGTTTGGTTAAAGGGCATTGAATTTGTTTGCCCTGTTTAATTATACTTGAAGGTCAAATCGAGCCCCTTTCCCGACAAAACGAATTTGAAATTACAGAGACTCGTTTTGGTGCATTCGTTGTTCTATGAAAATCTCGATCAACCCTTCTTCACTTACTGCACGAATTTAATTTTTCAAAAGCCGAATGCACACATAGCAAAGGCCTTAAACAAATCCCTCATGAAGCTATTCGTGCTCAGCATTTGTCTGCGGTAATGGCTGTCACGAATGGGATGCATTCGCAAACGATACAAGCCGTCTTGCTCTCAGATTCATATCGTCAGTTTACTTCCTAACCGCAGCCAAATTTGCATTGAGATTTAGGTTTACAAAAAATAATGAAACGAAAGTTAATCACTCACGCAAAAAGTTATCGTGCATTCGTCTTCACAACTCACGTTGCCAGAATTAGCTGTTGTAATTGTCCAACATTAACGTCAATAAGTCAGCTTTAAGTTACGAGGGATCATAGTTTTATGGTCCTGAATCCACGTTGGTTGAGTGTTGCGAGTAAACCAGTTTTTTTCGGCCAGTAAAGTGACGTTATCTTGCACTTTGGGATGTTCTGGTATAGCTGCTACAGCCACTATACTAACACCCAGACTGAATTTAACCCCTTGCTGCCAGATGGCAAAGGTTCAACTTCGAATTGAAGCTGTAATGGGTGTGTACACACTGCCTACTGTTTGTGCCTCGTTTCACAGCTCAAATTTACCATCTGGTCGATTGGAAACATGAAACGTGCACATTTGTTTTCATCAGATTGCCAGATTGGGCAAGAAAAAAATATATAAAATATATCCTTGGCGGCGGAGACGCTGCCCAGCGCTGTTCGCAGCTCGTTGCAGAGGTTCACGGTTCGAATCCAGAAGGCCGTCCTGGTTAACAGTGAGAGTGTATCTGCCATACAATACCACGCGCCGTCTGCTTCACAGTGGACGTTAAAAGTCCCGTGACGCCATTGGCAAGAGTCGGCCGTTGTGTGCCGGCATCATGGTTCCAATTAGAAAAAATTACACCGTAAATAAGTGAATTGCAGATACGCATGGGCAACCATCATCACGAATGTGAAGATTTGTCTCAGCGAGACTTACCTTCACAAACAAGCATAGTGATAATATTAATACATTCTTGTAGCTTGCCGCAGGGCGTGACAGATTGCCAGGTTATATTGCCGAGTGCTCAGTGTCTAATAAAGCACCACATCCGGGACATGAAAAATGCGCATGAAGACGTGTCCTCTTTGCACTTGGGATAAAAGTTACGGAGGCTTCCGCTTTCTGGAGCAGAGGGTTCTCTTTCAATGTTCTTGTCAACGTTTCAAGTATAGTTTGTTTCACCAGGTGAGACGTGCACGGAACCAGGATGAGTCATTTGCAAGAGTGACCTGGGTTACCAACATAACAAATAACATCGAGCACAGCAAATGAAGCGGATAGACATCACAAGGCCATAAAATATCGCACGAATATCAAATAATACAAGACGGATGAATTCGGACAAAGCAATTATCAACCCATTTTAACAGTACGCACAGAGGTAACAATGCATGTTGAACTTCTTTCGCACCGTACGTGGCCAACTGTGCTAATCGTAGGTGCGGGGGAAGGACGACAAATTAAACACAAAAGGCATTGCGAAATAAAAACATAGTACACACAGAGTTGAATTGCACGGTGTTGCAAAGCATTATGGTTAATTTGAAATACTGCATCCACGGATAACTGCAGTTGATGGATAGCCTTGGTGAAATCTGCCAGCTGTTGCAATGTGTCGCACTTTCCGCTAAGTTTGTCAAAGCGCTTGAATTACTCCGTATTCCTTTGTGGGACATTAACCTCAAGTTGCTCTTTGTGGGGAGTTGCTCGGATGCCATTGATCAAATCAGGGAAGCAAAGTGCGAGTGATGAGAGAGACGGAGTGATGAGGCCAGGCCAGGTAGAAACGCCACTATAAGTGTGCGAAGAACCTAGGTTGGCACGAGGCCAGTATAAGTGCCCGGATGTTGACAATTCCTAATTCATACCTTGTGCCTACCTTGGAGGTGGTCATTGACCGCACAGCACTGCACGTTAATCGCGAATGAAAGCCTCATTGAGTCTCAAGACTTTTGTTTTGTCTTCGCGAGGATCCTTCATTGAGATGGGTGACCAATTCCATTCGTGAGCGTTTGCCATTTGGGAAGAACCTGGAAAAAAAAACCGCATGCATATGAGGAGGTTACACTCAAAGCTCTACTGTACTACTGTTTTTCTCTGCTCCCTTCACAACTCAAGCATACAACACCTGCTTTTTCCAGGTAGCCTCCCATCCGTGTATGAAGCCGGGTCAAAGCCTGCTTAGCTTCTGAGAACTGATTACATTAGGGGCCGTCCATAAATGACGTCACGCGATTTTGGACGATTTTGACCCCCCCCCCCACCTTCGTCACACGGCGTCACATAAAGTCAGACCCCCCTCAAATATGACGTCACAAAGCTCTGCCCCCCCCCCCCAAAATAAAACATGCTTCAAATCGCTTTAAACTATTGTCATTGTAGTGCGTACTTAATGTGGCGCTGCACTCTGATGTTGTAGGAGAAAACATTTATTAAAGTATATTTAATTAAGTAGAACGTGTTGTCTATATTTATTTAAAGTTTCGCATTTTGATGTGACGTCACATTTCTCAACCCCCCCCCCCCCTCGTCACACATCGTCACAAATGTCTGACCCCCCACCCCAGGTGCGTGACGTCATTTATGGACGGCCCCATTAGGTGTATTGAGGGTGATTTTCTCGATGCGGTATTCCTTCGATGATCACGAACTTGCTTCCCGCAAGTTTAGTTTTCCGCGAATCGAGAAAGAGAGAGAAAGAAAGAAAGTGATGAGATTAAGTGATGAGAGATATTAATTACTATAATGTTCATGTATGTAATAGCTTATTAACGTATTTATTTTAAGCAAATCAATTTCAAATGTAGGCTTTCTTAGGCCAATCTAAGTATCTGCGAAATTTTCTATTCACGAGCATCTCTGGAACATGTCCCTCGTGAATACGCAGGGAATGCTGTACATGATTTTGTAAACAATCTTATCGGCCGTGTATACAAGCCAGCACATATCGCATTCTCTTTCTGTCAGTGAGGATGTCTTCACACTCACACTGGCAATTGGATGATAGACATTCCCATTGGTAGCCCTAAGCCAGCGATGAAAGCTCCACATCGTTGCTCATGCAGGAACCAATCGATCTGTACAGTCACCAGTGGTAACTTGGCACAAAATCAGCACACGTTTTATTGTTGTTGAAATAACAAGCTGATATGTCAATCTGCTGAGTTGACCCCTGAACCGAATTTGACCTCGTCACCTTTTGATTGTAAATCGGGTCGGGCTTCTGTAGCCCCAGCCACAGCTTGCACAACGCCACAGGTGGCGAGATGTCAACTACCTCGCCTTAGTTACATGAGGTCATGGGTTCGATTCGATGCCTGCTGTATATTTGGGAATTTGCATGCCTCTCTTCCCGTGGTCGCGAGGATTTTTCTCCGTGTCCTCCGGCGTTTCCCTCCACACATTTCCACGTGATGCCACTTCGTTGAGCTCTCACTTTGTTGAGCCATCATTTGTGATAGCCAGCTCGCTTCTGAAATATAGCTATATAGCTCAGTGGGCCTTAGCTGGTAAAGTAAAAAATACGAATTTTTTTTTAAAATGAATAGTTTTTAGTTTAAAATAGGGTGCGGTAAAACGACTCCAGAAAAAGCGGAGTCGTTTGCGCTCGAAATCCCAGCTGTGGGCTATGCTGTAGCCTTCTCCATTCGGATTCCAGGTCTTGATTTTGACAGGGCCTGGCTGGCATATACATCCACAACGCAGAGGTTGGGCGGGCGGGCGGGCGCGGGTGGGGGTGCGGCCAGTGTGGTCATGGCTGAGCGAGATACAAAACCTCACCTATTATAGGACAAAGTTGGCATTTTGAACGGATGCTGTATCTGCCGACAGCCTCTCTGTCACTGCTGTGATTCACCTGCCTGAGCCGCACGCAAAACAACGAATCCAGTCAGTACATACACGCCGCTTACATAATGCAGTGGGAGCGGTAGATGGATTGTTAAGAGAGAGGGGTGGGGAGTAGGGGGGAGAGTGGGCGGTTGAGTTTGGAAGGCGGACAGGAGAGCAATGGTAGGGAGGGGGGTTGTAGCCCCAGAGCGTTGTCGAGGCAGAGATGTGGGCCTCCAAAACGGTATGGCTCGGGCAGATGTATCAAAGCCAGCGGCGTATCACGCTCTCACGATCGCACTCTTGATTTCTTTAGCGAAATTCACGTGAATAAACATTCATATATGCTCCCTCCCCCCTCTTCCCTCCTCACGACAAATCTGGCATCCATGTACATTTTATTCCCTCTGGACAAACGGTGATTTAAACCCACCATTGGAAGTAACTCTCTGGTGATAACTCTGTAATTTGTTACGCAGTAATTCGTCATCGTCCGCGATGCTTGTTTGTATGTGTTACATGCTACGTGATACACCGTACATCGCAAAGACTGGAGCAGTAAAAAACGACAAGGGTTGCCTGTACTAATCCATCCTTGGCACCCCCACGCAAAGATGTGCATCCTGGCCGGATGTTCGAATTGTCCGCTCGCAAGGCCGCGCCTACTGCAAGCGACTAACGCATCACGCAGAGAGTCGCCTGTCACAAAACACATTCCTGCGGAGGGAGCCGGTAGGAACGTTGGGTTGCTCGGTCAATGGCCAGGGTCAACGGCGGCGTGGTGTATTCCGCAAATATGCCCGACTGTGAGGACGGGCACAAGCCGGCGTGAGTAGGTTAAACGTTGAGTTTTATAAGGGCACCACGGGGTGACCAGCCCCTCCCCACCCAGCCCCTCCCCACCCTCCCCTCCCCACCCAGCCCCTCCCCACCCTCCCCTCCCCACCCAGTCTCTCCCCACCCAGCCCCTCCCCACCCTCCCCTCCCCACCCAGCCCCTCCCCACCCAGTCCCTCCCCACCCAGACCCTCCCCACCCTCCCCTCCCCACCCAGCCCCTCCCCACCCTCCCCACCCAGCCCCTCCCCACCCTCCCCTCCCCACCCAGCCCCACCCAGCTCCTCCCCACCCAGCCCCTCCGCACCCTGCCCCACCCTCCCCACCCAGCTCCCCCCCCCACCCTCCCCTCCCCACCAAGCCCCTCCCTCTCCACCCATACCTCCCTGCACGACAGACACAATAATCCCCTGTGGGCTGGTGTAACCAGGAGGTTGCTACCAGTACAAAGCCGAGCACGTGCGTGGGATGCAGCTTGCGGTGTCAGCGTTTCGTGCGACGTTAACGTTCTCGCCGTAATAAACGAGAGCGCGCAAAGGTAAAACTAAAAACAAATGAGGTCGGCATGAAGCGACTACGAAAGGGGGAATGTGTTCCAGGCGACAATGAATGCTCCGCTGTGGTTCGTGGGAGCTGCCGTAATGGAGGAGGCAGATGTTGGAAGGGGGATGTGTTGTGTGCGGGCGTTGCGCTGGGGAGCGATTGGAGGCCAGAAGCACCCTCCAAATCGATACCCAGGGCTTCAAGATATTGACACTCGAATCAATGCAATACATAAAGCCATCCCACACATTCCAGCCTTCAGTGATACCGCCGGCTATATCCAAGTATGGCAACAAATGGAACGGGAATGCTTCGCAGTGAATTAAAAAATTACCCGTAACATGTGGATATAACAGGGCCCAGGGATTTGAGTGAAGCTATGCTACGCGTAGCTCTTGCCAGCGTTTCCACTGTGGAACCAAACCCGGACACAGTCCTGTCAGCCGAGGCCTATCACACCTATGTGCAGCAGCCTTCTGTGATACAATTCAACCCAATACCGCTAGCAGATCTCGGCTGCAGATCAATTCCCTGCCACCCGAACACAGACGCCAATTCCTGGACTGTCCGGGTCAAAGGTTGCCGCCTTTAGGGGTCAAATCGGCACAGGTTGCAATCCCGTCTGGAGTCGATCACCGATCATCCTTGTTTCAAATACAGTGCAGCACCCTCCGTTTGACAAGAGAATCACAAAGCACTCACATCAATATTTACCCTGGTATAATGAATTGTGCTGTATGTGCAAGCGACTGAGATCAAAGATACCGGCGATATTACAGATAATAATCTTATCAACACGTGCCCACTGCAGTTTCTTATTTACACAGGACGTCTAACCTGGGTCTCGACTGTTTTGACGATGGGCCTGGTTCATGATGTTTATTACAATATGACAACTCACACACGTGAGACATCGCTACTTAGGGGCCGTCCATAAATGACGTCACGCACCTAGGGTGGGGGTGGTCAGACATTTGTGACGATGTGTGACAAGGGGGGGGGGGGTCAAAAATCGAAATGTGACGTCACATCAAAATGCGCAACTTTAAATAAATATAGACAACACGTTCTACTTAACTAAATATATGTTTTAATAAATGTTTTCTCCTACAACATCAGAGTACAGCGCCACATTAAATACGCACTACAATGACAATAGTTTAATGCGATTTGAAGCATGTTTTATTCTTTGGGGGGAGGAGGGGACAGATCTTTGTGACGTTTATTTGAGGGGGGTCTGACTTTTTGTGACGCCGTGTGACGAGGGGGGGGGTCAAAAATCGTCAAAAATCGCGTGACGTCATTTATGGACGGCCCCTTACGAGATATAGCATCGATCAGTGTTTAAGGACGACACTTAAAGTTTAAACATTTTACATCCCCGTCGCACCCCACGATTAACAGGGACTCCCTGCCACGCAGCTTGACCCGACACTTGCCCACCGTCGTGAAAATCCTTCACGATTGCGAGCAGAGAGTCAGAAACTCCAAAAACACGAAGGAATAACCCAGAGCCATGGCCTATTGATCATATTATAGGCCTTGACCTGGTCAAGTGACAACAAAACAAATAAAAACACACCGATGACACGAGAGGATGTTCACCTTTGTGCTTTCAATATTTGCTGATGGAAAAAAAACCTGCTGTGATATTTCGCAGAGCGAGCTCGCGATTATCCGTGGACGGATCGTCTGGGTTGTGTGCTAACCGCGTGCTCGACACACAACGATGATATTTCACGTGCGCGCGCTGGTTTAATAATAATTACAATTATTATAGCTGCTCCTCACTCGCCGAGGGGTCAGCGGGCAAATGTCCACGTGACTACGAACGCGTCGACAGGGGAAAGGGATTACCTTTAACTAAACAATAGAACAGAGAAGGCACACACATTAATTCTAGATCTGAAGCTTTCGTGACTGCAAGGATTCATATTCTTAGGTTTTTTCGGTAAAGTTACGTAGGTAAAAAAATAAAATTAAAATGAATAAAAGTTAAATAAAATAAAAATAAAATAAAAATCACGACGTTTCGGAGGCAACACAAGCTTCCGTCTTCAGGTGGAACCGTCACAGCAAGCGTGCTGTGACGGTTCCTTGTGTTGCCTCCGAAACGTGATTTTTATGTATTATTTTATTTAACTTTGATTAATTTATATTTTTACCTACGTGACTTTACCGAAAAAACCTAAGAATAAGGCACACACACATACACACCACGTGAGGTCTTCATCTCCACTCTGCAGGGTGAGCCACGCACAAGCGTGTGCGCGCTATAGCCTAACTAACACGTGTTTTCCATTACTTGTGTATTCGTGTTTCCGATGCCATGAGCCCTTCCCCCCACGACCCAAGATAATTGAGTCGGGTGTATTCATGAATGATTATTCTCGCAACATCAGAAGGTAACCTGACGTCCCAGGGTGGAGAAAAAAAATACTGATTGGGTTGTTTTGAAATTCTCAACTAAATGCTGGCGAGTCGAGGGAATTTCACGGCCATTAGAACAAGTACAGTCGAGTATATTCCGGCGAATCGCCTGATGAAGCTGGTTGTAATCACCAGTGAAACGTATTCACATTGTAAATGTTGTGGGCTTACTCTTCAACACACCGGTGTGCTGAAGTGGGAACTTGTTCACGTGACAAACCGTAGGAATTCGCGGCGTCGGGTGGTGGCGGGTTTAACGACACATTTATATTTACGCGATCTAACTCACAAAAAGAAAACAACATTATTATGGATATATTCTGCTCGTTTGTCACTTGTCCCCCATATGCGGCACACACTTGCCCGGCCTGTGGCCAACCCGCACACCACCGGAGGCTGCCTGGTGGGGACAGAGAGACAGACAGACAGACAAAGAGAGACAGAGAGACAGACAGAGAGAGACAGACAGAGAGAGACAGAGAGACAGACAGAGAGAGACAGAGACAGACAGAGAGACAGACAGAGAGACAGATAGAGAGAGAGAGACAGAGAGAGACAGGCAGACAGAGAGAGAGAGACAGAGAGACATACAACGATTGCAGCAGCAAATCGCAGCAGCAGCGTTCTACTCAGTGGCCCGGATTGATGACTTGAGAAGTCACCGCACAATGGGGGGTGGGGGGGTCAAGGCAATTCTCCTGCTCCCTCCCCTTTCCATGAGGTCACCTCGAGTGAATGCGTGGGGAGGGAGGGATGGAGGAGGGATGGGGGGCGTCAGGGCGGGATTGGGGTGGGAGTTGTGGGCACGGGCGAACCGGTTTCTTGGCCAAACGTCAAGACAAACACAGAGCAAGCCGCCGAGCGCCGTGGCAAGCGTTGCCGTATTCCTGGCAACTGCTGCCACCTGTGAAAATAAATGGCGCCGAGCGCGTGTACGCCACCAGCCCAGCCCAGCCTCAATTCACCGCAGCCTTGTAAACAAAGTCCATTAATAAACGTCGAAAGAGAGGCGCGTCAACTTGAGTTGTTGTTTATGGAAGCAGCCCTAGGTGGGGGTGACGAGTTTCGTACAATGGGCGCTGGGTTTTTTCTCCGGCTGATAAAGGCGGGGAGGGAAGAGGATTGGCCCTCACGCGGCGGAGAAATCCGAACGGATGGAAGCGTGCGAGCATCTTTCTCGACTCCTCCGCCGCCGCCGCCGCTGCTGCTGCTGCTGCCGCTTACAGATGAGAGCCAGGACAAGAAAAAACACAAGTCCGCTTGGAATTGTTAATAACCCATTACAGTCTCGGGAGTGACGTCCTTTTCCCCGTGACTCAAAAAGAGACGAAAATGATTTAACGTCCGCTGAATCTTGGTCACGCGCTCGCAGCGTCCGAGCGACGCGGGGCGGGTGTTGTTTTTTGCGTTGTTGGCAAAAATGATTGGCGCTGCGTCGGTCGACGATGTTTCCCCCCCCCCCCCCCCCACGGTCACAAAGCAAGAGACGCTGAAGTTCGGGGCGGTGACGATGGGCTTGGTTGTGGCTCGTTGAGGCGAGTTGGTTGGAAAACGAAGGGGTCGTTTGACGTCAGTTCGGTCCCAGTGGGGTTAAGGGCCGTTAGGGCATCATCTGCAAGTCTGAATTACAGTATACTGGTAGGAACCTCCTGGTTACACCAGCCCACAGGGGATTATTGTGTCCGTCCGTCGTGCTGGGAGGGTGGGGAGGGTGGGGCTGGGTGGGAAGGGAAGGGTGGGGAGGGGCTGGGTGGGGAGGGTGGGGCTGGGTGGGGGTGGGAGTGGTGGGGCTGGGTGGGGAGGGGCTGGTCACCCCGTGGTGCCCTTATAAAACTCAACGTTTAACCTACTCACGCCGGCTTCTGCCCGCCCTCACAGTCGGCCATATTTGCGGAATACACCACGCCGCCGTTGACCCTGGCCATTGACCGAGCAACCCAACGTTCCTACCAGCTCCCTCCGCAGGAATGTGTTAATTGGCACAGGGTGTTCATTTGAAGCTTTCGTGACTGCAGGAATCCATACTCTTTGGTTTTTTCGGTAAAGTCACGTAATTAGAAATAAAAGAAAAATACATCGCTTGTGTTGCAATCGAAACGTCATGATTTTTTAAATTGTATTTCTAACTACGTGACTTTACCGAAATTAACAAAGAATACGGTACAGGGTGGTTTCCTGCACAACGCGACATGATAATGCGTGTTTTTGTTGTTGTTGCCACTCCCGAGAGCTCGGTTTGATCAACGGTGAAATGAACTAAAAACGGAATCACTGGGAAGTTAGCATCGTACGAAGCGTGCCCACGCATTGAAAATGATTTTGAAGCTTCAGAGTCGAGTCGGTTTTTGTCGTAACAACAAATCATGACACACCAGGCTAAGTTTCTGACCAAAGGGTCCGTCTTTAGAATGGAGAGCATGCCGAAGTCTCCATGTTAACAGTTTCTATCAACAGCTATTTGTAATAAACATTTAGGTGATAATTAAACAAAAACATCTTCTTAGATGCATCTCGCCAGTTGTAAATTGTGCGTGTCATCTTTGTTGGTGAACCGGAGCCAGTGATTTAAATTTCACACAGCTCTTGACTTCTCACAAACAAATGTTTTTATTATCAACCCCCACATGCATGATGGGCTGATTCGACACCCAACTGGTTCTTAAACCTATGGCTGTTATGTGGCAAGCCAACAAATGACAGCACACATTGTAACCGGGGCAGGGGAGCAGTTTATTATACTGCCCAACTCATGAGAACGACTATTAATTTCACTCTCATCACTACTATTAATTTCACTCTCATCACTACTATTAATTTCACTCTCATCACGACTATTAATTTCACTCTCATCACTACTATTAATTTCACTCTCATCACTACTATTAATTTCACTCTTATCACTACTATTAATTTCAATCTCTTCACTACTATTAATTTTACTCTCATCACTACTATTAATTTCACTGTCATCACTACTATTAATTTCACTCTCATCACGACTATTAATTTCACTCTCTTCATTACTATTAATTTCACTCTCATCACTGCTATTAATTTCACTCTCATCACAACTATTAATTTCATTCTCTTCATTACTATTAATTTCACTCTCATCACGACTATTAATTTCACTGTCATCACTACTATTAATTTCACTCTCATCACGACTATTAATTTCATTATCTTCACTACTATTAATTTCACTCTCATCACAACTATTAATTTCACTCTCTTCACTACTATTAATTTCACTCTCATCACTACTATTAATTTCACTCTCATCACTACTATTAATTTCACTCTCTTCACTACTATTAATTTCACTCTCATCACGACTATTAATTTCACTCTCATCACTACTATTCATTTCACTCTCATCACTACTATTAATTTTACTCTCATCACAACTATTAATTTCACTCTCATCACTACTATTAATTTCCCTCTCATCACGACTATTAATTTCATTCTCTTCATTACTATTAATTTCACTCTCATCACTACTATTAATTTCACTCCCATCACTACTATTAATTTCACTCTCATCACTACTATTCCTTTCACGCTAATCACTACTATTTCTATCACGCGCCATCGACTCATCGGGCCAGACGACAGCTCCGGTAGTCTGGGTGTTAGTGGCTGAGCAAAAAAACAATGTTTGTCCTTCGCACTGCGCTGCGATGTTTCTTTTAGAAACTCGGCAAGACCCTCCTGGAAAAAAAATAGTCTTGAGACTCAGCGAGGCGTTCCTGGGTCAACAAGCCTAACTAAAATAATAAGAATACAATAGGAATATGGAATGCTTCCATGAACGGCCGTGCGTTGAGCTCCGTGTGGCTGCAAGTCACCTCGACAGAGTGTGGCTCAAGCTGCCGAGTAAATTCAATCGCTGGAGAAAAACAAAATCTGCAGGTGGCCCTTCAAGTCCGTAACGCCACGTGATTCAGTGCGTTGTACATCTGGCATAGGTTGAATTAAGGGCCAGGGCAGAGCTGAATTGCCCTTTTGACCCACAACAAACTGTGATGGCCAATTTGTTGAACAGTCCACAATAAAGGTGTTTTTTTGGGTTACATCTCGTAAATATAAATGCGTCGTTAACCCACCACCAGCCGACACAGTCAATTACTAAGGGTTTCCACGTGAACAAGACGTGCCAATTACCTATTGCTTCAGCGCATCGGTGTGATGGCGAAGTAAACCCACATCATTTATAATTCGAGTACGGCACGACGTTTTGCTGGTGATTACAACCAGCGTCATCAGGCGGTTTTCCAGAATTGTGAAGAAGTCTTCCTGCTTTCGGCCTTAATAAATAGAGCAACCATTACGTCATCACCGTGAGCCCATCAGGGGCAAAGATCAGAGGGGCTGTTTATTGTAATCATATACATTACGACGGATTATGTTATCCTGAAAAAATGCCGCGCAGATTTTTTTTCGGATGGGTTAATCAGAGTTCATCACCGTGAGCTTATCAGATGTGAAGATCAGAGGGGCCTCACCCTTGATCCCATGTTCAGCGCCCTTCTAATGGCTTGCCACGTTACGGCGCCGGAGAAATTGCCATCATTATGAATAGTAGCTCTCGCAA
Source organism: Lethenteron reissneri (assembly GCF_015708825.2). Lineage (NCBI taxonomy): Eukaryota > Metazoa > Chordata > Hyperoartia > Petromyzontiformes > Petromyzontidae > Lethenteron > Lethenteron reissneri. The sequence goes on from NC_083801.1 coordinate 3,179,555, forward strand.
AACGTGTAAAGTGGTGGTTGTTAACGTGACAGACGGTGATGGCCACCCATAATAACCGTTCGAGCGAAATATGACCGTAATTTATGTAAAGTTTTTTTTTTACTTTGTTTTGCAATTTTCACGGCACACCCTTTGCACAGAGCAAATGTGCCACGACCCACTGCTGTTGTCAAGTACATCTGCGAGCGTGTAACGTTCTGCTTGTGTCAACGCTGATGGTTCCTCGAGTTGCCGTGATACGTTCTCCGAGACACGCATGAGAATAAGCACGTGGCAATGATGCCCCAGTTTGAAACATGCCCTTGTTATTATTATTAAACGTTGGAACACATTAATTGACTAACCACGTGGCTCCTCATCCAATCGTTCAATTTACAAACACTATGCAAACACACATTCAGTAAACTGTATATTTAGAGCAAGCAGCAGGCACGCTTTATTAAAGCCAGTTGGAGCAAAGGGCCTATGATCACAAAAGTATGTGTTCAGCTCCCCCAGTAAGGGTTAATTTGTGAATCGGCCTTTCATCAGGTTTACGTTGTTGTATGTTGTTCGGTTACATTCCACTTAAACTTGAACTTATTTAGGAGTGCTAAATGCTTCTGGAATCAAGCGGCCAACAACCTCCAGCCTTGGAACATAATAATACACCGTGCCAGACCGTTTGATGTATCGGTTGACATCTGGAGGGCAGTGGAATTACTCCAGGACAAGTCGAGCAAGATTGCAGGTTGTCACCCCCACACGCTCAATTGGCGGTTAACATTGGAGCTCTGCTTTGACCATCCAGTGCGCATGTGGCGTTTGCGCTGTGTTTACATTTGTAGCGATGTAAATGGGCAGTGTACACTTACCTGCAGGGCAGACACAGTCCAGCAAGGGCAGTCGCTATATCCCGAGCCCCAGAGCAGGAGAGGGCTGCGGGGTGTTCTAGGATCCCCCGGAGCCCCCTCTAGAACTCTCTGGAAGGTGGGCGGAGCCAGGGCTGACGCACCGGTGCTGGGTATAAAAGCCGGACCCCTGGAAGGGTCCAGGGCCAGTCCAGGACAGAAGCCAGAAGACCAGCTAGCGAGCACCCTGGGACCCATAGCCCCGCTGCCCTTGTAAGGGCCGGGACTCTGTGGCCCAGTTGTGAGACCCTGGGAACCCCCGGCCCGACGTCCTTGTAAGGGCCGGGTCCGAGTGGCCCAGTGGTCGGAACCCACACCTTGGCTGGGTCGGATCAGTGCAGCCTCCCCTCGGGCACCCATAGCCGGAGGACCCAGAGTTGTCGCCCCGTGTCAGGGCACGCTAGCCCGGAGGCAGTACCTCCCCAGGCAGTGGTGATAGATGGGCCGTTGCCCTGTGTGAGACTGGGACTGTACTGCCGAGTGTTTGTATTGAATAAAGTGTCGCCTCCAAAGATCCGTCTCTGACGTCGTTAGAACCCACTACACATTGTTCAGGAGCATGGGCCACGTGTGACAGCTTTACATTTCCAACGCTTGCTATACTGTGGAAAGAATTGATGTGCCATCCTGTCCGTCGTGTTTAAAGTCTTGGCACAATCCTTGAGCTCACACCCCTTCACGACGCACCGACCACCTTACACCCCGGGATCTGGAGCAAACCGAGTCGACTGTGCACATCACGTACGGTGCAAATTAAGTTCAACATACGTATACCCCCTTTCTCTGCTCAAGCTGGCTCAATATGCACACAGGCCTGTATTAAGGTCATTCTAGGCCCAAAGCCAGGACCATTTTTGTTAAAGCTGCCTCTCATGCCCTTCTGTCTGCTATTATTCACCTTCCGTCTGAGTCTCTTGCAGGGCGCATGAATACCACGATATACTGTCGCCACATTTCCTTGAGCCATTCTGATCTGACCAGAGCGGCACGCAGGCCAACAAGTAACAGCTGCCGTTCGCCACATAGTCGCAGTGACGTCACCATAGCACTTGTGCCAGACTAGGTGCGCTTTGAGGCCACGCCGTTGTGGAAAGCTCGCTGGCAGGAGGTCAACGAGTGGGATAGAGGTCATGTGACCGACCCAGATATTTTAGGTTAACTGAGATGACTGACAGATGCACCACCTGTGCTCCCCACTGTATCAACTCGTTGTGCTTTATCGCCCTGCTCTCCAATCGTCGTTGTGAGTGTCGCTCATCTGCCCTCCGCTGTTGTTGGGGGGCGGCGGCCTCCAACTGCCCAATAACGTCCTTTACGAGTCTCTCTTCCAGCCATCGGCAAGGCCACTCAGCCTCACATCCTTTTGTCCCACATCACTCCATCTAATCTCTAGCTCGTGCCACTCAAATACTCACACTAACCCTTACTAACCCATCAGCCAATCTCTTCTCTAGCCCGTGCTGTACCCGTTTATCACCCTCTATCTGGCCAAACGGCAGCTGCTTGGGGCATGCGGTGGCTGGGCACGTAGTCAAGTGCGGCTACTCCCACTTCTTTCCTCAACGTCTGGCCAGCGTGCAAGAGAGTTGGGTGGCACACCCGGTAGAGGGGCTCTCTAGAGCGCCCTCTAGTGGAGGCCCTTCTGCCTGCGGCGGCGAGAGCGAGAAATTTCAGGGCTACGCCTTTACCGCAAGCATGGGTGCAGTGCAGGAATGGCCGGGATTTACAGCGCGTGATTAAAACTCTCGCTTTGAAACGAGGCGTCTGGCTGGTGGCTAATTGGGTCCTGGAGGGCGGGCGACGGGGGGAAGGGCGGTGGGACTTCAACGCTGCTCTGCGTGGGCCCCCTCTAGACCTGAGGCTTCTGCCAGGGCATAATGGATCGTTTGCAGCACCATACACCACCTGAGTGACATGACGTTAGTTTTCTATGTACATATATTATTATGATGCTCGTTTGACCAGGGAAAGCCTCATGGAGTATCTTGACTATTTTTTTAGGAGGTTCCTGCAGTCGGGGGGTGGGGGGAGGGAGCGATGATTGCCATGTATATTTCAATTGAGTAATTTACGAGTAATTTTCCAAAACGTGGCAAATATTTGGTACCACAACGCCGGCACGCAATGGCGTATTCCTGCGAATGACGCCATGAGATCTTTAACTTTCACTGTGAAACAAGAAGAGCCCTCATTATGTTTATTATAATGGCAAATTACACGCCGCAGTATTAATCAGGGTGGCCGCTGCGTTTGAACCGTGCGCTTCTTGTAACAAGCAGCGAGGGTGCTAACGCTGGGCTGCGTCGCCATCCGTTTTTTGTGCGTTGATGTGAAAATAAATGCGCGTATTCCATAGATGCAGGATTCCAAATTAGAAAGGCAATGTTTTACGGTTATGTTTTTAGCTGTTTATATGCTTCTCAAAATTGCAATTTGTAGTTGATATATATGTGGCTGGGTTGCAGAAACTACACACTGCATTGTGAATTCGAAAAATCTGAATTCCGTCACACATCCTCCTCTCATTAGAGTTAACGATAATTCTGAATAATTACACAATACAGTACGATGCGCTGGAAATGTGCTGATTGCAAAAATGCCTTTAACAAAATTTAAGCCTCTGCAAATTAAGAAACGCGATAACAGCGGATGTCATCGATACTGCGTGTATACGACTAATTGGATAAACCGGGGCTGTCATTTGATTTGGCGGTGGAGTCTTTTCATTTGGAGGCGACTCAAAACCCAGGCGGGAGTCGGAGGGGCCGTGGCAGTTCTATTCTGACCCTCGAATTCGGACGCCTCGAATTTCCTGTTTTTTTCCCCTCCGCCTTTAACCCGCTTTCCGCGATATTATTTCTGGCATGGAATGCTGCTTTATTTAAATTAATGTAATAAAGGCTCAAGCGAGGGAATTTTAAGCTTCCTCATGCTGCACTTGAGTAATGAATGTGAGGCAGGAGCAAACTAAGCCCAAGGTTAGGAACATTAGGGCCATGGTTGTTGCCGGCACCACAGCACACCACGTTTGTCGCCAGATAATGATCGTGATTTCTACATCGTATATATCGCTCCCTTGACGCCCGCACGTCTCAGAGTGCTTTAGACGTAAAACATTAAAAGGGCACCCCCCGTGACAGCTGTCCCTGTGGGCACAAGGCGACTCAGCGCCTGGCCGGCAATCGAGGAATTCCGTATTGCGTTGCAATGATTGCTCTCTGTAATCAAAATTGAGAAATTTGCAATGATTTTTTTTTTTGGGGCAAATTTGGACCATGTTTCCGGCACACAATGGCCTACTCGTTTTGAATGATGTCGGGGGGGGGGGGGGGGTCTTTAGCGTCCGCTGTGGTGCAGACAACTCACAGACCCTTGTGGTTGATTCGTGCACCGTGGTCATGACCGGGGCGCCGTCGGGCCCTGCTGTCGCCGTCCCAGACCCCACGCCTGTTGCACGTGCAGCACCCCACATTCAAGGCCGACTCCTAGACCGTCACACTGTTTGGCAATAGGCCTTCCCCTTCACTGCTCGTGTCTCGATGGTGCTCTCTCTCTCTCCACTGTCGTAGGGAGATCTCCAAGTGATGTGGCCAGATGTTAACTACCCTGCTCAGTATGCGGGAGGTCGATCCCGACCCTGACACCTACATATTTGGAGTTTGCATGTTCTCCCCCATGGTCGCGTGGATTTCTTCCAGGTCCTCCGCGTGTTTTCCTCCGCATTTAGAAACGTGCGTTTAGAGTATTTGGCTGCGATAAATTACCACGTGATGAGTCAACTTTGTTAACCTATAATTTGTGGCCAGGTCGCTTCTGAAAAAGAGCTATATAGACCAGTGGGCCTTGCCTGGTAAAATAAAAATAAAAAATGTTGAGTTTAGTTCATCTTTTTTCGTAACAGAACAGAAACAAACATCCCCTTTCTTTTAAAGTGTTTAATCACAATACATTCAGTAAAACCAGCATCGTATGACAACTCAAATGAGTAAGCACAACGACATTGCAAGTTAACTTCTGATAATGTGTGCGTGATTTTAACTAGTGTTGACTTAATATTATCTTTTCATATCAGCATGCCAGCCACCAAGTTTGAAATATGTAGGCACAGGTGTGGGAGACAACACATTACAAAATTGTTGACAATTGTTAAAGGTGTGAACAATGCATAATGGCAGAACGCTATATTAGCTCTCTCAAACTAAAAACATGACCGTACATTCGTAAATTATGTTTTGGAGATTTTCAAGTGATGTGGCCATGTGTTATCTACCCCGCTTGGTATGCTGGAGGTCGATCCTGAACCAGAAGCCAATATAATTGTAGTTTTCATCTTTTCCCCGTGATCACGTGGATTTTCTCTGGGTCCTCCAGGTTTTCCCCTCATTTATAAACATGCATTTAGAGTATTTGGCTGCAATACATTTCCACGTGATAAGCCACATCGTTGAGCTATCATTTGTAGCCAGGGTCGCTTCTGAAAAAGAGACAATACAAAACATACAAAAAAAATATTTACCCAACCCTATTGTGTAGCTGATATTACTCATGGAACAACCTTCCCTGACTCCTGCTGTTCACCCAATCCCTCTACCTTCCCTTGGCAAAACTCTGCCTTAATTGCTTACTGTGGGCTTTTCTTTTGGTCTGAAGCTTGGCACATGAGAGATGATAATATTGGGTTAAAGCTTTCTCAGGATATATTGCAGTGCACGACTGTATCTATGGGTGTTTGTTGGAGTAGTTTGGAATTTTATGACCGATAATGTACGGTCCAATGAAGCTGTAATCACTTGAAATAATGAAAAACATTCATCACGCGTGGGACTCTCTAAAATTGTGAATCTCATAAATGTGATGCATTCCGTGCCGTAGCGAAGAACTGAAAGCCCCTGGGCTTCACATCCAAAGTTAGCCAACTCCCCATTGGGAAGCCAACACTGCTGTGAAAGTAACGGTCCGCAGACATCATCATACAATTATTATTTTTATTAATCAGTTAAATATTATTGTAATATTTTAATAACCAAATGACTCATATTGGGATGTTTGTGCTTCAGTGGATACCACAGTTAATTTTAGTTTGTCTCAGTGGGATTTGGTGTTTAATTCATTATGCCAGTGCGGCAGAGTTGTGGCAACGGTGGCTAGCGCAATGTACTAACGTTTGAAGCGCTTAAAAAAACGTCTCCCTCTCTCTCAAGTGGAGCAGGTGTCAATGAAGCCGGACGACTTAAATCTGCAGCACTTCACTCGAAAAATAATTCCCGTAGCAGGGTCTCACGAATTTTAGGAAAATTAGCTGCTAAAATCCACACAATTTCCGCACATTCTATGAGTATTTTTGGCTGCCATCCCAATGTTTTTTTCTCAAATTTTTACCAGGTAAGGCCCACTGAGCTATATACAGTAGCTCTTTTTTACGAAGCGACCTGGCCACAAATGATAGCTTAACGGAGTGGCTGATCATGTCGAAATGGGAAAAAAAACCGAGGACCTGGAGAAAAATCCACTGCGACCATGGGGAAAACATGCAAACTCCAAATGTACAGGCATCATGGCCAGGCAGGAACCCACGACCTCCTGCATACCAGGCGAGGTAGTTAACATCTCGCCACCGTGGTGCCCCAAACGTGCCAAAAATTCTCACGGATTTTAGGAATCGTAGATTTTTGGAGGATGGCAGAATGAAGTTCCGCTGAATTGAATTCATTCCAATAGAACATTGAGTAAACGTTTAGACAGTGTTATATAATGAACGCACTGCGCTATTATATTGCATCTTGTCTTTACACCGTAGATCTATTCAGTGGATTTAAATGGCCAGGAAGAGAAGGAAAGATTGTTAATGCTAAAAGTTGTTGTGCGATGAAAAATTGTTTCTTGTACACCAGAGGAATAATTGCTGTTATGAGGGAAAAAATACGAATTTTACCATCACAGGTTATAAAGTAGATGTTGCAATATTATGGACGCAAATAACATACGCTATTAATGCTTCCAAGATATATATTGTCTTTAAATATTGGAGTAATTTCAATGTATAAGACATTTCACCTTTGTATTTCATATTATCGGATGGGTTTATGGATTATTGTTTACGGAGATTCCAGCACTGTAAGATCTACTGCAGTAAAATAACTGTTTTCCATAAAAAAAATATACAGATCACTTTTACATTCTGAGTAAATAAAATTAATAAGCAATTCAATTCAAAATGAAGGCATCGCTTTTAAGAGCAGTATTAATTCAATTATTTATGCCTTAAGAATCAGCGGTTTTGCATACATGTGCATTTCACACACAGACTTGGAAGTGCATGAATGGGATATGGATTCATGGAGGCTGGTCCTTGGTCTATCCACTGCTGGATGAAGGCCTACCCAAGCTGTGGGGTGGGCAGGACCAGTTAACCACAAATGAACCACAATACCTTGCTGATCTCATCAAGAGTATAAACCATCATCACGCAAACTCCGATCATCCTCGCAGCAGCGGATCTTGGCTGGCCATTGAACAAAGACGGTCACTGCATCACGCACTTTCAGATGTCCTTCTGGGCCGTCTGGAAAGCTCTTCATTCCGATATTAGGAAGCCACTTTAAAATCTAAATTGAAAACTTCATTTCTTTATCCCTGCTTGTTGTGTTTAGTTTGTTGTCCTGTCCCCGCACCTCCAATTAGCACCTTTGGCTATGTACGCCGCGAAAGAAGTTCAACGTACCGTACATACGTACATACAGATTCGTAGCATATTGTGCGTCCCACTGAATCTAGAATCACAGAACATTGTAATGCTTCAATGTGTAATTATCTAAATAAAAGCCGTTGCAGTGTAGAATTGAATTCTGGAAAGGCCCATCACAATTCAAGAAAAAGTTTACGTTGTTAACCAGGTGGTGAGAACTCAAGAAACCAGGATGAGTCTCATTTGCAAGAGTGACCTGGGGCATTCAGCTGCCAGTAGGGGGCGATTATTACTGCCGTGCGCGTGTGTATTTTTGCATAATTCCAATTGAGTAATTTGTGGTGTAAATTTCGACTTTGTAAAATCTGAACTCTGAGGCCAGCGCACATTGGAATCATCTCCCCCTGTGCATTGAGCAGTCCCCCCCCCCCCCCCCGCTCAACCTCCTTCTATTCCTCTCCTGAAGCCTCAGCTCTTCTTTATTGTTCATTCTCTTCCCTCCCCTCGCCCCTCCACTCCTTCCCGTCCCTCCTCTACCCCTTTCGTGATCCCCGGTTACCCATCTGTTGCTATCGCTCATTCATCAGCCCTTCGCTGCGCCTCTGGCACCAATGCACCATTCCATTCTGTCAGTTTAATACGGAGTACGCTTTCGCGACCAACATCATTCATAATAGAGGTTTTTTTTTTGGGGGGGGGGGGGGTTCGATCACGTAAATATAAATGTGTTGTTAAACCCGCCAATCACCCGACACGGCCAATTGGTAAGGTTTGTCACGTGAACAAGACGCGCCATATTCTTAGGTTTTTTCGGTAAAGTCACATAGGTAAAAACATCAAAATTAATGAAAATAAAATAAAATAAACAAAAAATCACGACGTTTCGGAGGCAACACAAGTCTCCGTCATCAGGTGGGACCGTCACAGCCGAATTAGCTGTATCAGACGCGCCAATTAGATGCTAGTTCAGCACACCGGTGTGTTGGATAGTAAACCCAGAGCGTTTACACCACGTTTGTAAGCTACGCCAACCACCTTGACCGAAGGTGCCTTGTAAATTAAAATTAGATCGGACGATGTCAAGGGGGAATCTTTAACGTGCGCCGTGAAGCGGGCAGCACGTAGCGGTACGGTTAGCGCACCCCACAGTATTAACCAGGGAGTCTGCTGGGTTCGAACCGTGAACCCTCTGCAGCAAGCGGCGAAGGCACTGCTGCTGAGCCCCGTCACCGTCCACATTGCAGTGCCCTGACCTTGCTGAGTTGGATAACATCCACACGGGCAGCAACAGCAGCTTCCAGGCGTTGCGTTAGCAGTTGTTTAATTTGTAACCTGACTATACTGTGCTTGGATACATTTTCTGCGCTTGGCTTCATCTGCCAAATAGCAGCCCAGTACTCCTGCCTCCTGGTATCGTAGACAATTCAAGGTCATGGGAAACTATAGCCGTCCTCCCCAAGCACTCCTTACGTGTCCCCTATTATTGTATCACCGCCCTTGATTGGCACTAAAAATACTGCAAGCTATTGTTGTTGACGTAATCTACGGCACAAATGGAGGTGATCAATTTGAAACGAATTACTACACGGCAGCTAAAAATAATATTTTTTAAACGCGTCGTAAATATAGAGCATTAGTGAGCACTCACCTAAAATTCAGCGTTTACTGTGGCTTAAGTATAATTGACATTGTGGGTTTGTGTCTGCTGTTAAATGACTTCACCACAAAATGTAACAGATGTTCTTGCATGCATATTTAAACATTAATATTTGCTGCCAGCCCATTTGTATTTTAACCAAATGTTACGGGGATCCCTGTTACTGAATGTATGTTCTTACTACAAACAAAATGCATTGCTTTTAAGACAGTACTGTCCTATAATTGCACTATCAGAATCAGGATATGTATTAATACTGGAGGAATCTGATGCGCTATAAAGCTCTTTTTCACAGCTGTCCAGTATGAACCCGGCAGCCTGGGTTTGATTTCCACGCCTAACATCAGTGGCGAGCATTATCTGAAACGGTCCAGGGCTTTCTCCTTCACCAACCTGCACTGACCAGCGTGGTGAAGTATGGTCAAACAACCCCTGTGACAGACACGGCGTGAGGAGGCCTGAGCATTATTATTATTAAGCATTACAATTGTCCAATTTGAGAGTCTCACTTGCACAATAGGTGCCGTGCGTAGGAGCATTTCCACCACTGGCCTTAGGTCCCTTGGAGATAATCGCGACCCCACTGCTCGTTGAAGCACGCGGGGCAACTTTGCCTCGGACTGCAATTGAGAGACGGCGTCCTTTTCGTGACCACACGTGGCCCAGTAAAATGGCAGTGAAGTTGCTGTGGTCGTTCTTGCACTCGGCCTGCTGAATTCAACGCTTCCTCTGGAGGTGAGTTCGTCTGCCCCAGATCCAGGGCTCACGTTGATCTCCCGCGGCTCAGAGTGAGTCAACCTTTTCACCCCGCCGCTGCAGACAGGTGTGTGGACGGACAGGATGAGACGTGTAACACCACACCTGGCAAGGAATAGTGCCTTGAGCGGTGAATGGTAATTTAAAACAACCCTTGTGTGTGTGTATATATATATAGGGACCGTCCATAAATGGCGTCACGCAATTTTGGACGATTTTTGACCCCCCCCCCCCCTTCGTCACACGGCGTCACAAAAAGTCAGACCCCCCCCTCAAATATGACGTCACAAAGCTCTGCCCCCCCCCCCAAATCAAACATGCTTCAAATCGCTTTACACTATTGTCATTCTAGTGCGTATTTAATGTGGCGCTGCACTCCGATGCTGTAGGAGAAAACATTTATGAAAAAGTATATTTAATTAAGTAGAAGGTGTTGTCTATATTTATTTAAAGTTGCGCATTTTAATGTGACATCACATTTCTCAACCCCCCCCCCCCTCGTCACACATCGTCACAAATGTCTGACCCCCCGCCACCCCCCCTAGGTCCGTGACGTCATTTACGGACGGCCCCATATATTTTACCTTTCAGGTAAAGAAGCAGCCCTGCAATGGCTTGCCTCCACTGGAGGAGAAAGCCCTCGCGAGCCGCCTGTAGATAGGCATCTTGGCCTGCTCTTCCACGCTGACGACAAGGTCTTGGAAGAGGTCGGCAGAACCCACATTTTACTCCACCGCATGCGACTAACTGTGGTGGTGGCTATTTGCACTGCTGAGTGGGCAAGAAGCGAAGGGGTTTGATAAATATTCCCCATTGTGTCAATTGCCGCACCGGGAGATTGAACCGGCGACTCCGGCATTGTGCCGCGGTTGGCGAGATGTTAACGACCTCGCCCGGTATACGGGGGGCCGTGGGTTCCATCCCGACCCTGACGCCTGCTGCATGTTTGGAGTTTGCATGTTCTCCTCGTGGTCGCATGGATTTTTCACCGGGTCCTCTGATTTTTTCCCCTCCATGTTTAAAATCAACATGCGTTTAGAGCATTTCTAAATTAATTGTAAATTTCCACACGATAAGCCACTTCGTTGAGCTGTCATTTGTGGCCAGGTCGCTTCTGAAAAAGAGATGTATAGCTCAGTGGACCTTACCTGGTAAAATAAATGTTTTTTTTGTTTAGATTGCAAGGCCATTGTGTCGACTATTACTACGTGGTAGAACCGTTGCTTTTCAGGACTCACCCATGATACATTCTCCGTGAACAAAACATGAGGTTATACAGGGGGGGGGAAACACATTTTCACAAGTGAATTTCCTGCTTTTGGAACAGGAAGAAGAAGCCCGGGCTGAGGATGTGATGAGTCTGCATACGTCAGCTGTTCAGTCTCCATCAGCACCTGCCTGTTGTGAGTCACTGTTATTCGCAACTTGCAGCTTCCATCTCTTTCCACGCAGTCTGTGCCTCGACTGATTCTTGTCAATGACAATACAAATGACACGAACGTGTGCCTTCATGGAGTAAAATTGTCTCTTCATGACAGAGGTACCTCCGGGCAGTCTGAAGAACAGATACCTCAATGTTACATCTCCATATATATAAAAGGGAAATTTGTGAATATGTGTCTGTTCGAAATGTTTAGTATACTTCTCAACATGCAACAAACTTCAAAATTGGCATGTGGGTAGCTTCCAGACCGTACACAATGCAAAACGTAAAAAAATAAACTTTTGTATTTGGGGGGGGGGGGGGGGGGTGGCGCAATATGCATGTGTAGTAGGTATATGGAGGCTTGACGACAGGATCGGAGGCACACTTATTTATTACACCAACACAGTTATTACAGGTCACTTGGCTACAGGGATTTCTCGACAGCTAACCCCTCTAACCTATACCAATTCCTCCACTACGGGACTAGGGGAGGCTATCTGTCCCAGCTTGGTTAAGCTGGGATCCCGGCTCCCTGAGTCACCAGACCAGCTTCGTCTGGGCTCTCGGGGCCACGCCACCGGCTTGCCCTGGTCGGCCCTTATAAGGACAGTGAGCCAGGGGAGCTCTGGGGCCTACACTAGCTGGTCTTCCGTCTTCTCTGGTTAAAGCTGAGTCCCGACCTCGAGCCCTCGAGCTCATCACCTTTTATAGGACTCGCCCCCGAGGGGGGGCCCGTGGGGGATACACATGCGGACGTCGGTGCGAGCGCCACCCTTGTGTACGGCCGTAACCCCGCCCCTTGTGTTTGTTGGCCATCCGTGGCCATGCATAATCACACCTCCACATTCGTAGCCATGCGCAATTACACCTCTACACATGTAATATTTTGCACAGCAAGTGAGCGGTGACGTCACATCTGTGATGTCACCCGCATGCGGCAGCGTCACGCAGTGTGCCTGCTGACGTCACTCATCCCCCCCCCCCCCACCCTCCTTACATAGGCCGTGTATTAATCCAAGACAAGAATCCAAGTCCCGGGCGAAGCCGTGGTAGTAAAGCTCGTCACATATAAACGGCTGAACAAGATGGGTACCCCAGCTGCTTGCTCGTCATAGTAGCAATTTCAACTTTTGACATGTGCAGTACTCGCTGCCTCTCGTGCAAAGCGAATGACTCAGAGGCGAGACGACGAACCGCAAATTGCCCAAGCTCTACGGTCCTCTAGATATCGCGGTGTTATTGGCCAATTCACGAGCGTTTACACGTGGAAGTAAAACAGGAGCACCTGGATAAAACCGCAGGCGTGCGAGGGGGAAACACTCTACCCCATGCAGATGGAACGTGGTGGCGTGACACTGAGCCTGTGCGCGAAAACCAAGTCGGATTGCAATCGTGTTGCACGCCGGGGAAGCGCCCTCTGTCTCTGCGCGACGATTCCGCGTACGGCATCGTGAAACGTGGTTGTGTTTATGCGCAACGCTGCATGCTATTGTTTGCACACGCTCGCGTGCACACATCCACAGTGTATTGCACTCATCCGAAAACCACTCGAGGGCTGCTTGTTACACGATTAAGCGCTTCGCTGCCACCTTTCACATTTAAGCCTGTTAAATAAGGATTTGCAGCCCAACGCGTATTATTCTGCCTAATTGCTCACACGAAACGGCTACTGCCTTCGGGGCCGTCCATAAATGACGTCACGCACATAGGGAGGGGGGGGGGTCAGACATTTGTGACGATGTGTGACGAGGTGGGGGGGGTGGTTGAGAAATGTGACGTCACATCAAAATGCGCAACTTTAAATACATTTAGAATTGTTATAACAACACTAATGGTTATAACAACACTCCTACAACATCAGAGTGCAGCGCCACATTAAATACGCACTACAATGACAATCGTTTAAAGTGATTTCAAGCATGTTTTATTTGAAAAATTGAAATATCGTTGGGGGGGGGGGGTGTCAGAGCTTTGTGACGTCATATTTGAGGGAGGGGGGGGGGGTCTGACTTTTTGTGACGCCGTGTGACGAGAGGGCGGGGGGTTCAAAAATCGTCCAAAATCGCGTGACGTCATTTATGGACGGCCCCTTTGCCGTTTGTCGAGCTGGTTAATTCCGCAGGCGTTGCTGAACGTCAAGAGCGCGTTCCGGCGCTGCTAAAAGCATTTCACGTGCAGCGCAATGGCACTGGCAGCAAGTCGTGGGGGGGATTGTGTGGCTACGAGCACGCTTGGTACAATCTCTGGGATGCATTCTTGTGGACTTCGGTGTCGTCGGCACACTTCCCCCCACGTCTGCAAACTTGCTGGCTTTGAATTCCCATTTCCTTGTGGTGATAGATGGATTCCTTTGTGGTGGGAGGGGGGAGAGAAAGGCCTGCATAAAACTCGAAAGTTAATCCTTCAGAGGGAGTTAAAAGTTTCATCTGAGCTGCCTGCTGAAATTGGGGGAGGGAGGGGGGCTGGAAGTCCATTCTAATCGCATGGTTAATGCAGTTCTACGTGCAAGCGGCGGTGCGAGATGCCGAGCCCTGTAGCCCAAGAAGCGACTCGCAATTTCTCGGCATAATGGGGAGTAGCGAAGCCCCTCCAAAGTTGGCATCCGGCCAGGCTGATGGAGATTGTCGCGCTTCCCGGAGGGGTAACAACTGCTGAAAGCCGAATCGTCTGCGATCATGTCTGAATCGTGATTTATTTATACCGCAGGAGGAATCCGATGAGCTGCGAAGCTTTCTCGCAGACGTTCAGCCGGGGCACGGGGGTCAGAACCTTGCGGAAACAAGCAATACTTCGAAGAAAAACACGACGGGAGTGCAAAGTATAGGAAAGGTAAGAAAATCACGAACAAATATATACAAATAAAACGAAACTATTAGTTTTTTTGTTATATTTTAGCAGGTAAAGCCCTATTAACTTATTTTTTAAGCGACCTGGCCACAAATGATTGCTCAACAAAGTGGCTTATCAGCTGAATAAGCGAAATAATTATAATTGAAGTGTTCGTCTTACGCAACTCCAAGGGCATCATTTTATTTAATTATCTTAAAAAGAAAAGACTCGCTGCTGCGGGTAAAATTTCCACTGCGGTGTCAGATCGAAGTGGTCTCATCGCGCTCATCACATTATTCATTTGCACGAAGAAAAACACAAACGTCATCACTTGGGTGCTCGCGATGACAGCTCTTGGTGGTCTGTGCTTTTCAAACGTAAGTGCTGTCGCTCGCAATGGCGTGTATCGTGACACCACGTGACACTGGCACATGATTTGAAGCTTTCGTGACTGCAGGAATCCATACTCTTTGGTTATTTCGGTAAAGTCACGTAGGTAGAAAATAAAATACATCACGACGTTTCGATCGCAACACAAGCGGTCGTCCTCAGGCGTAAAAAAATCGAATCCAGCAGTGGAACTGCTGAACTGCTGATCTCTGTAGAATGTTCGTAGCGAGAGTGGTTACTGATGACAATCAATACTTGCGCACTGCCGTGGAAGTTGCAAGTTATTGCCTGGCCATTGCATCCCTCTCTCCATTATTCCACCACCTATTTAATTCGAATTGGTCTTTGCTTAAGTTCCAAATCACGAGGCTTCTTTCGAGAATGCGCTCTGGAAAGACATTGGCCAAAGCACGGAAGAGGAATTTGTGGGCCATCTTGTGGTACAATAACCCCGCACCCCCATCTGCGAATCATTACGAGACAGAACACAAGCTACTCCATTAATAAAGTGGTATCACCAACAGCCATGCTCAGTCCACTGTTGGATTAAAGTCCTCCAATGTCATCGTCCCCCCCCCCCCCCCCCCCCACGGTCTTGTGTTGTCGTTCTGGAGTCTGGGAGATCGGTGATCGATGTTCGGTCGCCGCGAGCAGAATGAGGACACATACACAACCCTCCAAGAAACCAACGTCTTTGATGACCTGCATACCAGTCGGCAGAGGTGTGGACTCGAGTCATGTGACTTGGACTCGAGTCAGACTCGAGTCATGAATTTGATGACTTGAGACTCGACTTGGACTTGCATAACAATGACTTTGTCCCACCTCTGAGGTGTGGACTCGAGTCATGTGACTTGGACTCGAGTCAGACTCGAGTCATGAATTTGATGACTTGAGACTCGACTTGGACTTGCATAACAATGACTTTGTCCCACCTCTGCCAGTCGGTATCACCACCATCTCCTTCGCCGCCACATTCTTTTGATGCCATAATCCACCTTGCCCCAACCAGTGAGCTGATTTCATAAATCCATCTCTGGAAAAGTCATCCTCTCAGGCAATGTTCCCCTCTGTTCCATTGCCCATTGTCTCATTTAGTTGCGTGTCTGCCCAAGGCCACTTACTTTTGTCAACAATCAAAATGACTCGATGTCTTTTCATTTGGATGTTCTGCGTGTTCCTCTTTCCCGACTTGGGCGTCTTTGTTTCCTATTCAGTTTTTTTGTTCCATGTTCTTTGCCAATGTCCATATCCATGTCATCAGAGGCAATTTCAAAAAGATTTTTGTTGTTGTGTTTGGTTTATAAGTGTCTGTGAGGTCAGTGACTCTCCACGCGGCGGATAATGTTCGGCATGAAGGGTTTCCTCAGGAATATGCTGTAAACCTGCCCATGCATGTGTAGTATTCTTGAATGAGACCGACACTTCGTAGAGGCCACACGCTTTTATTCCGATAACACTAGTCCTCAGGACTCACTGGGGAAACAGTCCCACACACACAACCTAGGGAGGTACAGCCTCCGGCTCTATTCTCATTTCTCTCCTTCCCTAGCCTCCAGCTACTCTGTTACTCTCTTCCCTAGCCTACAGCTACTCAGCTACTCTCTTCCCTAGCCTACAGCTACTCAGCCCACTCAGTTCCAGCGGGGCGGCATCCTTGAGGCTTGGGGGTCCAGGATCTCCGGCTCTCCTCCTTCAGCTTCTCCTCCGATCGACCCCTCCGCTCTCCGGGAGCCGTCTTATATATCCCCTCTCTCTGATGGGCGGGGGTGTCTCGGGCCCTGGCTCTCGCCAGCCCCCTCCCCTCAGAGCCGTTCCAACCACCTCTCGTCCCTGTCGATCCGGGCCGGTCCAGACCGGTACGTACCTCTCCCCTAGCTTGTGTGACCTGTGTGACCTGTGTCAACCTTGGTGTCAACCTTGACCACCACATCACCCCCCCCTATACAGCACGCAGCCGTCCCGGCTGCATCACTATCCACATCCCAACCCTAACTCGCGAACCAGGAATTCTGAACACGACAAGAACAATGCGTGAGCCTCAACACAACAATAACAACAACAGAACAACAACAACACAACTATCCCCGATAATTTACCCCAACCCCCCTGTACACAAGAACACCGCGGACACACCACACCAACGAACAAGGTGACTCGAACACCCAGGCCCCGTGAGGAGGCAGTGTATCTGCGACAGGTCTCAGGAGAACCTGAGACCCTTCGAACGAGTCCGTGTGGCGGGTCCATCGCCAGAAGCCAGCGTTCCTTGCGGAGGGTCAGGAGGGGCCAGATGACGGGCGTCCGGCACGTTTCGAGGCCCCGGGGACACAGCCCGCGAGCCGTCTTCCTGCTGGACAGGCGGCCGGCTCGCTTCCCGCTCTTCTGGCGAGACCACCCTAGGTGGACTCACACCTGCAGCATCCGAAAGAGTGGCAGGGGGTTTTGGAACAACAAGGGGGTCACGAGGCCCCTCCCCCAACCTGTCGGACACGTCACACGGCCGGCCCCTGCGAGATGAAGGTGTGTGAGTGCGTGGTGCGACATAGGGCTTCAGGCGCGAGGGGTGCACGTACCAAGAACGCCGTCCGCACGCGACCCTAACACACTGGTCCTGAACGACCCGAACAATGTCGACCGGCCCCCGCCAGGGCCGCAGCAATTTCGATGACGTCGACAGCGGCACCTGCGGGCAGTGCAGCCACGTCTTATCCCCTACCGCCCATTTATACACCGTAACCCGGCGATCATACAGACGCTCATTGGCCCGTTGCCTTGCCCTGGAATTTTCCTGCGCGGCCACCCTCGCCTCGACCAACTTCCGAATATTGAACTGAGCGTGTTCGGACAGTTTCGAGCGAGAAGCCGCAGACTGGACCCGCAATTGCACCTCCACGGGGGGGTCGAACTTCCCTGCCGTACATTAAGTAGAAGGGCGAATAGCCCGTGGCCGCGTGAGGCGCTAACCTATATGCGGCCAGAACTCCGGGAATCTTCAGGTCCCAATCCAACTGTGTGTCGTCTACCTGATGACACAACATAGAGGTAATGGTCCGGTGTAGACGTTCGACCATACCATCGGTCTGCGGGTGGTAGGGGGAAGTCCGGACCTTCTGTGTGCACAAAAGGTCACAAACCTCCCGCAGAAGATTGGACGAAAAGTTCTTTCCCTGGTCGGTTAGCAGCCGTTCCGGGGCACCCTTATCCAGGACGTAGCCCTGGAGAAACGCCTCCGCAATGGCTGCTGCCGACTGGTTGGGGAGGGGCCAGGCCATAGGCCAACGGGTGAAATATTCAACCCCAACCAGCAGGTACTTATTTCCCCGAGCGGTGACAGGGAAGGGACCCAGAATGTCAAGAGCCACCAACTCATTAACCCGGGACACCTGAATGGACTGAAGGGGTGGGCAAGCCGCCCTAGCCGGGTGTTTCTGCCGCGCACACTGTGTGCAACTATTCAAAATGTCGGCGACATCGCGCGCCATTCCCGGCCAAAAAAAATCCAATTGCAGTGTAGCGAGCGTTTTGTGAATACCTAAATGCAGGACGCGTTCGTGCGCCGCCCACACGGCCCTGCCCCGCAGAGCGGTGGGGACGACGATTCTGTAACGCCCCGAGCTGGCGTCCCATGACATGAGGAGACCCTCCCGCAACCTGACAGTACCTACCCTTTCCTGACAATCTCCCCCTCTCTCCGCACGACGGCGTAACCTGAGGAGGGAATTGTCTTCCATCTGGAACCGTCCCCATTCGTCCAGAGGCAGATCGAGGAGTGAGTCGCGAGCGACCAACACCTGCGAGTCCCCCTCGGCGACAGGTTCCCTATCGACCACCCCTGCTGCCGCTGCCAAGGGAGAAGCCGGAGCGGTACTCGTGGCCGATTTGCATCTCCCCGAGCCCATAAAACACGCGCACCCATCACCCGGAGGAAGGCGTGACAAGCCATCCGCGTTCAAATGTTGTGTCCCCTTCCGGTACACCACCGTGAACGTGTAGTCCTGTAGGACCTCAAGCCAACGTGACAGCTGGCCGGACGGCTGGTCTATTTTCAACGCATACTGTAGCGCGGCGTGATCGGAACGAACCGTAAAATGCCTACCGTACAGGTACGGTCGATATTGTTGAACAAACACGACAATAGCGAGCAGTTCACGGCGGGTGACGCAATAACGTTGCTCTGCCGGAGACAGGACTCTACTACTGTAGGCAACGACCCGTTCGACCCCGTTGACAACCTGCGAAAGCACCGCGCCGATGCCGGTATTGCTGGCATCGGTGTCCAGGATGAAGGGCAACGTGAAATCGGGATAGCACAAGGGAGGAGCTCGGACAAGGGCATCGCGAAGCGCCCTGAACGCCCTGTCTTCCTCTTCCCCCCAATGGAATTTAGCCCCCTTAGCCGTCAGAGCATGAAGGGGTTTGGCGATCGTCGCAAACCCCTCAACAAACCGGCGGTAATAGGACGCAAAGCCTATAAAGCTGCGGACTTCCCCCACAGACGTGGGCGTGGGCCACGACCTTACACAGTCAGTTTTAGCAGGATCGGTGGCTATACCCGTAGAACTGACAACGTGGCCGAGGTACCGCACCGATTCACGCAACAGGAAACATTTCTGAGGCTTAAATTTAAGGTTAGCCGATCGCACTCTGAGAAATACAGCCCGCAGTCTGTCCAGATGTTCCTCAAACGTACGGCTGAAGATAATCACGTCGTCCAGATATATAAGACAAGAGTCCCACTGCAGGCCAGCGAGGACCAGTTCCATCAATCTCTGGAACGTCGCTGGAGCTGAGTGCAATCCCATGGGCAACCGGTTGAACTGATAAAGGCCCTGTGGCGTACGGAACGCGGTCTTAGGTTTGGAAGCGTCATCCAAGGGCAGTTGCCAAAACCCCGACAAAAGGTCCAAGGTTGAAAAATACCGTGCCCCCGCCAAGGCATCGAGCGACTCGTCCATGCGAGGGAGTGGATACGCGTCCGCCAGCGAAACCTTGTTAAGCTTCCGAAAATCCACACAAAACCTCAAACTGCCATCATGTTTTTTAACCAGCACAATGGGCGCACCCCATGGGCTGTTGGAGGGAGCCACAATGTCTGCGGCAAGCATGTCATTCACTGCCAACCGGACATGTTCCTTCTCTGCCGGACTTAATCGGAACGGATTTTGCCGAATGGGAGCGGAATCCCCCGTATCAATGTGGTGTTTCAATAGATTAGTGCACCCAACATCGAATTTGTGTTTGCTAAAAACATCGGGAAAATCACGAAGCAACATGCGCAGCTTGAATCTTTGTGACTCTGAAAGATTTTCAGCCCCTGAACAGAGAGAATCCATCCATGCCTCATCGACACCCACCTGCGTCCCGGACGCCGGCGCCTCACCGACATGAGCTGCAACAGAGTCAGTGTGCAGCGGCAGCGACGCATGTGCAATGACAGCCCCTCGGTGCACGACCTTCGTCCGCAACCCCGCATTCAGCACCTGAATGAAGGGCTGTCCATCTCTAGGCACAAGCGTTTGTGCACCCACCAGGTCCAACCCTCGCTCGGTCGTGTTTGAAGGAGACAACAAAACCCCCGACGTAGCGTCTGCCTCCAGTGGTTTGCGTAACTGAAGCGGTATCAGCATCTGCGCACCCGGCGGAATCCGCACGGTTTCAGACGCCATAGCCGGAACAGTCGTGCAAGCTGTGCGCAGCCGGTTTGGTGAGGGCAGAAACGCCATCCGGCGGCCCGAAGGAAGCTCGATGCAGCCTTTGTCAATCAAAATTTTGATGGGCATCCTCCCCAAGAAATCCGTACCCAACAGACAGGGAACGGCCAAGGCATCGGAAACCAAAATGGGACCAGATAATTTAATGTCGCCAATACAAATTTGTGCAGTTATTTGGCCAATGATCCCCAGGGAACCCCCATTTGCCGCAAAGCAAGGGACGGAGAACGGGGTGAGTGCCTGACATCTCTTTGGTAACACGTTGTATATGAGGTCGGAGATTATAGTAGCCGAAGCCCCCGTATCGACCAACAATCGAAATTGAATTCCCTCAATATCCCCGAGAATAACCGACGAGCCCGTCGCCGCGGCCACGACCCTGTGGGCCAACTCGGACCACTGAACCGTGCGAAGTGGCCCCCGAACATCAGCCCCATTCCGCTCCCCACCCCTCAACGCAACGCGATTTACTGGCGCGCCGATTCGCGGTGTATGAGATGCGGGCAGGGACCGTGTGCGTGAGGTGTCGCGACATGCCTGGGGGTCTTGTGGAGCGGCCGGCGGACGGGCGGACGATGGTGGATGACCCGAAGCCCGGCGCCGGGGTGCTGGGCAACCCGATGCCAGGTGACCCAGCTGGCCACAGTTATAGCACGTGACGCCAGCCCACGCCCGCGGGGATCCGTGTCTCCCCCGGTTTTCCCCTTGGCGAGGCCGGTCGGCCCCCCTCCAACTGGCGGCCCGCTGTGACGCGAAGGCCTGGGCATCCGGGACCTCGTCCACTCTTGCAGCGGCGCACGCAGCCACCTGCCCATCCCGCTGGAGGAGCAACTCTGTGTGCAGGTAATGTGCCGCCCCCAGCGAGGAAAGGTTAGCTTCATCTTTGACGTGGATGGCAATCCTCAGTTCCCGAGCCAGCAGCAGCAACTTCTCCAGCACGATGGAGTCCAGGCCCACATCGTCCATTCGAGGGTAGGCTGCTTGAGCCAACGCCATCAGTGCACTCTGATAGGCAAGAGGTGTCTCGTCCGCCTCCCTCCTCCGACTGGCGAAACGATGTCTAGTTTCGGATGGAGGTCCATACACTAAGGCCATCCGATCGAGGGCCTCCTGCAAAGTGGAGCGTTGCCTCCGTGGAATAAGGAGGAACGTGGCCAAGGCCACGTCGTCCAAGGCGGAAGGCAGGGCTCGGAGAGCGATGTCAGCAGACCACCCAGCCGTCTCGGCATTCGCCACGAAACGGCGTGAAAAAGCAGCCCAGTCCCCCCCCTTTGCCGTGAAAACCTGAAGCGAAGGCAAGCGCTGTTGTAGCGCCGGGATGTAGTCCCCCCTCGAAGACAGCAGCGTCCCAAGTGCAGTATATGAAGCATCTTCCGGCGGCAGAATATCAGACGGAATCGGCGGGCACCTACCCGAAAACTCTGCTTCTCCCGATGTAAGGCCGCAGATGGCGGATGTGACGCGGGCCACCTCTGCCCCCTGACCTCCTGGGCGGTTGACGTCATGTCCCCCGGAAGCGGTGACCCCCCCGGCGGAAGTGACGTCATCCCCGGTGGCCGCATCCCCGGCGGAAGTGACGTCTCCCCCTACGGAGGTGACGTCAAAGTTTTGCGCGGGAATGGCGCGTTTCTCGGCGGGAACCCGTCCCATCCTCCGGCCTGGTACTCCACCCGGCGCTCCCGCTCCCCCCAGCGTGAGCTCGTCGAGGATGGAGGCAGCGGCATGGAGGAGATCGGCCAGCCGGGCATGGGCTGACTGGATCGCCCATCCCGACGTCGGCGGACTCCTGGAGGGCCCCGGAGAACCCGAGCCCGCCCCCGCAGACCCGTCCCCCGGAAATGGCGCTCCCGCCTCCGGCTCAGCGTCTCCCTCGACGTCCTTCTCCTGGCCCCTGGTGAGCGTTTTCTGTCTTGTCTCCATGTCGGCGAGGTTCTTTGGCCGCTTCTAACACCAATTGTAGTATTCTTGAATGAGACCGACACTTCGTAGAGGCCACACGCTTTTATTCCGATAACACTAGTCCTCAGGACTCACTGGGGAAACAGTCCCACACACACAACCTAGGGAGGTACAGCCTCCGGCTCTATTCTCATTTCTCTCCTTCCCTAGCCTCCAGCTACTCTGTTACTCTCTTCCCTAGCCTACAGCTACTCAGCTACTCTCTTCCCTAGCCTACAGCTACTCAGCCCACTCAGTTCCAGCGGGGCGGCATCCTTGAGGCTTGGGGGTCCAGGATCTCCGGCTCTCCTCCTTCAGCTTCTCCTCCGATCGACCCCTCCGCTCTCCGGGAGCCGTCTTATATATCCCCTCTCTCTGAGGGGCGGGGGTGTCTCGGGCCCTGGCTCTCGCCAGCCCCCTCCCCTCAGAGCCGTTCCAACCACCTCTCGTCCCTGTCGATCCGGGCCGGTCCAGACCGGTACGTACCTCTCCCCTAGCTTGTGTGACCTGTGTGACCTGTGTCAACCTTGGTGTCAACCTTGACCACCACACATGCTACGTGACAATATGCTATGTGACAAATGTGTGAGAGGATGTTGCGTCTGATTCACGTATTAGTATAGAAGCAGTTCCCACTGATATTGGCAGAAAAACAGCCAAGTCACGAATGTCCGTTGCCGACTCGTCAGATTCCTGCTGGCAATCAGTCGCAAATGTGACTTTAAACTATCGTGACTGCAGGAATTCATATTCTTGGTTATTTCGGTAAAGACACGTAAATAGAAATTAAAAATAAAAAGAATAAAAAAAATTAAAATAATACATTTAAAATAACAAAAGACCATCTACGTGACTTTACCGAAACAATCAAGAATATAGTCGCCAATGTATTTCGGCCAATCACGTCGAATTTAACTTTTGTGTTGAGCAAAGGCTGGCATTGTTTGCTTAAACTACGACAAATATACCAAGATCTATATTGAAACAAGTATAACCCGTAAAAACAAAGTTTTTCACTATAAATCCTTTATATGCGTGGCGGCTAGAGTCCTCTCGTCCTCTGGCTTGAGATGGCTGCCACCTATGGGTCAGATGATTGCATGGCACCATTAAGCAATTGGTAATTAAATATATTTTTTTCCTAAAAAGTGTACATTTTTTGAAATGTTTTTTCACGAACATTAATTGTCATGCACAACGAGTCTGTGTGGAAAATGTCAGCTCGATTGGATCACGGGAAGTGGGTTAAAAAACGACCGAAATATTTGCACGGTCGTAAGCAAGCAAGCAAGCGCGCAAGTGAACTTAATATAAAGGATTAAAAAAAACGTATCCAGGGACCCAATGCGTCATTCCTCACATTCTGCGATCGATCGTATTTCCGTAAAAGCCAGTAACAGGTACATTACCTTACGCCAGGTGCCTAACACTCAGCAGCCTATCTCATCATCATTAATAATAAGGGAGGGAGAGAGAGAGAGACACGCAAACTCCAAAATATACAGCAGCAGGCGTCAGGGTCGGGATCGTAACCCACGAACCTCCCGTCACACCAGGCGAGGCAGTTGACATCTCCGAGCCACCGTGGCGCCCCCCGCTTGCTGGGGAGCTGCTCCTCACCTGTCTTGGCCCAAAGCCACGGTCGCGTCTCCGTGGCTGCTCTCAGCTCCGCTTCCTGTGCCCCGAATGGGATTTCTGAGGCGGCTCTTACCGCAGAAGCAAGCAGTGCCGGATTATTTAAATGTAGCAAAAGTAGCTACATATGTAGTAGCTGCGGGCCCCCGCACTTTCAAGGGCCCCGCGCTAAATGCGTTCAAGCTATCAATTCCGGTTCAGTGATTCTGCACTTGCTTTATTACTATAGTACTATACTGCCTTCGACTTTTATGAACGACTGGGTGTTTAAGGTTAAATATTTGTCGTATTATCTGGCTGTATTGCAAATGAAAAAAATACAATAACTTTACTATGCAAGTAAAATATGTGTGTGTTTTAATATTTACGTTTTTTTTTTTATTTAGGGCCCCTTTCTAACATATGCTACAGGCCCCACACGAGCTTAATCCGGCACTGCAAGCAAGCGTTACGTGCAAAAGTCCGATGCGACTTGTTGCAGTCGTTCACCCTTCTTGTTTGTCTTTCAAACAGCTTCAACGGCCTATTTTGGTTGCTAGTTAACATAAGATTGGGTGCGGGGGGGGGGCATTGATAGAGCACTCGCATTCATTATTGCGTTCAAATTACAATTTCAGTTCAACGCAGCACAATTTCCCTCTGAGGATGATACAATGACGTCTACTTTGTGGGAATTCAACCGTACGGTTGTAATCGAGGGTGTGTCTTTTAAAAGCATACCCAAGTAACGTTTCTTTTTCGTTCAACACACTTGCTTTGTACTTTTAAAATATACGCCCTGTATGTTTAGGCATGTCACTGCCACAAGAATGTGAAATTTCCACAGCTTTGGGCCACAAAAAGTGAGGAGAGCCAATGCTCATTCGACGGGGGGGGGGGGACACTGTACATTTTGTAATGTAGAGTGTAATAAACAGATTACATTTTCATTGTACCATCGTGATACGCAAACATAACCTGTCGACAGCTTATCACGATTATATTATTAATAACCAATTGCCAGAGGGCACAACGCTTGTCTGATGGAACAAGATCGTCCTTTGTTCAAATTATATCTGGATGATCAGATTATATAGCGGTAATCGATTAATCTACCCATCATCGCTTGACTGACTGAGCAACACAAAATGAGATGTGGAGAAAAAAGTCTCACCTCTGTTCCCATGTGTGCCGCTGGACGGGAGGTTACGCGCAGGGCTTGGTGATGTCATCAGCCACATCATGCTGAGCGTGGCTCGTGGAGGTTTCCCGCCTTCAGGAGGCAGGATGTTAGGGGTGGCTGCAATTTCTAAAATCAACGAACCATCCCAACTCCAATTAAATTACATTCCCTGCAGGTCATATTTAATACACGTTTAATCGGATACCATTTTCAGCAGTTTCAGCTGATCGGTACCAGATTTTAACAACCTTATCATCATAATGCACTACACAAATACCGGAAGCCTTAACATGAGAATTCTCTCGGCTTACCTTTACTGAGAAATGAATGCTCTGTTGTTCCAATTTCTAAGATATTTTGTACTTTTTTTAAAAAAGCTTCCCACAACGGTTGAACTCAAGTTTCCCCCAAAAAACACATTAAAAGTCTAACTGTGGTAAAGAGTAACTGTTTGTGTCATCTCACACATTGCAGTACCGCTGAAATGCCATGGGCACACTTGAGCCCAAATTTGGTACCGAGCCAGACAGAATTCCTAGAAAAGTGTTTTGGTCTTGAATATTACATTTCAGACAGTGGCGGAGGAAAGTGGAATGTTTCGCGCGTGATTGCTGCCTTTTGCATATCCCACATTTTATATAAATATATTTTAAAAACCGCGTTTGTAAGGTAAGATGTATGTTTAGTTTGTGATTGTTCTCGCTGCCTATGGAAATTACACAACATGAATGAGCTGGCAATTACACGTGGCAGAGATTGGTGACTTGGAATGCCCTTCTCGCAATCGCAGCTGTGCCTCTTGGATCATTGCGATTCTGTGTTGATATAAATAATTACAGAAGTCCTCTCGTTCGTGGTTATGGGGGATGGCAATATATCGTGGGGTCCTCTTATCCACGAGATTACTTTGCGATTCTACTGCTCATCCATCTGCAGGTTCAACAATCGTGCATTACTGCGAATATTTGTAAGAGTTAGGGCTATGGAAAACACGCGTTTTTGCAGACCATTCAACTGTCACAGTTGATAGGGCCTCGAATAAAAGGAAGTTTTTTTTGTAATAAAGGTTTGTTTTTTGTTACTAATTGGCAGTCTGGTGGTGGTGGGTTAACGACACATCCATACTTACGCAATGTAACCCCCTCCCCCAAAAAAGTCAAAGTCTACGCGTCAAGGAGGTGTTTTGTATAAAAGTGGTGGCTTCACACACGTCATACGTTGCACGTGTTTCTCGCATCCGCATATTGAGTTAAGGTTTTTTATTTCCGCGCCTCAGTTTTCGATCGAGCAATGCGTCAAATCCATGAAATATGCACACGTTGTAAATTGTGTTTGTTATCGATCATGAGATAAATCTTAGTTCTACAGGAGTGGCTTAGCACCACGTTCTAGAGTTAGAAACGATGTTGTCCTTCAGCAATGTAAGAAAGAAATAACTTAATTTTGGAGCTTTCGTGACTGCAGGAATTATTCTTTGGTTTTTTTTCGGTAAAGTCACGTATAAAAATAAAATAATAAATTAAATAATAGCATACGACGTTTCGATTGCAACACAAGCAATCATCATCAGGTATAATGAAATAGCGACATAGAATATAACCAGAAGCTCCAAAATTAAGATTGAACCACTTCTACGGGGAAGTTCCAAGTTTACCTTTTTCTCTCTCTCTGGGTTTCTTGTTCTCTCTCTCTCTGCCTGTATATTTAGTGTAATTTTCTCTGTCTACACTCGTTTTGTATCGTTCTTAGGTTCTGATCTGTCTGTGTGTCTCCGTTCCTCTTTTTTATGTTTTGTCTTTCTTTGGAATTTTCACACTTAAATTCTAACTTAGCAATCTTTGAAATACGTAATCGACCAGGCAATGCGTTAATTGTGTGTTGACCGACTCTCTGTGTCGTTTTACATAACATTTCGATACTTTGCTAGGTTATTTAATTTAGTGTGTTCTGTCTCCCTCTAAGCCTGCTTACCTTACTCCCCTCCCTTCGTACGCATTGACATGTAAATGTTTTCCCTACCCCCTCCCTCTCTCTGCCTCCGCCCCCCTCTGTCTATTTAAGGCCACCCCACAGAGACGATCACCTCTCTCTGTACCTGGGTTGCTCTCTCTATGTATCTTGGTGATATCTGTCTGCTTATATGTCTGTCTATAGTTTTCTGGTTATATTCTATGTCGCTATTTCATTATACCTGATGATGATTGCTTGTGTTGCAATCGAAACGTCGTATGCTATTATTTAATTTATTATTTTATTTTTATACGTGACTTTACCGAAAAAACCAAAGAAAGAAATAACTGCATGGTAATGCAGTCTCCTTATATTTCACAGGATATCTTTGTTGTATTGATCATAATAATTTACAGCCTTTCTTAGAAAGGCGTGGAGAGGCCTTCATCCAACATTGTATTGACAAAGGGTTGTAAATGACAATACTGTACTGTACAGTGGTATTATCGAATCGTAGAGACGCTGTCTAATGTAATCTGCAACGAAAATGTGCTGATAAATATGCCAACATGATCGCCCCTACTGGCAGCCGAATGCCCCAGGTCACTCTTGCAAATGAGAATCATCCTGGTTTCTTGAGTTCTCACCACCTGGTTAACAACGTATAACCTTTAACTTGAATTGTGATGGGCCTTTCTAGAATTCAATTCTATACTGTAATGGCTTTTATTTGGATAATTACATATTGAAGCATTTCAATGATCTGTGATTGTAACTCGTTCATGGTTAGATTCGAGATTCAGTGGGACGCGCAATATGCTACGAACCAGGCGGCCTGTATGTCCGTACGTACAGTGTGTTGAACTTCTTTCGCGCCGTACGTAGCCAAAGGTGCTAATAGGAGGTGCGGGGGAAGGACAACAAACTAAACACAACAAGCAGTTATGAAGAAATTAAGTTATCAATTTGAATATATATGTGAGTCACGTTTTGTGTTGTTTCAGATATCTTCCAAATTTACATTTGCATTGACGCGGTGTGGCTCATAGGCATCAGAGCCGACACGGTTTGCAAAGCAGCACCAGTTCGAGAAAAAAAATCTTTTGAACCGCAGACCCGTGGAGGTGTCCTCGATGGACAACGTCTCCTCGTTGTGGAAATTTCCACACTGAGGAAGGAAGCTGCGACTCACACGGTGGCTCACGTCCTTCCTCGTCTGACAAGAAAACGTTAACCCTGCGAAATCGCGCAGTCTGTTGGTCACCCCAAAACTGCAATGCACACGAAATTCAGTACGACGTCAAATGTGGGTCTAAATTTACGCGAGGTATGTTTATTCTTACACGTGACAACACAGTTGTGTTTGTTGTTGTTGTAGTTGCTCTGGTTGCCGTATGCTTCATCGGTGTACTTTTGTTGTATTTGTTCTGCTTCCGTCACTTTGGTGACCCAGGTCACACTTGCAAGTAACCCATCCTGGTCTCTTGAAGTGCTCACCAGGTTCAACGAACTGAACTTGAATTTGAAATGAATAGGGTTTGTTGAGTTTGATATGATTTTCAATATTTTTGAAATTTACATTCAATGATTTTGAAATGTATCTAAGCTGGGCACGCGTAGCCCGTAAGCGCTGCATTCAGGGGCGGTTTCTTCATTAGGGCGATTGGGCGACGCACCACCAATGTCTTTCAACCACAGAGTCACGCTAGCCGTCACTGTGCCTCTGGATATAGTCCAATCAGCGTCATGTCACGTTCTGTGGAGTACCACCTCTTTTTGGGAGATTTCACTCCGGCTGAGAATCGCCCCGAGTGGCCCCATAGACTTACATTCAAAGATGTTTTTTTTCGAACGGCGGGCGCTCCAATGCATTCTCTATGGCTTCCGGGAGGGCTCGCCCTAACGTGCTTACGTCATCATACGTGCTAACGTCATCATACATAAGCACGTTTCATCCAACAATATAATTTATCGCCACCTAGTGGAATCTTTAATAAAATAAACTTTAGTGGTTTGTTTTAATAGTGAGTATAGAAACAAACAAGATGTATTGTAAGAGTCACTTTATTTTTCATTAATATTAAAGAAGTGAAGTTGCCTTTACATGCTTAAGCTGTTAATTTATCCATTGCATGGGTCGACCTTATCCTTATCAATCATCCAGACATTTGCCCCCCCTGAGAGATTTTGCAGGAGCCGCCACTGGCTGCATTGTTAATTTAATTACGGCCACTATGACAGCACACTGTTCCAGATACAATACGTCACGATGTACTCTGGAAACAATGTCACGTGATTTGTTAATCTTAATTTCCTTGTCTCTCAAATTGCAGCCTAGAGCTTAGCATATGTTTATATTGCTTGCTGAGGAATAGTCTCTTCCGACGATACTATAAAAGTATTATCGCCCATACAATAATCAGTAAGTATGATATAGGACAAGTGAGAGTGCTTAAGCAAGACACGACACACTGCCCGGTAGAAGAGAAATAAGCAAATCGGTGTCCTACTCAACTGAGTGGGAGCAAAGGTTGCGATGCATATGACAAGGAATAGGACAGAGTAGTGAGAAGAGATTGACAAACTGTTATAAGCCACAACACGCAACACGACGGGCCTGGGAGAGGATGACCTAGTGTGCATTTGCAGGGCGGGAAATGTTTGGTGTACGTGAACTTGTGAAATAATTGTCAATGTAAACGATAACTTGTATTCACTGCAAGGCATATTTCACGTGGGTAAAACTGATAATATGATTAACAGGTGAAGTCCCACAATGGGTTTCACGTGAAGCGTACGCTTTGATTCATCTTCAACTGCACGTTGACTGTCGAGTCCGTTTTTACAGAATGTCTTTTACTCGTGAGTATTTTTGTTAAGTAAAAATTTCAAATATAACAGAAAAACATACGCAAACATTCAGATGGATATAGCATTGTAAAATAAAAGTACAAAAATACTGCCCTGCAATAATATTTACTGTCAGCTTTCACTAAAGCAATGTCATTGTTTGACATTGAGCCCCTGAGAGATGACCTACAAATATACAGTAGAGCTGAACCTAGATTATTACATTTGATATACAACAACAACAACCGCCATTTTCCACTAAGTGGCGTTGACGTTACCACGCCGCTTGTGCCGAGCTACACCCACCGGCAGGAGGTCACGGGGCAGACCCAGGTACCACGGGTCGACTGACTGAGATGACTGGCAGATGCACCACCTCTGCCTGCTCACCATCATGAAGGTCCTTAATGATCGTGAGCAGAGGGTCAGGGACTCCGAAAGCACGAAGAATAACCCAGAGCCCAGGCCTACTGATGGTATCATAGTTCTTGACCAGGTCAATAAAGCAGAGATGTAGATTTTGTTGGAGTTCCCTACACCTCTGCTGTAGCAGACGGACAGAAAATATAGAATCTGTGCAGGACCACCCTTTGCTGAAACCGCTTTGGGGCTCTGCAAGCCTCTCCTCAGCGTGCCTAGCAAGGCGATGTTGAATAATCCTTGCCAGGACCTTTCCCGGCACACTGATGAGTGAGATGCCCCTGTAGTTGTCACAGTCTGTGCGGTCTCCCTTCTTAAAGAGGGGGACCACCAGGGCATCCTTGAGACTCTGGATCGCCTTTAGTACTTCCTCAAGATTTAAAAGTTACCGTGACTGCAGGGATTTATATTCTTGGTTCTTTTGGTAAAGTCACGTAGATAGAAAAAAAAGGAAAAAATTGGGGGAGAGAGAGGGTGGGGGTAGATCTGAAGGGGAGGGTGCAGTCCAAGTGTGTTAGACACTGGGGGGGGAGAAAGAGGGTAGAGATAGGGGGGAGAGAGAGGGGGGGTAGAGATAGGGAGAGAGAGGGGGGTAGAGGTAGAGCTGAAGGCGAGGGCGCAGTCCTCTCTCCACCTGTCTCTGCCCCCTCCCAATGTCTCCTACATTTGCGCTGGCTGCCCCGCCCATGCTGTTTCACTTTGAAATCCCTTATAAGCAGTTGCATTTGGAGGCTTGCCACCTCTTTCTCTCCGTCTGATGAAGACTGCTTGTGTTGCGATCGAAACGTTGTGGGTTTTTTGCTTTTATTATTTTCAATTTATTCCTTTTTTTCTATCTACGTGACTTTACCGAAAAAACCAAGAATATACTTCCTCAACAGATGGCACCTCAGCCAACCACTCACAGGCGGTGATTTCTTCTTCCTAATATTTGAGACACTGCAGCCTCAGCAGGGTCATCCCCACTTTGATTTCCGCTCCCCCAGGACTTCACAGAAATGCTCAACAAATCTGCAAACCTGTGTCTGGGGGTCGTAGATTGGATCACCGTTCTTCCACCTAATGATGGTAATAGGTGTGGCGCTGCAGGTTACTTTTTTGATGGAGTTAAATCGCGATTTGTGATCGCGGGCCATTGAGGCAGACTCCATCTCCTCAGCAATCCGCCTCACGGCTCTCCGAACCTCCGAGCGTAAGCTGCGGTAAGCCTCCTCACTCCCTAACGTGGGATGCTGTAGAAGAGGGTGGGCCTGTCGCTTTTTCTCAGCTAGCCTGAACACCTCCGCTGTCAGCCAGGGTCTCTGGGGAGGTCTGGACCATGTACCCAAAGCAGCCATTGCAGCAGCATGAGCCACAGTCCTAAACATCGCCCATTTCCCTCGACATCTGGAGTGGGGGACGATGCCAACCCCAGCTGCAAGTGATGATTATATTCTCGCTAGCAATTTTCATCAGCTAGCTGAGGCCAGGCTACCTTGGGTTTGAAGATGGTCAAGGGTATACACCCAGCACCAGAGTGGAAGAATGGCAAGTGCATCTTACAGATGACAAGTCGATGGTCAGTGGGCAGATCAGATCCACGGTAGGTCCTGGTGTCAAGGACATGGGCCCGCATCCACTGTTTCGTCACTATGTAGTCCAGCAGATGTTCTTGCTTAAACCCGGCATGCATCCATGATGTTGTGTGGATGGGCCGATGCCTGAACAGTGTGTTGGTAATTACAAGCCCATGGGCTGCACAAAAATCTAGCAGCCTCCTACGGTTGTTATTGAGCTGATCTGACCCATGCCTTCCAATCACTCCAGACCAGGTGCCAGCATCATGACCAACTCGGGCATTGAAGTCGCCCAACAAAATGACTCTATCCCGAGGGGCCACTTTAGCTAGCACCTATGACAAGAGGTCATAGAAGTCATCTGACTCATTGGCCTTACCTGCATCCCTCCACAGATGTTCGTCTTCGGTGGGGGCATAAGTAACCACGACCACCACTCCTTGCCTCTGGTTGATGGGAAGGCGAGTCCAAAGCAGCCTGGGGCTTACAGCTTCCCACACCTCACTGCAATGCTCCCACGCCCCCTTCATTCTTTTGTTCAGAAAAAGAGCCACTCCCTGTTGTTTGACAGTCTCCTGCCCCTGGTCGAGGACTGTCCACCCCTCATGGTGGCACGAGCCAAAGCCGGTCCACCGGACCTACTGAATACCACAGAGATCCAGGCGGTACCGGTCCAGCTTCCGACAGAGGAGTGGCAGCCTCTCCTCCGCAGGGAGCGTTCGAACATTCCGCGTGGCCACCGTCAGTGGTTTTTGTTGTTCTGGAGGAGCCCCGAGGGTAAAGATTCAGTCTCCTGGCTCCGCCAAATGGGGTTTGGCCAGGAGACGTCATCAATGCCTGTTCTCCTGGGGCTTCCAACACAAGCTTAATTAACTATTTTAGACGTGGTTTTGTGGTAATTAATTGAAGGTGGAGGGGGTTACCAGCCCCTCGCACCCATCCAGAACCCCCATTTGGCCGCTGTGGTGGTTACAAACGCCATGAGGGGAATGGCCAATATAAATTGGCCCTCCCCCGCATGTCACTGCTCACCACAGCGTTACCGTCCAGCACCAACGAGGAGGTAGGGGGTTGTTTTTGCCGGACACATTTGATATAATTACAATGTGCACAAGCATTGTTACATGTTCCTGTCCACTGTAATATCATGTTTGTATTTTGCGAGAATATCCAGTAAACTCAATTTCAACATGGTAGATACACGAAATACACGCTACCGTGGCATTCCAAAATCAATCCTTCAATTGTATTTATTCACAGAATGCTTTTACACGTGACTGTCATACAGTCAGAGCACCGGTTATGCAAGATAAATAAATAAATATGCTTGTCATTTTTATATGTGAGTGGACGTCAATCATTTTAGGAGCGGCAAATTACTCTCAGTGGCTCCATGGTTTGGAGAATAATAAGATTTAGGGACTTTTCTTAGAGGGCAGTTAAAACTCACAGCATCTGCGGAAGTTCGCAGATTACGTATGGCGGTTAATTACTCCTAAAATTCGCGAGACACCACAATGGGATGATTTTAAAAGCGTGACAGACTTCAAAGAAAGAAGCTTGCCGCACTAAAAAAAACATATTCATAGCGTGGTGACATTTTTGAAGCACTTCAAACACGTCCCTGTCTCTGAGATACAGAAAGGTGCAGAGAGACTAATGGACATTCATGGACACACGGAGATGTAGAGACAGAGATACAGAAATAACATGTGAATAAAAAATGTTTCAAACAAAATATTGGGTTCGGGTTATGCAGGCTTTGACGACGTGGTCTCTTGATCAGGCGATGTAATTCGCTTTGGATGATAATTCTCAGAAATGCGAAAATTCTTAACTACAGGTGCATTTGGTGGTATGTTTGTATGTTGAACTCCTTTCGCAACGTACATAGCTAATCGTGCTAATCGGAGGTGCGGTAAATTTGCTCCAAATGGGTTTCAGAAATAAAAAGGTGAAACTCCTATAATTATCTGCAGGCTGTTTTTTGTTTCCCACAGACTATTGGAGTGGTGAGATACGTGCCTCTCTCTCTCCCTCCTAGAATCCGCAATTTTCCAGTGCTAATCTCTTGGTGTAATTTCACGGTGTGCCGCGGATTACACGGTCAGTGAGACGCTCCTCCCATATCACCGCTAATTGTTGGAGTTCTACCCTCATTTTCTCTGCCTGCAACCAGTGAGGTCAGTGAATAAACGCAGCACAGTATTTGTATACTGTCATGAAGTAAACAGTGCTCGAGGAAAGCAGGTGATCATTTAACACAAATTACATTTCTGAATCAGAATCGGAACATGTATTTAGACTGGAGGAATCCGATGAGCTCCAAATCTCTTATTTTCACAGATGTCCAAGTTGATTATAATCTATACTCCGGATACACATTTTCATTGCCTTTCATACGGAGCCAAACGCTCGTGGAAATTTTATTTTAAGAGTAGATAAATGACAAGTTTGTACAAGACTCGTCGATAAAATAATCCCAAGGCACGACAGGTACTCTCCGTGAACATGAAAAACAAAACTTCTGCCACTCTAGTAGAGGTATGCCCGGAGATGGGAGTATTCGTGGGCGTGAAGGGGAAGTGCATCTGTGATGCCGCCGCCGCGAAGCCGTTCGGCAGGCGCCAAATCCCCGACCTCGCCACCACCAAGCAACGGAGCCGACCCCTTGTCTCCCTCACCTCACCTCACATGAACACACCCGCACTCATTTCCCCCCCCCCATAGAGCTCCGAGGGGAGGTCGCCTGGCCGACCGGTTTTTATCCGAGAAACCCTTATCGGGATTAACTCTTACGGTTTCCGGCGATCAGGGAATTGGATGACCTCCCCCGTGCTACGTTGCGCCGCGGCGCTGCGACCGGCCTTAATATGGTGTGGTCGCGGCGTGGGGCATTCGGCCACCGCGGTTGAGGCGCATTTCCCCCCACACACGCCAGTATCGACGGGGCAGGCAGAGGGAATAAGCATTGTGATGGAGGAGCATCATTAGAAAACACGCAGCGCATCTGAACTGCATAATCAGGCACCCCCGCACAGGCAGCGGAGGGACGGCATAATTACGCTCGGGTACGCAGGCACCATTGTTAGGGGAGTTAAAGGATAAGGCTATTAGTATAAATAATCGGGAGAGGGGAGGCGCGCGGGGAGCCATGCACAGCTTCCCACGACGGGCCTTTGTGATGGACACCGCCGCATGAACCTCGATGATGGGGGCCTGCGTGAGAAAAGGATTGATTGGAATTTGCGCCGTGCAGGTCGCTCATTGATTAGCGGAACAAAGGCACCGCGGAGCTGCCTGGCCCGGGCGAGGGGGGCGCGTGCCATTGTTTGGAGTTCACGCCGCGCGGACAAAGGATTAATTAGCATAGCGAAGGCGCACGGTGCGTGGGAAGGGGGTAGGGGTCCGGGAATCAGGATAAATGGGGAGCGCAAAGGGGAAATCGCTCTCTTCTCTCCAGGCCCACGGACCAGCAGCAGCTCCAGCCAGCGACCCGGACGTCCGTGCGACGCATCGAGGTACGCTGTTAGCGCAGAGAGCAGCGAACCTCCGCGGGCGCCAAACAGTGAGTGGGGAGGTGAAGTAGGATAACAGCCGATAAATAGGGAATAGGTACCGGTTTAGTGGAATAGGCCAGCCTCGTCGACTCACTGATTCAACATTAGTTACCAGGTAATAAATCATTAATAGCGAAGCGTGGTCTCGCGTGATCTTGTCGTGCAGTGTGAGCGTGTGGGAACGCGTGTGATACTGTGTGTGCGTAAGCTCGCGGCGTGCGTAATCGGCGTACCCCAGGTGCGCGATCATAACGTGAGCGGCCAGCAGGCGGCGAGCGCTGCGCAGAGCGGCGCAAGAGTGGGTATCGCGTGTGGAGCTGTATGCGTGTGTGCGCGCACGTTCACTACGTGTATAATACAGGTGCGCGATCCTAACGTGAGTGGTCTGTATTGAGTGAGTGCCGCGCAGAGCTGTGTGTGGGTGCACTGTGTGCACAGTGGTTCGCCACGTGAGTGAGCGCTGCGCGGAGCTGAGCGCGCGGGTGAGCGTGTGTACGCAGTGGTTCTGTAGTGCTGCGGCTCGCCTCGGGGGAGCGCTGAGCAGAGCGGTGCGAGAGTGGGTGTCGCGTGTGTTCACCCCGTGTGTGATACAAGTGCGCGATCATAACGCGAGTATTCAGTGGTGAGTGAGTGCCGCGGGGAGCTGTGTGCGTGAGTGCGCATACGTTCGTTACGTGTCGGATACGAATGCGCATTGGTAACGTGGTTATTCGACGTGGAGGCGAGTGCCGCACAGGGCTATAGACGGGCACACGCTCGCAGTGTGCGAGAGCTGCACGTAGCGGTGTAAAGAGGGGGAGTGTGGCGTTTGATTGATGATGCTGTGCGCACGTATGCTCGCAGCGTGGGAGCGCGGCGCGAGGCTGTAACAGTAGAGGCGTCATGTTCGAATGCTGGCGAAACCGTAGCGGGTAAATAGGGAGGTGGGGTAACGTAAATGAAATAGGGGATGCAGGCGGGAGGGACCCCGGGGGCCAACGGCCCCCACACATCCTGCCTGCCCGCTGAACAGTGTTCGCTGTGCCGCACGTGGAGGGTGCAAAGTCGGGATTTAGTGTCACGTTTTCAAGCGAAGGACTCTGCGTTCCTGCGGCAGGGCGACTCTGCGAGAGCACTCAATTGCACCATTGTGATTTTGTAAGTGTTGAGGGTTAAGGTTGTTAGGGTTAGGCCAGACTGAGCTTATCATTCCTCCATGCTCGACAGCACGAGTGAGTGCCATTCTGTGCGATGGCAACACTCAAATGCTTTCCTGTGGAGAGACTGGCATGCACAATAGAAATATGAAATGTCACATTTCGAGTGTGAGACAGCTGAGTTTACACATGTATAGCAGTCACACCATGGAGAGACAAAGATCCCCCGTATAGCCTTAACTGACTTTAGGGGCAAGGTCTGTTAGCGAGCACCTATGAAGGCCGGCATGGCACATAAAGGTGGTTGGCCAGCACCACGCCCGGCCGCCTTTGTCTCCCCCGTGGCGATGTTGACATACCGCACCAGCTACCGCACTCGTATGAGGCTGAGTCGACCTAGGGGGCGGCCCAGGACCGGTTCAGATAATCGTCACTGGTGTTGGCTGTGTGCAGGAATCGAATTCGGGTCGCCGGCTTCGTAGCGCAGCGCATCAACCGCAAAACACCACCGCTCCCCACACCGTGGACAGACTCTACAGTGAAACATGCATGTGGTTGTCGCCATTATATAATCAATTTTGGAGCAAGCCATATTTTTAAACTTATCCATTAAAAAAACATTGGCTTTGAATGAGAAGTATTGTTACTTGCAGCAAACTGTTTTTCCCCACTTAAAACATTGCCGTGGCAAGGTTTATGATAGCCATAGTAACTGGTACATAGGTCACAACGGCAGCACAGTCTGAGAAGCCAATTTACTGAGCATCTGTGCCTGCAACATCGTACAGCGACTGCATTACCCCAAGGTATATTGCTTTTTGGATAAAATAGGAAACACCCTTTTTCTATACAGTACACGCACTGCATGGCACACACATCACGTTAAAATAAAAACACAGAAAAAATATATATTTAGAGACCAGTTAGGCTGACGACATCAAACATTGACAACGTCTGTGCAGGAGTAATAATGCGGCTTCGAGGTACAAACATGGATTTGCACCTGGAGTGTCATTTTTAATATCACTTATTTGGCATCCGTCTATTTAATGTTAACCTTGAATGATACACTTTGAGGACAGTTGGATATCCATCCAGTACAATAATTGTAATTCCTACTGTATGTGGAATGTGCTGTACGCATGAACAATGTTATCGTACAGCATTGAATGTATATTCTTTGGGTCTTTCGGTAAAGGCACGTAGATAGGTTCAAAGAAAATAACAAAAAACAACGACGTTTCGATCACAACACAAGCGATCGTCATCAGGAGGAAAGAGAGACCATCTACGTGACTTTACCGAAAGGGCCAAAGAATATGAATTCCTGCAGTCATGAAAGCTTTAAGTCAAGCATTGAATGTGTCCTCTCACGTCTTACTTTATAATCAGGAATAATTATCACGTACAAACTGCATGACCAGTTTGGAAACCAAGTGAAGAAACGCCAGGGCTTATTGTAAACTACAGTTCAGTGAATTTCGATTTAAAGCTTTCGTGACTGCAGGGATTCATCTTCTTGGTTCTTTCGGTAAAGTCACGTAGAAGGGAAGTAATAAAATAATAAAAATAAAACATAATAAAACAATTCTCACGACGTTTCGGCCACAACGCAAGCAGGACGGCTGCTTGCGTTGTGGCCGAAACGTCGTGAGAATTGTTTTATTATGTTTTATTTTTATTATTTTATTACTTCCCTTCTACGTGACTTTACGACGTTTCGGCCACAACGCAAGCAGGACGGCTGCTTGCGTTGTGGCCGAAACGTCGTGAGAATTGTTTTATTATGTTTTATTTTTATTATTTTATTACTTCCCTTCTACGTGACTTTACCGAAAGAACCAAGAAGAAGAAAGATACAGTTCAGTGGTTAACATTTCCTGAACTGCACCCTGCCTTGTGACGAATTTTTTGAAAAATGTTTTGTCATTCGAGCTCGTGAACCACTGCAGTGTCGCCAACGAATAACAAATTGGGATACGAGGCGCCAATCAGCGAAGTTCACCACATTTTTCCGCATTTGTTTTTTTTTTAAACGAACAAGTGGAGTCAAATCGTTGGATGACGTCGCTGATAATTACATGATTTTCAAAGTGTTAAATGAACAGGTGTCATGTTATCATGTAAAGCAACCATAAACACGTGCAAAGACCATAGGTTTACAATTTACGAGTAAAACTTTACTATCTACACAATATACATAGACGCAAAATGTACAAACTTAAATATATTGGGAACAGTAGCCATTCAGTTGTTTTAATTGTCATATTTTAATTCGGCACGTTAAAATCCACAATAAACAGCACATTTAATCTCTGAAGCAGACGACGTCTAAGAAAATTGTCGGCCAGTGTAATAGGGATACGTGATGCCCGTTCCCACCGCATTGCCGCAGAAGAAAGGAGTTCTAACGCATCTCAATGTATCCTTTGTGGGTATTTCTTTGGATGAACGTGAACAGATGTCTTGATCTCGTCGCCACCTTGTCAGATAGATGACACGATGGAGATGCGTGAAAATATGGATAATGCGGATCTTACCAGTGGTGGAACAGTTGTTCTCCATAGATGGTTTGAATAATGGGCAGGAGCCATTTGGCTGAACCGCCAAGGAAAAGGCTAACGCACTTGCTCGAGTGAGCCATTTAATTTTACCCGTCACAGCCCAGTAATGCAACGCGGTGAAGGACAACCCTGTTTAATTACGTTATGTGTGTCACGTTACTTTGATATATGATGAATGTAATCGCGTCAATGGATGAGCAGTGCAGTCACACGAAATGTCAGGACGACGTCCATATGTCCTGCTCCCTAGCCTTTGGCTACAGAGTGGCGCAAAATAAATTACAAAGTTTGCAAAACTGAGCAAAGACATCAAACAAAATGCCACCAGCAGACTCCTTTAAACAAATTCACGTACACATGCTCCCTACTGAACTGTCCCGCTCCGTCATCCCAGTGACGGGCTACGGGCACGCACGCGTTTGCGGTCACGTAAGATGAGAAACACAACAATTTGGGACGCACTGCGTGTTCCGTGGGACGTTGATAACATAGCTCGCGCCGTGGGGGTGATTTTGAAATGCGTTTGTTTGCCATTGGGAGAGCCCGATAATCAGTAATGCTGACTTCCTCCTCTTCCTATGTGGGTCTTTTCCCAATATTCAGCACAGGCCACCGCTGCTGGTGTTGGCATTGCCAAATCTTATGAGGAGTGCATTGTGGGTGCTGCAGGGCACCTCGGCGAGATGGTCCATGGTTTGCTGCTCCTGACAAGGGGCCGTCCATAAATGACGTCACGCACCTGGGGGGGGGGGGGGGTCAGACATTTGTGACGATGTGTGACAAGGGGGGGGGGGGTTGAGAAATGAGACGTCAAATCAAAATGCGCAACTTCAAATAAATGTAGACAACACGTTCTACTTAATTAAATAGACTTTTTGATAAATGTTTTATTCTTCAACATCAGAGTGCAGCGCCACATTAAATACGCACTACAATGACAATAGTTTAAAGCGATTTGAAGTATGTTTTTTTTCTTCAAATTGCCAATATGGTTTTGGGAGGAGGGGGGGGCACAGCTTTTTGACGTCATATTTGAGGGGGGGGGGGTCTGACTTTTTGTGACGCCGTGTGACGTGGGGGGGGGGGGGAGGAAAAAATCGTCCAAAATCGCGTGACGTCATTTATGGACGGCCCCCAGCACATTGTTCGCTAGCGTAGAAGCACCATGATTTCACGAGAGAGTTGCATCTGCCGAAACCCACTGTCATTCAGACGTACGAGACACACGTTGAGTGAAGCACTGCACTGCACAGGCTGCTAATTGCACTTGCGATGTCGCTGTTGTGACCAGCGATCTGTTGACGTCGTCTTATTGGTTGGAAGAGGCACCCACGGGCAGTTTTCGCGACTGTTAGCGAGGCAGAGATCACCAATTACAGACGATTAAGCCGTAAGATATTGTTTTTTTTTTCATAAACTGTACGTGAATGCAGGCAGTGTCATTCATAAATACTGTAGTGCATGCTTGACGTACGGTCAAACAACCCACACGACCGACAAGGCATTGGAGAGACATTCCGAAAACAGATTGGCATAGGGCTTTATTGCTGCGACGAAGATGCTAACTACCTCGCCTGGTATACAGGAGGTTGTGGGTTTGACGCCAACCCTGACGCATACATCATTGCGGTTTTCACGTTCTCCCCGTGGTCACGTGGATTTTCTCTGGGTCCTCTGGTTTTTTTCCTCCACATTTAGAATCAACGTGCGTTTAGAGGACTGTATTTGGCTGCTATAAATGTCCACGTCATAAGCCACTTCGTTGAGCTATCATTTGTAGCCAGGTCGCTGGGGGTCTGACCTAGTAAAATAAAAAAAATATATACATAGTTTAGTTTAGCATACATGTGGAGTGAGAATCCTGTTTCTATACATTTTTAGCATTTGTCTTCCATGGTTTCACAAACCGTGTAAACGCATGCCTAAGTCAAAGTGTGTCCTCACACCACAACAAGCTATGTGGGTGGGTGCTCTTATTCAGTGCTCATTCTGAGCCAGCACATTTGTGGACGGTCCACATTTCTGTGGTGGGGACCAGTCTCTCCATACGACCATGGAGATGTTTACCACCACACGCCCGCGACTAAGCAAAGGAGACACTTCGACTTGCAAGGTTCCTGAAAAAAGAAACAAAGTCAGAAGTGATTTCCTGCTAAAATGATCATTGAGGCGTTGCTGATCGTCCCCTTCACAGCGCTGGTCATGTGGCAGTAATTCCATATTCGTATGGCAGGGACAAGAGTCCATCCATAGGACACTCACTCCGCTGTTGATTTTCCCACAAAGTGATATCGAGTTTATCGACCCTGGAGGGATGATGGGCTAAGTCAACACCCAGCGAGGGGTTGAACTGATACACTTCTGACTGCGTGCCAATCGCTCTACCGCTGAGACACCTCGCTGTATTATGGAATACTCTAACACTATTACAGTATTTTAATGAATATTTCCTTATGCGTATATACATCCAAAGTTGTACTTTATAAGTTAGCTGGGATATCAGAGATGTGACAGCGCATTATGCATTCATTCAGAGAGAAATATGTAATATGCTGGTTAAGAATTGTGTATCACCACGATGCACTGTTGTATGAACAAAGTGAAGTCATGCGTTTCGATTCAACAGGTTCACAGGTTCACGCTGACATTATCCTTCAGATACTATCTGTAGGGCTTGGTGGTCCAGCGTTGCTCAGTCATCACTGACAGCATCAACAGCTCAGTTCCTGCCAGAGCCCTGGGTTATCCCCCATGAGTTATTATCAGACAGCTCCACGTCACAATAATAATACAAACTCCTGTATTGCGAAATCTTACACAAAAGAACACAATTGTTGATTGTTTCAATTCATATTTTAAATAACAACTTTCACAAAAGCCAGTTGATCTTGTTTTACCTGTCTAAAAAAACTATGTAAACCTTGTCTACAGGTTAAAGGGCGTTCAACTGATTTAAGCTGCTCTGTAATTTACACTGCCGTTGTGTCGTGAGTGGTCCGCACGTTGGCACATCCGAAAGGTCGCCCGTTCGATTTCCCGGCACGGCAGTTAAAACAGTGGGCCAAGTTTCTTTGAATCCCTCCGCCTCTGTTCACCCAGCATTGCTGACCCGCCCATACTGGGCATCTGCGAAGAAAGAGCTTCATGGCTCATCGGATTCCCCTGCAGTCTAAATATTTAGACTGATCGCAGGTCGCGTGTGGTGGGGTGAAGTGTGGGTACTCTCTCAACTTATCCTCGACGTCTGGCCAGGATGGAAGAGTAGGCCAAATACTCTCTGGAGCAGTGTTCTTCATTCCGAGGCCCGCGGGACACTGGCTGCCCCTGGTGGCCTTTAGTGCGGTCCCTGACAATACACAACAAGTGAAAACACCCTCCATCATCATCGTCATCGTGCTACTGTCAAACCACCAATGGTTTCAAATATGTGGTGGCCCTCACACTGATGATGTCTTATTGGCGAAAGTGGCCCCCCTCTGAAAATTAGTGAAGAACACTGCTCTAGAGTCTCTCTTGAGCTCCCTCGAGTGGAAGCCCTTCCATTAGCATTCGCCTGAGCAAGTCATTGCAAGGCTGCACATTAACTGTTTGTTTTACCCTTTGGAACAATGCAACCACACAAATATGGCTTGCAACGTTTCTACCTCTTAAGAGATGCAGCAATACGTTGTTCTTATGTAGCAGTTTTGTTGACAACCCTAAACGTGGTGCGGTGTGATACAGACAACTTTCAGTGACACGCAGCCCTTAAATACAGTCCTCTGGTTTTAATGGGAGGTATTTTGTGATTGTCTTAAACTAATGTTTGCTCTCGTTCGTCCTGTATTGTGCTGCTCATGTACACGCTTGCATGATCAGTTGGCCTATCAAAGACAGGAGCTTCCATTTGAAATCAATTTCGCGTCGATAATGTCTGAAGGAAGGTGATCATGAGATATGTGGTGTATATAAGATTCCCAACTGAATATATAAGTATCTCCCTCGGAGAGATATTAAACGCTCAAAGTCAAAGTGTCTTCATGCTCGAATGAGCATTATAGCAATACACTACTAATCTCCACTGGCAGCCCCAATCCATCAGTGGAAATTCCAAATTCACACAAAGAATGCCTTTTCGTTGGACGACCACTCTTTAGTTCTTAAAGTTCTGTGACACTGGTTGAGAAATTATTTCAAGTTTCCCTTGAACACAATGCATTTTTAACCTGCCCTGAAAGCCGCTGAATTCTTTACACACGACAATGCCAAAACAGCTTTAAGTGATGTGTGTTTGCGTCAAAATACACATCTGATGGCAAGTGAATGGGCCCTTTAGTCTAGCCGCTGGGAGCACTGAGATCCAATGCAATCACAGAGACTAGCGCAGGCAGATGAAATGGTGGACATTGTCATTGTACAGATCTACTTTAGGCTGGCAGTATGAAGAAAATATTGGCAAATGATGTCAAATTGATTCTTTAAAATGCATACGAAGAGGTCAAAAACCGATACGAAGACAATTTAACTTTCGTCCAGAGCACTCACAAAGTCGATTTTGAAATTGCCCAACTGCATTGTCAAATTTTTACCGACTAACAAAAACAGGTTACAGTGGTTGTTTTAAATGTACAGTGACTGTTTTTATTTTAATCAAATCATGATTAAAATATATATCTATTTTTAATATGGTGTTTTGAAAGTTGAAGCCTATAGTAGAGGTTTTTTTAGAGTGTTTCAGCAGTTAAAAAAACAAGAAGCCGTAAACATGTTTGGTCTAGTTTATAGACCACACACCCATTGCGAATCCTCTGGGCTCAAGCCTCGAGGCAATATTACTTTCCAAAAGAAGGCGCACATCCCCCCCCCCCGTCCCCACTGCAGAATTTATCGCCAGCTTTTCCCCTCCGTGGACCCGACCAACATCAATCTTGAAGGACACATCGAAACAGTGGCCCAACTGTATTTTCACATCTCAAGGTGAGGGAACGGTCGCCCGGGAATCGATGCCCTTTTTTATAAAAAAAACGACTCGCTCGCGCCGCAGACTCCGAGGTACAAGATCGTTGGACATTTTTGAATCAAAGCTCAAATTGTATGGGTCACCTCGGGATGGAATGCGCTCGGCCCCGCCTCCTATTCGGGAGTAGAAATAAGGACACTTTGGAGGTGACAGCGTTGCTGTTTTGACCCGAGCTGTATGTTGACCCTATATAAAGCTGCACTGGTCTGTTAACATTGTAGTAAAGACCTAAGCTAAGCATACAATATTTGAATGATGTGGCATCAGTGCCGAATTAAGCTAGTGCGGGGCCTGTAGCATATGTTATAAAGGGGCCATAAATAAAAAGAAAATCACATAAATATTAAAACTAAAAATTTGTACTTGCATAGTTAAGTAATTGTATTTTTTCATTTGCTATACTGCCAGATAATACGACAAATCGCTAACCGTAAACACCCAGTCGTTCATAAAAGTTGAAGGCGGTATAGTACTATAGTAATAGAGCAAGTGCGGAATCACTGAACCGGAATTGATAGCTTGAAAGCATTTAGCGCGGGGCCCTTGAGAGTGCGGGGCCCGTAGCACATGCTGCTTTCGCTACGATGATACTCCGGCACTGTGTGGCGTGAAAGCGAGTCATTCTTCTAAGTGATGAGGCAGCCGCCTGTCAGCAGGGCAGTCCCTTTTAGGGTGAGATTGACACACGTCTTCTGGGAGAAAAAAAAACATATCTTAAAGAAATATTGTTGTAAATATTCCAGTGACATTATTCACCATCTC
Source organism: Lethenteron reissneri (assembly GCF_015708825.2). Taxonomy (NCBI): domain Eukaryota; kingdom Metazoa; phylum Chordata; class Hyperoartia; order Petromyzontiformes; family Petromyzontidae; genus Lethenteron; species Lethenteron reissneri. The sequence goes on from NC_083801.1 coordinate 3,224,434, forward strand.
TTTTCACCGACACACCATCATATATCAAGCAGAAGTGTACGTACACACGTGCATCTGCTCCCCATTGCACCCATGCGCTCCCCTCCGCGTACTAAATTACGTTATTCTCACGCCATTCCATGGACCACTCTCACTCCTAGCGCTGCTTGTATATATGTTGAACTTCTTTCGCACCGTGCGTAACCAACCGTGCTACTCGGATGAGCGGGGGAAGGACAACAAACTAAACACAACAAGCTGCTTTTGACAACGCAGACTAACTCCATCCTCCTTGGGCACGGCTATAACCACGTGGGGCATCTTGCGCACATTTCTCTCCTGGTTCCACTCTTGCGTCTCAAGCTGATCCTTCTAACAAGGACTGTGTTCCATTCGGAAATCCACGTGCTACATTGTCACGCACCTCCGATTAACACGGTTGGCTATGTAAAGGTGCGAAAGAAGTTCAACATAAGTCACAATGTTCCATCTTTGGTCTCCAGCTCTTCTCAGAATATCTCGTCCCACTTAGTAAAATTATTTCATGTCAACCATTGTACGACGATGACACCCAGTTCTGCATCGCCACTAGCACGGTTGGCTACGTACAGTGCAAAATAAGTTCAACATACATATAAAAAATTCCCGGAATCTTTCCCCACTCTCACATCTGGCCTTGACGCAGGGTTGACAGTGAGACTCCGGTTTGACGTACACCTCCTGAACTCTGACATTACCCTGGCAGAGTGTGCAGACAACTACTTGGCATTATCATCATTCCTGAGCTCCCACTCTCTTCTCGTGGAGCCCAACGCTGCAGGACCTCATGCGAGGCCCCCATCCGTGCCTCCATCACATTCCGACTCAACTGTTGCAACACCGCTCACGATCCAGTAATTTGAACAATGTTCCGCAGACGAATGCTTGGTTACTTATTGAACACCGCAAGACAGAGGGCCTGTGATGAGTCTACATGGCTGTATGTACATAATTCAGTTGGCATTAATGTCACGTGATGGCTTGTATATTTTATCTGATGAATGTGCACCTCTCATTTTAAATGGTGAATAAATAAAACTTGGTTAAAATCCATTCACTCGTGTGTAGTATTCATCTTTGTTGTCAGTCTCAATTACAAACAGAGGATTTTCGATCGCCGAACTACAAAAGGTCCGCCACTTTTTGTCAGACCCACAACAATTCACAAAGCAGATTATATTTTTGCACACAATCTCTCCTGGATTATGACTAAACATAACAATATTTGAGATCAATTGGTTTTCGCGATTGGTTGGTATTAACGTGTGAATGTTGGAATTCTTTCGCACCGTACGTAGCCAACCGTGTTAATCGGAGATGCAGGAGGAAGGATGGCTGTCTGGTGTGAAGGAAGATGGTCAGTTCACCGTTTCACAAAATACAGTACCATACTTGTCAACCCTTTATCAGTGCCTACCTTATTACAGACCAATTCAGACCTTGTTGGTCATCCCGTACTCCTTATAAATCTCAACGTTCATCCTACAAAGTCCCATCACAAGGGAGAAACACAAACAAATAGACAAACACATTTTGCCCGTAGTGAAACGGCGGTACGCCGTATGGACCTGAAAACTCTGTACAAGAATACAGGGTAAACCGTATGGGGTGACAGGTATTTTCAGTACGGTACTGTTTAACGCGTAGGCTTTCGCGAACAATATTATCCATAATAAAAAATAACAATAACATTTTTCGCGTAAAAATAAATATAGAAGTGTCCGTTAAATATAGATGTATTTATTCCAGATTTGAAGCTTTTGTGACTGCAAGGATTCATACTCTTAGGTTTTTTCAGTAAAGTCACGTAGGTAACAAATACAATAAAAATTAATAAAAGTAATAATAGAAATAAAATAAAATAATAAATCACGACGTTTCGGAGGCAACACAAGTCTCCGTCATCAGGTGGGACCGTCACAGCTAGATTTACTTTATTTCTATTATTACTTTTATTAATAAAAATTTTATTTTTTACCTACGTGACTTTACCGAAAAAAACCTAAGAGTATAAATATAAATGTGTCTCGGTGGCGGGGTTTAAATGGCACATTTATATTTACGAGATCTAACACACACACACACTCCAAAAAACTTGTATGATGGACAGTTGAAGTGCCCCCTAGATCGTTCCAACGTTGATAATGATGGAATTGGCACCAATCCGAGCTCGTGGAGGAGGCCGTTTGTGTGGGGGAGGTGAAGGGAAAAGCGCCTCGAGCCACGTGGGCTGAATTCCATGCGCATCAGTCACCTGGCAGTGGAAAGCCGCAGCGCGCTCAAGTGATGGCACACCTCTTTAAAGTGACTCAGAACGCGGCTCGGCAGGTGTTGTGTTGTGTGCGCTGTGTGTTGTGTGCGCGCTCGTTTTGTGACCCCCCCACCCCCCTTCGTCACACGGCGTCACAAAAAGTCAGACCCCCCCCTCAAATATGACGTCACAAAATTCTGCCCCCCCCCAAAAAAATATGAAACATTCTTCAAATCGCTTTAAATTATTGTCATTGTAGTGCGTATTTCATGTGGTGCTGCACTGATGTTGTAGGAGAAAACATTTATTAAAAAGTCTATTTAATTAAGTAGAACGTGTTGTCTATGTTTATTTAAAGTTGCGTATTTTGATGTGACGTCACATTTCTCACTCCCCCTCCCCCCTAGGTGCGTGACGTCATTTATGGACGGCCCCACACGTGGTGCATCGGCCAGTCATCTCAGTCGACCTATGGCACCTGCTGGGTCTGTCCCATTACCTCCTGCCAGCTTGGGCGTTCGACACTTCACGTGGCCTCAACGTGCACCTAGTCTGGCACAAGCGCCGTGGTGACGCAACCGCCACTTAGTGGCGAATGGCGGTTGTGGTTGTTGTTTTGTGTTCGGTTGTTGTTGTTTTGTGTTCGTTGACCCGATACATTTATCGCGGTCCTTTCGAAATCGTCGCCACACCGGCAGAGACACTTTGGTCGATGCTGCCACCTGTTGACCCGAGTTGCGCATTGAGTGGATCGGGAACACTTGTTCTGGATGTTGAAACAATGCAAAATCCACTTTGATAATAACATCAACAACAAAAATCGCTGCTCGAAGCAACAAAATAAATTTAATGTCACGAGTAAAATTTACTGTATGGTCACGTGACTCACGAGGAAGTTAAACCATATGGGAATGTACATCATCATCATCATCGCATACTTTAAAAAAGTGCAGACCTGCAATTGCACCCAGCATTGCTGGTCAAAGGGCCATTACTCGACAGTATTTGGCCTACTTTTTCACGCTGCCCAGACGTCTTGGAAGAGCAGGGAGTGCTCACACTTTACTCCACCATACGCAATCTGCTGACCAGCTGCGTGGACAGAGGCCGGGATATTCAAGGAATGTGCTTGCCTTGATAACATGCGGTAATGCTTTTAAAATGTTTAGCACAAGTCATCGTGCCAAAGTATCTTCACTATGGCTGAATTGAGTTCAAATGAACTCGCAAACAAACATCTTGCTGTTAAAGAACCAATGAAGAAGATTACTGCTTTTGATCTTCCATGAAGCTCATGGACCACCCTGAACCGCGTCCACTCCACAAACCATGGCAGATGCAGATACCTGATGATACACAATGGGAAAATAAAAAAAAAAACTCTCCAGCGTGCGACTGTTGTCATCCAGAACAGACACCGCACAACAAATAACGACGCAATGGCCGATCCACAAATACGATGGAGACATCATCACAGCGATGATACCACTCTGCTTGCTCCTGACGCCGTTGTCTGGCTTGACAACGTGGATGTGAAATTGTAGTTGTTGCTCTGCAATCTACATCGGCCATACAAATGAAAAAGTGTCATTGGGCAGCACTCTAAACTATATTTTTTTGACCAGGTAAGGCTCACTGAGCTATATATTTATTTTTCAGAAGCGACCTTGACCATAAAGGATAGCTCAACGAAGTGGCTTTTATGAAAATTCATACCAGCCAAATACTGGACTCTAAACCGCATGTTTCTAAGTGTGGAGGGAAAACCCAGAATGACCTGGAGAAAAATTCACGAGGAGAGAAATACGAAAACTCTTAATACACAGGCGTCAGGGTTGGGATCGAACCCACGACCTCCTCCGTACCATGCGAGGCAGTTAACATCTTGCCACCCGTGCCGCCCTTTCCATTGGCAGTGCTAAACCATTTGTGGGGGTTCCACATGTCTCACGTAGGAACGAGTCTCTCCGTAGGATCATCACTACATCTTGGTGGTGTGGGCTTCAAATACTAAGCATTTCGAATGCACAATTTTTACTTGTGGCTTGCCAAGTTAAACACAGGAATGTATGAATAATAATTGCTTTGTATGTCAAAGTTTTTATTAATATTTGTATGAACTACTATGGAAGCTTCAGCTAAATTGCTATGGTGTACAAGATTTGGTGGCACATATAAGACATTCTGTCTACATTTGGAATTACAGTACATGTACTATATTTACCATCTTTATTCAGCCTTGTTTACTGCATTTTTTGACAGGTCTGAGTTATGAATGCAATCCTTTTAACATTAATATAAAATCTATGACTGCATGACATTGAGTGTACATTGGTTTATCGATATTCTGTTCATCTTTGATTGTTGCTCATTGATTGGGTATTGTATGCACTCACGTCACTAAAACTACGTACGATTGGTGTTTAGACAAACTTACAAGGTGACCTTGCAGATAACTTTATGGAACAGTATTCGTTTACTCTCCAAGAAGAAAGGCAGTCATGCCCCGAAGCTCTGCAGTGCTCTACTTATAAACATATTCTCTGCCATTTAATGAGAAAAAATCCAAACGTGTGAGCGGCCTACACTCTGTTCCATGCAGATGGAACAGGTGGAGTCCACATTTGCTTTACCGCCTTCTGGCAAAGCCAGGGAACGGCCATCTCCTCAACCCCCACACGAGAAGGGACTTTCACAACATTTGTGCGATGATCGATCAACCCTCGCTGCTGCCTCCAGTACTTGATCATTGGCATGCGCCACCACGGCCCTACCAATGCACATGGTTGTACTATAGTTATTTGGGCGATTACTACAGAGATCTATGAGATTCCTACAATTTAATCATGCAATGATTTCCTGATGGAATTGTGAATGTTCCGCAGGCAATTCCCGTGTTTAAAATCTTCATATGTCTACACGAGTGAGCACAATGTGTAGATGATATTCAAATTACACATGCAAGTGGGGCCGTCAATTTGTTTTATTGTCGCAGCAGTCTGAGTATTGAACAGAATCACCAAGGAACCGTATTCCATATGGATTGGCCACGTGCTCTCACAGCAATTAGACTGCCTGAATGCCCAGATCAAATCAGGCCAATGTCACGCGCTATGCGTTGGCTGTACAATAATAACAGTTAATAATACTTTCATTTCATATTGTGTGCGTATATACAGTATCGTGGTTTGAAACACAATACCATAAACCATCACGCAAACTCTGGTCATTCTCACAGCGGCTCTTGGCTAGCTATCGACCAAAGATGGTCACCGCATCGCGCACTTTCAGATGCGCTTCTGTGGCCGTCTGGAACGCTCTTCCTTTCGATATTAGGAAGCCACTGGAGCTATGCATTTTGAAATCCAGATTGAAAACTCATTTCTTTAGAACACATTTTTGTGTTTACTTTGTTGTCCTTCCCCACACTGCCGATTAGCACAGTTTGCTACGTACGGTGCGAAAGAATTTCAACATACATTCATGCTAATTGCACTTCATAACACTGTACATTAATTCTATATAAGGACAGCTATTACCAAGCAAATTGAAACCTACTTCCAAGCAAAATGAACCCACGACCTCCTGTATACCAGGCGAGGTAGTTAACATCTCGCCACATACAAATACGGTATCACATTTGCAACGTTCCTGTACTGGCCCCATTGTTCTGTACTCTGATGGCACCACGAACTTGCCTCATTGGACTCATTGAATGTGGACTCACTAAAGGCATAAATACAATAACATGAATGTACCACGACTATTGCCATGCACTGTGAAAAGAACCTACGATGCTTCCACGTGTAGTGAAATGGAACGGGTCACTACGTATCATAGCATGGGTTTCAGGTAGAGAAGCAGCCCTGTCTGTCAGCAGGTCACGTGATAAGTCAGAGAGAGAGGGATATCGGGGAAAGGTGATGGGGGGGGGGGGCACGTGAGGTAAGCCCGGAAACCCGCGTGTAGGTTCTAGAAAGGGGGCGTGGCCGGGGCGGAGCGAGGCCACGCTGGGAGGATAAAAGAGGACCCCCCGAGTCTTAGCTCGGGGCTGTCGCTTGGAGTGGGATCCCCTCGTCGTGCTGCTGGAGTCTTCGTCGCCGTCTTCCCCTTCTCGGCATCGTCAGTCAGGCAGTCTGCCAGCTGTCCTGACTGAGAGCTGTAGTTACCTCTTGTGAGCTGTGAAGGCTGATTTTATTATAGACTGCCTCGTACTCCTAGTGCGTCACTACACACGTATTCCTGTAGCCATGGTCTATTCCGCCAGATGGCGCTGTCGCAGAGCGTTAAATTAATAACACAAAAGCATAAAACATTTACATTTTATCAGGTAAATTCCACTGAGCTTTGTAGATATTGTTTCAGAAGCGACCTGGCCACAAATGATAGCTCAACGAAGTGGCTTACCATGTGGAAATGTATAGCAGCCAAATACTCTAAACGCATGTTTCTACATGTGGAGAGAAAAACCAGAGGATCCAGAGGGGAGAGAGACATGCAAACTCAAAATATACAGCAGGCGTCGGGGTCGGCATCGAACCCATGACCTCCTGCATACCAGGCGAGGTAATTAACAGCTCGCCACCGTGGTGAGAGTTACAATCCCTGGCTGAAGTGAACTCAGCCCACCTCTTCTCCAGAAGGTCAACTATGGTCACACTTTGGTGAGACTGGCCTCTGCCATGGGAATGTGGAATTTCTGCCAATAAGCACTGCCCCATTTGTCTGTATGGGAACAGTTTTGCTTTCATCAAATGTAAAAATCGTCGTCGTTTATATTTATAAAAACAATAGATCAAAACAATAGATACAGCACTTGCCGACTCTCGTGATTTAAACAGCAAGCTGCTGTTCTTGAACCCCTCTGACCCCAACAACGTATTTGCAGAGCTAATCGTACTTTTTTAAAATAATGCTGTGAAAAAAATGCCACGTTAATATTGTAGATTTTTTTTGTGACATATTTGTGGAATAATTGCATCGTACTTGAATATGAATAGACATTCTGGGGCCCCTTGTACAATGGTTGACTGCAGTTATAATAATGGAACAATTGGGCTGGAAAATAGAAAAAAATATCGTTTTTGTAGCCCATCTCATCTTTTAGTTCTTGGTTTGTATTCGAATCGTTATTTTTATTCATTATTTCCGTAAATATTTTTGTATACTGTGTCGAACTATATTTGGCTTTCAAATATTCCGTAAGTGCTATATTGTACGAGGCATTCTTTGCCTGGACATGTGCCGACCTAACTCTTGTTGTTGTTGTTGTTTCCAAAACGTTGCCAAGTATGACAAGATGTAAAAAATCATGCATTCCGTATTCAATGGTTTTAAGACGGATGACAATATCCTGGAGTCTGCTCCTGATCTGGGCAGAGCCTCGAACAGCGAGGCAAGAGAGTGAGAGACAAGAGGAAATGCATACAAGGGAACACGAGGAGAGATACAAGAGGATAACATGGGTAGAGACTGAGAGACACGTGAAAAGAATGACACATGGGGAGAAAGATGAGAGATAGAGAGATGCGAGCGAGACAGATTTGACGCGAGAGACATGAGGTGGGAGAGACGAGGACACAGGGACAGAGTTTAGGGGACCACCGGATTATCTTTCTTGAGCCGGATTACCTTTCAGGGAGCATGACCTCCAATTTGAGAAACACTAAACTTCTCTAGACAATGTTTAAGCATGAGATCAACGATAGGGCTGATGTTCAATGGCGAACAAAACAAAGCATCTCGTGGTGAAAAACAAACAAACCCAGGGTCATTTCCATGAGTGAAATGCTCATGTTGTCGTTCTGCACTATTACGCGTAGACGCACAGAGCCGTGCCTCCTTTGCTTCTGATGCTCAGCAAGGGACGTCGTCTTAGTTGTGGGATTTATTCTGCGTAGAGAGTCAGCATGAGTAGCCTTCGGGGGTTGTGCGAGTCTTGAATTTCTCAAGCACGAGCTCGTGTTGTGCTTACGCTTAGTGCAGCGTCATGCTGGGCAACGCGAGAAGGCGACCCATTTCTCACCGTGTATCCTGAAGTGTCATGTGCAGTCGCCCCCCCCCACCCCCCCTATACATTTTCATTCCAGAAGACTTTTAAAATATCTAATGCGCGTGACTGAAATTGGAAGTTCAAACATCTCGCAGTGTTAACTTTGCACTATTTGACAAAAATGTATTTCAAAGCATAATACTCTACATAGTAGACCATCATAGTCATGGACGGTCTGTAGTGGCAGCAAATATGTAGCTGATGTATGTTGAACTTCTTTCGCACCGTACGTAGCCAACCGTGCTTATCGGAGGTCAAACCATAAACACGTTCCACTCGTGGCTGCAGAGGAACATGCCTTATCTAGTGGCCCAATAATCCATTACTGTAATCCATAACAGCTGCCTGTGAATATAATTGCAAGTAAAACACTTTAAATTTCCCATGCGTATACGTGCGCAATGCAATGTGTGTTTGACCACTTGGCGAATGGAGTGTATATGCCGGTTGTCTACGTACGGTGCGAAAGAAGTTCAACATACACAGGTGCATTACCATTTTCCATTGTTATTTACGGTGTTTCCTGCTTAACCTCGTGTAGTGTATAGGGTGTAGTACATGTTCTACTTGTGCTCTTCTTTACCTTCAATAATTATCATGAGATATTTTTTACACACTTTTATTTAACTCACTCTGTTGTTGTCGTTGTCGTATCCTCAAATCTTGAAACTCAATTTTAACCCACTTAGCAATGTGGTATCGACTGAAAACTTCGTATACTTATGTCATACTGATGACGATACTATATTCTATCATTAAAATAAAATAAACATATTTTAAACAATCTTTTTTACATGTTTTGTTTTGCCTTGGGTCTAATTGTCCACGCTCAACTGACGTTGGCTGTAAATCACCACGGTCACTTACGCTATGGCAAGCTTCGGGGCCACTTCCTGGAGTCGTGGAGTTCTGCCATTACTCGAACGGTACATTTAATTAAAGCGTGTTTTTTTAAAAGTATTTTTAAATATTACTTATTTTTTGTACACTTTGTAGACATGGTTAACTTTTTAAACAAGGTAATGTATTTGCTTAATGGCATTTAGGGGAAAAAATCAAGGATGGAATTAACAATTTTACTTGACCACTTAAGTTGTGCGACATGCACTCTTCATCTACATGGGCAGCATGTGCTCACTATTACTTATGCTAGATTACAGCTGGGCTATTCCAATATTTAAGTAATATATTACTTGACTGATTATCGGTTCGATTACTCGTCAAATTATAATCACTCGACGAATCAGATATCACGAAAATAATTGGGGAAAGAAAAAGTCTCACGTCTGTTCCTCCGTGTGCCGCTGTTACATGAGTCGGTGGATGGGGGGGTTGTGACATCACCAGGCTGGGCGCGACTTGGGGGTTTCCCGCCTTCGAGAGGCAGGACGTGTTAGCGTCTGCCACATTTATAAAGATGCATGAATAATGTGCCTCCCAAAAAAGTAGTTGATTAAAATCTGTAATCTAACAATCGACTTAAATTTGATTTAAAGCTTTCGTGACTGCAGGGATTCATATTCTTGGTTCTTTCGGCAAAGTCACGTAGAAGGGAAATAATAAAATAATAAAAATATAAAACAATATATTGTTTTAATAATAAAAATATAAAACAATAATATTGGTTTTTTATTGTTTTATATTTATTTTATTTTATTATTTCCCTTCTACGTGACTTTACCGAAAGAACCAAGAACATGAATCGACTTAATGTACTGATCTCAAAGCTAGAACCCACAGTTGTTCAAAACCTGACCCCTTTAAAGTTCATTGATACACTGTGACAATATTGTGTCAAAGTATCACTGGCAATATAGCACAGTGCTATATTGTAGTTATTGTGAATTTAGTGACCCAAATGTGGACAAATCTGATTGTTGCTTCCCCTAGTGAGTAACACGGATGAATACAGTATTTGCTATCGGGTCACAAGGCAGGTCACTTGACTGTCCGATGTTGTGTCCTATTCATAATAAAGTGGCTATGAGTGTATAATAAGTGTATAATGAAAAACAAATTTGATTGATTAATAGGTAAACAATATTCATATTGTATTGGGTTTTTTTCTTGTCAACTATTTTAAGATGTATGAGTAATAAGGGGCTGTCCATAAATGACGTCACGCGATTTTGGACGATTTTTGACCCCCCCCCTCGTCGTCACACGTCGTCACAAAAAATCAGACCCCCCCCCTCAAATATGACGTCACAAAGCTCTGCCCCCCCCCCCCCAAAAAAAAACATGCTTCAAATCGCTTTAAACTATTGTCATTGTAGTGCGTATTTAATGTGGCGCTGCACTCTGATGTTGTAGGAGAAAACATTTATTAAAACGTCTATTTAGAACGTGTTGTCTATATTTATTTAAAGTTGCGCATTTTGATGTGACGTCACACTTCTCAAATCCCCCCCCTCGTCATGCATCGTCACAAATGTCTAACCCCCCCCCCCTAGGTGCGTGACGTCATTTATGGACGGCCCTGAAGCCACTTCAAGGTGCATGAGTAATATAGATACCGATTGGGGTGTGTTTGTTATCAGTTATGCTATGCCATTGCCGCACCCACGTTACTCCAGTTGCTCAGCTGGTGACGATTACTGAAGACACTCACCATAGAATTGTCCACGTTTCTCATCGCCTTAAAGTCTATTGACCACCTTAAGTCCATTATCTGACTGAAGATTCCCAGAGTAATGATTCCCCACATTGATTGCTTGCAATGCTTAAAAATAGAGTTTGTTTCTGGCTTTACCCAGGTAGACAGTGTTATTTCAATAACCGTATTATGGCAACAGGGCTGAAATATGGCATGATGGATGGTGTTGAGTTTAAGTGTTGCTGCTAATGGCAGCAATGATAGGACGTATGGGTGTGACCCTGACAGCTCGTGTCTGAGTACAATGCAATACTGTATTCGATGGTATGAAGGCAACGTTTCTTGACATGCCTAACGCCATGAGTCATAATCGTATTGCTCAAGAGTAGCATTGTAAGTTGTGTAATTATGAACATTTATAGTTTTTACCGTTCCCTACAAGAATATAGGTGTTAAGATGTTCAAACACCAAATAAACACATGCATTGACCACACTTCCTCGTGGTCAAACATGCAAACAAACATGCTTTGATAATATATGCATTGTCTTTGGGAACGGATTGACCTACAATAGAGGCAGCCTCCTTTATTGCCTTGTATCACGAGTATTATAGACCAGAGAACGCCAAAAAGCAAACAGCACAAAGACATTCTAGATTTGAAGTTTTCGTGACTGCAAGGATTCATACTCTTTGGTTTTTTCGGTAAAGTCACGTAGTTAAAAAATAAAATAAAAATTTATGAAAAAACAACTGAATTCAATCACGACGTTTCGGAGGCAACACAAGCTTTCGTATTCAGGTTGCTGTGACGGTTCCACCTGAAGACGGAAGCTTGTGTTGCCTCCGAAACGTCGTGATTAAATTCAGTTGTTTTTTCGTTTATTTTCATGAAATGTTTTAATTACGCGACTTTACCGAAAAAAACAAAGAGTAGCACAAAGACAATGCAGATGTAGAGGCATTAATCGGCACGCCCCGTCCTGTTAGCGGGTAGATCCCCCTTCTCGTCAACAGGGGGCCGAAGCGCTATCACGCCACTGTTACTGACAGTGGCCCAAAGGGGCCAACAGCAATCCCTGGGAAGTGGTTCCTGGGACACATTCCCCGGAACCCGGGAGGGGGGACCGGGGGATGATGTCACCTTCCAGAAAGTTCTGGAAGGGAGGCGGGGCTAGGGCAGAGCAAGCCACAAACCAGTATATAAGCCGGGCCTCTCAAGGGTCCGGTTCAGTCATCTCCAAGTCGACGACTGAAGACCTGGGCTGAAGTTAGGACCCTGTTGGACCCCAATCTCCAGTCGTCAATCTAAGGGCCGGAGCTCAGTGAGGCCAGTGGTCAGGACCCGAAGACCCGGGCACGGTCGGGTCAGCATAGCTTCCCCTAGGGCCCCCAAGCCAGAGGACGGGGATTTTACAGGTTCCCAGTGTTAAGGCCCGTGTCGTCCGGAGGCCATACCTCCTTAGGTATCGGGTGAAGGGGCCGCTACCCCTTTGTGTTCGGGACCCTGTAAGATAGAGTGTTAATAAATATCGTGTTGCCTCACAAGAAGTTCTCTGTCGATTATTTACCCATTATACAAATATCAAAGCATTAATAGTTCGGGTCGAGCAGACATGGATATAACATCTTAACACATGTACGCTTGCTGGAAAGGGTACTGCCTATTTCGTTTTCATCAGCTTGATACCGGCAATAAATAGTTCTAGAGATAAGCTGTGTTACTGTCTCTGAACTACCTGTTTAAGTGTTGTCTGAGTCATATACTGTTGTGTAAAGCAGCTTTTCTTACATCTTTATAATTTGAGAAGGCTGGAATAGGGGGTAAGTGTAATACTGGACCGAGGAATGATGGAATCTGAATGTTTGAAGACCATATAGGCCATGCAAATTAATTACGGGATATGAAAATCTTTAGCAACAATATAAAACTGTTGAACTTGGGAATTGTATTTAATTGGTAATGAAGAGATGATAATCCATATTAGGGCAAGCATGATGGTGCTGGGGTGGGCCCTGAACCACAACATTTTAACTTGGCCCAACCCAAATTCACTTTTACAAAAACGAAACTACTGTTATTTTATCTTACCAGGTAAGCCCCACTTAAGAGGCTTATGTGTGAATTTACAGCAGCCAAATACTCTAAACGCATGTTGATTCTAAATGTTGAGGGAAACCCGAGGCCCCGGAGAAAATTTCACGCGACCACGGGGAGAACATACAAACTCCAAATATACAGGTGTCAGAGTTGGGATCGAACCCACGACCTCCTGTATACCAGGTGAGGTAGTAAACATCTCTCGAGCAATGAAGTACTGTCATAGTGACCCCCCACACAAGAGCTTTGCCCTCGCCCACTCCTTCCGAATGGAGCTGCAACCAAGCCTGACCCATAACGGGGCGATGCGATGCCGAGATGTTAACTCCCTCGCCTGGTATGCAGGAGTTTGTGGGTTCGATCCCGATTCTGACGCCTGTATATTTGGAGTTTCCGTGTTCTCCCCGTGTCCTCCCCGTGTCCTCCCCGTGTTTCTCCCCGTGTTCCCCTTGTGGTCGTGTGGAATTTTTCTCCGGTTTTCCCCTCCACATTTAGAATCAACTTGCCTTTCGAGGATTTGGCTGCTATCCATTTCCTCCACATGATTAGCTACTTTGTTGAGCTAATATTTGTCGCCAGGTCGCTTCTGAAAAAGAGCTATATCGCTCAGTCGGCCTTACGTGGTAAAATAAAAATAGTTCAATAATGTATAGTTTTAAATATATTGTAAGAGTTGTGATTATGTAGATAGCCTAGATCGTTAAAACGTAAATGAATAATTATTAAACAACTGGTTTGGAGTTCATTCACATTGAATACCGGTCCAGCCTACAGAGAAATTCAATGAGCAATAAGTAAAAAAAAAAGGCGCCAAACTTTTGCGTAATTTTCATTAAGTTAGAGGGCATGTGTGACAATAGTGATGTTTTATGATGCTTCCAATAAGAGGTGGACTGCCGGCTTAAATCCACCCCCGTGAATTGAGAAGAAAAAAAATCAGAGGTCTACATGGATATGAGGCTTTGAGCAACGACTAGTCAAGCATGTCGGGGATGAGCTGCTGAGCCCTCAGGCTTAACCGTGTCTTAAAAGGCAGTGGTTAAATTTAGATCGATTGCACTTGCATGCCCATTTCAGATCTGCATTGCAGGTCAGACTGTACGGCACTGCATTGGCGTATTCTGTCATGGCATGTAACTCGCCAAACTTTCTACTCGTGCAACTTTCACGCGAAATAGTTTGAGGTCACATTAGAATCAAATCTGCCGAATTCATTGATGTCTTGGCGTATTTGATAAAAGAAAAGAAAATACAGTTTTACGAGTACCGTAAATAAAATTGGGGGAGCAGTGACACGCAATGAGCCATTAATCCAGACAAGTGAGTTTGATCATGGCCACGGCAAACATTATTAGTGTAATATCTCGTATTGACCAGTCTGGTGAAGTATGGTCACAAACACCCATAACAGACACGGCAGCAGCAGACTACCAGCAGTATCAATATACGTGACTTTTATGTATATCCAAAGGCTTAAACATACAATAGGATTTGATATTTCAATGCAAACATGTACTGTAAGTCAACACATCCTTTAGAAATAGTGTGAATGTCTGGATGTTGATATAGAAGTGGTGGCATTTGACACTCCTGCATCACATGTCTTTCAGAGTATGTGCAACGCATGAACCGATCCATCATAGCGTTGCTTGGACACGAACGAGGCAAAATGTTAATTATATATCACATTTAAAAAGAAAAATACTTGAATTGGGTGCATAAGCTAAGTTCACTGTCCTTGTGTCAGATGTCTAAAGATGTCATACACAATGCAAGTACGGTACATATTAGGTACATATGTTGTCCGTGAAATTGATATTGGAAGTGTAGTTTTAACAAATTAATACTGATAACAACATGCATGCGCTCAAATGATAATTGGTTACTGCTATTCCTTGGTGGCCGAAAACCAGTTATGGAGATTGCACATTCAGAAAGGGGTACTCATCTTATCGGCCCTTTAGAACTTAGATAATGGGTCTTACATAAACACAGTAGTTGGCACAAACCAGAGGGATTTAAATACTTCTAATGGGAGGAGGGGGCCGGGGGCAACCCTCATAAATTCAAACTCTTGAAATGAGTGCCTTACATTCATAAATAAATACTAATCTATGTATTTTCTGCAAAAGACATGACTTTCTCATCTATGCTGTCAAGGTGTACAGTACTGCACTGTAATTGTGATTTCAGGCCAGTACCACGCACATGAATCTTATTTTGTACTGCGATTTATTTGACAATCAGGTGTGTGGCCTTTACACCCACGTCGATATGTGCCTTTCCACATCCGTGCAGCCCCACATTGGCATCTCAGAGAATTGTGTTGAAGGGCGTGGCAATTTTTTACACACGGCACTGTCATCCCACTCGTGGAATGACTTGCCTGCAGCACGGAGCCTGTGCAGAAAACTCATTGGTGAAAGCATCTCATTCACATCGCGGTGAGTTGTTGATCTCATCGTTTTTTTTATTATTTTGTGATTTGTAGACAAACATCTGACAACTGTTAATGTTGTTTCTGATGCCATGGAATTTGGTGGGATGTATTGCCACCGTTTTTTTTAAACTTTACGCAGGAAGATGACTGATATTGTTTTTCATTATGCAGCCTAAATTAGCCCCATGTAGTTTCCTCCCGAAGACATCAACGCGATGTTTGTTTTCCAGTATAGAAGAGTTACAATATCAAAAAGGTGCTAATATAACAAGTACAACTCAAAATTCCAAAGCTCCCACCCCCAAATGTACATAGAGCCAGCCCACCTGTAAAAAGTGGAGAGTAAATATCACGTAAAACACGGTAAAATATTCAAAACATTGAAAGTTAAAGGACAAACCACGTGATTTGATCTGTAAAATGAAAGTTGAATGGAATGTCCCATTGAAAGCAGGCCACTTGTTTAAAAGCAGCAACAATTACCAATCTCAGACGGTTGCTTCTCCTGATAACGTACACATAAGTACTACATTTTAGCAGGCACAGTTGATGTAGATCAGTTGAGTTAATTGTACACAACGATACACGACTGTACTGTAATCTCAGAGTTACATGAGTAGGTCATTGTTTGGATGTTGAACTTCTTTCGCACCGTATGTAGGCAGCTGTGCGAATCGAGGTGTGGGGGAAGGACAACAAACAAAACACAAAAAGCATTTCTACAGAAATGAGCTTTCATCTAGATTATTTAAAAGTGCATAGCTCCAATGGCTTCCAAATATCGGAAGGAAGAGCGTTCCAGACGGCCACAGGAGGGCATCAGAAAGCGCGCGATGCAGTGCATTTGTGTCATAATGATCCAAGTTAGTAATCCCATCAATTCCATTGGCAGCCTTCAGTGTTTGTGGGAAATTAAACATTCCCATAATATCAATTGTCAAACGTCCGAGAGGAAATGGGCTGTTGGAGCTGTTGCGGTAGAACGGTCAGCGCACTGGACTTGCAATCCAGAGGATCGCCAGTTCGGTTCCATCTCCTGGCGCGGCAGTTGAAACAATGGGGCACGTTTCTTAAATCTACAACCGCGTCTATGTTCGCCAAGCAGTATTAATGGGTGCCACCACAGTCAATCGATAGGTCCCATGCAAGCGTGGGTACCTCCTCCACCTTCCAACACATCTGGAGAGCGTGGAAGAGTAGACCAAAACCCATCTAGAGCTCCCTCTAGTGGAGGCCCGACCACCTGCAGTGGTTTGAGGAAGCAAGCCATTGATGGGTTGTATCTTGACCTTTGAACTGAGAAATTAGGCCAACTCTAGTAATGCATTCATTTCTAATAATTCATTACTAACATTTCACTGGAAACGGATTTTGAAAACGGTTACCGTTTTACCGGTTACCGTTTTAACAACCCTAGGGTCGAGTTATGACCTCAAATGCCCTAAACCTGACCTCATATGCCTTGAAGGCCGAAGTGTCCCTGTGAGTCCGTCTCGATGGGCGGGGCTCCCTCTCATTGTGGGCGGGGCGTCCGCCTCTGTGGGCGGGGCGTCCGCCTCTGTGGGCGGGGCGTCCGCCTCTGTGGGCGGGGCGTCCGCCTCTGTGGGCGGGGCGTCCGCCTCTGTGGGCGGGGCTGCCATCATTGTGGGCGGGGCGTCCGCCTCTATGGGCGGGGCTGCCATCATTGTGGGCGGGGCGTCCGCCTCTGTGGGCGGGGCGTCCGCCTCTATGGGCGGGGCGTCCGCCTCTGTGGGCGGGGCTGCCATCATTGTGGGCGGGGCGTCACCCGCGAGGGGGCGTGGTCCCGCCAGTGGCCGGCTCGCGCGCGGTGCGTGTGTGGAGCTGTCGCGGCGCGGCCTCTCTCGCTCCTCTCGCTCGCAGCCTCCTCTCAGACTCCCCCCCCCTCTCTCTCCTCCCCTCCTCCATGCCAACCTCCCCCTCTTCTACCCCTCTCTCGTCTCCCCCTCTCTCCTCCGTCTTGTCCGTCTCGCTGCTCTCTCACCCGCAAGCCGCCGGCGCTCAACTCTCTCGGCACGGCACGCCTCGCACAAGACATGCGCCTGCAAGCGGAGGTGAGAGCGCGGTTGATCCGCGTCGGTGTGGAGTGTGTGTCTCTGTGTGTGTGTGGTGTGTGTGTCTCTGTGTGTGTGGTGTGTGTGTCTCTGTGTGTGGTGTGTGTGTCTCTGTGTGTGTGGTGTTTGTGTCTGTGTGTGTGTGTTGTGTGTGTCTCTGTGTGTGGTGTGTGTGTCTCTGTGTGTGGAGTGTGTCTCTGTGTGTGTCTCTGTGTGTGTGTTTCTGTGTGTGGTGTGTGTCTCTGTGTGTGTGGTGTGTGTGTGGTGTGTGTGTCTCTGTGTGTGTGGAGTGTGTCTCTGTGTGTGTGTGGTGAGTGTGTCTGTGTGTGTGTGGTGTGTGTCTGTGTGTCTCTGTGTGTGTGGTGTGTGTGTGTGGTGTGTGTGTGTGGTGTGTGTGTCTCTGTGTGTGTGGAGTGTGTATCTGTGTGTGTGGTGAGTGTGTCTGTGTGTGTGGTGTGTGTGTGGTGTGTGTCTGTGTGTTGTGTGTGTCTCTGCGTGTGTGGAGTGTGTCTCTGCGTGTGTGTGGTGTGTGTGTGGTGTGTGTCTCTGTGTGTGTTGTGTGTCTCTGCGTGTGTGTGGTGTGTGTCTCTGTGTGTGTTGTGTGTGTCTGTGTGTGTGTGGAGTGTGTCTCTGCGTGTGCGTGTGTCTCTGCGTGTGTGTGGAGTGTCTCTCCGTGTGTCTCTGCGTGTGTGTGTCTTTGTGTGTGTTGTGTGTGTCTGTGTGTCTCTGCGTGTGTGTGTGGTGTGTGTATCTGCGTGTGTCTGCGTGTCTCACGTTGTGTTGCAAATGAACTGTGGGCATGTGTGGACTTTGCGAATGCTGCTGGTGGTGGTTGGTGGTGGTGGTTGGTGGTGGGTGGTGGTGGTGGTGGTTGTTGTTGGTGGTGGTTGGTGGTGGTGGTGTTGGTGGTTGGTGGTGGTGGTTGTTGTTGGTGTTGGTGGTTGGTGGTGGTGGTGGTTGGTGGTGGTTGTTGTTGTTGGTGGTGGTGTTGTTGGTGGTGGTGGTTGGTGGTTGTTGTTGGTGGTGGTGGTGGTTGTGGTTGGTGGTGGTTGTTGGTGGTTGTTGTTGGTGGTGGTGGTTGGTGGTTGGTGGTGGTGGTTGTTGTTGGTCGTGGTGTTGGTGGTGGTGGTTGGTGGTGGTGGTGGTTGGTGGTGTTGGTGGTGGTGGTCGGAGTTCGCTCGGTGCTCGGTGCTGACCTTCAGCCCTGGGCGGGGTGCGACCCAGAGGGGCTGTGGCCGCACGTCCCTGTAAGGCGTTGCTCATCGTCATGCGTGTGGTGTGTGTGAGATGATCACTGCGTGTGTGAGTGTGTTTCTCTGTGTGTGTGTGTGAGATGATCACTGCGTGTGTATATGAGTGAGTTTCTCACCGTGTGCGTGAGTTGTTCAACATGTGTGTCGCTTCACCCACGGCGTGTATGCGTGTGCGTTACAGTGACTATGTATGTATACGTGCGTGCCTGTGTGCTGCCGTGCCCGTAGATGGTGTCGTCAATGTGCGGGGCTGTGCATGTCACCTGTGTGCTGCAGTCTGGGTACTGCAAGCACAATTGTGCTGTATGTGTATGTACTGCAGTGTGTGTGTGTGTGTGCGAGTGTGTGCAAGTGTGTGTGTTCCACCGGTGTCTGCATGTGTCTGCTGCTGCAGCCACACGCACTCTGTGTGCATTATGTATGAAGCGAGGGAATACTGCAATACACCAGTGTCTATACACCGCAGTCACTGTGTGTGTGTGTCGCAGTTACTGGTGGGTGGGTGGGGGGTTAGTTGCGTTGTGTGCGCATTATGTAGGCGGGGAGCGGTGGCGCAGCGGTTAGCGCCACGCTACGAACCCTCGGCCACGCGAGTTCGATTCCCGCTCACGATTATTTGGACCGGTCCTGGGTTCCTCCCCAAAGGTCGACTCAAAGGAATAACTGGTGCGGTGTTTAAACTTCACCACTGGGGAGACAAAGGCGGCCGGGCGTGGTGCTGGTGTTCACCCACCCGCCCTGTGTACCGTGCGGGCTTTCATGGGTGCTACTCGCTAACAGCACTTGCGGGGGTAGTGGATCTTTGTCTATTATGTATTTGCGGGTATTGCAGTTACTGGGCGTGTGTGCATAATGTGTGTGCGGCTGTATGTACCGCAGTCACTGTGTGTTAATGTGAGTGTGCGTGTGTGTGTGTGTGCATTATGTATGTGCGGGCGTGCTGATGATGCACGCTTGTCTGAGCCTGATCAGCTGATACGCATCTGCAGCTCTTGGGGTTGAATGGTCGGGATTGGTATGGGCGGATCTGGGCTTAAGCCACGGAATAATGACCCGGCATAAATACCTTGTTCAGCGTTTGCTGGGATTAGCAGGGTTTTCTGGGCATGTGTTCGAAACTGTTTAAGGCTGCAGTCTATTTGTTTTTTTTTCAGGGATTTTTTTGGGGGCTTTCTAAACATTGTCGAGGTTCCAATTTGCACAGGGGGTGGTGACCGGATGGCTGTTTTTTTGGGAGTTGAATTCAAATCGTGACATTTATTAGCAAGCGTCAGAGAAAAAAAAATCGTCGCGTCTGATGTCATCCGCAATTACAGCCACCTATGTTTGTGTTGTCTGCCCCTGCCCCCTTTATGCTTCCTGATATAGCTGCCGGTGGCGTCTATTAATTACCCACGGTCTCAAGTGTCCAGTGTTACACAACACGACCTGCATCAAATACAATACCCGCACGCTGATTGCTGCGGCAAATGTCACTCTTTAATTCCAGCCTGTCTGCGCGGAGCTGCAACGCAGGAGATCGGACTCTTTGTTTAGAGGAACTGTGAAGCTCTTTCCACAGATGGGGCCAGTATGGGCACTGGGTCAGCAAGTTACAGCAACAAACAATACAACAAAAACCGGATTGGAGTGAAAAATAAAGAAAATGGTAATAAGCTAAATCACTACATATCAATAAATTATGAATACATTACTTATATGGGTCCGATTAATCAAGCTTGGGCAAGGCAGCAAAAAAACTATGACAAAACAGTCCCACATCACATCAAGGTAACACGCAGTCCCTCAATATAATGGCACATTCACGTTAAAGAGCTTGCTTTATACCCTGAAGTTGATGTAATGCTCTGAGCAATCACTCCATCGCCGCCTTCAAATCAGCACGGATCGGGCCCCTCAACTCCATGGGTAGACCTGAGTTATTGGTATAAATTCCACATTCCTATGGCGGACTCCAGTACTCTGCGCAGAACACTCATTAGTACAAACCACTGCAGATATACGCGCAGAAACACAATTGTGGATTCGACCATCGTGAAGGTGACCCGGTCGAGTTCAGGTTACCCGAAAATGCGTCAGCGTCGGATGCAGCCAGCTCGGGCTACCGATGCATCCTCCAGCCACGATTGTTCTTATCTCGCCGACAGGTTTAGAAGCTGCAGTGCAAGTTAAAAGTTGCTCAACGGGCTTCCCGATTATGAAATGTGCCTCTGCCCCACATGATAAGCCACTGTGTTGAGCTATCAATTGTAGTGGCCATGTCGCTTCTTAAAAATAAGTTAATACCTCGGTGGGCTTTGCCTGCTAAGTTGAAACATAGTTTAGTTATATTTGTATATATTTGTTTAAGTGATTTGTTTACCTTTCCTATACTTTGAACTCCTATCGCGATTTTGTATTGTTTGTTGTTGCAACGTTCTGACCTCGTGCTCCTACTGGACATCTGTGAAGAAGAGCTTTATAGCTCATCGGATTCCTCCAGTACAAATAAATATTCTCATGGCCCCTCCAAGTCACAGAAGGCCATCTGCGGTTGTAGGTTTTCTGCTGATAGGCATGTGCCACCCTTGGCTCTGGGTCCAATGTTCCGGTGGAAAGTGGCCAGGCATCCGCACTATTAGCTGTTACGCTTTGTTAAACTCCAACACGGACTACCTACCACCATTTCAAATTGGTTTCCTGCCCGCGTGTAAAATAATTTTCTATTGGCTTTCTCGTCATTTTACACAGCTGGCTGAGATGTGTCATTTATTTCACGGACGAGCTCTGAGCTACTGAGCTGATTGGTTTGTGCAAAGTTGACAGCTGATAAGGGTCTGATAGTTATCAAGATGTGCTGTCTAAGCAGTTATTTAGTGTGTTGAGCCGGTTGACAACTTGCTACTGTTCCCTTCCATCAATAACGCAGCTTAGTGTAAACAAACTAATCACGGCCGTCTGCTGCCCAGTTTCCATTTTTTACTCGGGGTAAAACGTAATGAAATGCTGTGAATTTATAGTTTAATATCTGAATCGTATATGTTGGGCAGTCCATCACTCTATTACTTTCCGTATAAATGTAAACATGACGTAAAGCTCAAGTGTTTTGTTACGGAAGCCTACGCTACCAGCAGCCTTAGGCGACGCCTTAGAACAGTGATGGGCAACCTGGACAAGTCAGTGGGCCGCATGAGCAGCCCTCTTGCACCTGAGTGGGCCGCAAGCTTGAAATCGTGCTAGTGCATTAATCACGACCCCATGCATATGTATGTACATATGTTGAACTTCTTTCATACCGTACACTGCCAACCGTGCTCATGGAGGTGCGGGGGAAGGACAATATACGAAACACAGAAATCAGTTCTAAAGAAATGAGTTTTCAATTTAGATTTAAAAGTGCATAGCTCCAGCAATTTCCTAATTTCGGAAGGAAGAGCGTTCCAGAAGCGCATCTGAAAGCGTGCGATGCAGTTGACCCGTCTTCGTGTGCCGGTTAGCCAAAAGCCGCCGCTGCGAGGATGACCGGAGTTCACGCGATGGTTGATGCTCCTTGACGAGATCGGCAAGGTATTGTGGTTCACATTTGTGGCAAGCACTTTGAGCGTGTAATGAGGGGGCGACCTTGTAACCCTGACACACTTAGACCAGGCCACCGTGAGTGGCTCCAGAGGGTGGGCAGGTGGGCCTGCACGACCGCAGGTAGCCCACCACTGCCTGAGTCGACTTGCACAAAGTGCCACAACACTTGCGAGGCCATAAATTGCTTTTAACACGCTTTTTACTGCCATTCTTGAGAGCTGCAGCTTCACTTATTCGAGGCTCTTTTATGTCGGTGGAGTTTTGGTTCGAGCGATTAGCTCACTTGTGTGAAATTGCACACCTTGCCTTCCGCCCCAAGGGCCTTATCAATATATGCACTCTGCAGTTTGGCAACAAAAAAAGGCACACATTTGTCACCATGAAAACAGCTCATAGACACCTCCTAGTGATTTTGGTGTTTTGCCAGCGTGCTTGGCAATCACATTATATTCCATTGGTCGAAATTTATAGTGCGGCATGAGGTGTTGTTTCACAGTGTACTATAAACAGTAAAGTTGTGTTTTTGTTGTTCTTTTAAATTGAATGTTTATAATCTGATTTTCCGCTCAAGTGCCACGGAGTGTCCTGTGCCCATCGTTTTAAGGTGTGAATGGGCTCGTGTTACCTCTTGTGTGTCAAACTAAACCTTACGGGTATACACGATGAACAATGATTTATCTACACATCGTTGTATGTGCAAGTACACAGCACTTGCATAAAAACACACACACCCATACCTTGCAGTTGATGTAGCGTTCGTAATGGGGAGACTGACCCTGGACATTGAAATGTGGCGTTTGCTTCAACTGCATTTGGGCCCCCAAAAGATAAGCATTGGCCTATGCTCGTTTAGGCATGGGAACATTGACTTTAAAAAATTAGAAAACACAAAACTACATGTACAAAAAGATAAAGATATGAAAATTTTCATGTCAGGCTCCTTTTCAGTTATGCATAGACCATGTACGACTCTTACAAGCATCTGTTCTTCGCAAGAGGCACCGTCTTTGCAAGCATGTTTCTCCCCTGAACTTGGAATCGATAGTGATTTTATCACTCGCTTTTGCTGCAGGGGATCTGTTTGCGGAATACCTGTATTCCTTACTATAGCAGATTTAGCGAACACGTATCTCCACGCCTGAATTTAGGCTTTCGTGTTAAATCACGGCTTCCAAACTTGCATTGCAATCCACCACAGTTCCACGTTTGCCAACCCTTTGCCAAGCTTGTTTTCGAATGCATATGTGGTTGCATATTGCATGCATCTCTTCTTGGTTGTTTCGGTAAAGTCACGTAGAAGGGAAGTAATAAAATAATAAAAATAAAACATAATAAAATAAAATAATTCTCACGACGTTTCGGCTACAACGCAAGCAGCCGTCTTCACCTGAAGACGGCTGCTTGCGTTGTAGCCGAAACTTCTTCCCTTCTACGTGACTTCACCGAAACAACCAAGAAGATGAATCCCTGCAGTCACGAAAGCTTTAAATCGAAATGCATGCATCTCGTGAAGACTTACGTTTTGAGCATAGGTTGTAATCGATTGCGAGTTTGGAAAAGCCTTAATTAAATTCACAAAATATGAAAATATCTTTGACATTCTGTGTGCAGTGAAAGCATTAACAAGGGTGTTAATACTATATTTCGTAATTATAAGGCACGGTTAGTTTTACAAGTGTGTGAAAAGAGTTGGCCGGTGACATTGTTATTGATGATTGTATTAAAATAAAATTAACATTCTCATTTCGAATCATCACGTAACGCCATGCTGCATGTGAATGAGCCACCATTTCCCCTTGCGGGGAGCGGTGGATAAGCGATTAGCGTGCTGCGCTACCAACCCGGTGACACGAGTTCAATTCCTGCTCATGGCCAACATCAGTCATAATTATCCGAACTGGTCTTTTGTCTCTTCCTTCAAATTATTACTTGGGGAGATTAAGGCAGTCGGTCGTGGTGCTGGCCACCCACCCCCTAGCGCACCGACCCTGCCTTCTTAGGTGCTCGCAAACAGCATTTGCCCCAACAGTCTGCTATAGGTTATACAGGGATCGTTGTCTTTGTTGCCTTAATAGCACACGGCTAAATGTGCATGCTGTAAGTGTGCGTGTGGAGCAGTGAGTGGCACAGTCAATTGGGCCACTTTGTTGCAATTCCATCCACCCAGGTTTCATTCCTGCTCATGCACAACAGCAGTGCCGATTGGAACCTGAATTGGCTCCTGGGCCTACCCGAAATTAACTCATCTTAAAACGAGTACAGTACCCTGGTGCATGACCAAACTCAGTGATGGGGAGACAATGCCTGCCCACACCTCCCCTTGTGTTCCATTTCATATTTAATGGGTAGTCACTCTCAGCATTTTAGAGCCTGTGCAGCTAATTGGGGGGGGGGGGTATTTGTCGTTTGGTGTGTGTGTGTCTATATTCGTGCCTGCCAAGGCAGTGTGCCACTGCTGAGCTGCCAGAGACTGTTCTGGGCTGAACTGCTGCAAGGCAAATGAATGTTAGCATGACACCGTATATATATTAATACAGTATGCGACATATATGTAGTTTGTAAGTCCGACATCAATAAATCAGAGCGCTGAGATGACTGATTTATTACCATTGGTTTTGGTTTTCAAAGTTTGTTTTCCACTTTTAGGGGTTTTATTTTATTTACACTGGATCAATAGAGAATCCTATACGTTGTGAAAACAGTATCATATTAAGACCACAGTAGTCATGCAACATAAAATAAGTCCGTGTACATTTTTACGTGATGTCACACTTTTATTACATTAACATCTCGCCTGGTATGTAGGATGTCGGGGGTTTGAATCCCGACCCTGACGCCTGTGTGTTTGGAGCTTGCATGTTCTCCTCGTGGCTGCGTGGATTTTTCTCAGGGACCTCCCTTATTTTTGCCTACACATTTAGAATCAAGATCACGCGTGAAAAGTGTTTGGCTGCTGTAAATTTCCACATGATAAACCACTTTGGGGGGCTATCAATTAAGATAGCCAGGTGACTTCTGAAAAAATAGCTAAAGAGCTCAATGGGTCTATATAGTTCACGTGTTGTGAGCAGTGCTGTGTACAGAGTGGCAGGCGCTGCAGAATGAGCTTCTGTGCTATACGTGCACGGGTATCATTTTGGTCATTGATTCGCAATCTTCGCACACAGACGGGACGGAGCCTAAGTGAGAAATGTCGCGTTTCAAGGGAGACCTGGCTGAAATACTAGGTCCAGGATACAGGGCAAGGTACAGTTAATTTTTGGAAAAGCTGCCAAACTAGATACGAACTAGAAGTAAACATTGCAATTCATGCCTCGTAATTCACGCTGCTGCTGGTGATTGACACCCACACGTATGTCAAAATGGTAGTATTATATTAACACGAGCAATGATGTTGTTTCTATGGGACTCTTTTTTCCAGTCTCAAGATGATGAAAAGAAAAAGAATAGACGTGCACGTTTTACCACACGCATGTGTGGTTAATGCGGACTTGATGCCCTGTGATGGGTGTCTATTTGGTGTTTGAACGTCTTAACATCGGTATTCTTGCCGGAAAGGGTAAAACCTCTTCTTTTTTTTCCCATAATTACGTTCCCACGCAAGGCCTATACGGTAAAACTCCTGTCAGCTTTTTAAGCGGAGGGGGCCTTGTCTAATTACCAGCAATGAACACTCCTATTATTTGTGACCTGTTATCTGCAATACCTGTGCACAAGAGGATGAATGCACTGCACAACTCCCTTCCATCGATGCAAGACACCTCAATTGGGCGGTCCATCAACGTTTGCATCAACGTTGTAACAGATGAGCT
Organism: Lethenteron reissneri; assembly: GCF_015708825.2. Taxonomy (NCBI): domain Eukaryota; kingdom Metazoa; phylum Chordata; class Hyperoartia; order Petromyzontiformes; family Petromyzontidae; genus Lethenteron; species Lethenteron reissneri. The sequence goes on from NC_083801.1 coordinate 3,250,586, forward strand.
TTTTTTCTTCCAGCAATATCCATGGCAGTCTTAGGGTCCTGTCACACATGAGTGAATTGGTTAATGAGGAGAATCGTTCTTCTGTTATCCACAACAACAACAGAACTTGATTATTGCAGATCATATGACTTTTTATGAGCAACTCAAGCCACTAAAACAAAAAAAAAATTCAAGTGGAAGATTTTACTGCTGTCCGTTCACGTTTTTTTGCCATTGATTGTGACACGGATAAAACACATTAGGGCACCATGGTGGTGAAATGTTAACTCCCTCGCCCTGTATGTAGGAGGTCGTGGGTTCGATTCCAACCCTGACACCTGTATATTTGGAGTTTGCATGTTCTCCCCGTGGTCGCGTGGATTTTTCTCCGGATCCTCTGGGTTTTCCATCCACATTTAGAATCAACGTGCATTTAGAGTATTTGGCTGCTGTAAATTTCCATATGATGATAAGCCCACTTCGTTCAGCTATCATTTGTGACAGCCAGATGCCTTCTTAAAACTAGCTATGTAGTTGAGTGGGCCTTACCTGGGAACATTCAAATAGTTTAGTTTTAGATTCTTAAGAGAATGAACTTGGGTTGGGCCAAATAAAAATGTTGTGCTTCGGGGCCCAGCCCAACACCCCAGTTCCAGCCCTCACATGGATTATCATCTTTTCATTAACAATTAAAGAAAGCTCTCAACTTAAATTTGTTTTAAAAAGGTGTAAAAAACAATTGTATCCCGCATTGAATCATTTGTCACAGCCAGGTCGCTTCCGAAAAAAGAGATATCCAGCTCATTTGGCCTTAACATGTGAAATAAAAATTGTTCGAGTTTCGTTTTTAGTGTAGAGCCGTGTGCTGCTTCAGGCGACTGTGGCGGAGACTGTGGGCGCGCACGTCCTCCAGGGAGTGGCGACCGGGCGTGGCGAACACGGCGACTGTCCGTGCCATCAAAGTCATCGATGCCGCGGAGAGCAGAACAGCGGCAGACTCTCGTCGTCGTTGTTATAGGTTTCGCCTGTCGTTCTTGTATAATCCGTACTGTTGGCGGGCACTGTGCGCGCGCCCGTCCTCCTGGGAGTGGCGACCGGGCGTGGCGAAGGCAGTGACCGTCCTCGCCATCGAAGTCATCGACGACGCGCAGAGCAGAAGAGCGGCCGCTCACGCCGCCGTCGCTGTTATCAGCCTCAGCTGTTGTTTTCACCGCTAACCATTGGGCATGCACCGATCCATCCGTTCGTCGATCAAAATTAATTCTGACGCTCGAAGCATCGCGAACGATGTGAATTATATGCAAACTGTTCGCTCATGCACCGACCTGCAGGCCAGTACTCTAGAATGAACGAGACGTAATGCACGGAATGTACAATACAAAGATGCAGTACACACGAGATGCCAGTGTGTGCTAGAATCCAATAGTGGCACTTTATCAACAGCGCAGGGGAGGAGGGTGAATCGTTACGTGCCTCATCATGGGGAACATAAAGAAATAATTGATTTAAATGTGTTGAGACTCAAGATTTGTGTGAATCATATCCATAATATGTTAATGTTGCAATTAAGCTTACAGAGCCAACATTATGGGCTAATACAAGAAGGGCAATGCATGACGTATATGATAAATAATACAAAGGAGATGGTGCAAATAAATTGCAATGATGAAACCAGTCCTCTGTTTTGGGTTGTCTCATGCTTATACAGTATTGCTGTTCAACATCACGATCAGCACAATCATCGGCAATTGACGTGGTTGGCTATGTATAGTGCGAAAGCAGTTCAACATACATACATCCGATTGCAACACTTTACATACATCGTATGGCAATAAGCAGAGTTTGTGGTCTAAAAAATAAGGTCTACATTACACATGCAGTGTGGCAATGTCACGTGACATGCAAGACATGATGGGAGTACTGATTGAGTGGTCGCAATTGTTCATTTTTGTGTCTCGAAATTACCTTTGATGTGCATTATTCCTTATGAGTTTACAGAAAGTATTAAAATGTGAACCGCATATGTACTCTACAATACATTTCTCTGCATGTGCATAGTGTATTGTGGGGAGCGGTGGCACAGTGGTTAGCATTACCCGGTCACCAGAGTTCGATTCCCGCTCACTACCAATAAAAGTGGCGGTTATTTGAACTGGTCCTTGGCCTCCCCTAGGTTGACTTCGCCTTAAATGAGTACCTGGTGTGGTGTGGAAACATCAGCAAGTGGGGAGACAAAGACGGCCAGGCATGGTGTTGACCACCCACCCTGTCATGTCCCGTGCTAGCCTTAATAGGTGCTCTCTAAATGCACTTGCTCCAAAAGTCTGTTAAAGGCTACATAGGGGATCTTTGTATTTGTGTACACTATACGTTGTACCTATAGCATTATAGCAGAACAGCTCCAATCCGAAGTAGTGTTACGAGAAGTGTTCAGCCTTCCTAAATGGTTGCAATTTTAAAGCGCTTTTTATTTTGCAAGCCTATTTTGTGCCGAACTGATTTCAATTGCCAGACTGGCGTTTAGTTTTGGTTCATAAATAGCCAGCTTGGTTCTGAAAGCCAAATGAAGTCAGTCATGTGGTTTACAGCTTGTACAGTTTACATCCTTGAAACTCAAAAGCATCAGCCAGTAGCAGATTTGAATGCTGTGCTGTAACTACACGGCTTTAATCACAAGTCTCTATCACCGTGCGTAAGCAGAATTAGCCATGCCTACCTTAGTCTTTGTCGAAGGACACATTTCAGGAGCGCGAATGTTCTTTAGGGTTATCTGTTGCATTTTATTGGAGCAAGGTTTGGCCAAAATGTATGGAAGATCTTCTAAGCCAGAAGTCCCATTATTGCATGGGGTTGGCTACTCATTTTCTCTTCCTGTGTGCTTCTCTTCAGTGCCTCTTCTCCAGTCACTTTCACTGGTGGAAATTAACAATTGGATTCGTTTGAAGGGAATGAATGAAATGCACCGTGTTAACGCCTGCGGTTTTCCCAGCCAATGTTATTATTCAGAATTGATGAAACTAGCTATAAAACTTTTTATTTTAGCAGGCAAGGCCTACTGAGCTATATAGCTCTTTTTCAGAAGCGATCTGGGCACAAATGGTAGCCCCCCGAAGTGGCTTATGTGCAAATTTATAGCAGCCAAATACTCTAAAACACATGTTGATTCTAAATGTGGAGGGAGAAACCGGAGGATCCGGAGGAAAATCCACGCGACCATGGGGAGAACTTTCAAACTCCAAGGTGAGGTAGTTAACATCTCGCTACCACGGCACCCTGATTGTTGGGTTAGGGGGCCGCGCAATGGTCTAGCCAAATTATGGTCATCTCACCACCCTGACAGCACGTTCTCTCACTTACCTGAAGGTTGTTGACGCAGTTTCAAGTGGAAAGGCATCTCTAAATTGCTACGTTTCGGTTGTCACGACATTATTCAGCTTACCAGTGAGTTGAAACGACACTCATAATTGGCACATTCAAATGCACGTGCACGTGATGCTTTCACTTGTTTGGTTGTGTCGGACGGCGGAGGTTGACACGTCAAAATGTTTCCAGATCATTACTTGGCCTGAAAGCCAAAAATAAGTTGTGAATCAAAAATGCATGCAGATTGGGGGGGGGGAGCCATGAGTGAGTAGGTTACATTCACGATGGCATAGCTCGGAGTTGACCTTTCAGCCTGTGTTGCAAATGGCTTCAGTCCATAGCATGAGCACATTCCGCTAAAAAGACGCGTGCAGTTATGTACGCACCAAAGTATGTCTGTTGCTTTTTGCATGAGCGTTGTTTTGAGCGCCTGTGGAGTGACACCAGAATTACAGACGTAAACCCACCTCCCTTCACACAAGCTGCCGGACTAATCACAACCCTCTGGTTGGTAATAAGGTACAAAGATACCATTCTTGTTTAATGTTTTTTGTCGTTGTTGCAAAATTGTATTTCCCCCGATATTAACCCCCAAACCAACTGTTGCCCTTTATGAAAACAAAAAAATGAAGAGAGATTGCACCATGATTTATTCCTGTTTGCAACATTTGTATTGTGCGCAGCCGTACATTAGTAATTGCACCGTTAAGCTAGACAAGCAACCAACGCTGATACGGTGGCAGCTTATTTGATCTGCCCCTTTTTGGGCCGGATGAGAGTGCCATCGTTTTGAAGTGGCGGAGATGGGGGGGTCAATGTTCATATTTGCTCGCTAACCTTTGCGCCAGTGGTGATTATCAAAGCAGACTTTGCATGCTTGCGTCTGATGCCAGAGGAAAGTGTGCGTATACGTTTCATGAATGTGCTCCCATTGGTGGAATCGATGGGGGATGAAACATTTTGTAGATTAATAGGCCTAAAATATATTTAACATCGATTGAACTGTGTGCTTTGCAATTTATATGACGGATGATGAGAATTGATCCGCAGATTATATTATGCCTGAATACTGTAGTATCTTCCAATTATGTGCGAAATTGATAAGAGGCATCTCCATTTGTTTTTTTCATCTTCTGATCCATAAATTAAGGGAACAAGCTGCTTGATCGTGTAGGCCTATTAAATATACATTGTGTGCGTATGTTACCGTACTCTTGCATCATAGCCCTCAGTGATGCCTCATGGAGGTGGCCCACAATACCGAAACGCGTAACGTTTCGTTATTGCCCTTTCCCCACCAGGCTAAAAAGACTAACTTTCTGATGGGTATTGTTTGGAGGATTTGGGTTGAGGGGTATTTTTTTTATTGTTGTTTGTGAATGAAACAAGAGTGCCCGGAAAATAAAATACTTATTTAGTACATGCTTGGAGAATCCACCAGAAAGGAAACGTTCGGATAGGTGTGTCACGTGCTTTCTGCACTGCAGTCTACTGGCCGTCTAGAACCATGCCTAGTTGGGTGTTCTACTCAAGTACTGAAAATCGTAAAGGCGCAGCACTGAAATACCTTGCTCATGCCACTGCTGGTGAAAGGGTCTCCACTGGAGAGAGCTCTAGAGAGCCTCCCTAGCAGGTGGTTTGGCCTACTCTTCCACACTGGCCAGACCTCTTTGAGAGCGGTGGGAGTACCCACACTTTACCTCACCTTACGCCAACTGCCAGTCGACTGACTGTGACCTACCGATGTATAACTGCTGGGCGGACAGAGGCGGGGCATTGAAGAAAGTTGCCCCATTGTTTCAGCCGCCGCATCAGGAGTTGTGCTAACCACGACACCAAGGCAGCATTTGCCCCATATGCAAGTGCAGGACCGTCCAGTAATAATATTTGCCCTGGCCACTAACCCCCCTTCAAAGTGCTGGATTACAGGCGTGTGCTAGAATTCACTCGTTCAAATAACTTGACACATTTTCAAATACTATGGTACGCGTTGAGATTTGTCTTGACATCATTGCCGCTCTTCGTGCATTGTTTATACCCTGCCTTTATGAAGAGGGCTTACCGTGTTGCTTCTTACACTGGCGTGTTATGTTATTTTACTTTGTCAAACTGAACTTTTACTTACTGGACATAACTGAAAAAGCGCTTCATAGATCATCGGATTCCTCCAGTCTAAATAAAGATTATGATTCTGACTTTGCTGTGAATGTTAAACCGTGCATTAAGGCTGGCAAGCCATTTCATGAATACAGCACTGAAGTGGAAATGTATAATGACACTGTACAGTACTATGTAGCTAAAGTTTTTTTAAAGCAATGTATACTACAGTAGAGCAGCAGTTATCCATGACCCAATTCGCTGCTAATTTTATTATCCACTGTTATAATTATATTTGCATCTGTTCTAAGATGTGGCTAATTTTGTGCAATTTAATTAGTGTTTACAGTGTCATTGATGATACATTTACATCCTCAATTCATGTAAATTATGACCTGAGGAGAGGCCTTCATCTAGCAGTGGATAGATGATGGCTGACGACGATCACGAATATCCACAGCAAAATTCATTCTCAAGGTGAATTATTTAAAACGCTCCCTGATATTTCCCATATCGCAAAGAACTCCTGCTGGGGTTGCACACGAGTAGTTTATTGATGCTCAAGCATCTACGACCACCGCCTGATCATGCTGTGGTGAGGGCCATTCCATGGTTAGGGCAATTCCTCTCACTGGTGGAAGAGTAGGAAGTTCAATATCCTGTCTTGGGTTGAGTCGGCACAAGTCCTCCCTTTAGGGTCCCTAAAGTACATACCAATTTGTTGTTGGAGGTTATCGGCGATTGTCGCTTGGTGAGATGATCTCGTGCCATAGGAATGTGGAATTACCATTTAGCTCAGACCAACCACTGAAGATGAGCACTGCTCTGTGCTTGTTTGAGTAGGGGACCGGCTTAGTTGACTGTATCTGTACTCTGTTAGGACAGAACATGATACTAGTTAGCATAAGCATAGCAGAGCGAATTGGTGTCTGGGTGATGGCTTGTAGCTCGAATAGAGAACGTGATGTTAATCAGTGGAATGAGGGATGTGCTTCTCACTATTTTGGAATGTCCGTTTAATAATTGTTAAAAGTAATAACTTATTGGTCCAGTCATTACACTGTTGGATGAAGGCATCCCATGCCATTGTGGTCATGAGGATTGTTTGACCTGGTTAGCGCAGGTCGATGAACGGGCAAGATGTTAACTACCTTGCCTGGTATACAGGAGATTGTGGGTTGGATCCCGACCCTGACGCCTATATATTTGTATTTTGCATGTTCTCCCCATGGTTGCGTGCATTTTTCTCCGTGTCTTCTGTTTTTTTCCCTCCACATTTAGAATCAACATCACGCGTTTTGAGTATTTGGCTGCTATAAATGTCCACATGATAAGCCACTTCGTTGAGCTATCATTTGAGCTATATAGCTCAGTGCGCTTTACCTGGTAAAATAAAAATAGTTTCATAAATAGTTTAGTTTTAGGATCAGATCACCACTGACATTCTTCGTGGCCAGGAATCGAACTTAGGATCATAGCGCAGTGGACTGTTTAATAAGCACAATCTTGTTACACTCTACGTATAAAACACGGCAAGCGTAACGTATGGTAATTTATTGACATTATTGCCCAACAGTCGAGTAGCGTCGTCGTAATGCAGCAGCAATCCCTAAACACCTAGGAGCTGTCATCGGTAACTTGGCGAAAAGTGTTATTTATGCCCTTGTGATCTGACAATTTCACGGACAGGCACAGTTTGCGCATGTGTAGTGACATTGGGGATGTCGCTGTATGGTGCCGGCCCGGAAGGGTCGTGCCGTTCGATGTTCCTACATCGTGAACAGCGCCATGTGGGTGGCTGTGTGTGACACAGCCCTAGCGGGGACAGCGCCGTGTGGGTGGCTGTGTGTAACACCAGCCCTAGCGGGGACAGCGCCGTGTGGGTGGCTGTGTGTGACACCAGCCCTAGCGGGGACAGCGCCGTGTGGGTGGCTGTGTGTGACACCAGCCCTAGCGGGGACAGCGCCGTGTGGGTGGCTGTGTGTAACACCAGCCCTAGCGGGGACAGCGCCGTGTGGGTGGCTGTGTGTAACACCAGCCCTAGCGGGGACAGCGCCGTGTGGGTGGCTGTGTGTGACACCAGCCCTAGCGGGGACAGCGCCGTGTGGGTGGCTGTGTGTAACACCAGCCCTAGCGGGGACAGCGCCGTGTGGGTGGCTGTGTGTAACACCAGCCCTAGCGGGGACAGCGCCGTGTGGGTGGCTGTGTGTAACACCAGCCCTAGCGGGGACAGCGCCGTGTGGGTGGCTGTGTGTAACACCAGCCCTAGCGGGGACAGCGCCGTGTGGGTGGCTGTGTGTGACACCAGCCCTAGCGGGGACAGCGCCGTGTGTGTGGCTGTGTGTGACACCAGCCCTAGCGGGGACAGCGCCGTGTGGGTGGCTGTGTGTAACACCAGCCCTAGCGGGGACAGCGCCGTGTGGGTGGCTGTGTGTGACACAGCCCTAGTGGGGACAGCGCTGTGTGGGTGGCTGTGTGCAATACCAGCCCTAGCGGGGACAGCGCCGTGTGGGTGGCTGTGTGTAACACCAGCCCTAGCGGGGACAGCGCCGTGTGGGTGGCTGTGTGTAACACCAGCCCTAGCGGGGACAGCGCCGTGTGGGTGGCTGTGTGTGACACCAGCCCTAGCGGGGACAGCGCCGTGTGGGTGGCTGTGTGTGACACAGCCCTAGTGGGGACAGCACTGTGTGGGTGGCTGTGTGCAATACCAGCCCTAGCGGGGACAGCGCCGTGTGGGTGGCTGTGTGTAACACCAGCCCTAGCGGGGACAGCGCCGTGTGGGTGGCTGTGTGTAACACCAGCCCTAGCGGGGACAGCGCCGTGTGGGTGGCTGTGTGTAACACCAGCCCTAGCAGGGACAGCGCCGTGTGGGTGGCTGTGTGTAACATCAGCCCTAGCGGGGACAGCGCCGTGTGGGTGGCTGTGTGTAACACCAGCCCTAGCGGGGACAGCACTGTGTGGGTGGCTGTGTGCAATACCAGCCCTAGCGGGGACAGCGCCGTGTGGGTGGCTGTGTGTAACACCAGCCCTAGCGGGGACAGCGCCGTGTGGGTGGCTGTGTGTAACACCAGCCCTAGCGGGGACAGCACCGTGTGGGTGGCTGTGTGTAACACCAGCCCTAGCGGGGACAGCACCGTGTGGGTGGCTGTGTGTAACACCAGCCCTAGCGGGGCATGGCGAGCACTGGGATAGTGCGGGCACCACGCACAGCGTGTGGTGGGGGGAGGCTCCCACGAGGGGGAGGGGGTAAGTGTCAGCCCAGGGGCAGGGTTGCCCCGGGCCGTGGCACTCTGGTTGACCCCGTAGACACGTGATCCGGAATGTCCACACGAGGCCCCAGGTGGGGGGACTAGGGGGTGATCACGTGTCTGGAGAGAGCTCTTGAGAAGGATCGAGAGGGAACGAGAATGTTCAAGAAGGCGGGCGGGGCCGATGGCGGAGCGGCCCCGACCTTATGGGGATATAAGGCGGGTCCCTCTTGGGCCGGGGTCGCTGCATTCTACAAGCTAGAAGCTCAACATCTACAAGCGGGAAGCTCTACATCTCAAGCTAAAGCTCTCCATCCTACGAGGCAACCACGTGGTCGGGAAGACCCGAGTGAGGGATCGACCCTTCGTAGCAGTTAACTCGCTGTAGTCTGGTAAAGGGGTGGTTACCCCTTGTGTTACGTGTTACGAATAAAAGTATTGCCTCGAAAAGGAACAACGTCTTTGACTCAGTTGGACCCACTACACATGCCGTGACAAGTGAAAAGCGTGAATACGAGTGTCCGGTGAAGTGCTGTGGCTAAGTGGTCGGTCTCTCGGGGGGAATGGGGGTGGTCTGGATCAAGCTGTTCGCTTCCCCATCCTTTACTTGCACCCGTGGGTGGAGGCATGGGTTGTGGGAGATGCGGATGAGCTGGCAGGGGGAAGACCGGGAGGGAGATACACAGATAGAGTGATACAGATAGGGCAGTCGGTGCCGTTTGAAGCATGTGACCCTGAGTGTATGGCGGCCGTGCGTGCGTGGATCAAGCGGGGAGGAGGGGTAGTGATGCTGATGGGATCGGCATGCTGTTGCTGCATGATTAACGCAGCGGCGAGATTTTAACTACCTCGCCTGGTATACAGCAGATCGTGGGTTCGATCCCAACCCTGACGCCTGCATATTTGGAGTTTGCGTATCTCTCTTCCCGTGGACGCGTGGATTTTTCTTCGACTCCTCCGGATGTTGTGAAAGTCAGTTTACGAGTTTAAGCATACATTGCATGCATGTTTACATTTTAAAGCTGAATCAGCTATGAAAGTCGTTGTGGAATTATTACGCACAAGCACTTGTGTGTAATTGTCCGTGACTTATTTAAACATAATTTTAAAGAAAATGGTGTACACTTAAATGTTAGTGATATTAGGCAAGAGTGTTTTGAGTTGTTAGACGTTGGAAGAGACTTGCTCAGTGCCACGGTGGCGAGACGTTAACTATCTCGCCTGCTATACAGGAGGTTGTGGATTCGATCCCGACCGTGACGCTTGGTGTATATTTGGAGTTTGCAATGATCTTCCCATGGTCGCATTGATTTTTCTCCGGGTCCTCCGGTTTTCCCCTCCACATTTAGAAACATGCGTTAAGAGTATATAAGCCACTTCGTTGAGCTATCATTTGTGGCCAGGTAGCTTCTGAAAAAGAGCTACATAGCTCAGTGGGCCTTACCTGGTAAAATAAAAAATAGTTTTATGATGATGTTTTCCAAGATCCACACCGCGGGAGATGTGGACACCTGACACACAAATGGAAAATCACAGACTCTCACTCGCTCTCTGTCCCCTGTGTGCAACAGCGGCTGCGAACACCAAACCACGGACCACCTAAATTGCCACTGCTCCCCAATATACACGTGAAAGGTGGTGGGTAGGGGAAGGGCTACCCCCCCCCCCCACACTCATAAAAAAACAATTGAATGACTCAAAGAAAAAACACATTTGTCAATAACGCCGTGGCTTTAAAAGGAAAGGTATATAATAATGTATGGATGTTGAACTGCTTTTGCACCATCACGCGGAAATGTATAGCAGCAACAATGGTGGCCATTGGCTACCGTACATAGCCGACCGTGCTAATGGCCAGAAATGCAATGCATTCACCAATAAACGCTGCCCTAAAAAGACATATATAGAGTAAAACCTCGTTATTTCGGTATTTGATCATTCGTAATTGGGGATAATTTGGCACGGCTGCGCTTTCGGCATATACACAGTATATTAGTAATTCACCATGAGCCGAATTGCCGTACCGAATGGTCCAATTTCGGCATGCACGTGGAGTGACGCCGCACGCCACGACCAAAACAACGACTCGGTCTGGTGGCGGCGCGCATGGTCAGCGTCGGTGCGGACCCGTCGTCGCTTTGGACTTTACCTTGTTTATGCACTCCGTGCAAGCCAACCCCCGCAGAAATGTCGTCCACCTACCGTACATCAAGAAGTAATAGAATGGGACTGAAGTATAAATCCCGTAGTCTGCGAGACAAATCCAATGTTTTGGAAGGAAGGGATGCAGGTGTGTCAATGCGTATGGTGTGTGAAGAGTTTGGAAACAAATGATATTGGGGCAGGATGCACTAGGGAGTCCCATTGTACATAATTCGGAATATTTGATAATTCAGCAAGGCCAGAGCCCCGTATGTGTCGAATTGACAAGGGTTTACTGTATAAATAAAATAGGGAATGTTTTGGGCAGTGGACATACTTTATAAAGGAGAAAGATGTGCTTTGTGCCATGAAGAAAGGCCATTGCCCGAAACGTCGCCTGTTGTGTAAATTGAATGACTAATTCGGTTCGAACGGCATCTCTTAGAAATGCTCAAAATAGGCCGTACGAAAGAAGCTGCTCGTAAGGTAACGGTGGTGAGCATTCACGCGACAAGACGCAGTGTTGTTTATAACCTTGGTGATCGATTTAAGTTGTGGTGGCTGATGGCAGCAGTGGGAGAAACGAGGCAGACCTTTAACTCTGCCCACCCCCCTCACAGAGTAGAAACTGACGTAGCCCTGGAGCGTGATTGGCTCATGGGCCAGCCACTTGCAGCGGGTTCACCACAGACAGAGGAGGCTGCCTTTGCCCAGCAGGAGTCAAATGACAGCCCAAGCCATTTGCGAGCTATTTGACACAAAGACAAAGATGCCCCGTATAGCCTTGAAAGACCGTTTGGGACAAGTGCTATTAGCAAGCACCTATCAGAATGAGAATCTTTATATATCCTGGAGAAATCGTATGAGCTGTGAAGCTCTTTTTCACAGATATCCAGTTGGGGCGGGTCAGAAAGTTACAAAAACAAACAATGCAACAAAAAAAGATTGCAGTGCAAAGTATAGTAAAGGTTAGCAAATCAATACAAATGAATATGTTAAATAGATTAAGTATATCAGTCCAAACGGCATGAGTACACCAATTTCCAAGCTTGGGCAAATGCAGAAAAACAACACCAAGAACAGTCACAGTCCCTCAATAAAATTGCACATTAAAATTGGTCCTATGAAGGCTGGCACGGGACATGAGGGGGTGGGTGGCCAGCACTACAGCTGGCCTCCGTTGTCTTCCCAGTGACTCATTTGAGGTGCTCGTCGCGCAGTGCGCTAACCACTGCGCCACCGCTCCCCATGCACGCTCACGTGCAGGCGCGTTGCGAATGGCTGCGCACAGATGTCAAGCTTGTTAGCTTCGGAATCGTGACGGCTGGATACATATTGAAGTTTGAGCTTACTCGAATTAAACTGGCGCTTACTTGACAAGAAACCAATGTACTTTACTTGTTATTCCTACTGATAGAATAACAATGTCTAATGTGAATACGTTTGTTCTGTAGCCCTTATTGCATGTTAACTTTGGATTGCATGTATGTATGTTGGTCTTCTTGTCCACCGTATGTAGCATATAGCCAATCGTGCTAATCGGAGGTGCGGGGTGGGGGACAATAACAATGGTTGTTGCATGGCGTTCAAATGCAACTCCATCTCCATGCCGTGTACAAAGCGACGAGACCTGTTCATCGTGGGGAACGAGGAGGACTAAGTGTGTGTATGTTACGAGATGGGCGGTCGGGAAGGGGAAACGTCTTAACCCTGTGCTTGAGTAGAGGGACGGGGAGTCAAGGGTGCCGCAGTGGCGAGATGTTATCTGCCTCGCCTGGTATGGAAGAGGGAGTAGGTTCGATCCCTACCCTGACTCCTGTTGTATATTTGGAGTTTGCGTGTTTCTCTCCCCGTGGTCGCGTGGTTTTCTCGCTCCAAATTTAGATTCAACATTACGCGTTGAGAGCATTGCTGCTGCCATACATTTCCGCGTGACAAGCCACTTCGTCGAGCTCTCATTTGTGATGGACAGGTCGCTTCTGAAAAAGAGCGATACAGCTCAGTGGGCCTTACCTGGTGAAATCAAACTCGTAGTAATAGTAGCACACCTGGGCTAGAGGCAGGTAATTCCAAGCGACGCAGACAGCGGAGGAGAAGGGGTGGGAAACCCTCTCACTGTGAGCCATGGTTGAGTCGAGTCCCCAAGACGGAAAGCCTTGGACTCTCGAGCGGAGGAGAGCACGCCAGGAAGAAGAGATCTAGAAACAAACACGGGGAAAGTTTTCCCGTTATCCATTTGCACCCTTCCTCGTCGCTGAGGATGCGGGCGTTCCATGGATAATGGGATGATTCAGGTATGACAGGAACCATCGGTAAGGGGAGTTGAGCGCCTCGGTTGCGTTTCCCTCCGTAAAGAATGGACCCTGAGTGGAGAAGTGAAAGAATTGCATTTGTGCTCAGAGTATGATTTAGCGTGCTACTCACATCGCGGTGAAGGTCTGTGTTGTGCGTATCACTAATGGAGTCTGAGAGGGACCTGGAGTGGTGTGTGGCATTTGTGTTTCTCATGGATAAGTAAACCTTTCAATATTCAGGTGAGAGCCCATTGGAATTTAAATGTCTTTTTCAAGGGAACGTTTGTAGAATAGCACATTCCATGGCTGCCCACCACACCACACTTCTGTAAACGTATTAGCGCAGACGACAGCACAACTCCCCTTATGCAGGAAAATGTTGTGGATGATAGGAAAATACGGAAGACGTGCGGTGTCGTAGTCGTAGCGTGCTGTGTCAGGTGACGAGAGATGACGGGAGTGGCAAAAACAACAAACTCATCATTATTGTCGCTTTCATATCTGCTTTCACCTTTCATCATCACGTTAATTTTCCTGACCATCATCAGCCTTGGACTCGCCACTGCGCCGTCACTATCGCTCACGGTCCCGCGATACCACGACTCATCTCTCTAAAGCGCTCCATCTCCCCATTGCGCGGCCATCCTCCGCATCTCTTTAAGCCGTGCTGACGGCGGTCCAATTCGCATCCGCCCACCACATGGCAAACGAATCACGCGCGGCAGAGCAAGGGATGGGGGGGGGACTGCACGCAGAGCGAGTGAGCGAGCGAGCTGCCAGAGAGAGCAGCGAGCGATGGTCGGTGGATGTGCATTCGTACGTATGCTGAACTTCTTTCGCACCGTACGTAGCCGATCGTGCTAATCGGGTCCGGCGGGATAATGTAAACTCGTGAAACGAAAACACCACGGCGACTAAATGGCAGTTCCGCACGTGAGTACACGAACCCATGTGTGTCCCGTCGTCGCATCACGCAGCACTTTCTGTCGCGATTCTTCGGCCGTTAGGAAAGCTCTTCCGATATTAGGAAGCCACTTTTAAATCATCTAGATTTAAAACTCGTTTCTTTAGAACTGGTTTTGTTGTGCAGTCGTTTGTTGTCCTTCCTCCGCACCTCCGATTAGCACGGTTGGCTACGTACGGTGCGAAAGAAGTTCAACATACATCTTTGAGTGTTACCTCCTTTTTATGCTTGGTTTTATCTACGTGTGACTTGTTATAATGGATTTGTCCAAACAATAAAATACTGGACCCTCGTGGGGTGAAATGATTTCATCATGATCATCTTCTGCAGTAAGTAGTATCAATAGAAGCAACGGCATTCCGATGTGTCTGTTCTTGCAGCATCGTTAATTTCAGCTGTTGATGTTTATATTTACAGGGTGGCCCAAAAGCCAGGACGTGTAGGGTTATTATATTTCAACAGATCACATTGCATGATTTCATTTATTTTAACAAATGTTCAAACTGACTTCCATTGACATAGATGCACGACGCATACATTCTCTCTGTCGAGTTTTGTAAATGACGGAATTAAGGCGACCCCACAGGAGGAAGACACATTCGTTTGGTATACGTAATTTTCGGTATAAGTCCTACCTTCTGGAACGAATTAACGACGTATACCGAGGTTCCACTGTATATGCATAGATATTTATGGATGCAAATGCATGTGAGGTTCAGCCAACAAAACGTGTGCGAAAGCTGCATTCTGACGCTGCCGGTTTGTGTGAGCTGCACAGGTACACAGAGCATCACAGCACATGCCTCTGGCCCGCACTCGTGCAAGTATTAACTAGTCGCGCGTCATCTGCTATATCGGCGACTCGAGACGCCAAACTGAGATCAAATCTATTTCCACCTGCACGTCCGTGCTCATTACGGGAACGGGGGGCTGTGGGAAACCGAGCGGGCATTTAAAAAAAACATCTCCGGGCTAGCAAGTTGTGGCCGTGTTATTTGCGTGGAGTGGCGCGCGTGGTGTCTTTGGGCTCGACTGAATGTTATCATTGTAAGTGGAGTGGCCATTGTGTTGGAGAGGTGAGCAAGCGTGCGTGAATTGAGCTTATGCCCGCGTGTTTGAATGAGCGTCGCTATGGCACAGACAGCACCTGGCTCACTCGGGAAGACGGGGCCCCAAGGCATGGCAGGATGGCGAGGGCGTCTAAAAAGTGTTTATTGCCATATAGCTGGATGTGGCGCTGCAAACCAGGTTCTTAGCAGCCCTTTGCCCTGGACTCGATTTTCATGGTATAGCAACATCGAGGACAATGAAACTATCACATTTATGATAATTTACAGCCCTTTATGAAGACCTCCCCACGCCGCGTTTGTCATGCGGGCTGTTTGACCGAACCATGTAGCTACGCTGGTCGGTGTAGACTGGCGAAGTGGTCGCTCACGCTGGCGATGTCACTCGTCACTCACGCTGGCAATGTCAGTCTTCACTGCGTCGTGAGCTTTCAGATGCGCTTCTGCGGCCGTCTGGAACGCTTTTCCTTGCGATATTGGAAATCCACTGGAGCTGTGCACTTTCAAATCTAGATTGAAAATTATTTTCTTTGGAACTGATTTTTGTGTTTAGTTGGTTGTCCTCCCCACCAAACCTCCGATTAGCGCAGTTGGCTCCGTACCGTGCCAACGAAGTTCAACACACATTGGCTGCTGCCGCCGGGAATTGAGCTGGGTTCATTACGCAATCGGCCTTCGTGTTATTATGCCATGCACAGGCTGGATGTTGCCTGAGGCGCTGTGGTGGCGAAATGTTAACTACCTCTGCTGGTATGCAGGAGGTCGTGGGTTCGATCTCATCCTGGTGCCTGTATATTTGTTCTTCCTGTCGTCGAGTGGATTTTTCTCCAGGACAGTTTTTTCCCTCCACATTTAGGATCAATACGCGTTTAGAGTAATTTGGCTGCTATACATTTCCACGTGATAAGCCACTTCGTTGAGTTATCATTTGTGGCCAGGTCGCTTCTGGAAAATAGCTGTATCGCTCAGTGGACCTTACTTGGTATTATAAAAATAGTATAGTAGTCCCTTGGCTAAGGGTTTTAATCCGTTCCATGAAAACTACTTTTAACCAAAATAACTGTAAATCGAATAGAGAAATTACACGTTAAAAGCATTAATTCGTTCCAAGATGATCGGAAGCTGACCTTTTTGACCCCTAAAAACATAGCGTATAACATTTAAACACTCAATTAATAAATCAACATGAGAACATGTTAAAGGATTGATAGGAATAGAAGCATAGTTAAATAATGAATAAATAGAGCATAAAACTGTATTACCTAAGGCTAAGAAGATGGCTGGCTTAATGGGGTCGATGGAGAAGTTGAGGTAAGAGAAAATGCATTTTTGGAAGGAGAGTGTCCTTCCATAGGAACCTGTGGAGGTTCAAAAGTGCTCGCTCAATATGTCCAATCTGGGGCTCTTTCTGAAGAATAGTTTTTAATCCCTTTTTCATGCTAATCAATAATTTGCTGCTTCGTTTTAAGGCGAATTACTTTCCTACTTATCTTTTCCTTTTTGCGAATTCACTCGAGGGGCCATTGAAAACACTGTTAGTTCACGTGTAAGTAGAACAATAAGTAAAAATTGCCGAGTCTGCAAGAGATATTCCCACTGCCAAAACAGAAAACGCAATGTAAACAAAGTCCAGGTCTAAACGCTCATAAATGGGGGTCACTGATTGGCTGAGGGCATGGCTCAGCTCCAGTTACTAGCGCTCGGATTGACCGAAATTGACGCCCACGTGCATAACATAAACACTACCGTTAGTCAGAATTGTAACGTTCTTTGAAACCATGGGGTCCTATGGGAGGCGAAACGTTAACTGAAAAACCGTTAACCGATGTCACTGTAACTAACGACAGTAGTGTCGTTAGTTTTTACCTGGATGTCAGTTTTCCTTTGGTAATCACAGGTGGTGGAAACCAAACGACTCTACACCCACATAGCCACATTGCGAATTCAATGCATTGTCTGTGCCTTTAAGCTTCTAGATACATTTAAATCTTGGTAAGGGTGGACAGGCATGTTCATTTATTCCCGACACACCGTAGTGCCGCAGCTATCGAGAAGATTGGCGTGTTTGATCGCGTGGCATCTTTATTTCGTTGGCTGTGTCGGGTGGAGGAGGGCGTACGACACATTGTCGTTCAACTCTTGACTAACAAAATCTACTGTGAATCGCATTGCGGGAAATTCATGGCCAGCCAGGCCATGTCTATGAAATGTCACGGTTTCCCTCCGCACTACCAAGATCCCCCGCTCCTCCGTCAGCCCTTTCCAAGCTGGGACCTTTTGCTTCTGCAAACTCTGGCACATTCTTGCTGTTGAGTGACTACATCATACGGTGAAAACACCGCTTTTTTCAAGATGTGTCATAAGCAACACGTGTCCGTCATGTGACAATCTGCACTGGGTTCGGGATGGACGGGCGACAACTTTGCATCAGTTTCGCTGCAAATGTTTGAAGTTATCCGGTAAAAAACCCCCACCAAATACTAGGTACACATGTGCACTGTACACAACAATGTACTGTCTTGAAGGGATCACTGTGCTACGGACATAACTTACAGAGATCTGGGCTAATCCTGCGGATTAATGCATCGTATTGGATTGAGTTGTAATCGTACAGTATTACCACACTGGGTCGTTTTGTTTGAGAATGCGTATTCTTAAATGTCCTTGCAAGAATACTAATTTGCAGACAGAACCACAACATCCGTGTGGTCACCAAACAGGTGATTTATTGGTTTCAAGTTGTATGCATGCACCGCAGTGTCCCAACACAATTTATATATAGCAGCGTCTAAACCCAGTCACATCTCCAGACGCTTCGCAGAGGAGAGAGAGAGAGAGAAAAACTAAACAACATTTGGGCTCTAAACGTGAAAACGAATGCAGTCTTAAGGTCTGGACTTGAACGAGGGCAGCAGCAGTCTCAGCTGCACGAAGTTTGGGGGGGGGGGGAGAGAATTCAAGGCGGCTACACATACCCGTCTCACCAATTCAAACGCATTCACAGTCGGTGGAGTCAAATTGTGAATTGATCCAACTTACATTTGGTCCTCTTTGTCGTTGTAATTCCATCTGTTTACACGTAATCACAACCACAGGGGGTTTGGAGTTGTATGATTGTATTTGAGTTTACCAGCGATGAATGAAATTCGTAGGCAATGTTTGCTAAGTTCAACATGATAAAAAAAACATTGATTTGAAGGATTCAAATGAAACAGTGTTTCATAATATTGCTTTGGCAATGGGGTGCATAAGCACAAATAATATATAATTTAAATTCAACACGTTCATCATTAACACTGCCCTTGAAAGGAAACGATATATAATAGGCAACGTTTCAAGCAATGTCCCTTCTGCATGGCACAAGTCACATCTTTCTGTCATGAAGTATTTTCATTGCCTGAAACGTTGCCTGTTATTTATATATATTGTCTTTATAGGACAGCGCTATTGGTGAATGTGTAAGAAACAGCTTATTTAACTGCTAATTGTGTAGATTATGAAGTGGGAGACTTGTTGCTGATTTAATAATTTTACGTTTTGAAATAAATGTTTTCTCTGATGTTTTGTAATTGTGGTTGTTGAAGATACACGTTATATGTCCATCGTATTCTACAACTATATATATTATATCACTGGTCTTCGTGATTCCATTGCTGGATAAAGGCCTCCCCATGCCATGTCAGCCATGGCGGATTTTTGACCATACTTCACCATGCCGGGTTCGGGCTGGTGGGTGAAGTTGGAGGGACAGGAAGGGCGGAGATGTATTCCATGGAAGGACAGCATAAACAACTTGGTTGTACAGAAGTAGAAAACAAAACTTGACAAGAAGATTTTGATATCAGAAAAAGGGGGGTTTCTGGATGAGTGAAACGGGGGTCCCTAGGCGAAACTAAACTACGCGGACTTCTTGCTCGCGATCGACTAAGTGCGGTGCCTGCACATTAAGGTGTCGTCCTGATAGTGACGGACGGACGACATGGAATATGGAAGCTATCTTGTCAGAGGCAATATGCTGATTTCATAATGCCTCTCATTGCATCACTTACGTTTTCAAATAAATATAGACGGCATTGATCGTGAGTGGCTGAAAATTGGCCCGTGCCGGGTGCTTTGATGTTGCCACGTGTGGTTAAAGGAAGATATGTCTACGCTTACCGCTGCTGCTGGTGCTCCTACCAGAAACCTGTGCTGAACTCGGAAAGGCAATTCCTGACGATGTAAAATCTATTTGAATAAAGTATAGAATCAGGCATGCAGAGGTAACAATTTACAAAGCGCAGGGGGAGAGAGACGCCAGCAAGAGCAGTGGTGAACTGTAATAATGCAGTCCTTTAGAAACAAACAGGAATAGATGATATTAACGTTTTAAGAAAAACGGAGGGGAATACATTTATGGACGGGGAAATGAAGGTTATTTACGTACCTCTGTGATTTTGGATGGAATGCGCATTATAAGTTTGAATGATTATTGTTTGAATGCTGAAAGAAACATGGTGATATGGGAGACTAGTTGAGAAGGGACTAGAGCGCTTTGAGGACAGAGAGGTTCTGTAATCGTTGTTTGTGAATGGAAAACAAATGGAGGAAATAAGTTGTAAGTGGAATTTTAAGGCTGAAGTTAAGTACAGTCCTGCATGCTTAGATTTTTACAAGTTTTTCGAGGAGTCTTATGGGGACATTTTAACATTCCGGGGGGAGGGGGGGGTGATATAAGAAGGGGAGAGTTACATTTATCTTGCAAGGAGCTTGAGACGAAATATAAGCAAGAGGGAGGGATTAAAAATTGACTGGGTTGAGGAAACTGACCAGTTAACTTGGGAATTATGCTATTACTAACAAATAATTACAGACTTGTACAAACTAGTAATGTCATATTTTTCAACGTCATTTATTGGCAAGAGGTATTGCAGTGTTAAGCAGAGGGAAAGCCGGTGAAGAGAGAGTGGAATATCAGGTCAATATACATAATGTAAGAAAAAACAGTATTGGTTGTTGATCTTGCTTAATACAATTTAAATTTCGATTTAAAGCTTTCGTGACTGCATTGATTCATATTCTTGGTTTTTTCGGTGAAGTCACGTAGAAGGGAAATAATAAAATAATAAAAATAAAACATAATAAGTAAAAATTCTCACGACGTTTCGGCCACAACGCAAGCAGCCGTCCTCAGGTGAAGAATAGGGCTGTCGGAAAGACAGCGTCCTAATGAACACTGCTAAGCTTGGCAGCGGATTTTTGAGCTGGGTCGGAGGAGGAGAGAGCCTTGACAAACTCCTTTATATGTAACCTCCTTTGTCAAGGCTCTCTCCTCCTCCGACCCAGCTTAAAAATACGCTGCCAAGCATTGCAGTGTTCATTAGGACGCTGTCTTTCCGACAGCCCTGTTCTTCACCTGAGGACGGCTACTCGCGTTGTGGGCGAAACGTCGTGAGAATTTTTTCTGATTATGTTTTATTTTTATTATTTTATTATTTTCCTTCTACGTGACTTTACCGAAAGAACCAAGAATATGATACAATTTAATGAAGCTGAAATGAGTGACAAAGATGTTGGGTCTGCAAGTACAGCTTTTGTGCATGTCTGGTCGTTAATGAATGTTGCTAGAACGGATGAAAAAACACCATTTGGAAAGGTAGACGTGGGGAGAGTCAGAAACAAATTCTTTGTTCCCAAATTAAATTAAAAGTATTTGTAGTCCTGCTGAATGTGCCCCATGGAACACAGAAAGTAAGAGCGGCAGCCAAAAGAGCAGGACTGAATAAGCAGGTATTTGTTGTGGAATAACCAGAGAGGAAGCCAGAATTCATAAACTTCTGTGCCGAGGTGCGTTCATTTTTTGCCAAATATTTCGGTGGTTAAGAGCACACACACAGTTTTGCCTGTGCATGAGGTAATTGGTGGGAGCGGCAGTGAAGCGGTTAGCGCGCTGCGCTACGAACCTGGCGACCCGAGTTCAATTCCCGCTCACGGCCAACACCAGTGACGATTATCTCAACCGGTCCTGGGCCTCCTCCTCTAGGTCGAGTCGGCCTCAAATGAGTACCTGGTTTGGTGTGTAAACATCGCCACTGGGGCGACAAAGGTGGCCGGGCGTGGTGCTAGACACCCAGCCCCACGTGTACCGCGCCGGCCTTCATAGGTGCTACTTTCTAACGGCACTTGCCCCAACAGTTTGTGAAGGCTATACAGGGAAAGAAAGCGTTTACTAAAACCTGTCCATATTTTTTCGTGCAGTTGTCAGTCTGATGAGATGTTATCTACATCGCCGAGTATGCAGGAGGCCGTGGGTTCGATCCCAACTACTGATGCCTGTATATTTGGAGTTTGCGTGTTCTCCCCGTGGTCACTTGGCTTTTTATCTGGGTCCTCCGGTTTTTCCCCTCCACATTTAGAATAAACATCACGCGCTAAGAGTATTTGGCTGCTATACATTTCCACGTGATGATAAGCCACTTCGTTGAGCTATCATTTGTAATAGCCAGGTCGCTTCTGAAACAGCTACGTAGCTCAGTGGGGCCTTACCTGGTAAAATAGTTTCATTTATCTGATTTCTCGTGACGAACACTTGATGTACCCGCTCTGACCTGCTCTTGTCCACCTCTCTGTGTCACCGTTGTCATCTCGGAGCACCTTCAAGAAACTTACCCCGGGAATACTTTAGCCTCACGTGGGTCCCAGTTGTTGTCACTGTTGTTGGGTGAACTTGTTGTACGTGGCTTTGAGTCCAACTTTTACAGCTGTTCTTTAAACCCGCGTCATTGTTATTGTTCTCCCCTCGTTATATAATTTTTTTGTTTTAACTTGCAATTGGAAATTAACTTGAAAGTCTTTTTTTTATATAATCTTGCCAATTCTTTGTCGTAGATTTAATGTGCACGGTTTTTTTTCTCATATCTCCGCAGAATATACTTCACCACAAATGGGTTGGACTGGGAATTGAGCTGTGTGCATTACTGTCCCAGTTCCTCATTCTCCCCACTGCTCCCCACTCCCACTGACGGTTTGTGTGTCCACTTTAGGGGTCTCAGCAGTTTGTAAATTTCAACTTGACGATGGCTACGCTCAACTTGCTCGTTAAAAGACCGGTCACACGGGTATTCATATTTTGAGAGGCTGCAAAAAGTTTTACAATTTTACGCGGTGGTGGTGATGATGATGATGATTTTTCTTGTTTACCCATTGAAGTCTCAAATCTTCTTGAGGTGCGTCCTGCCAAGTTTTCGCGGTAGGGAGCAGTGTTACTGCTCAGTACAATCCCAATTGAGTAATTTGCGAGTAATTTTATAGCACTTGCGGATGTTTGGCCCGTACCAGTTACATTGTGCGTTTTTGTTTTAGTTATGGGAGGAGACAAGAGAACCTGGAGGGACACCATGCAGAACAGGGGGAGAACATACAAACTCCACACAGAAAAGGCTGCCTAATCGGGAATCGAACCCACGCCCTTCTCATTGTGAGGCACAAGCGTTGCCACTGCTCCACCCTGCCGCTCGCTACATTCCATTTGAGACCTCCACAATGTGTCTGGTGGACGCGGAGGAGATACGAACGAGATATGTTGGTGCAGACAACACGGGCAGTGTCATGCGTTGCAACATGCTGCACATGTCACAACAGCGTAACCCCATCCAAGCAGAGCAACTTGGGTGGCAGTGTGTACAATGTGCTTTGCTTTGGGATGTCGTCCTCGGGAAAACGTACATTTGTTCAGAGGTCATCATCAATCGCCATTGTCTATCTGCTGCTGGATGAAGGCCTCCCCAGGCCGTTGCCACCCATCTCACCCTGACGCACAAACTACACTAGTAGGTGCTGCAAATCAAATTATGGCTCATGTTTTCAATTCGATAATTTAGAAAATCACAAATTTAACAAATGTTTTATCCGAAGCAATGTTTGAAATGTTTAACTCATTGTTAATGGAAACGATTGGAAATATATGTGAATTATTTAAGAGCACAATTCCTTAATTTACGAATGTAAATGTTTAGTTTTTGTCCGCTGTAGTCCAGTGATTTGATCTCCAGGCATGTGCTGTCTGCCCTCCTCCAAATCTGTGCCCACGTGGCACTCACCCCAATGTGCTGGCAATTTGATTCGACATACAGTTTTTATGAGTAACATTTTGGGAAATGTTGGGGTACCACAGTGGCGAGATGTTAACTGCCTCGCCTGGTATACAGGAGGTTGTGGCTTCGATCCCAACCCTGACACCTGCTGTATATTTGGAGTTTGCATGTCTGTCTCCCTATGGTCGTGTGGATGTTTCTCCCGGTCCTCCGGTTTTCCCCTCAACATTTAGAAGCAACAAGCGTTTTAGAGTACTTGGCTGCTATACATTTCTACACGATAAATTCGTTGAACTATCACTTGTGGCCCGGTCGCTTCAGGAAAATAACTATATAGCTGAGTAGGCCTTACCGGGTAGAATAAAAAATAGTTTAGTTTTAGTGGTTCAGTTTTATTCATGCCACACTTATGGCGCAAGCTTATCATCTCGAAGACGCGACGTTTCACAGACATAGGCCTGCAGTAGCTTAACGGTCAGGGTGGGGTGATGTTGCTTCGTACGGCCTTACTCCCAATTGAGTAATGTTTAGAATGTTGCATATTTTGACCGTGAAACTGGCACACACTGACCTACCCCTTTCGATTGACGTCAGGGTATCTTTGATTAATGTGCCAGCGGTAACAATCGGGCTGGCCTTGCCTGGCCAGTATTGAACCGCAGACCTCTGCAACAAATGGGACACGCGCTACCACCACTGGGCCGTGTCACCGCCCGCAATAATGTCATAGATCGATAGACTGTTCCCTGGCAGGCTGTATCCTGTGACGGTTCATGTTTTCTGTAGCAATGACAAGAGAGCCTAGGCCCCTTTGCAGTCTGCAGGGTTAAGGGTCACAACCATGAGTCATGTGACCCAATGGCTGCGCATTGCCAGCAGGTGGATCTCCACCCTGCCGTGTGGTCACGCACTGTAACGAGAGCCGTGTGTCAGGAGGGACTGAAGCTCCGTCTCCTGATTGGCCGCCACGATTGCTGCAATGAGTGAAGCGTTGGGGAGGAGGTACACATGGGGATTTCGGGTCATGCCAAAAAAAAAATTGTAGCCAAAGTTCAAATGGTGGCAAGTTTTTTGCAAATTGTAAACATGCCCCGGCGGTGACGGGGCCCAGCGTGGAACACGGTCACCACTTGTTGCAGAGGTCCGCGGTTCGAGTACGGCAGGAAGCCCTGGTTAATACTGCTCGGGGTATATTAACCATGAAATACTGTGAGCTGTCTGCTTCGTAGTGGATGTTGAAAGATCCCCTGATGTCATACGAAATGAGTAGACCGTTGTGTGCCAGTGTCACGTTCCAAATGTGATTAATTAGAAATGTCCTTCGAATTACTCAATTGGGGTTATACATGGCGATCATCTTCCCCCATTGGCAGACTCATGTGCAATTGCAGGCCACGTACCGAGTCGCCTTGTGCTATACCGGGACAGCTGCCACTGGGGGTGCGCTTTAAAATGTTTGATACGAGACGTGATGTAAGTTGCTTTTGGCATGTAAAGCGCTTTGAGACGCCTCGGCTTGAAGGGCGCTGAATAAAAAAAATACAATAATTTTTTTCGTGAAATAACTTTTTTAAATATGAGTTTGGAATATCCGTTCAGCAATTTAGATTCACTGTTAATGTAGCCATCGTACACGCAGTGTTTCAATGGAGAACTCTGCACGTGAACATTATTGGCTGACCGTGAGAGCGATAAGCTTGTCTGCTGACTCATCCTTGTCTCCCGTTATCTGCACAGTGAAGTGACGGTTCTGTGTTTCTAAACGAGTGGCCTGATGAATATTTCAACACAAAAGGGAAAACGTCCAGATTACTAAATACCGCTCCCAGTGCGGCGGGACAGTCTTAAGCCAAGCCTGGCATGACATTGGCAACATAACCGTTTCGGTAAACCTTGCATCTAATGCTGACTAGAGGATGTCTGTCCTTTATAAGCTTGACATGAACACAGAATATATGTGAATTCGGCGGGTGTCTAGTTGCTGCTGCTGTTTATAATCTCAGTCATCACGCACACACAATTAAACAGTCTCGGCACCATTTAGGGGCTCTTTCTCGTTAGTTGAGCGCATTTTTTCTTCTGGAAGAATTTTTTTTATATTACTTTTTCACGAATATATGTTTTGTTTCCGTTCACAATAGACATGTACGAGAAGAACAGTCGAGAATAAGCCATTGGGTCGGTGTTGAGGAAGCCGCTGGCACAGCGGTTAGCGAAACTGTGCTGCAAGTCTGGCGAGCTGAGTTTGATTCCCAGCCATGGTGAGCATTAGTGGCGAGTGGTTTCTGAACTGATCCTGGGCTCCGAGGCCCGAACCTTTCACCAATCCACACTGCCCAGCGTGGTGAAGTACGGTTAAACAACCTCCACGATCAACACAGCGTGACATGCAGCGATTATTCGTAAACACTGCAACTTGATGCAAATGATATCGCTCCTGTTTTTATGAACAGAGTTACGCATAATTAAGGTAATCTAGCCGGTTGGAATTGATCTGTTAATTTCCACATTAATCAATAACAGGGTAGGAATAAGCGATGTTCTAACCATACACCGTGCTTTGCTGCTGCACCCCAAAATGTGTACCCAGAGTACACATGATGTCTAGACAGCGTTGTTCAGACTATGACAACAAACGTTATTCATGAGAGAAAAAAGTAGTAATTGTATAGAAACAATCTATATGTCAAACAGAGTGCAGGATATATTTTTTGTAGTTTACCTTAAAAAAGAGAAGTACAGGAGTTTATTATGTCTGCATACCTTTCCAATATAAAATATGGCAGCCATATTGGAACTGCAGGCCGTTGTCCTTGACATTGTTGTCAAACCTATGTGTCACGGCATTCCGATTGGCCATATGTAAGTTTCAACAAGATTAGAAACCTCTACAATTAAAATGTCTCATTTGTATAGCCTGTATCAAACGTGGCTTTGATATCTGATTGCATTATGAACTACGACATTTCTTCAGTAAGTCCCACCCATTTGGTTTACACCTCACTGTGTGTAAAAGCAGTGAATTTAAAGGGGTGATCTCTTATCATTCAACACTGTAGTTGTGTTTGTCAGTAAAAACTTGTAAAAAAGGACAATCACAGTACTGCAGTAGGAATTCCAGAACTTGAATACTACACAGAGGTCTGGCATGTGCCTTGATTGAATCTTCATTCAACAATCTGCCAGGCTAAAAGTACATTCATTAAACATTAAACGATGTAACTTTGGAACACTGGTTTTTGACCTGTGGCAAGCCATGGGAGTTATCAGGAAATGCATGTCATCAAAACAAGAAGCCAATGTTTACCACCACTTTATTTAACAGATGGGTTCGCCTAGTAAAGGCTTATCAAGATACCTCTTTTTTACGCAAGGTTATTATTGCTTTCGAAAAAAGTTGTTTTTTTACGTGCACTTTTATGTTTTCTTCCTTGTGATTGATTTACAGTTGTGAGTGAGTCTTGCATTGAACGGAGCAGCGATGTGAATGGTATGAATCTGTGTGTGTGTCTGTGTGCATGCACGTTGGCATAGTAGGGGGCACAGGTGGTGCATCGACCAGTCATCTCAGTCAATCAACCCATGGCATCTGGGTCTGTCCCGTGAGCTGCCAGCGGGCGTTCGATACTTCTCGTGACCTTACAGTGCACCTAGCCTGGCACAAGCACCGTAATGACGTCACTGCCACTTATTGGCGAATCTTGTTGTGGTGGTGCATGCGTTGGTTTGCTTGTTCGTAAACGTTTGTGTTTATTGTCATGAACTCATAAACAGGTAAACTAATATTGATGTACAGTGCACTATAATACGTCTCTACATTGCAATGTACAACACGGTATTTGGTGGCCATGCAGGACCCACACCTTGCACGCCCGAGCTGGAGGCTGGGTTGGTGGGTCACACATGGATCGGTGGGTCACACATGGATAGGAGGCCTGAGTCGTTGCTTGGAGCAATAGCCATCGGCCGTGTAATTATCTGAAGCCCTTTTTGTCACTCTACTGGGATGTGAAGGCGTGCCCGTGCCGGACAGCTTCCAGATATCGCTCCCCTACGGATTTTAGCCATGGCTGGTAATTGATCAACAAATCAAACTCAGGTCACAGCAGTGTAGTGTGCTGACCAATGAGCCACCGCTTCTCCACTTGCATAATGGTTCGTGCGGTGATAATGTCTAGCTGCATGGTGGTCCAGATGTCTTGTGACCCCCCCCCCCCCCATTTAATGATATAAAACGTAATATTTTCTAAAAAGTAAGGTTTATAAAAAAGAATATTAAAAGGATTTTTTTTGGGGGGGGGGTTAATTAATTGGACCACCCTGTAGGCAGCCTCATTGAGTATCAAGTTGCGATGGGCTTTGAATATTTATCAGGGTGGGTGGCATTGAAAGTGTCCAGAGAAGTTTTGCACAAATCAGGGGATGATACTTAAACGAGCCATTTTGCTGCAACCTACTTGCTGTGCTACTTGGCTGCAGAAGGCGACTTTACTGTGCTGCATCCACGGAACGTCTCGCTGCCCCCTCCTCTATGGGCAGGGTGTCTGACACGCATGATCTCACCTCCCCTCCCGGATTTCAGGTGCGCGTGCCTGTGCGCGCACGACCACACCCAGCCATCCGCGTGTATTTAATATTCATGCATGACAACACGTGATGGTTCAAACGAGGTGAGGCCATTTGGCCCAGAGAGTCGAAGACCCTCAACCGCCACGCCCAGCTGGTGGTGGTTGCAGTTCAGACATATCCTACGGGCCCCGCACTTTCAAGGTCCCCACGCTAAATGCTTTCAAGCTATCAATTCCGGTTCAGTGAGTCTGCACTTGCTCTATGACTATAGTACTATACTGCCTTAAACTTTTATGAACGACTGGGTGTTTAAGGTTAGCGATTTGTCGTATTATCTGGCTGTATAGCAAATGAAAAAATACAAATAATTTACTATGCAAGTAAAACATTTACGTGCTTTAATATGTACGTGTTTTTTATTTATTTAGGGCCCCTTTATAACATATGCTACAGGCCCTGCACTAGCTTAATCCGGCACTGACGCTACGTATATGTTACAAAAGACGGCGGGGTGGCACGGTGTTACCTGCTTGTGCCTCACAGCCAGATGGCCCTGGGTTTGATTCCTGACTTGGGTGCCTCTCATGTGTGGAGTTTGTATCTTCTCTCCCCCTGCTCGGCATGGGTTTTCTCCGGGTTCGACAGTTTCCTCCCGTAGCAAGAAAAAAACAACACTGAAGTGTAACCGGCATTGGCCAAAACATTCCCGATGCTGAAATATTACCTGGAAATGACTTCATTGGGGTTAGACGCAGCAGCAACAACAACATCGGCCCACGACTGCCACAACCTGGCAGGAACCCTCCTGAATCGGAGTGCTGACACTCGGTGAGGCATTTCTGTGTGATTAAGCGTAATGAGTTGTTTTGCAAATGCGATGCACACGCTGGAGAGGCAGGCGTGTCGTCATATCAAGCATAGTGGGAATCTAACCGATGAGGCTACATTTTGGCCAGGATGTGTTGGCTGTTTAGGATCATTCCTGTTACTTGTACCACCCATTTGGTGATTACACCTTGCAGCTATTACGGGATTAAAAACGAGCTGCGGTGTAAGTGAAAATAATCTGTGCATTCAGGGTTAGTGACGAACGCTTTCTAAAGCACAAGGCTCAGTGTTGGAGAGCGGAGCGGCAGACGAGGAAAGAAAGAGATGGAGCGTTTTCAATCCAGAGCTTTTCACCCTGTCTCTGCTCGAGATGACACAATCCACTGTTTCTTATTCTTCCCCAACAACTCCAATTAGCACGGTTGGCTATGTACGGTGTAAAAGAAGTTCAAGATACATACGTTAGTCATCACTCTTCTCCCGCTTGGTGATGCGGGAGCAGAGCATGCGTGTCCGTGAGCGATTGAGCACAAAGCATACACCAGCAAATTAGTGCATGGTGATTCCTGCAGGGATTTTATCTTAATGCCACTTCTGCCATGGATGATTCGTACCGGAATCCCTACGGATCCTCTGAGGGATTCTCAAATAAAAAAACTCCCCATTCACTTGAAATTCAATTCTAAGAGGCATTCTGAATGGAGAAGCAGCAATCTTCAATTGCAATGAACGATGCTTGTTTGAGAGCCCTGGAATAATTCAGTAGAATCACCATTCCTGCATCGCCATTCAAATGAATGGGCAGTCTCTGACAACTGAGGAACCACCCAAGTACAATCAACATTCAAATGAATGGCAATTCCACGAGGATGGCCCAGGTCCCATGGGGCCCTCCCTTCTTGCCTGAGAACCAGAATCAGCAGGCCAATTTCATGCTCGAGGCATTGGCCATATATTTCAGTGGAGATTCGACCAGGCCAGCCACGCCCGGTGGGGCCCTTCCTTCGCGCCTGAACGCCAGGCCGGGCTCAACAGAGCCCCACTCGCAATACCACGATCCTTCATATTGGATTCTGAATGTGTGATTCCAGGCTATGGGTTGTAAGAGTGGCGCGCCTCTACTGAGCACATTTCAACGCCCCACATCTGAACACATAGACTTGGCACAGTGACATCGCCTTCTGGAGGCAAGGCGTTTGGGTGACTGGGCGTTGGTTGGCACCCTCGGGCACAACCAGATGCTGAGGCACTGGGGATTTGTATAACAGGTTCTGCAAGGTAGTAAAACTGTAAAAAACAACGAGCTGATAAGCAGATGTCACTGACCCAAAGTGTCGTGTGAGATTTCAGGACGAGCATGTGTTATGTGGAGTGAAATGCTACGAGAGATATTTGTTGTTGGCAGAGGCTAGCCGTGATGTTATGTAACGGCAAAGCGCGGTTCATGAGAACAATATGGGAAATCTGTTGCCTATTTAAAACATTCTGCAGCACCCGTCCCGCTGACTGCACAAAGAATGCAGGATTTGTGATGTTTGTTTATCATTGAGCCTTGTGTCAGTTGATGGCTCTTGGTTATCATGTAATTTGATGGATGTCGTGCAAAGCTTCTTGTCTATGTCTGTCATGTCATTAATATGTGAAACAAGTGATAAATGCACCCGTAAAATAATAAGGCTTAAAGGGCATGTGTGGTAAGTTTATAAGAAAAGCACGTATTGCATTTAAATCAAATAATTGTAGAAATATTCCCAGTCGCAATGTATGTATAATAATGAACTTCTTTCGCACAGTGCGTAGCCAACCGTGCTAATCCGAGGTGCAGGGGAAGGACAACAAACTAAACACAAAAAGCAGTTCTAAAAAGATGAGTTTTCAATCAAGAAAAGCAGCATTGATGGGGTAGCAGAGTCTTACAGATGAGAGGAGTTCTGCTTGGGTCACGTGAGATGATCCATGCGCCGTGTTTATTTGGGTCATTACAAGGACCCCATGGTCCCAAATGGCAACATTACCGGCGTCTATTCTCATTTCATTTAATGCAGGGACTGCTTTCATGATGCCAAGGTGTGTGTGTGTGCGCGCCGTAGCACAGCGGTCAGCGCGCTGCGCTATGAACCCAGTGACCTAAGTTCGATTCCCGCTCACGGCCAACAACGGCAAGGATTATCTGAACCGGTTCTGGGCGTCCCCTAGGTCGACTCAGCCTCAAATGAGTACCTGGTGTGGTTGTGTAAACATCGCCACTGGGGAGACATAGGCAGTAGGACGCAGTGCTGTCCGCCCATCCCATTGTGTGCCGTGCCGGCCTTCATAGGTGGTGCTCGCAAGCAGCACTTGCCCCGACAGTCTATTGAGGCACTGGCATAATCAACAGGAAGTATGGGCACCTTGCACTGAAGATAAACACAGCATGAGGGTTGCCGAGCGAGTTCAAAGGGGAACTCCTCAAAGACACACATTCTCTCTTATCTCTGGTGACCCCACCTCCACACGTGCCTCCATGGATTGTGTCGTCACGGCACCGTGAACGGTGGCGATGGCATGGGGGGGTAGTCCTTCATCCAGCAGTGGACGGACCAGGGCTGATGATATTTAAAAAGTACGTTCTGTACGTTGGGCAGTTGTCCAGACAGTGAAACTTCTCTCATCCGTAGCTGATGCTATCTGTGGGGTTGGGCCGATCTGTGATTCATCTGGTAATCCATGGATTGCCGATTCTTATTAAGAGCTGTAAAAAGATTACCGAAATATTCCTCGGGTTTATGATACTGTTAGACCAGCCAAAGTTATATTGGTTTCTATTGAGATGTACACACTGCTGAATGTCATATGGTACAGACAGCTCATTTGGCAAAGTCATTGCATATAATGGGTGTGACCCACAATGCAATTATATTATTATAAACCAAACAGGCAGCTCTTACTGTGTGCGGGTGATTTAGTTTTGCTTATACAACATCTATTCCGTCTTCCACCAAATCACAACGACGAATTTTCAATAAGAGAAATGACGATTGTAAAAAATGATTGGGATGCTGTAGTTTACACTCGTAGCTACATGTTTTTACGCTTCTCATGTGAATGTGAGTTATTGTTGGTGTACTATAACAGGACCTATTCCATTGGTTACAAAATATCGAAGGGCTTATTAAGCGAAGCATTTTATTTTTACATGCCCCGTGTTGTGGGGGAGGGGGGGGGGAAATAAACAAATAAATGCCAGAGACAGAATTGCAATATGTGTCATAGACCAAATCAATTTGGAATGATGTCATAATGTATAATTATACTGGTGCCTTTGGCGATGTGAGCCACCTACATACACATAAATATACAGCCCAATCCATCAGTCCACTACCGGATGATTGTCCCGTAGTCGATTTGACCATACTTAACCATGTCTTGACAGTGCGGGTTATTGAAGGTGAGAAAGCATCGATATGTGAGCACAGAAGTGCAGTACAAATATAGAGCTTCACTGCTGCGCACCACATAGCCCCCACAGCTTATGGCACCTGTTATGCATGCGTGGCGATTTGCTATCCAACCACGATACCAGCACGAATGTTGCGAGATCGAACTCGATCGGGCGCATTGGGTCACAGACATGGATTAATGCGGGCTCAGTACTTCTATAATGCAGATTTATCATGCGAGATTTTTGGCAGCCACGTACAAGTCACAGAGAGGTCCACCCAAGGACAGCGGTCGCATCATCGGCAGGGTTGTTTGAATGTAAAAAGCCTTCCGATTAACAAAATGTCTGCGCCTCTCATCACAAGGTTGAAATGTTTATTGGCGGGGGGAGGCATTCTGACACGAAAAAAAACAATCCGCCCCGTGAAACGAAAGCATTTGATTGTCTTACTCAAGACTGGCAACAGCCACTTGCCGAAGCATCACAGCAGACCGCTTTGCCGATCACCATGACTCTCGTGTCCATGTGAGGGCCGCAGTATTTTAAATGGAAATGTAATCTGCCAAGTGAGAGGGCACTAAATAAATTACACTGGGGCAGCCTAGCGACAGCTCCCGTCTGACCTTCAGTGGGACCGCGGTGCGGCAGGGAGTTGTCCATGTTTGGTGTGAGCTGCAGTGGCCCCCAGAGCAGACGGCGCACGGCCACTTGATGGGAGCGGTTAGACGGGCGAGCTAAAGCGGGGAGGGCTTCGTGTGTTCTTGTACATCTGCAGATGCGATGCACAGTGGGGTTTCCCCCACCGAAAGAGCAATGCGCAAGGGTTGCGCTTTCGTCAGTAGCCCTGACGCAGCTTGTTGTGATGTGTAGGTCCGTGGCACGTGCAGCGCTGCTATTGCAGCGAGGCGTTAGAATTCAGGAATAATCTGATAGAATTATTATTGTTATTGTCCAGGGCGATTATTTGCAGGCAGATTCAAATGAGGAAATAGTGGCAAAGCAAGAATGGGTTTGGAGTGCTTTTGTAAAATTCAAATGTCATAATGAAAAGCAACGTAGCAATGTGCCTATAGAAGAAGGTTTTAGTCAGTGTATCTCATCTGCAATGGCACAATGGATTAAAAACATGGACACTAACATAGAAGATTGAATGAAAACCGAAGAAGTATTGAGAGCCCCACGCTTAGAATCACATTGAGAGACAGAAAGAGGAATACATAGATTATGTGTATGTTGAACTTCTTTCACACTTTACGTAGCCAACCGTGCTAATCGGAGGTGCAGATCAGAGACCAGTCTCGACTTCGAGGGATGATGGCCGATGGATGAGACTGGTCATGGAATGGCATCCGAATAATTTTACACGCCCAAGAAAACGACCGCCACGGGAGATGAAATCAGCTCGCGCTCAGGAACTAATTGGGTCCCGGCATCACGGGGCCGTGATGGGTGGTGTTTGGCATAGGGAGTTCTTCGTCCAGCAGAGGATAGAACATGGCTTATTATGATATTTAAACGTAGATTCTGTAGATTGTGTAGGACAGCGAGATATTATCTCCCTCGTCTGGTTTGTAGGAGGTCGTGGTTCGATCCCGCATCCTGACGATGCCTGTTATACATTTGCAGTCCGCGTTTTCTCCCTCGCCGTAGTTGCGTGTATTTTTCTCTGGGCCCGCTGGTTTTATTCCCTTCACATTCAGAAACATATTTTTTTTATTATATGGCTGCTACTATAATTTCCCACGTGTGATGATGATGATGATATCAGCTGCTGCGATGAGCCATTATCATGTGTGGCCAGGTCGCCTCTGAAAAAGACCTTATCGCTGAGTGGGCTTTGCCTGGTAAAATACATTTTTTTATGGGGAAAAGAAAGTAGCCCATGCAGTAAAACTTGTTTTATTCGTCGATCCTAATTTCTCTGCTGGTTTTCTTATTTTATATTTATAGATCGCCTTCGCACAAGGCGTTTTGAGTAGTTTAATCAGCGGTTACAAAAATAGAGTGATTTACTCTTGATTTGAAGCTTTCGTGACTACAGCAATCCATACTCTTTGCTTTTAGTTTTTTCGGTAAAGTCACGTAGGTTACCTACGTGACTTTACCGAAAAAACTAAGAGTATGAATCCTTGCAGTCACGAAAGCTTCAAATCTAGAATTACTCTTTGCTTCTTTCGGTAAAGTCACGTAGGTAGAAAAAATAATGGATCACGACGTTTCGATCGCCACACAAGCAATCGTCTTCAGGTGGGAGAGAGAAACAGGCTGCTGAAACAAGTCCTTATATATAGAGCTGAGAGGTGGGGAGGGGGGTTGCCGCATCGGGCAAGAGGGTGGGAAATCCAAAGATGGGTACCGAGATGGGGGGGGGGGGGGTTCGAGAGCTGGGGAGGTGGTCATTGCATCGTGAGAGATGAGCATGTCAATGTAAACGAACCAACGCAACGGTGGCAGTGCTCGTGCGACATCCTGCTCGTTAGAAAACGAGGGGAACAAACGAGGGACAACACCATATCGAGGGCAGGAGAGAGAGAAACACACCGAGAGGGACACTCACGCACAGAGAGAGACAGGCCAGGTGCGCTGTGTGCAACGTGGTCATCATTGTCATCGTCACACACAGTGGCTCTTCTTTGTGAATGTTGGTGTTAGGTTTGTGTTCGGGCCACTCTTGTAACATTTTACAGTTGCTGTTGTCACAACGCCATGTTTTGCGAGGCCCATTAATGCTGGGGAAGTACGTCGCGTATGATTCCTAAGCAATGGAAACATTTTCTATGGAGAAACTGAGAATTACACGGAAAGATATACAACAGGAATGACTTCTTGTTAATCTTTTAACTGAAGAGGAAGACGTTGCGAATAGTTCTTGTTGAGGCCCCACGTTAATGTTGGCGCGTGTTCTTCGTATGTTTTGAAATGTCACTTTGTGGTTGCCATGGTGGCAAGATGTTAACTCCCTCGCCTGGTATACAGGAGGTTGTGGGTTTAACCCTGACCCTGACGCCTATATATTTGGAATTTGCATGTTCTCCCCGTGGTCGCGTGGATTTTTTTTATGGGTCCTCCGGTTTTCAGCCTCCACATTCAGAAGCATGCATTTAGAGTATTCGGCTGCTATTCATTTACACATGATCAGCCACTTCGTTGAGCTATCATTTGTGGCCAGGTCGCTTCTGAAACATTCCTGCGGAGGGAGCTGGTAGGAACGTTGGGTTGCTCGGTCAATGGCCAGGGTTAATGGTGTATTCCGCAAATATGCCCGACTGTGAGGGCGGGCACAAGCCGGCGTGAGTAGGTTAAACGTTGAGTTTTATAAGGGCACCACGGGGTGACCAGCCCCTTCCCACCCAGCCCCACCCCTCCCACCCACACCCAGCCCCACCCTCCCCACCCAGCCCCTCCCCACCCTCCCCTCCCCTTCCCACCCAGCCCTTCCCCACCCAGCCCCTCCCCACCCAGCCCCTCCCCACCCAGCCCGACCCCTCCCATTTTTGGATGCACGACGGACGGACACAATAATCCCCTGTGGGCTGGAGGAACCAAGTGGTTCCTACCAGTAAAAGAGCTACATAGCTCAGTGGACCTTACCAGGTAACATACAAATATATTTCGTTTTTTGTTTAGTTTGACTCTGTGGTGCTTAAAAACCAAAAGAAGCGTCAAAGCACCAGCTCGCTCGGCTTCAGACCTCCTATATTGTGGCAAGGAAAACCACCCTGGCCAAACTAGAAAGACTTTGGCATATAACTCTCCTCTCTCTGGCAGGAATGGAACATCTGAGTCACAAGTTAAAAGGGAAGGCGAGGGAGTACGAGGGCACATGGTCCCCGTTCTTGCCGAACTCCGGCATGAACAGCCGGTAGAATGGGGGACGGGGAGAAGTGATGGACTCTGGATGCTACGCCACCTTCGTTAACACGCGGTAACAAGTTGCGCCAGGGAGCAAACAAACAATGCCAAACTTGGAAATGGTATTTATGTTATTATATTTCTGGTTGTGTTTGGTTACATTATTTCCACCGCCTCCCCTTTCTCCCGCTTGCTTCCCCTCCCCGTTAAATTCACCGCTCCCAGATCGTTACCCCCACCGCGGTAGGACAGCGAGCCCGGACGCCCCTCGTTCGTTCCCTAATTATGAGGGTGGCATTACGCCCTAACTTGTTACACGCTACCTGCTGTCTTTCCCCTCCCTTTGAAATGTTTGGGTTCTTTAAAAACATAGCAATTAATAAACAAGAGCCCGGTATGGAGCACGAGTGACGGGTATTCTGGGTGTCTTTAATGACGATAGAAAATGATTATAAGAAAAATAAATATCACTTTCTTACGGTGAGGAATGTCACTTGTTGTAGCCACAACTGCCATTGAATGCGAACGGAGTGGTCCCCGTGTTATCACCACGGCTACCAGATGCGTTTTCCCGTTGTACTGCGTGGCTTTTGGCCCAACGTCCGACGTTTCGCTCCGCGTGCTGGGAGCCTCTTTCAGCAAGCGGAGCGAAACTTCGGACGTCATGCCAGGCAATACCCAGTACAACCTGAGAACATGTTGTTGTTGACTTGAGTGGGATGATGACGGGTTGATTTGTATGTATGTAAATGTAAGTATGTAAATTTAAATCTTGACTTAAAGCTTTCAATTTAACTTCTCTCGCACCGTACTTAGCCAACTGTGCTAATCGGAGGTGCAGGGAAAGGACAACAAACTAAACACAAAAAGCTCTCAAGAAATGTGCTTTCAATCTGGATTTAACGTGCATAGCTCCAGTGGCTTCCGAATATCGACCAGGATTTGGATTTTTGACAGCTCTGCCCATCTTGTCGATCATGTTTTTATTTTATTTGGAAAAGTCGCACATGACACGTTTGGACGTGGCCCTTAAAACCTTTTCTGGAATTGTTCTCGGTGTTGAAACACCATCAGTTGCATGTGGTTTTTTTGTTTGTTTACGGAATCGTGCAATATTAACATCTGCCCCTTTTTAATCGTTCACCTTCGATTTTGGAGGATCGACCGCTGTCGAGTGAAAAGAAGGTTACGTAACTTGTTGGATGTCGACCATCATGCGAACGCAGCCTGTGCTTGTGCTGATCGTCCTCGTGTGATGAGCGCAACCGGTCGAGGTGACATTTTGGACGCACCCATTAAAGGCCAGTGGAACTGTCTGCTTGGGTTTTATTGCTTTCCTCTGAGGTCTGAATTATTCATGGAGAATGCTCGTACAAGCCTCAGCGGCCGCCCAGCGGCTAGAAGGACACATGTTTTCGGCAACCAATCACGACGTTACTGTACACCGCCTTCGAAAAAGCTTTCGGCGTGGGATATCGGTAGGAAGCTCGATCTTAACATTTAAATCGATACTTCAATTCAGATCTCACAAATACTTAAATGAATTGAATTACTAGTGGAACGTACAATTTGGTCTGGCGTGGTTTTTTGCAGGCAAGGTTGTTGGATCATGCAAATAATCTTCCATGTGCTAAGACTCCCAACCTGATGGGCTTATCCAGTGGTGACTAAATAAAGATACGCAGCACCTTTGTGAGTAATCCACAGGCCCCCCCCCCCCCCGCGTTTTTCTGGCTTGCTCCAGTTTCCTTGCACACTTGATAGGGAGCTGCTGGTCAATTATCTCACACTTGAAAGATCCTCCCGAGGAAGAGTCTTAGGTCTCGGGGTGAGATTTGTGGATAAATAGAGGAATACCGTACAGAAGTGTTAAAAACCTGGGGCTTTAAAATACATTACCCCCCCCCCCGTCGGATTGGTGTAAATAAAACGCAACTTGCACCATGTAGAACAATTTTCGTTTTCGGCAACTTATTTTTTTTTACTTCGGTATTTATGATAACATGTGGAAATAATATCAGTTGGTGATGTCTGAATGGGAATTATACCAGTGTATCCCTCTGTACAGTTTCATAGGTCGACATCATATTTTGCAAGTTGGCCACTGCAAAAAGAAAGTCAATGCAACGCGAATTCAAATTCAAAATTAAAAGTACGAGCTTCTTATTTTTAGGGATTTCTCATTCTATTGCAGGCTGCTCCCTGCGGGATGCACTTCTATTATGCCGGCTCAAGAATGTGCTGCCTGAACGAGCCCACAGGAATGTGGAGTTGGCCTCGCCGGTCGCAGGATCGCGCCGATTGGCCTCGATCCGAGTCCAAGCAGCGGGGGTTGGGGGGGGGCTCCATGGACCCGGCCACTTGCCGCCATCCAGACTCTGTGCGCCGCAGTGCGAAGGGTCGCGTTGGTACGTGGCGACGCAGGGCTACGCTGCAGACTTAAACACGTGCCCGTGAAAGCCCCGTGCGGCTCGGCGTTTTGTGACGCGCGACTGTTGAAGAGCGTATTGTCATTGCGGGTCTGCCGGAGGGGGCGCCGATGACTCGCGAGTTACGTTCAATTGGCACTTCAAGGGCAGTGGAGGGTGAATTATTTTCTCTCCCCTCATTTTTTTCAGCAATTTTATCCCGAGTCGGGTCACGAGACGGAGAAACGGCGCTGCTGCTGCTGTCGGTAGATTATCGAAAAGGTTGGGAAACTGCCCCCGTAATTTATTTGGGTGTGACTTGCCGTGTCAATCCATGTATTGTTTCACGTTGTCCACAGTTCAATCAATCAATCAAAGTCTATTTCTATAGCACTATTCGTGCAAATACATAGTGCTTTACAGGCACGAACAATAAAAGTTAAATTGTAGGCCAAATTAAATCACGTGACAAATTTATAGCAATGACATAATAGAAATAACACATTCAGGAAATCGTAATTAAGCAAGTTTAAAAAAGTTAGATTTTAGATTCATTTTAAAAGTGCTTAATGATTCTGAAGCCCTCAGATGCCCTGGCAGGCTGTCCCACAGGCGAGGACCGTAAACACTAAAAGCCGCTTCTCTGTCGGTGTTGGTCCTGGCCTTTGGGACGACTAAAAGACAGAGGATCTGAGGGATCTTGTTGGTTCATATCTTAAAAGCATGGACGACATGTATACAGCTGCAGCTTGGTGAAATCTCATCAACTTGACTGATACCCATAACAATTAAGAAGGCAGTTGTCAGCAATACACATTACAAGCTACAGTAATAAGGTTTGGGGCCAGGACACATGCTGTATGTGAAAGATTACTTCTCTGATGTACAGTAATCACATCTGGATCACTTTCTGGGTCTATATATCCAGGTCAGACATTAGCTCTCCATTAATGCCAAGCCCCACCAGGCCTGAGGAATATCAGGTGAATTTGATGCCGGACAAGGCTTAACGAACTGGACTCTTGCTGCCTCTGTCGTTATAAAATGTGCCACTGCCTTACGGTCTGCTGCTGCTTGTGCTGCTGTGTGGGCTGCTGCTTTATACTTACTGCTGCTACATAAGCCACCTAGGCTACGTGGGCGGTTTGTACAGTGTCGCAATCTGCGAGCATTACATCGGTACTCACTGGGGACATTCACCATCTCCTTATAATCCCACTGCTAATTCGCTGCGTGGCCCTTTGCGGGCTCCGGACGCCGGGTTGTAGGAGTGCGACTTGCACAACTCTGATGGCGAAGTCTTCCACGCAGTCGTCGCCTGAATAAAGTTGAAATGTAACTTTTTAATCAAATAATAACAATTCAAATGTATAATGCACATCCCATCCTGGGATCCCAGTGCGCAATGCATGATAAAACAGGAAACAAAAACAGAACCAGGGCTCAACTGAACAAACCGAAGAGGAGGAAGGCCACTTTGAAGAAATGGGTTTTAAAAGCAGACTTAAATATACTCTTAGTTTTTTCGGTAAAGTCACGTAGGTAAAAAAATGAAATTAAAATTAATAAAAAATAATTTATTTTAAAACTTTTAACCTACGTGACTTTACCGAAAAAACTAAGAGTATGAATCCTTGCAGTCACGAAAGCTTCAAATCAAGACTTAAATATATTTACCGACTTTGATTGCCTGATTTCAAGTGGCAAGGCGTTCCATAGCTTGGGTGCCACGCTAAAAAAGCCGATCACCAAAACAGTGCAACCTCGACCTGGGAGTGTTGACCAGTTGGAGATCAGAAGGACATTCATGGAATATATGAATGTATTAGTTCCTGCAAGTAAGGTGGGATGAGCCCATTTAAAGCCTTATAGGTTAACAGCAGTATCTTAAAATCCACTCGGAATTTAACTGGTAGCCAATGAAGAGATTAGATAACTGGTGTAATGTCCTCACGTAATGATGTACATGGTGTAAGCACTCTCGCAGCTGCATTCTATAAAAGCTGGAGTCTGCCCAGTACTTTGCACGGTATCCCAACCAGTGAGGCGTTGCAGTAGTCTGGATAATACAAAAGCATGGACCAGTCTCTCCAAGTCGGCATTCTGACAATATTTCATAGGTGGAAAAAGGACATGTTAACCACCTTAGATATGTTCCTCAAAGTATAATGACTGGTCAAACTGAACACCGAGGTTTCTGACCTCCCGTGTGCCACTGACATCATGACCATCAATCAACAAACAGCTGCGGAAACCTCAAATCTGAGCCCCCAGATTTGACACAATAGAAATAAAGTACTGCTGAAACCGTTGTAAAATCACCACCTCTCACACGTTACCCGATAGCCGTTCTCAATGCTTGTGAAAAGTGTTGATCGCCATGGCTTTTGTCAAATATTCAGGGCCGTATTAAAAAAAAAACATTTTTAGAGCAGAGATTTGCTCGTAAAAACTAAATAGCCAAATGTTACATTGTCATTTTTGTGTAATGCTTGCAAGCAATGGAGGTGGCAAGAGCCTTCAGTCGGCAACGGATATCTGGTGGATGAGGATCGCGAGATTGTTTTGTGCACTCCAGGGGCGACGAGGCTGAGAATGTAAATATGAACACAAACGAGAAGCAAGTTTAGTTACTGGGTGCCCAGATTTCTCTTTTTTACCGGCTCGGTGCCCGATGCGAGAATAGCATTCGGCAACCTGACCAACTGCAGCCGTTCAACTTCCAAGGACAGCATTTTAATGAGTACAGTCTGACCTCAATCCGATCGCATCGGATTGACTCGAGCCTTGGTCCAAACCCAGAGCGGCCCTCCTTCTTTACCAGCCCCACATGCGCAAAGTGTACGCGCTGACGTACGGTGAACTTTTGCACCGTACGTAGCCAACCGTGCGGCTCGGGGGAAGGACAACGAACTCAACACAAAAAGCAGCGCTAAAGAAATGAAACAAAAACCAGTATCACGCATTTCCCCATTTTTCGTGAAGGAAAGTGCCTTTTTTCTTTACCTACCTCTTGCCCTGTGGACGTGCACTGCAAGTTTGTGAATCGGCGAATCAGAAGTGTACGACGAGAGAGTTCGCATGGCCATTGGGATACTTTTGCATTTCATGAGGAGAATGGTGTACCCTCGAAACCTGTATCCGTAATGGTCATGTTGGAACGCAGTGATTATATCAGAAAAAACGTCACAGTGTTTATCATCGGAAGTACCGCCAGTTAGAAGATACATATTTAAAGGAAAAGCAACGTTTTGTTCACTTATACCTCGCCTCACTGACATCCCATGTTGCTTGTGATCTTGCATCGGGTTTCCTGCTGTGTGTAGGTATGTATGTTGGACTTCTATTGCACCGTACTTAGCCAACCGTGGTAATCGTGCCACAGCCGATGTCACTTCACGGCGTGCGCGTGTCACGTCTGTGCCGTCCGTATTTGACACCGTGTACGTGATTGTGGTGGAAATGTGCGATGTGTTATTAATGTCTCATGCGTATGCCTACATTTTTAAGTGTTTACAGTTCAATCATATCCCTGTTCATTAAAAAAATCTATTTTTAAAATATTCAAATGAGTAAACAAAAAACAGTGCTGGTAATTTGCCTTGTTTTTATTTTAAGCAGTGATTCTTCCCGTTTCTTTCACCTTAATGGGGATAAAAAAAAGACTTTGTAAAAACATGACAACAGAAATGTCACTGTTGAAGGGAACTGGAATGTCCTTTTCCTGCCACGACGTTCACGGTCGCACCAGAATTTGCCTACCCTGACACACGCCCTCCGTGTGGATTATGCAATAACGCATTTGTGGTTGCACGGTCTAAACCGATGCAGACACAGTCACGTGGGTTTTGAGTGCTGGCGTTGAATTTGTTTTTTTTTATATCGTGCTTCGTTTGTTTATCTCTGCAGGATGGCTGCCTGCCTTCGGGCCTGAACCCATGTGCTAAGGCTTGGCAGAGCCCTCCAGCGGGAGCAGCTGGCCCAGCTACAGCTGGAAGTGAGCCCTCCGGCAATGGCCTGGACGCACCCAACGAT
The DNA here is from genome assembly GCF_015708825.2 of Lethenteron reissneri. NCBI lineage: Eukaryota > Metazoa > Chordata > Hyperoartia > Petromyzontiformes > Petromyzontidae > Lethenteron > Lethenteron reissneri. The sequence goes on from NC_083801.1 coordinate 3,292,925, forward strand.
CAAAGTTCAAAGAGCCCTGTTAACGGGCTGGACGGTGGTGAGCGGGCATCAGATGATTTGCGGCGCACGCTTCCCTCGTTATTCGCGAGGAATACGTTGCGGAGATGCTCGTGGAGAGAAAATTCTGCGGATAGTGATGTTGGCCTATGATTTACCTTTAATAAATACGTAAAAAACTATTAAATACATGAAAATGATCGTAACGCATCACATGGTCTGACATCACTCTATTTTCATAATTTCTCTTATCCCTTTATCTCATCACTTTACCTCTCAGAAATGTACCTCTCAAAAATGTACCTCTCATCACTTTATCTCTCATCACTGTATCTCTCATCACTGTATCTCTCATCACTTTACCTCTCATCACGTTATCTCTCATCACTTTATCTCATCACTTTACCTCTCATCACCTTATCTCTCATCACTTTATCTCTCATCACTTTACCTCTCATCACTTTATCTCTCATCACTTTATCTCTCATCACTTTACCTCTCATCACTGTATCTCTCATCACTTTACCTATCATCACGTTATCTCTCATCACTTTCTCTTTCATCACTTTACCTCTCATCACTTTACCTCTCATCACTTTATCTCTCATCACGTTATCTGTCATCACTTTCTCTCTCATCACATTATCTCTCATCACTTTCTCTCTCATCACTTCATCTCTCATCACGTTATCTCTCATCGCTTTCTCTCTCATCACATAACCTCTCATCACTTTATCTCTCATCAATTTCTCTCTCATCACTTTACCTCTCATCACTTCCTCTCTGATCACCTCCTCTCTCATCACTTTCCTTCTATCTCTCTCTCGATGCAGTAGTCGTGTGGAGTTCCAGACGCGATTCGTGGATAGCCAAAATCCGGATAGCAAGTTCGTAAATAACAAGGGAATACTGTACAGCAATTCCTCGCTTAACGCGGGGGTTCCGTTCCTGAAAATTGCCGTGTGAAGCAAATTCGCTCTAAGCGGGAGTTATTTTCCCATAAGGAATAACAGTGAAGGTGGAACTGCCATTCCAGCCCGTAATTTTATTATTGTTTTTATTTTTTACGGTGCAGTATACTGTTTTACATGTCTAGTTTAAAATGTGTTGTGTTTATATAGTATTTCTATAAATATGCTATGTGTGACGGTCATTGATTTAAATATGAAGTGTGTGAGGGGAGAGCTATGGCGGATGAAAAAGACGAGGAAAGCTAAATGACGCGACACACACAAAGATGCAGGAACACACAGTGAGGATGGGGAAGGCACGGCGTGTATCACAGCGCGCATCGGAATCACAATCTTTATCTCAGATTCAGCATCACCGAACAACGCTCCCAACACCCACGCTGCTCAGTCACGCTCCAGACTCACGTTATAGCGAGTAGTCCGTCACGCACTACACGCACGCTATAATGAGTAGTCCGTCACGCACTACACTCATGTTTTAGCGAGTTGTCCGTCATGCTCTAGACTATCGTGAGTAGTCCGTCACGCGCTACACTTGCGTTATAGCGGGTACGGTGTATGTCCAGCAATAAAGCAAAAGAAAAAACGCGTTAAAGTTAAAACGTGTGGTGTGAATGCGCGGTAAACGGGGATTTACTGTACAGTATCGTCCTGCCAAGATGTCGGAGCCATTAATAATTTAAGATGTCTGAATATGTAAATTTTAGAATTTCGTAAAAGACCTTGAATTACAAAGTTCTTGGGGTCTTTTTTTGTACTTTTATAGTGAATATATTGAGCTTCTGAATTTACATTTCACATTAGTGTACCCCCTAAAGCGTGGAACATCACATTAAACATTATCTGCCGTTTTCTGTGATTGAAACTTTTAAAAGAAATGTTAAGCAAATGTTCTTTTACAAATGAAGAGATGAGAAACTGCCATTAGTCCTTTTTTTACGGTTCTTTTTTTAAATACAATTTTCCATTAAAGAAGGGAAAGGCATTTTCCAGTGCAGCACCCTTTGTTAGCCATTTCTTAGAGTAGTATAGTCAGTCTGTCTTATTTATAACGCAGGACTGGCTAAGATTGTTTGTAAAACTGTTTAGTATTTTACAGCATTCTCACAATTGTCTAATTAATGCTGGGATATATGCCACTTAGACGCCAGGACTTGTCTGCTGTGTACTGACGACAAGTTATGTTTGCCCCACAGACACCAGGTTCTTATCCCTAGAGACCCCCATTGCCTTGTTTGAGGCCCGCGTAGAGCTAAGGCATGGGGGAGGACTGCTGCCTCCCCCCCACTCTATGGCCGTTTACCCCAATGGTAGTTTTATTCATGTATGTATGTTGCACTTCTTTTGCATCGTACGTAGCCAACCGTGCTAATCGGAGGTACGGGGGAAGGACAACAAACTAAACACAAAAAGCAGTTGTAAAGAAATTAGTTTGTCAATCTAGATGATTTAAACGTGCCTAGCTCCAGTGGCTTCCTAATGTCGGAAGAAAGAGCGGTCCAGACGGCCGCGGAAGCGTGTCTGTAAGCGCGCGACGGGATTTTCAGAAAGGTGTATTTCTTGTGATGTTCTTGTGCTGTTGTCCTGAGCTGTGCGTCTGTGCGTCCTGCAGGCAGCAGCAGTGCCAATGGCCAAGTGAAGGATGTCATGCAGTGTGCTGTGGATTCACCCCTGGCCGATTCATTTAAATCGCACATGCACGTTGCCAGAGATGGTAAGCTCATAGGTCACGCCTCAACAGCACTGTTAAGGTCTAACCAAATTACACGGAGATGCTGCTTTGGCAGTCATGTTACAAGCACAAATCACAGACAGACTCAACAATGTTATGGGTTTACTCTCCAACACACCGGTGTGCTGTGCTAGTGTAGTGAGTCCAACGTTGTCTTAGGGAGCAACACGTTTTATTAAACTATTTGCACAACATACTCCAGGCTATTGATACAACACACCCTCGGGTGGTGACCACCCAACTAACCACACTACGGCGGAACTAGACACGATTCCACTATTCCGGTCCGGACCACAAGCTGGGTCCTGGACCGCGTGGCTGGAGGCTTCTTCAAGTTTGACGTGGGTCTCCTGCCTCTCCGACAGTAAGAACCCCGAGCCCCTTACAGGGCCCCCCTTATATTGGGCCGGGCTGGGGCTGGCTCCACTTCTCGCCCCGCCCACCTTCTCAATCTCTCTCTCCCTTGCCCGAAGGCTCTCGAGAGTTCTTCTCGGACCATGTGACCACCCATTGGCCCCCTCCACCAGTGGACCCCCTCCAGTATCTTCCGGTCACATGTCCCCAGGTCAGCCAGAGTATCATGCCCCCAACGTAACCCTAGCTGGCTGACACTCTCTCGCTCTCTCAACGGAAGCCCGCACCGCACGCTGTGTGTGGTGCCACCACGCTCACCCAGCGCTCACCCAAGCCCCCACTAGGGCTGGTACTACACCCCGTGTCCGGGATGTACACACAACAGTAGACATCCCGCCATGGCCTCGCAGGTCCGGCACCACACAGTGACATTCCCAGTCACTACACTCGAATTAATTGCCATATTTTGTTTACACGACAAACCTTACTAATTGGCTGTCGGGTGGTGGCGGGTTTAACGACACGTTTATATGTATGCAATCTAACCCAAAAACCTCTGTTATAGACTCAACAAGTGTATCAATAACGCCGTGACCTTCAGAGGAAAAGTATATAATAGGCGACTTTTCAAGGAAATGGACCTTTTTCAGAGTACACAGAGGTAGGGGATGTTGACTATTACGTTTGCTTTCAAGGCCACGGTCTTATTGGTGGATGTGTTGAGTTTTTTTGTTATAGGGTAAACAGAAAAGTAAAAAAAAATATTAAACGAATAAAACATTTCCACGAGGTATTTTTTCATATTTCTGTACGTTCACAGTTCCGAAGGTTGGAGACAGAGTGATGTTTGCCCTCCAGAAATGTCAAATTGTCCATTTCAATTTTACCTCTTATCGTACCTATTGTAACCGGCACTCTCATTGTGCGTCCAATGACCAAATGTTTACTGGGCATCTGTGAAAAAGAGCTTCATAGCTCATCGGATTCCTCCAGTATGAATACTGATTCTGTTCACTCGACTGAGCCCCTTTTAATCTTGATTTGAAGCTTTCGTGACTGCAGGAATCCATACTCTTTGGTTCTTTCGGTAAAGTCACATAGGTATAAAATAGCCCCTTTTTTTGTTCATGCAGTCGAGTATATTCGTCCACCTTATTTGTGATTTGCCCTCTCGGGAATTAATTTCCGAATGCAGGAGCTGTCACCGTATGGAAATTGAAATCGTCATGGATTTTATAGATTCTAACTCCCATTCTTGTATCTCCATGGCCTTCGGTAACGTGTCACGTGAATGCGTGTACTGCCAGTTTGTCAGATTGTTAACGCACCGCACAACGCACGCCATTGCCAAGCGACATGAAACGTACGTTGACCGTATCAGCAATACTGCACTTATGAAAGCCACAATGCTGCTGAGAACAGAGAACATCGCACGCAGGACAAAGCGCTTTTGTTTACGCGGATTAAATCTGACGAGCAAATACCATCAGACTTTTTAGTGATCAAAAAATGGTCACAGACAATGGCATTTCATGGGTCTGTCAATTGCAGATAAGACAATGTTACTGAGAGGAGGCTTTTTGCAGTCAGCCACTTTTATGTGTTGACTTTCACCTTATTGGCTCGTTTTTGTGAATGATATTTGCTGCATACTAAATTCCAGTAAACACAATCATACATCATCCTTGCTTCATTAACACGTATTCAGTAACAAGAACCTATTTGGCAAAGTATAATGTAATCGCATTTTTATTGATTAATTGATTTATGAAGTATCTAAATACAATTGTGAGGTTCTTACATGTTTATATTTCAATTTTCTCTGGAAATATTATACGCAGTCTTTCACGAGCAATATTACGATTCATGACTCGTTTATTTTGGGTTAGATCGTCGTGTAGCTAAAATGCCAAATTATATCCTATGATGATTAATGGTCAGGTTGCTAACCATACATTTTACGTGACTTGCAGGGTATTGTGGGTGTTTTTGAGTAACGATGTCATTACATGTTGCACATTCTAAATATCTTTTATTTACTTATTAATTATATTTTTCCTAAATAATTGCTTGAGGTGGAACATCTCTTATCGAAGGGTGTCAATTTACACATACATATCTAACGCGTTTCCACTTGCACCCATCTCTCCTAGTTCGTGGTAGTTTTCATTGGCTGAAAATCACGAGATCCACGTGATTCTTGAACGTCGGTGTCACCTGTCCACTGGTCTTGAGCAATCATCTTGAGCTGCGGAACATGTGTGCAGAGAGTTTTACTCATTTTCATTGGCTGAAAATGACCTTGGGTGTTGGTGAGAACACGTGGTTTCTGTTGTCACTGCTGTGGAACAGCGTTGAGACTGCTTAACCTTGCGTGTGCAAACTCTCTGTGTGACCAGCAGGACAGGGAGAGCAAGCGGAGTCTCTGCCCGTGCTGTGTGGGGAGGAGCTCCGGGAGGCTCTGCGGAAACAGCTGGAGTATTACTTCTCCAGGTACGCGTGTAAGCCGGTGAACTCTTCCTTGTGCTGTCCAGTTGTAACGCACAATTTCAGAATCTTTACAGTCAGAATCTTTATTTAGACCGGAGTAATCCCATGAGCTCTTGTTCACTGATGTCCAGTACGGGTGGGTCAGCAATTGTGTTCGGCTGAGATCCGAAGTTTCTCTCCGGCTGCTGCTAGAGCCGTACTGCATAGCTCTGAAAACCTACACGGAAATATTACTCACCTCTCGGTCGCCGATACTGAAACAGTTTTTTGTCATTTTACCTCTGATTAGCACGGTTGGCTACGTACGGTGTGAAAGAACTTCAATATACTTATCAAGTAAGGCCCACTGAGCTATATAGCTCGATTTGAGAAGCGACCAGGACACAAATTATAGGTCAATGAAATGGCTTGAATTAAATGGTGGAAATCTATAGCAGCCAAATACTCTAAACGCACGTTTTTGAATGAGGATGGAAAAACCCGAAGACCCAGAGAAAAATCCATGCGACCACCGAAGAACATACAAACTCCAAATATACAGCAGGCGTCAAGGTCGCGATCGAACCCACGAGCACCTGGATACCAGGCGAGGTAGTGAACATCTCGCCACTCTGGCGCCCCTTACAACTTGGCAAGAAGGTACAATGTTGTTCGCATAAAAAAAGAGCAAAGCGAATTGTATTAAAGTTATGAAGAAGGTCCCAGCAAATGGCGGAAATGTCGTACAGCCCGTAAACACATCTGAGATTTGGAGTGCACAACCGCAGAAACCTATGCCTGTAGTAATCTCGGGAATTCTGCACCAGAATCGTCTCTCCTGGGGGGTCAGCGGTTACTTCTCGTCAAACACACACACGCAGGGAAACAACAATGCCCCTTGTTAAATATTTTCTGTGCTATCAGGTATCGTTACTTCCCCAGGTAGTGTTAAAACATCGACCACATCTTAATATATCAGCCTGTGCGAGAAAAACAAGCGATCGTTTCACTTGGTTTGCGTACGTTGTTTTGTTGTCTACAATAGACATGCGAAAAACGTAAAGTAAAAATGTCCGGCAAAAGAACACACTCATTGGGTTTTGTGAATCCATAAAAATGTAAACTCGTGAATATATTACTAGTACCAATAACTGAACAAACTACAAGAGTGATTAGTGACCAAGATACGTCAGCTCGCTACACTTGAGAGCCCAGTTTAATCACAGGTGGCTTGCCTGGATTTGAACCCAGGGCCTCCAATGGTGCCAGCTCAGCATTCCGACACCTGAGCCTCCCGGCCATGTCTGGGCAAAGGAATCTCGACTCGTGCTGGAAGTGATGGGTGGGGGTTATGCTCGCACTGCAGTGAAAGTCAAAAAACAAATCCGAACAGTTTCCCTGCTGCACCAAGCAATGGCATAGCACTGCATTGCCATTGGAGACCCTGGGCCAAGTGGTGGAAATTCCACATTGCCACGACGGGGTCAATCTATCCACTGTTCACTTCCCGTAAGAAAAAAGGTTTCCTTGTTATCAAACCCGGGCAGGATATCAGCGAGCGTTGACTCCCACGTGGGATTTGAATGCAGAGCCTTATAGTCGTGAGCCAAGCGCTGTAACGTTAAAAACTCCACTTTCTTTTTTACTTACGCTGCATTATAAAGGGAACATATGTGTGTGCGTATATATAGCAACGTCCATAAGGTGTGATGATGTTGGTGGAGGAGGGTGTGGTCCGATATGGTAATTTTAGGTAGTAATTACATTATCATGACCTTTAAACCGGTTGCGCTAGTAAACTGTACCCGGCATGGCCCAATGAATTGTTTACATTAATATTTGCCTAGCCACTGTATCGGACGTGTAAATTTAAATTGGGTCATAAATACGCCAGGCTACTGCATATAAATTGGTGACATGTCATGCTGGGTTTAACCATTGCCATTTCAACTTCAGACTTTGTGGGGTTGGTACAGAAACACGTTTGTGCGCATCACATTTCATGCAGTGAGTTTAGCAGACATGCTTCCCCACACCCCCTACACCCAATAGGTTTCTCAACGAAGAGACAGCGTTGTGCGTTGATTAGAGTACATTACCCAGCGCAGGGAACTCACCATGGCGGCCGCTCTTGGCATGCTTAGGATTCAGGGGAAATGCCTCTGGTGTTCGCAGGAGAGTGAAGAGGGTTCAGTTTATTCTGGGAGCGATGTAAATAATACCGCACACACCCCTAGTTTGGCATAGAAGTGCCATTCATCGCTTGCCTCCTGGATATTTGCGTCGGGCGTGTGTGGGTCAATCTTTTGATTTCCCGTTGGAATAGTTTATTTTTTTTTTGTTAATACATTGCCTGAACAGTCGAGGGCTGTAAGACCGAGACAAGCGGTAGCCAACGATACGGTCTGGAGCTGTGTGAAGGACCCCTCTTGCCGACGACCGGTTGATGTTTCACAATCTCTTCCCCAGTAATTTCCCCTGCCCTATGTCAGCTAACGTTTCATCAACCCATGGGCCCCGTTTTACATGTTGGCACTATTTTCAGGTGGTATTTGTGTATATATATAAAAACGCTTGTGGTGCCGTTACGGAGATGTTTTCTCTTCACAGTGGGAAGGTTTCGATCTCTAACCTTGGCTGGAAGTTGACTCGACGCATCATCTGTCTGCAGCCAGTTAATATCTGTGCCTCTTTGTGACAAACATATTAATGGTTATTTGTCCTTTTTGGAGAGACTGTCCTCTGCCATACGAATGTGAAACTTATAAAAGCGGCTCTCGGCCACCAACAAAGATGAGCATCGCCCGATGCTAATTCGAGGGCCAAGATACACCCTGGCGTTTTTCTGTGGTTTTCTTTGGAGAAAAGCGCCAGATTTTACCGCCAAGTGTGAACGTTGGTCTTCGCGTCTTCCTGTCAGATTGTTTGAGAGAGCAGCTGCCGGTGGGGCGGCCACGTGGAGACGGCGACGTTCGGTCGGCCGATCGGCGCGCCCGCAGTGCGGTTTGCAGCCTCGGCGCCGCGTTGGCGTTGTGACGTCGCGGCCGGGGCCCTGTGCAACGAGGCTAAAAATAGGTTTCTGCTGCTTCAAAAAGGCGCAAGAAACCGGTGACATTTGGGTTGACCTTGAGAAAGGCCGTGTCATCCGTGACAGCCACGTTTTATAGTTGCGTGTGGGAGAGAGTGAATGAAATACGTCTTCTTTGATGAAGCGAGTGGCCTGCTTATATATCTGCTTGTTTCCCACCTCGCCTTCATTGCGCATTGACACGGCACTGAATCATGACAAGGCGATAGATACTCTGCGTGTTGTGATGCTGTGGAAAGCCAAATCGTATTCCGTTTTATTACACCAATATATCTTTACCTGATATGCGATACAGTGAAAAACTGCCACAGTATGTTAAGATGCTCCATCGGACGTGACATTTCAAGACAGGACTCGGAAGATGTTGGCTGCGTTCTTATGTGTACATAATGTTGTCTCCGTAAGTTATTCACGTGGTTATTATTCCATGTCAAGTCTTGTGATAGGATGCCTTGACGTATCTGGAATTTGACAATGAAACTAATTATTTTCAATAATTCCTCTTGTGTCAAAGATTAAAAAGAAATCCCATGAAAGAGGGTTTGTATGTCTTCATCCCAGCCACTCCCAAAAGTATGCTTCTCCATCTAATTTAGACCTGAGCTAAAAGCGTGATATTTTTGGCACTGAAATATCGGGCAGTATGCAGTGGGAATTTGACCTTCACAAATACCAACGAATGCCCTTTACCTCACCCTTATTGCCTCTGTGCCAGTGAGAGAACACTGACCATTTTCCAGAATATTGGCTTGAAAAATCTTGCACAGATAAAGAAGACCTTGACTCTTTGGGTTCCAGTAAAATGCATAAACAAAAATATGTTTTAAAAGGGTGAAGGTGCTGCCCTGCAATTGCTTGCTTATGCAACAAAATGTAACTTTTTATTTTAGCAGGTGAGGCCCACTGAGCTATTTAGCCCTTTTTCAGAAGCGACCCAACCACAAATTATAGCTCAATGGCTTATCACGTGGACATTTATAGCAGCCGAATAATAAACTATAAATATATTTTTTTATTTTACCAGGTAAGGCCAACTGAGGTGTATAGTTCTTTTTCAGAAGTGACCGCGCCACAAGTGATAGCTCAACGAAGTGGCTTATCACGTGGAAATTTATAGCAGCTAAATACTTTAAATGCATGTTTCTAAATGTGGAAGGAAAAACCAGAGGATCCGAAGAAAAATGCACACAACCACGGGGAGAGAGAACATGCAAACTATATAGGCGTCACGGTTGGGGATCGAACTCACAACCTGCATACCAAGCGTGAGAGTTAACATCTTACCACCGCGGCACCCACTGTTGGTGGACAAAGGTGGGGTGGAGGGATTTAATTATCTTGCCCATTTGGTTCAACTGCCACGCTGGCAGATCAAACTTAACTGTGGCAGCATCCCTTACCTTCAGTAAACAAATGCATATACCATTCGTAGCTGTGCTCGCAACGTGCCGGGTGAATGCATGTTTCTAACCTGTTTCCCAGTGTTTGAGTTACTATACCGTTTTATTTTCACAATACAGTACGGTACTTTGTATGGACAGCAGATGCCACCAATGTGAACGAGGCACACGTGGGGTAGCTGATTGTGCGTCTCCCAAGGCCTTGATTGTGACACACAACTCGCTTTGCCTTTCAGGGAGAACCTGGCCAAGGACTTGTACCTGGTAGCCCAGATGGACGGCGAGCACTACGTGCCCATATGGACCATCGCCAATTTCAACCAGGTCAAACGGCTGACCACCGACATGGACCTCATCGTCGAGGTCCTCAGATGTACGTTCACTGTTTCCTGCCACCGGTATTTGTCAAACGGGAGGTTGCGGCTTCACGCGTATGTTTAGGCCGCGTGACGATCCGGCCAAATGTCTGTGGTGAGACCCCACCACCACTGTCTAACCACCATCGAACTACCACCCCACCAGCACCCCACCAGCACCCCACCAGCACCCAACCACCACCCAACCACCACCCAACCACCACCCAACCACCACCCCACCACCACCCCACCCCATGTGGCCTAAACCTTGTAAATTACGCAGTCTCCCCTCCTTAACCTCTGTCCATTGCTCTCTTAAAGCCTCACCTCTTCTCCATTGCCCCCCCTCGCCCCATTCACACCTTCCCAGCCCTCCCCTAATCTTTCGTGATCCCTGAGTGCCCCTCTGCCACTGTCACTCATTCCTCAATCCTTGTAGCATGCCCGTGCCAGTGAAATCATTCCATTCTTTCACCGCTTTGTAAGGTATGTTAAGCGCCTTGAGTGAAGGGGTGCTATAAATATAAACTTGATTATGTTAGATCGAGTCTGTAGGTTTGGCCTAGTGATAAGGCTAGCACAATAGGAATATATGTGTATAGACACGCACATAATGGATTGCGTGCAAATGGAATGGATGTAAATTGCATCATCAATGGGTTTAAATGGATATGTGAGGGTTTGGGTTAACTGAGGTTAACAACTTCAGATTTCACATAATTCCATTACTAATGCTGGCATGATACTGAATCGCGAAGGTATGCTCGCTGGATAGCGTGGCTGGGTAGCATAGAGGTCAATTGACTCGCCAATGTTCCAATTAGCACAGAGTCATCAGGTCTGCTTCTACAGCCACTCTGTAATTGCTTTTGGGAATTACGAGTAGAATTATCACACCTTGTGTCTATGTATTCATGTTGAACTTCCTTCGCACTGTACACAGCCCACTGTGCTGATTGGAGGTGCGGGGGAAGGACATCAAACTAAACACTAAAAATAGTTCTGAAGAAGTTTGTTTTCAATCTAGATGATTTAAAAGTGCTTAGCTCCAATGGCTTCCTAATATCCAAAGGAAGAGCGTTCCAGATGGCCGCAGAAGGGCATCTGAAAGCGTGTGATGAAGTGATCGTCTTTATTCGATCGTTAGCCAAAAGCTTCTGCGATGATGACCGGAGTTCGTGTGATGGTTTATGCTCCTTCACAAAATCAGCAAGGTATTGTGGTTAATTTGTGGCAAGCGCGCAGAGTGTGTGCAGGACCGCACACTCAGTAGCCCATGCGATGGAACAATCCACCTAGTACCTGCACGCGAGCAGATTTCATCGCTCCTGTCTCCCTGGTGGACGTTGGGCCTGCATAGGGCCTGGTTGGGCGACCACCATATAAAAATACACGTGTAATGGGCACTGCGGACAGTAGAGGGCAGTGCAGCGAAATCCATTGTACTCCGATTCACCAACCTGCCATGGCCAGCGTGGTGAAATATGGTTGAACAACTCCCACGGTTCACAAGGCGTGGTGGAGACCCTCATCCTGCAGTGTTTTGACAAAATAGACTGTCAACATACAGGACTAGCAAGGGCGACTGTAATGAATGAACGACTGATTGCATACACGCAGAGTACAAGTTCGCTCGGCGGTTTTTCGTGTCACGGTTAATTAGGAAGCCACTGGAGCTATGCACTTTTAAATCTGAATTGAAAACGAATTTGTTTAGAACTGCTTTTTGTTGTGTAGTCTGTTGTCCTTCCCTCCCCCGCACCTCCGAATAGCACGGTTACCTACTTGAAGTCCGAAATAAGTTCAACACATATACATAAATAGACTCACAGAGACCCATGGACTCACACAGGGACCCATGGACTCACACAGAGACCCATGGACTCACACAGAGACCCATAGTTTGTTATCCTATCCCCGCACCTCCAATTAGCACGGTTGGCTACGTACGGTGCGAAAGAAGTTCATCACACATACATACATGGTGAGGGTGAAGTTGAGGCCTGCGGTTTGAAATGTGTTTGACGTGTGTCCCTAACAAGAGGCTGCGATGTCATTGTCCTGCTGCAGCCTCAGCGATTGTTCACGTCGATGAGAAGGGGGAGAAGGTGAGGCCCAACCACGCGCGCTCCGTCGTCATCCTGCGAGAGATTCCCGAGAGCACTCCTGTCGAGGTACACGAGTGTGTGTTTGTGTGGTGTGCGCATGCGTGTTATGTCGACTCAGCCTCAAATAAGTACTCTGTCGCGGTGTGTAAACATCGCCACTGCGGAGACAAAAGCGACCATGCGTGGTGCTGGCCACCCACTCCCTCGTGTGCCGTGCCGGCCTTCATAGGTGCTGCTTGCAAACAGCATTTGTCCCGACAATCGACAATCTGTTTATAATATATGGGGGATCTTTGTTTTTGCCCTACCAATGAAGGGGAGCGGTAGTGTAGCGTTTAGCGCACTGCGCTACAAACCCGGCGACCCGAGTTCGATTCCCGCTCATGACCAAGACCAGTGATGAATATCTCAGCTGGTTCTGGGCCTCCCCTAGGTCGACTCAGCCTCAAATGATTACCTGGTGCGGTGTGTAAACATTGCCACTAGGGAGACAAAGGTGGTTGGGCATGGTGCTGGCCACCCACCTCCTCGTGTGCTGTGCCGCCTTTTATAGGTGCTACTCGCTAACAGCACTTGCCTAAATAGTCTATTCACACACACATGTTGATGAATGTTCATTGTTATCTGGCCTCCCATTACCAGCAATGGGGCAAACCTTCAAGATTATGTGTTTCAGCCATTGTTATTTAGCCAGGAGAGCCTCACTCACATGAGTCTCAACACTCTTTTCTTCAGGAGGGTTCCTGCCACATTTTCACAAAAGGGGGCGATATCTCTCCGTCCAATCCCGGTTGAGTAATTCGCAGGTCAAGTTCCAGAGTTGGGATGCTTGGCCAAAGTGTTTTTTTTAGTTATGGGAGGAAGCCGGAGAACCCGGGTGGGAAACCCGTGCATAACAGGGGGAGAGAACGTACAAGCTCCACACAGAAAAGATTCCTGAATCTGTAATAGAACCCAAGGCCTAATTGCTGTGAGACATGAGCGTTGCCACTCTGCCACCCCAAATGTGGGCCATAGTGGATAATTAAAAAGTGTCGCAATGAATTTTTAGGACTGATTTGTAACTACATATAGCAGACGATACTAGAAAGCCATGCTCAATAAATAAATGCAAGTGTTTTATTCGTTTTATCAAGAACATTTCATTTATCTCTATATTAGTAATGTAATATATCTGCTGGCGGTACCCCTCCAACCCAGCTTAAATATACGCTGCCAAGCTTGGTGGTGCTCATTCAGACGCTGTCTTTCCGACAGACCTGTTCTTCACCTGAGGACGGCTGCTTGCGTTGTGGCCGAAACGTCGTGAGAATTGTATTTTATTATGTTTTATTATTTTATTATTTCCCTTCTACGTGACGACTTTACCGAACGAACCAAGAAGAAGAACTAGCAGACACATCAAGAGTCTACTGTGGGCGGTTATTGAAAGTGGGACTGGATAAAAATTACGCAATAAATGATGACGACGGCAGATTGGGGGCACTTTAAAGGATCTGACCTCGATGATGAGAAGCAGCGTAGCAATGTGACTACACAAATCTAGAATGAATACACATGAACGCTTTTAATTTGTGCATATTAGCCTCGACCCGCACGTTGTGACGTACGGTCAAAACCCCCATGAGCGACACAGCCTTGGGAAGGCCTTCATCTAGCAGTGGATCGATAATGGGGCTGTGCATTCCTGTGGGAGCGACCGAAAGATTGAATACTTAACAAAGCGTGGCTAAATCTAATTACTCATCCGATAGAGTTTTAATTCAAATGGATTCCACATTCTTTCTGTGATGGCTCATAAATTAATTGGCATCCCTTGCGCTGCACCATTGCTCTGCGTTCGCCAGTTTGATGCAGTGTAGCGGGGGATTTAGAGTCTTCGAATCCGCATCACAGTCCATGTTCAGCTCATGAAGCATAACAGCGATGGGGTCAGTGCTCAATTCAAATCCTTCCATGTACATTTTAAAGTATTGATATGTAGAATCTAAACTAAACTATATTTTATTTTACCAGCTAAGGCCCCCACTGAGTTACGTAGCTGTTTTTCAGAAGTGATCTGGCCACAACTGATAGCTCAACAATGTGGGTTATCACGTGGAAATGTATGGCAGCCAAATGCTCTAAACGCATGTTGATTCTAAATGTGGAGGGAACAACTGGAGGACCCGGAGAAAAATCCAAGAGACGACGGGGAGCGATACGCAAACTCCAAATATACAGCAGCAGCAGGCGTCAGGGTTGGGATCGAACCCACGACCTCCCGCATACCAGGCGAGGTAGTTAACATCTCGCTACCACGGCACCCTGTATAACAGGGGGTCAAAATGTTCACGTTTAAAATTGATGTTTTCGAGCATACATTCAATGTCTAAATGAACCGCGCGCCACTTTACGTGAACGTGACGAACTCTGCATCTAATGCATATCAGGTTGAAACACCGTTGCTATAAAAAGACAGAGATCCCCCCCCCCCCCATTCTGTTGAGGCAAGTTAGACTGTTGGGTCACGTACTACCAGCAAGTACGTGCTAAGTGGCCAATGAGTGTTGCTATAAATACTGCTTTGTGCTGCGTGTGACCCCGGTGCATTGCGCTGTTTGCATTGTGAAGGAGATAAAGATAGCATTGACATGATATTGTGTTTGTGTGTGTGTCTGTGTGTCCGTGCAGGAGGTAGAAGCGATATTCAGCAGTGAGAACTGCCCCAAGCTGAGCAGCTGTGAGTTTGCTCACAACAGCAACTGGTACGTGACCTTCGACTCAGACGAGGATGCCCAGCAGGTGAGGTCATGTCGCACATAGAGGCGCCTGTGTCTATATGTGGGGCGCTGAAATGGTGTTATGGCTCGCGCACCTGACCTCAACTCCAGAGGTCGCCGGTTCGACTCCATCTCCTTGGCGCGGCAGTTAATGCAATGGGGCAAGTTTGTTTTAATTCCCTCGCCTCTGTCCAGCGAGCAGTTTGTGTATGTACGTTGAACTTCTTCCGCACCGTACGTGGCCAACCGTGCTAAACGGAGGTACTGAATGGGTATAAATGGGTACACCGGAGCTGGCCGATCAACAGGTCACATGTGGTGAGGTCAAGTGTGGGTACTCTCCAAAAAGTCGTCTGGCCACCGACCGTGGGCGAGTGGGCCGAGTGGCCTCAAGAGGGGCTCTCAAGAGCGCATTGGCGTGAGCAAGCAATTGCAGGGCTGTACCTTTATCCTTTGTTGACAGCTACATATATATGCGTATATATACACATGAAGGTACACCAAAAGGATTTCGGCTAACCCCGATGAAGCACGGGGATATTTTGTCCCGGCTTTCTCTGAACCACGTTGAGTCCCACAGCAGCCCCTTGTTGTCTTTCCCCGACGGACTTCACGGGGTTATCGACGGCTCGTGAGCCGATCTGTGTATTGCATCACGAAGTTCTGCATGTTTTGTGTAATGCCTACTCCGTTTTAGGACTTGGCGAGAACCCAGTTTGACCTTGGGTAATGGTACAGTTAATTAAGCGTCATTAGTTTTCGTAATTTGTTTGAAATGTAGGTGGTGACATTGGCACACAATAACCTAACCCCTGTAAATGGAATCGGCGATGCGGAGCAGAAGTTTGTTTGTTTTTCAAACGTAACTTTTTGCAATTTTAACACGTAGTAGACTTTCGCGACCAATATTATCCATAAGAGGGTTTTTTTAGTTAGATCGCATAAATATAAATGTTATCATTAAACCTGCCCACCACCCGACACAGCCAATCAGTAAGGTTTGTCACGTAAACCAAGCCTGCCAATTAGTTACTAATTCAGCACACCAGTGTGTTGGAGAGTAAAAAACTCACAACAATTGTAAATGTTGTGGGTTGTAATTGTAAATTTTGTGGGTTTACTCTTACATTGATATTGAGGCGATCTAAACGAAAAAACCTTCTATGATGGATATTTTTTGCAATGGAGGTAGCGCTCTAGCATAGGTGGCTAATATAGTGCATTTTGTGTGTCATAGCAACAGGCCAAAATTACATCCATTCTGTGTTTTAATCGTAGTGGTCATCTTGAGATCACATCTGGTTCTCTGGTGTAGCAAAGTGTTAGTCTCAGCTGGGGCCACAAACGTGGCTGTGAAAAAAGGGAAGTAAAATGTATATTTTATTGAGCCTGGTTTGATATATTGCAGGCGTTTAAATTCCTCCGAGAAGAGGTGAAGACATTTCAAGGCAAGCCCCTCTTGGTGAGTTCGCGTTGTGCGCCACACAGCGCCGACCGGCAATTTTGGTCGGAGATTTTCTCAGCAAAACGATATATAAAATTACGTACATCAGGGTCAATGAAAATGGACAATATTAATACGGGGGCATCATTGTGGTCGTGAAATCCAGACAGCCGGGACATAAACTCTCCTTGTCAATTACGACCACATGGCAATCTCCAATTGATGGTCGATATTGGGATTCACCTTCTATTATCATTGACAATCTTATAACACTGTACTGTCGTGTCCTTTATCTTGGAAAGCTTTACTGAGAGTGTACAGCCGACCGTGCTTAGCGGAGGTGCAATACTTGCGTAGGAAGTCCTGTCATGGGAAGTTAGGCCAGTTTCCCGAAATTAATATTTATCGCATTGTACGAGATTGGAGTATTCAGAAAAAAACCATGCAAATCAGTGGAAAAACTTTGATGTGCGGATTATGTCAATCTTGTGGGACATCTATGTCAAGACTTTTCATGTTTTCTAAAGGCCCCCAAGAATTTCCAGCAAAACATTGCGTTTATAATTTATTCTAATTGCACTGTCAGCATCATGTCATGTGACAGAGCCCATTCAGAACTCTCACATGGCGGTGCATACTGCATGTGCTGGAGAATGGCCCGCAGAAGCAGCTGTGACAGAACTCCATCATGGGACCTCCTTTTTGCCATTATCAAAGTGTAAAGGAGAGCCGACACAAGGTTGCAGGGGGTTCGTCTTTTATTCCTTTTCTCCCATCCACAGCTGTCCCCAGCCGCCCCAATCTCGATCCCGCCAACCAACCCCTCTTCCCGCCTGTTCTCTCCCTTATATCTCCTCACTTGCTCCTCCCCCTTCTCCTGTCACCGTCCCACTCCTCCTCCTATTGGTGGGAATCCTTTCCCTGATACCCCTACAAAAGTATGAATAAGAAGAATAGGGGTTACCCTTTCTGGCAATAAAACAGGTGTTAAGATGCTCAGACACCAAAGATGCCTTTTGCAAGGAATCAAGTCTGCATTGACCACAAGTACGTATGGTGAACATGCAAACAAACATGCAAACAAAAGGTTTCATTTTGGTGTTTGAACATCTTAACACCGACATCATGGGACCTCCTTTGCCAGTACCAAAATGCAAACGCCTTTTGACGTCCTCTGGTCTAACACCGTTTTGAGACTAGGCTCAAAAGAAAGCTGTCTCTGGTGTGGACCAATCAGTTTCAAAGACAATGCATATATTATCAGAGTACTTTTTTGTTTGCATTCTGACCACAAGCATTGTGGTTAATGCAGACATGATTCCTTGTAAAAGGTTTCAGTTTGGTGTTTTAACATCTTAACACCTGTTTTATTGCCAGAAAGGGTAATACCTATTCTTATTTTTCATACTCTTACAGAACTACTTCTCACACTCTCTCCATCCCATTTTATTGCCAGAAAGGGTAATACCTATTCTTATTTTTCATACTCTCACAGAACTACTTCTGAGTACAAAATTAAGTGGGCTCTATCCACACACTGGGGGTAAACTTTCCCGTATGCCCTGCTGCCGAGAAATGCTTCTCAATAAAGAAAACTAATAGAGCCGTTTCAAACATGAGAGGCAGTGGCACGAGCGAGTAATCGCAGGGCTCCACTTATACCCTTACCTAACACGGGGCAATGTTACCCACTCACGGCCGTCCAGGTCCGCATCAAGGCGAGGCCCGTGGCGCTTGCGTCGGCACCACCGAAGAAAGGCTACCCGCTGATGGGGAGCGGCAGCCTTCAGCCGGCGCCCCAGTTTGTGGTGCCGCTGTTCGTGCAGCCCGTGTACAGCCCCCAGGGCGCTCAGCCGCAGTACTCCCTCTACGGGGTCCCAGCCGCGGGATGGACCACGGCCCAACCCTACGTGGATGCGTCTCTGGTGAGTCCCTGCTCTCCTCGGCACTGCTGTGGCCCTGACGCGCGAGCGAGACTCGGACCTCCCAGCCACCTGTTTGGCAACGGTGCCACGCGTGAAGTTAGTGGATGTTTTGCTTTATCTGTTATTATTACTATTACCACTTGTGGATCACTCAAAGCAGGGGTCGGCAACCAAAACAACACGAGACATTTTTTTCCAATTTGGTTAAAAATATTTCAAGAGACGCAATGCATGTGAACACGAGCTCTCGGTCCTTCATAAATAACATCACGAAAGAGTCCTTAATGACCCCTGCCCATGGTAAACTGGACTTCCTTGGTCAGAAGAGCCATTTTTTCTAGAATTTTAAGAGCCGCACTGCAGTTCCTTAAAGAGCCGCCGCATGCGGCTCCGAAGCAGCAGGTTGCCGAGCCCTGACCTAAAGGATCAAAGATAGATTCAAAGACAAATCTCTCACCGATGTGTTTTTTGGTTGTGCTGCAGGGTTGTTTGGAACTATGTCTGACGTTTCGATTCAGGAAAGGAGGCTCACAGTGACATGAGAAACGCTATAAATACATCCATTGATTCCAGAGAAGGAAATTGACCAATTAAAACTTTAACGAGTTCATTGAAAAATGCGAGTGCATCAACCGGGCTTCTGTTGTGTTAAGTAGGTCATCGACCCATAACTGTGGCCAGTGATTCTGGTCTCGCAGATATTTTATAACAAGCAACAATAATAATCATTCTCTGCCCCTCCTCAATCCAATGTTGGATGAAGACCTCCCCATACCGTGTCAGTCATGTAGGTTCTTTGACCATACTTCACCATGCTGGTCAGTGCAGGTTGGTGACATAGGGGGCAGTCAGAACCAGTTCATGCTGTCTGCATCGGGGAGTATACTATTGCTCATTGTGCTCAGGGCCTACAGTGGATATGAGCATTGCCCCATAGTCGCTTCTTCTCTCAAACCTGTGTCACGTAATGCATATTGTGCACACTCTCTCCATCCCATTGATCCAGGCTCCAATCCAATCGCCCAAGGCCAGATCGCTTGTATTTTTACAGTCCGGGGCTTTGCCGAGGAGGTCGTTTACCTTCAATGTCAGTCGATGCTAAGAGGTGGCCTCCTAGCTCGAGCGTGCCAAATGGAACTTGGTTGTTTTCTGGAGACTGACCCTTGCCCTAGCATTGTGTAATTTCCACCACTGGCTTTGGGCCACTACGAGAGAGATGGGCCCATGCTCGCGTGAGCAGGGAGGCAATGTGACCCCCGTGGTTACTCCGAATATTTTGATGATTGTCATGGCATTCATTGCCTTTTTCAGGCACCTTACTCCAGCATGGGTTATATGAATGGATACACATACCCGGGAACGTTCAAAACCAGTGCACTTTTGCCGAATGGAACAAGACAGCACTTTTGGAGAAGCAGGTAACTGACAGACAACAATGTGCATTCGCGTTATGAACCACATCACATTAGTGCCTTTGGACTTGTGCTGGAAAACAAACAAAAAATCTTGACTCATTTTAGAGAAATTTTAGAATATAAAGCCATTGCTTTAAATATGTATATTAAAATCTTGTTTGTAAACTGACATGGCATGTTTATAGTCAAAACAGAATTGGCATTAGAAATGTAGAAAACAAGACCTGCATAATGTCGTGAAAATGCTTTGAATTTATCCCTTATTTAAGTTGTAACACAGCTTGAAAAATATTTAATTTAACAATTCAGAGCAAGGCGTTTCACATTTTTTTCACTTGTATTGATTTTTTTAAATTTTGAATTCATTACCCAAAGGACAACTTCAGAAGCATCGATAATTTCCACTTCTTTGATGTTTCCCGACAGATCTTATCTAATTTTAAATATTATTTAAATGCTTTCGATTGATGTTTTGGTTGTTGTTGCAGAATGGGCCAATCGCACAGAAAGATGCCCCAAACTTACAGGTAATATTTCACTTCCCGACTCTGTTAAGATACCAAATTGTGTAATTAATAATTTGAAAAATGACGATTTAGTACCGATGTTATTAAAGATGTCGTGCATTTAGAAGATGAGGTGTGAGGCATTCGCTTCTTCTCTTCTGCGTCCCACAGTCTGGAACTCCCTCCCTCTGAGATAGTTACACACCCCATCTTCTAGCCCATGCTCGGTGCCGTGTTGACTATGGTGGTGATGACATGATCATAATCGAAATCATCGTCCAGGTCATGCTCTTCTCTCTCTGCCTATGATTCGTCTGTCCCACAATAAATTTTTCACTCAAATTGCACTGTAGCCCTATTCCCCTCCTAGCCCTATTCGTCTCACACCCGACCCCCCCCCCCCCCTCGTCCGTATAAAGATTTCTTCTCGGAAGAAAATCACCCTAATATTCTACGTCTAAGGCAGTGACCCAATGGGGCTCTTTTGGATCAATGTATTCCTGTTGAATTTATCTAAACGAGGCAAACCACTCACTCTACAACACTTTGAATGCTCAAGAGTCGCGTCTGCATGGCGTGGCCCATTAAAGAATGCTACTACTGGGTTGTGTTGGTGTTTTCGTCAAGTGTTGTCGACAAACGTAAGTCACGTTCACCAGCGCACAGTGCGATTTTGTACAGAAATAAAAGTACAGCAAAACGCATATTACGCACCGATGTAGATTACAGCTGGGCGATTCTCTTGATTCTCAGCAGCGCAACTCAGTTTGATTCTTGTAATCAAATACGATTCCTCAATGGATCGTGGGATCAGCAGCCTCGTAGAGTCAAGGGTGGGGTAGGGGATTGGGCTGTGCAGTGCCCCGGCGTGGCATTGAAAGGTGTAATAGCAGACGCTTATGCGATACGTTCAAATGGCGAATCTGGGTGGTGCCGGCCGGCTGGTATTTGAGTTGATTTCAGTCGGGTGGTATTGGCCAGAAATGCCATTAAAACATAAGGCCTAGTGCTTGGAATCGACCGGGTTCCACTCCCAATTCTCAGATCTGCTGATTCTGGTCTACTTATCGTTCCAAAGAGAAGACCGGGTTCCACTCCCAATTCTCAGATCTGCTGATCCTGGTCTACTTATCGTTCCAAAGAGAAGGCTGTGGTGAATTGTATGGGAGACGGAGCGTTCTGCAGCCAGCCTTCGCAATTGTTGAATCCCCTCCCCTTGGTCCGTTGGGGATTTTGAGTCTCACTTTTTTCAATCGCGGCTTAAAACTCGGCAGTTTGTACTGCAGGCTTTCCGCGTAACTTAAGATTTGAAAATCATATTTGTTGTCCGATTGGATTACTATGCAATTATTATCCTTCGATGTTATCATAGTTCTTCATTTTATTGGAATTTCGAGTGGAGTCATTGATATGGTTATTATCAGCTTTCTATTTTGCTTAGATTGTATCTATACTTGTGAGTGTAGTTTGTATTTCCATGTATAGCGCTTTGAGATACTTCAATATGAAAGGTGCTTTATAAAACAGAGGTTCCTATTATTGTAGCATTCAAGCAAAGCAGGAGGGACTACAGCACCTTGATGGTCTCGTTAGTCTCGTTAAGGCCAGCTTCGGCATGGTCCTTACCCTCAGCCAGGATGTTTGAACCTTCCATGGCAGAATCGCTGCTAGAATCCCATCCCCAACGAATGGAGATTTTAACACGGGAATCGCCTATACAGCATAAGAATCGTCATTGCTTGAAAAAAAAATCGTCCGGGATGGAATAATTACGAATTGATTACGATTGTTGCAGGAATTATTTCCCCATCCCCCCGTCCGTAATGTTACGGTCACGTACGATTTTCCCGCTCGTTCTCCGCTTTCTCGCAGGCAAAACGGCAAGAACGCGAACGCCGTGCCTTCCGGCGGCTTCGCTATCGAGGCCGAAGCCCCTTTGTCGAGTGAGCGGGGAGAGGCGTCGGCCCGCACCGAGGTGGCGGCTGGGTCAGGGAGGACCTGGCGCGGACGGAGAGACTCGCACCCCGCTTGGGGGGAGCACCCCGCCGCCACTGCCACCGCTGCCGCTGAGGAAGCCTTCGCGCCCACAGGGAGGGGAAGGTGATTACAACACCCGTTGAGCAACGAGCGCACGACTGTGCCCCATCAAGCGCATTTTTCGCGGTGACACAAAACAAAGCCCTGCCGCTACCGTGTGGCTTTGCACAAGCAGTGTGTTTACACTTGGCAGCGCACGCGAGTGGTTGCACGCTAACAGCACTTGCCCCAGCAGTCTGCTGAGGCTATACCGGGGGGGGGGGGGGGGGGCGGGGGATCTTTGTTTTTGGTAAGCGCAAGTGTTCAAAGCCTTGCATTTATCGTATTTTTTTTGCCCGTTTGACATTCCGTCATGTTTTTATGAAACAAGTTCAACACGCATACATACGTCTGACATTGCGTTGTCGTGATCCCACTTTCTTCAAACTTATAGTACGTGTTAGTGACGACAGTGCATTAACACTGCTGGCCTGATCTCATCAGGTCTTAGAGGCTTAGCGGGGTCAGATCTGTTTAATGCTTGGGTAGGATATACAAGGTTGCGTCAGATAAGTGACATTGAATTCTTAATAGGGGATCGTCTCCTTTTGGCTGGGTCCATCTAATGCCCCGGAATAGTGCCAGAGGAATCATCCGAGGTGCAGTCGCTTTGTGGACGTTACACGTCCAGCGTCGGGGTGTTCATTAATGTGGCTCGGGTTAAACTTTCATTGTAAGTTGGAGCCATTTCCGACATTTGCGTTACTTTTTTCTTGGTTCTTTTCGGTAAAGTCACGTAGAAGGGAAGTAATAAAATAATAATACAATTATTATGTTTTATTTTTTATTATTTTATTACTTCCCTTCTACGTGACTTTACCGAAAGAACCAAGAAGATGAATCCCTGCAGTCACGAAAGCTTTAAATCAAAATTTGCGTTACTCTATTGCATGATAACATTTGACATTGTTTCTGTTAATACCATCATCATCTGCCATGAACTATTCACTGTTGGATAAAGATCTCTCCACGCTGACAGAGTATCTGTTCTGGCAGCTGAATGTGTGTCAGAGATGCTTATTTGGTGGTTATGTTAAGCAGAGTTAGGGCTTTACATAAAGACTGTAAAATTATGGCCATATTATTTACTATTACACGTACTGGTGTGACCCCCACATAATTAAATAGCGTCATGAGATAATAGCAACGACTACGGTTATTTTGAGTGCTGGCTAATGCCTGGTATGCTGTATAGCAAGAAAATATCGTTTTATATATTCGGTGTGTTCGTGTTCCTCTCGCGAGATGGATTGTGACTTGCGCGCATTAAACATTCTCCTGAACGACTCTGGTCCCTTGGCAAGCTTTTAAAGGCTGGGTTGTGAACATGAGGCACATTTCAAAGATGTTAATTAAATATTCATCTCAGCGCCTGTACGGGAGGTGGCTCACATGCCTTAACGTCTGGCTGGAGTTGTCAATTTTAAGGCCTTTATTCCAGCACTACGTACGGTGTAAGAAATATTGCCATTGGTTGTGATTTGCTGTTATATCTCTGCAGACGCACCAGCTACAGGGGAGAAGACGAAATGACGATCGTCCAATTGTGAGTGAATGTGTTTTTAATCGTAACATTTAACATTTTACCCACTGGAATCTGTTCACAGTTGCTCGCAACATTTTTAATTCGTAGTGCCCAGAACCTCCAGTATGTGTGTTGCTGGCAGT
The DNA here is from genome assembly GCF_015708825.2 of Lethenteron reissneri. Lineage (NCBI taxonomy): Eukaryota > Metazoa > Chordata > Hyperoartia > Petromyzontiformes > Petromyzontidae > Lethenteron > Lethenteron reissneri. The sequence continues at coordinate 3,317,196 of NC_083801.1, forward strand.
GCTGCCACCCAGAGATGCAACCTCAGCACTCATCACACAGAGAGCCTCTTTATGAGAGCTACTCCAGGCTAGGTTGGCCGATGTTGTGGAAACAGTTTATCCACACTTCTTATGAGCTGCCAGAACCCCCCCCCCCCCCTCCCTTACAGCTCCTACCAAATGTTGCAAAGCTTTGGAATAACATCGCCAGCCCATCACCCCCCAACAGTGACCGTGCAATGGAGAGACTGGCCACAGTTATCAAAGTTTGGAATTGTAAATGCTTGCTTTGGCCCGCCATTTGAGATGATCACTGGCCAGTATTTAATTCAGCATGGATATATATCAATTGTCTTGATATGAAATAGAATGTTATTCTCTAATTTATGGGTGGAATGATTCCCCCCAGCTATTTCATGGATATTTTATTTGTTTATATTCACGTTACGGTGAATGCTATAGAGCCTCATGTGGCTGCAGTTTGCTGTGAACGCATTACTTACCATGTACACAAATCGAAACACATTGATTCTTACACGCACAACTGTGAGCTCAACCATCGACATAAATCCACAAATCAATACATCGCTCCACCCCAGTGCTAATTGAAACCTCTTACTTAATCGCCTCTACATTTGTTTTGGTTCTTGTTGCAGACGCTGAATATTGTAAGTGTGAATATTCATTTACTTCTGACATGAGTCTAATGGTGCTACGGTGTGTGTGTGTGTTGATGGTGGTCTGTGGAGAGCGGCAGTGTCGTGGTTAGCCATCACCAACACCACTAACGATTGCTTAAACCTGTCCTGGGCCTCTCCTAGGTAAACACAGCCTCAAATGAGTACCTGGTGGCATGTGTAAACATCGCCACTGGGGAGACAGAGGCGGCCAGGCGTGGTGTTGGCCACCCACCCCCTCGTGTGCCGTGCCGGCCTTCATAGGTGCTACTTGCTAGCGGCACTTGCCTCAACAATCTGTTGAGACTTTGTCTTTCTTTGCCTTGGCCTGTTTGTCCGAACACCAAGGGCGGACAGCAGCTTCAGACGAGCGAGCCGGCGAGCCCGGCGATGTCGCGCTTCGAGCTGGCCGCCTCCAGCTTCCCCCCGCTGCTGCCCGCCACTCCCGACAAGCCACACGCCGCGACGAGCGCCGCCGCCACCGCCGCTGCCACTGCCAAGCCAAAGGCGGAGGGAGGCGGCTCCTCCTCCCAGCCTGCCGTCCCCGCGGGGAAGCCGCAGCCGGCCACGGTAAAGGGCTGCGCGTCCTCCCTGAGCTTTCACCGTCTCGTCGCTCGCCATGGTCTCGTTTTCCGGGCGCGTCGCCCCCCCGCCGCCACCCACCGCTGCAACCCGGGTTCGGGAGAATTTTCCCCTTTTTTGAATCAGTCTCCACGGCCAAGTGTGGCCCCACGCTCACAATTGACGGGCCACTGGACGAGCACTCGCTTATGGCCGGGTGTTAACGCGGAGCCGTAAGAATAGTTCTGGTTCAACCTGCATTGCTTTAAGTGTAATTGTTGTAATTCGCTTCATTTTCTCTCATGGATCAATTCACTCCTGCATTGAATTGTATAAGTGTCAGAAAAACATTGTTGTATGTTGAACTTCTTTCGCACCCTACACAGCCAACCGTGCTAATTGGAGGTGCAGGCGAAGGACAAAAAACTAAACACAAGAACAGTTCTATAGAAATAAGTTTTCAATCTAGATTTAAACGGTCATAGCGCCAGTAGCTTCTTAATATCGGAAGAGCGTTCCAGACTGCCGCAGAAGCACATCTCAATGTGCGTGGTGCAGTGGCCGTTTGAATGGAAACAAAAGGTAATGACAGTGTTATTTTACGTAATAGTTGTTGATCTTTACTTAACCAGTGGCCACATTTGCGAACTTCATGCAGAATAGCTTGTACCACCACTCCCTCATTTACATCTGCCATTTGCAAGTTGCAGATGTCAACGAGGGAGTGGTCGTACAGAGTGCACAACAGTGCGTGTTTGGACAATGTGAAGAGAGAGAGAGTAGGGATTGCATGCCATTCATTGTCAATCCATTGCGGAAAACCTACAGCAACTGTTATAACAGGGGTCGGGAACCTTTTTGACTGGGAGAGCCATAAAGCCAAATATTTCTAAATATATTTCATTGAGAGCCATATAGTATTTTTAACGTATAATAAATTAAATATGTCTTACTTTTAATGCGACTTCTGGTCACGGGTTCCGTGACCCGAGAAATTTTATCTTCAAAACTAATTTCTGTTTACTTTAAAATGACACAGTATTATTTAGGAATATCACAAGTATTTTAAAATCAGTTCCAAACTGATTTTTTTATTATTATTATTTTCAACTCAAAATTGTCTGGGAGCCATATGCCGTCACCGGAAGAGCCATATATGGCTCGCGAGCCATAGGTTCCCGACCGCTGTGTTATAACATTTACCTGCTTTATTACGGGACGTTTTAACTACCTTTGGCTGTGAATAACGACTGTGAAGCTCATCTTATGTAAGCAACGTGCATTGTAGTTATTGCTCATTAAATCTCTGTCTACCAGTTGGCATTGGCCCGTCATTTGAAAGAACATTTCCTTGGCTTCAACAGCGAGGCAACTTCCTTGCGTTGCATGCTGACGTCAATAGTCTGCTGAGCGTAGTGGCTGACCCCAGTAATTTGGTTTTAGAGCCATGGTTGGTGGAATGCTCTGAGGTTGTGTGCAACACACACACACTTAGATTGTTACGCATGGCAGGTTTTTGTTGTTGTTCTTGTAGCAGTGGCTTCACATTCATGGGGAATGTTCGTTTACAAAAAGATATACCACGTACGCAAACTGCTAGTGTCGCTTGCAGGTGTCTGCATGTGCGGCTTTAACGACGTTTGTCATCACGTGACGTATTTTCTTATTGTTTTGCACAGACCAAAGCTGAAGAGGTTCCAGGCGTGTCGCCCCCACCCTCCTCCCCATGCAAAACCCAAACAGCACAGATCCCCGTGCCCAGACCCAGCTTGCCATCCGCATGCAGTGCCAGGTGAGCTGAGAGAGTTGGGGCATAGCACCGTGAGTTTTCAAATAATGTTGACATCTGATTATTCGGTATCCAGTAAGCTGGTAGCGGTTTGTAAATGTTTAGATTACATATAATTGTTATGAATGTCATGCTGCATACATCAAGCATTTGACCAAGCTACCCAGAATGCTTAGATCCCTTATGATCTCAGAATCTAAGCAAGATGAGCCTGGACAATGCTTATATGGGTCACCACCGTGCACAAAACATGTGTCATAGGCTACTATGGTTCTAAGTTGTAGGCAGCAGCGGCCAGTGCAGTAAAATTCCGTTGTTGTACTGCACCTATATGCTCCCGCATCTACGCTACCCACCTTCACCGACCCACACTGATCAGCGTGGTGAAGTATCATAAAATAACCTCGATGACCCAAACAGTGTGAGGAGGCCCTCATTTAGCAGTGGATCGATACAATATCTTAACATGTACTTGCATCGAGTTTCCCATGTAGGAATCAATCCATGTATTGGCCCCGTTTGATTCATGGAAACTATGCATGTCCTTGGAAATCTCGCCATCAATATTATACGTTCTGCATGCACCGTAATGACAAGAGATAATTGTCAATGTGAATGTAATTGTGACCTCAATTCTGACAATTCATCACACCGCGGAGAGACGGGTATTACATGCCCCGTGTCAAATACACTGACGGAGGTGAATGGCACCAAAGCTCAGTTGGGATAGGTCGTTCATTCCGAGATCACGTGTCCAAGCACCTGACCTGCAGTACCTTGAGGTGGCCAGTATGTGGCAGTGTGGCATGCTGCTGATCTGTCCATGGTTGTTTAAAGCGGGTTAATGTTATTCTTTGGTTCTTTTGGTAAAGTCACGTAGATGGAAAAAATAATGTTACGGTGCAGTTTTCTTCTGTATGGGAAAATAACTATTAAGGAATAGATGAAACATGCCTGGCAAGACCCTCATCAAAATACTCTTTAGACTCATAATTTCTTGTATCAAAGGCCATTCTTTTAAAAAAAGGGGTGTCACTCAAAAATACACAGTGCGTGGATCTCACCATTTCTTCAATTTGTGACTGTAAGGTTTTATATTCCGAACAACGTGACAATCGACATCTCACTTTAGTCATTTGCATTTGAGCTCCAATTGTGAGGTCCAATCACATCTTTGATTTCACTTACCAGGACATGTGTGATGGGTTGCTCCTGTGGAATGTGTGTGTCCTGTGTGTGGGGAGCGGTGGTGTAGCGGTTAGCGCACTGTGCTACGAACCTGGCAACCCGGGTTTGATTCCCACTCACGGTCAACACCAGTGATGATTATCGTAACCGGTCCTGGGCCTCCCCTAGGTCGACTTGGCCTCAAGTGAGTACCTGGCGCGGTGTGTAAACATCGCCACGAGGGAGACAAAGGTGGCCGGGCGTGGTGCTGGCCACCCACCCCTGCATGTGCCATGCTGGCCTTCATAGATGCTCGCAAACAGCACTTTCCCTAACAGTTTGTTCAGGCTATACGGGAGATCTTTGTCTTTGTGTCCTGTTACTCACTGTAGCCCACAGTCCAGCCTTGAGAGAAGCAAACCCGCCAGCCCTCAGCCAGCTGCTGTGGAGGTTCCATTGACAGCGACTGAGCAGGAGAAGGACTGCACGACTACAGCCAAGGCCAAGCCACCTGCAGAGCCACAACCCGGCAGCACAGACACGCAGGTACATCACGCTGAGATTCATTCTCATCGGTACGTTATGTAGAAGGCAGCAGTCTAATTTGTTTCTATTGTTGTTGGGTGCTGGACATCTGTGAAAAAGAGCTTTATAGCTCATTGGATTTATCGAGTATAAATATTCTGATTCTGGTGCAATTTCTGAGACCGTGCTGTTTCCAGAACGGCGTTGTTAATTAGACGTCGTAACTTAGCTGTGCATCGGGACAATCTTTTGTTGTTTAAACATGGAACGTGTAAAACAGAGCGGCAACGAATGAACTCATTATGCGGTTAATTATATTACACTGCTTAACCATGTATTTACTTTCAGATATATTCAGCAATTGATAATTTATGTTTCAGCTCGACGATAGCCTATTGGGGTGATTGCTTATGAAGGTTAGCCTTGGGAAATAACACAGGAATAGCCTACAAACGGATCACCCATCAAGCTACTGGAGCAATTTAGATGTGTTTCATCTTCTTGGTTTTTTCGGTAAAGTCACGTAGAAGGGAAGTAATAAAATAATAAAAATAAAACATAATAAAATAATTCTCACGACGTTTCGGCTACAACGCAAGCAGCCGTCTTCAGGTGAAGAATGAGACACCGCCAAGCTAGGAGCTTATATATGAGCTGGGTTGGAGGTGGAAGAAGAGCGCCTTAACAAAAGAATGTGCATATCAAGAGGAATTTAGCATATTCATGGGAAATGCGTAGGAGGTGGGCGGGGGGGTTTCAAAGTCATATTATGCCTATGCATTATGCAGGAAGATGAATCCCTGCAGTCACGAAAGCTTTTAATCGAAAATTAGATGTGTTTGTTTTGTTACATTTGTATCTTATGTTAATCGGAATTGTGCTGATGGTCATGTGACGTGATGGAGGATTGCTCCATATAACTCACAAAATGAATTTGTCAGAGAGTATTCCCTCGAAGATGACACCACAAATCTACTCCTTCGGTCACTTCTATGAGCCTCTCATTGGAGATCGTTTGTCCATGGCAATCAATCAATATTTAGGCAACAGAGCTGGAATATCTATATTAATATTCATTTATAAATGCGTATGCAATTATGTGACGAAGCTAAGACAATCGACTTGCTACAATAGATAACTTGGTTTTACTCACAGATATTATCCCGACGACAAATCGAGCATTTAAAAGGCGTTAATGCAAAGAACTGTCAAAGGTCTCGTCCCTCTGAGCCACCTGTGTGGCAAGCCAAAGCGTGGCTTCTTGCTATCATCAAAGTACCTCCGATTTCGAACCTCAGATTATCACGGTTGGCTATGTATGGTGCGAAAGAAGTTCAACATACATACATACAAAGTATATTACAAATACGTTTTCCTTCCTGCTCAAAAAGAGCATTGGGCGGTGCTAATCTCAGCAGGATGTTCAGAGGCAGTGATGCAAATTACACATTTCTGTGATCAGGGCTCGTCTGTAGAAATATCACCAATTCGTACAAAATGGTGCTTTCAACGAGTATTTAAAATTACAGGAAATCTGTTTTGTGTGTGTGTGGTTTGTCCGTGCAGCTGAAGAGGCTTAGCTACGCTCAGGTCTGCCAGCGCGTCTCAAAGGAGTTCCCGGCACCGCTCGTTGATCCTCTTCTGCAGCCCGGCGAAGAGGAGCCGCCGGCAGAGGCGGGGACGGCCGAGGGCAGCGGGGCCTCGGCAAAGACCGGCGATGGCCACGCTCGTGCGGGATGTGCCGCCAGGCCGAGCGAGGCCCCCGTGGGCACGTGTCTCCCGCCGACACCGCCGCAGGTCTGCGGGGAGGCAGGCTCTAAAGTGAGCCGCCAGCACGTGAGAGAAGCAGGCAGGGCCGCACACAGAGATACAGCCTGACGGGCAGCACACTGCAGCCGAGAGGCGAACTGAGTCGAGGCGGTTCGAGGGGTTAATGTCGCTTGTGGTCTAGGTTGTTTTGCTATCGTTAGCAGAGCTACGGAGAATAACAGTACGAGAATATCTCCATAATTCAACCATAGTACTGTACTTGATGGTTGTAATGAAATGCAGGAGAATGTACCTAAGAAACAACTGCTTTAATTTCCAAGAAGGGAAGGTTGTTGCGTGATATTATTTGTAGATTTTGGAGTAAAATCTTTTCATGGTTCTAGTAATAGGAATGGCAATGCATAACGTATTATGTTATTTCCTGAAATGGCTCATAATGGTACTGCTATGAGAAATAAAAGTGTTCAGCTATAAAATAATTACCAAAGCTCTGTAGGTCATTATAAAGTCATCTTAATATAAACAAGCCTCAGTTATTCCAAAAACAATATCGTTCATAGGTGTTCCCAGAGGAGAAGTGGCTTTTCAGATTGGCGCTGTGTCTCAGCGCGAGTTGTGATCGTACGTTGGCAAATGTTTACAGGGAAGTACCAGTTAGATAACCATAGTTTCTGTGACCTAGAACTAAGCAGTATATTATTCACATAAATATTGATACGAAAAAAAAACAACACCTGTGCTTTGAGCTTGTGCATATTTAGCAGAATATGTAAATATTTGTTTGGAGCAAAAAATATTTAGTGTAGCGCTGTCCCTTTAAATATTTTAAAGTGCAAGCTTTAATGCCTTGGGTGAGAAAAAAAATATGCAATGTAAAAAATACAAAAAAAATCATATCATTTTATATATTTATATTGCTAGGTTTAATCCACACTATATTTAAAGAGTAATAAGTTGCTGTAACAATGATTATTTGTGTAGATAAGTGGGATTTTTGGTTTTAGGTTACGTTTGCTTGATTTTTTGGTGATTGCAATCTTACTTTAGCCCGTAGCTTTAACAAGGTAAATGCAATGAAGATATCATATAAACATTTGTTCAGTTTTAGAATTAAAATGAAAGTTTCCTTTTTGTTAGTTTCATACGATAAACATAATATATTGTGAGCTCCTTTCTTGAGAGATATCCAAAATGTAAGATAGCCTGGGTGTGGTGCACTGCTGTTTCGCCGTTTCATGCGCTGAGGTTCCTGCTGATGCCAGTGTTTTTATTTCCTTCCGAGTGAAATTATTGTTCGTTAATAAATCGACGTTTTTCGCCGCCGCTATTCTCTAATAATTTTCACTTTAAATCACATGCAAACGTCACTGAATGATTTTATCGTAATGATTAATCGCAACCAGTTGTTTACCGTTGAGTTTGCTGTTCTGTAATAGCTTTTAATGCAAGTGCTTGGAATAGAATAGGATTACAGGTCGGTGTTGCCGAGCTATTTTGCTCAGCGATTAACGTTGCACTAACAGCCATGTTGATTAAAAATCATCATTTCATCTTGCTCTACGATCGCATGATCCCGGTGCTAAATCCGTCATTGCGTTTGGACAATTTAACCTACAGTTATTATGTTTTCATGTCAATGTTACCTTGTTTACATAAAGCAAAGCCATGCTGTGTAGTTAACAACTTCATCTGCTGACGATTCCACAAGTTGGCACTGCCTTTAATGCAGACACGACCTCTTGAAAGAACGTAAGTGTACAATTAACTTTAAAATTGTAAGTGTTTAAAACATAATTTACGAATGTACGGTCATGTTTTTAGTTTGAGAGAGCTAATATAGCGTTCTGCCATTATGCATTGTTCACACCTTTTACAGTTGTCAACAATTTTGTAATTTGTTGTCTCCCACACCTGTGCCTACATATTTCAAACTTGGTGGCTGGCATGCTGATATGAAAAGATAATATTAAGTCAACACTAGTTATAATCCAACTATTCTTAATGCACACGTTGAAAATGTATGGATTATCGGAAGTTAATTTGCAATGCCGTTGTGCTTATTCATTTGAGTTGTCATACGATGCTGGTTTTACTGAATGTATTGTGATTAAACACTTTAAAAGAAAGGGGATGTTTGTTTCTGTTTTGTTCCGAAAAAACGATGAACTAAACTCAACAATTTTTTTATTTTACCAGGCAAGGTCCACTGATCTATATAGCTCTTTTTCAGAAGTGACCTGCCCACAAATGATAGGTTAACAAAGTTTGCTTATCACGTGGAAATGTATCGCAGCCAAGTACTCCAAAACGCACGTCTCTAAATGTGGAGGGGAAAACCTGGAGGACCTGGAGAAAAATCCACGTGACCACGGGGAGAGAGGCACTGCAAACTCCAAAAATGTACAGACGTCAGGGTCGGGATTGAACCCACGACCTCCTGTATATCAGCTGAGGTAGTTACATCTCGCCGCCGCAGCGTCCACGTAACAATGCTTGCTCACGCCACAGCTGATGTAACGAATCTCAACTCAAGGGAGCTTGATTTGAAGCTTTCGTGACTGCAGGAATCCATACTCTTTGGTTCTTTCGGTAAAGTCACGTAGGTAGAAAAAATAATAAATCACGACGTTTCGATCGCAACGCAAGCAATCGCCCTCAGGCGGTTGCTTACATTGCGATCGAAACTTCGTAATCTACTATTTTTTCTACCTACGTGACTTTACCGAAAGAACCAAAGAGTATGTCAAGGGAGCTGTTGACAGCTCCTGTCGAGGCCATTTGGCCTGTTCTTTGCGTGACCAACCAACGATCATAGATAGACTTGACTGGTGTACCCATGTAACGTTGCTGGGTGAACTGAGGCCCCGGTGGGATTTCAGAAACTTGCACCAACAGTTTACCTGCCGCGCCAGGTGATTGAACTGTCGACCTCTGCATTGCAGGACCATTGTGCCAACCGCTACAGCACGGCAGCTCATTTTGTTTCTCAGTTGAAAAGGCAACCACAAAATGTTTATCGCTCTAGACATTTATAAATGTGTGGGAAATCGGTACCCGTTTGGTTTTATTCATTTATCAAGAATTTTAGAGACACTTAACAAGCCTAACTACCAGTACCCTCGCTTAGTTCCATACGGTCATGGTTAGAACATCCAACATAATTAAAAACTAACTCACCGGACAAACTGGGACACTTTGTAATTTAATCCAAGTGCGCAAACAATGAATAACATTGTGAAGGGTATTTTGAGGAAAATTAGTGGGAGCATGTCACATGGTGTATGAATAATTCACTTTTAATAAATGTATATGTATTTCTGACTAAATGGTTTGTTCGATAATCACTCCGCGAATAGAAAACTGCTCGCATAAATTCTAAACTGTTCATATTCAACTCTCTTAAAAGTGGTGAACTCCAGTTACAAGTCAGTCAATCCCTCTGCCCTCTGTCTCTATTCTCAATACAAGGACCATTTTCAACAAAAACTCAGGCGACTATATTTGTGCCGTTACGAGGCAGAGTTAATACTGGTAGGAACCTCCTGGTTACACCAGCCCACAGGGGATTATTGTGTCCGTCGTGCAGGGAGGGGCTGGGTGGGGAGGGAGGGGCTGGGTGGGGAAGGGCTGGGTGGGGAGGGGCTGGGTGGTCATCCCGTGGTGCCCTTATAAAACTCAACGTTTAACCTACTCACGCCGGCTTGTGCCCGCCCTCACAGTCGGGCATATTTGCGGAATACACCACGCCGCCGTTGACCCTGGCCATTGACCGAGCAACCCAACGTTCCTCCCAGCTCCCTACACAGGAATGTGTTAGTGAATGGGATTAGTGTTGATGTGAGTTATGCATACCAGTGTCTTGCACCAAGCACAATATCCACCACTAGCCAAACAATCACTACATGTGACCACATTCTTGGGGACACATTTTCCAGCCGGTACATCTGCACACGTGTGATTCAAACAAGAAAAGTAAATCATACAAATAATACAATTGTGTAAATAAGGTCAACTATTTCACATCACATCATAATTCTAAATATAGTCCGCACACACTATAGCAACCTCCAGAATATTCGGTTGTGTAAACAGTTCACGTAGTATTTGTGCTTACAAGCATAGCATTTTCATTCCACATATATGTACAAACCACATCCACACAAACCATGGCAGATGCGGATACCTGATGGACAAAAGGAAAATATAAACTCGCCATTGCGTGACTGGTAATCCAGAGCAAGTTTCACGTCGCAATGCCCGATCCACAAATACGAAGGAGACATCATCACAGCGATGCACTCTGACTCCGCTGCCCCTGACACTGTTATCTGGCTTGACCACCTCAATGTGACATCGTCGTTGTTGCTCTGCATCTACATCAGCAGCCGTGCGGAAGGAGTGGAATACGGTAGCGGCCTTCACGCGGTCCAACTCTGTTAAGTGAAAATTGACGACGAATGCCATCAACGCGGCGACCAAATATGGATCATCGATCTCCCGGTCTCAAACAAAAAAGAGCATAACGGAAGACCCAACATCCCCCGAGGCACGATACGTTTCATGGTGGAAATGGTGTGTGTGCAGCAACAACGGCATGTCCAACATTCCTGCTACCAAAACACCAAATATGGTTTATTTCGGTAAAGTCACGTAGGTAGAAAAAATTATAGATCACGACGTTTCAATCGCAACGCAAGCAATCGTCCTCCGCCCTTGCTTGTGTTACGATCGAAACGTCGTGATCTATTATTTTCTACCTACGTGACTTTACCGAAAGAACCAAAGGTGTATGGATTCCTCCAGCCACGAAAGCTTCAAATCAAGATTGGTTTGCCACTTTTAGACCCGGCTTTGAGTTCGAGTAGATCATCGATTATTTGGGGTAGAGGGGGGCGCCGGATTTAAAAAAAACGCTGGATAATCACTAGATAATTGTTTAAGATAGATTCCTTTGGGGCATTTTTGTATGACATTACGTGATTAGGTGTTATTTTTGTGTTTTAAATGTGTTTATTCTATGGAATTTATATTAATAAACATACAAATAGACAAAAAATAAACATCCTACTTTTAAAAAGTTACCTATTTACTGTACCGTACTTACCACTCCAATCTGGGGTGATGTATATAAACACGTGCAGTATTTTTAATTTGTAAATTGTATGTAGTGTATAATGTACCGTAAATAATATTTGACACTGAAATCGAGCATAGCCGATGGTCGGACTGGTGTACAGCCTTTGGAGCGGTTTTGCCGGTTTCGCCGGATCGGCCCGGGACCGCCGGATAATATTGGAAGCAGCAGGATAATCGATGATCAACTGTATTCTATTATGTGCGACGCCCCGTTGGTCTATCGGGACTGAAGTCACAGGAGTCGCAATTTGTCTGCACGGTCGTTTATGCCACGAGGGGGCGCCAGGTGACTAGGCACAGGGCGAACCTCTGATTAGCACGGATGGTTACGTACGGTGCGCAAAAAGTTCGACATTCTTCAAACCAAGCTACTCGTATAGCATCAGCTTAAGAGAGACAGCAATTAAAGAAGCAGAATATTCATTCATAGGTGACAGCTCCCGCATTCGTTGGGGGGAATTAATTCCCGAGAGGGCAAATCACAAATAAGAAGGATGAATATACCCAACTGCGTAAACAAAAAAAAGCGGGACACAGTAGAGTGAACATAATTAGAATCAGTATTCATACTGGAGGAATCCGATGAGCTATAAAGCTCGTTTTCACAGATTTTCAGTAGTTTTCACAGATATCCAATCCACATTTTCCTCGCATTCCTTTCATTTAACAATAATTTCAAATGTGCAGTGATATAAAACACCAGCTTCAGTGTATTGATAGCATGCAAATTTAATTGTTTATTTTCGGGTGTAATGGGCGAGTGCAGGGCCGTGCCATGCTATGGGCATCTTTGGGGCAGTAGAGCTAACTCCATTGGTGTGCTGTACGCCAAGTCCTGGCTGAACGCGTTTTAATTGCAACGTGTTTTTCACTACAGCGCGGTTCTTGTATTAGGGGACACTTTTCGTGCTGAACGCGTCCCGTTATAACGCGGAACGAGCAGCGTGATAACGCGCATTCTGAGCGTTCGACGACGAACTACTTTCTTGAGCTGTGCGGCTGGGCGGAATGATACAGTGCACTGAACGACAGAGTACGTGTAGCGCTGGGGGTTAATGCAGGCCGATTTTATGGTGCAAATGTGATTCCGTGAACGGTCATTCCTCGCTTAACGCGTCACTTTACACGAACCCATCTACCGCGCGACACTAGGGATTACTGTACGGAACTTAACGATTCCACGTCTATGCTCCCTGCATTCAACAACACGCACTGACAAGTGTGGTCAACTATCCCCACGATCCACATTGGAGTGGAGAAGGCCTTATTAAGCAATGGAAAACTCCTAGAATATACTTTTTTTTTACATTGCACGTTTTTTCTTACATTTGTCATTTCATATTTAAGAATTTTCATTCCAAAGGAAATGCACAGGACCCACTCACGTATTTTGTAACAGTATTTCACCGTAATACAATTGGCACACATTGTTGAGCAATGTTAGTCCGTATGCATAATGCTCAAAAGTATGTATGTCCGCTGAACTTCGTTCGGACCGAACGTAGCCAACCGCAGCACTATCTGGGAAAGCGCCATCTCCGATTGCAAGAGATTGCCTGTCTAATACTTAGCAGACGTGTTTGCTAGGGTTGTATACATTTGATAGATGAATAAACTCACAAAATACTCCACGGTATTTTCTTCCATTTTACAAAAAGAAAACCATAAAGATTTTATAGATGGGCAGAGTATGCGGTGTTGGTCAAGTAAGTTTCAAGTTGCCATTAAAGCTGTAATGTATTCTGTATATCGTAGTTATTTAGCAAAAAGTTGAGGTTATGAGATAGGTTGTGGTAAATTAAAAGCGTTGACTTAAAGCGTTCATGACTGCAGGAATTCATATTCTTGGGTCGTTCGGTAAAGTCACGTAGATAGGTTCAAAGAAAATAACACAAAATAAAAAACACGACGGCGTTTCGATCGCAACACAAGCAATCGTCATCAGGAGAAAAAATAGCAGGAAAGCTGCTGAGGCAGGATGTTTTAAAGGTTTGAAATGTGATGTTTCCATTCTACCTTCCAATGTTAGTAGTTATTTTCGACTCTCTGGTTTTACATTAACAGGTAAAATGTCTTTACATTAACAGGTTAAATGTCTCACACTAACACAGCCACTGTTGCTCGTTTTCCTCGATGTAGCAGTGGCACTGCGATCTTACATTGACATGCTAATCTCTCACAATACAATGGCCACCTCCGCAGCTTCATCGTGGTGAAGGTAGCTCTCTGATTTAGACTTACATGCAAATGTCTCACTTTAACATCACTAGCCCCGCTCACTTTGCTTATGACCCTTGGGCTATACCCATTTCAAACCTTTAAAACATCCTGTCTCAGCAGCTTTCCCGATATTTTCTCCTGATGACGATTGCTTGTGTTGCGATCGAAAAGTAGTTTTTGTTATTTTTTGTTATTATCTTTGAACTTATCTACGTGACTTTACCGAAAGACCCAATAATATTAAAAACGTTCGTGTAAAAAAAATGCAACTAAACATTGAGATGGGTAGATGAGAAGCAATATTCCGTGATCAAATATGCATAGAGGAGTACCGTAAGGGACGACCTCTGGAAAGTGTGAGTTGGTGTAGAGGTCGTGCAAGGGCATGCATCATGCAACCTTGTGCAAGTCTCTCTGTGAGTGGGGGCAATTGGGGGCGAACAGGTGTGCGCGTGGGAACACAGGGTTGGTGCCGGGGAGATGGGGGTGATGATAAGGATTAGCTAGTACGAGGGGCGCCATGGAGACGGCAGCTTAAGTGGGGGCACGTGCGGACTCAGAATGAGGAGGGATATATAAGCAGGAGTGTGCGTGAGCTCTGGGTCGCCATTGGAAGACTGAGGTCGCCGTCGTTGGGAGGGAGAGAGGAACGAGAGCCTGCGTGGACGACGTCCTAGCCGCCGCCGAAGAGGGTTCGAGATGTAGAGGTTTCACCTCGACGCCGGGCGGTATTTGGTGATCCCCCGCCCGGGGCAGACGAGTGGGTCGACAAAGGGGAGTCGTACCGGGGCGTAGATAATGAAGGGATGACCGTGTAAAGGACAGAGTTCTGACGTGCGCCTTAACGGGTGTAGGCGTCGAGTGCAGAGTGTAAACCAGCAGTGAGAGTACAGTGGACAGAGTGTGTAAGAATCCTCGTCTCGGTCTGGTTCTACAATCGTCCTTGGTGTCAATAAGTACTATTCTACATATGTATAAGAAGCAATATGTTCACTAAATCAGCCACACTAAGTACCCAGTTGAACTGTATAACGTTTGAAATTTGATGTTTCAAGAATGTTAAGCATTTTATTTTAGTTTGCATTAAGTAACAATATTGGAGTTCATAATGAATGTAATTCAATTACATTTTCAATACTTCTCAAGTATTTATATATGAATATAAAATTACAATATTTTCGGGATTAGGGTGTATATTCAAATGAACTTGCAGTGCTATCATCACTTTATAAGAAGAGATAACCAAGTGTATATCACCTTCAATTAGCACGGATGGCTGCGTACAATGCGAAAGAAGTACAAATTAAACGTACATAAAAAGAAAACACAAATGTATTAGCAATGTGGAATGAGAGCCAAACTAAATAGTTGGTTACTGTGTTTGGAAAGGAGAGACTGAGATCATTATACAGGGTGTTTCAAAAAAATGGACCCGATTTGAAAGCGCTATATCTCTGCAACCACGAACCGCCCATGAATGAAACTTACCACTTGAAAGGGCAGGGCATAGAGTTTCAAATGATTACCACTAGATGCCTCTCCCAGCGCACAAACAGCCCCTAGCCTCAGTCATTCGCAAGATGGCGACCCCGCAACACAAGGCGTTTTGCGTTCTGCAGTTCAGCAAGACGGAATCCGTAATTGCGGTGCAGCGTTCGTTTCAATGGCATTTTGGCATTGATCCGCCAATGTCAAAGAGCATTCTTCGTTGGTACCGACAATTTGAGAAAACAGGATGTTTATGTAAGGGGAAGAGCACAGGGCGACCACGCACCTCAGAGGAAAACATGAGAATTCAAGAGAGTGTTCTGCATTTGCCGCGCAAGTCCACTCGTCGTGCCAGCGGAAAACTTGCGATCCCGCATACGACTGTCTGGCGTGTGTCAAGGCGACGTCTAATCATGAGGCCATACCAGTTGCAAATGTTACAGGCTCTTCGTGCCGGTGACAAAGGAAAGCGTTTGGGACGAATTCAACTATCGTCTCGATGTTGTCCGTACAGCAGGTGGAGGGCACATAGAGCATCTATAACATTGTTAGTAAAACTTGATAACTCATTTAACCGTTTGTAACTTTTTGTGTAATTGTAACATGTTGCCATCGTGAAATATACTGCTTTGAAATTGGGTCCATCGTTTTGAAACATCCTGATTCAAAGCCAATGCCACAAGTCTGATTTGGGTCGGTTTAAGATGTGTAAAAGTAGCATGCTGCGATGAAGATACTAGCATCGTTGGGAAATGAAAGCGCAGAAAGGAAGCCCCTAAAATTTAACCAGGTAGCCCCTAAAATGTAACTTGGTCGGCCTGCATTTTAGCCTCTAGCTTATAATTATTACCTCCATTTTGTCAATTTCATTGAAGTGAGAAAACATTGCGTTTTCACGGCGACGGATATTTGCTAGATCTCCTGCGAGTTTGTCCATGCTGGCTTCTAATCCCACTATGTGGTCTGGTAAAGCGGTGAAATCTCCGTGGAGGAGGCTCATGAAGGATGCTACTGGGAATGTGGAAGCAATTGACCTCCAATAACAGGACGGGGAAGCTAATCTCACAACGATGAGCAGAGAACCTAGCGGCTAAAACGCAGCGAGTTGGCATATTAGACAGCACAGGTGGTGCAACTGCCAGTCATCTCAATAAATCCATAACACATGGGTCTGTCCTGTGACCTCCTAACAAACTTTACATGACCTCAAAGTACACCTAGCCTGCCACAAGCACTTTGGGTGATGTCACAACCACAGTGATGAACGGCAGCTTGTTGTTGCTTGTCCCATGAGTAGATGATGAAAGCCGTGGCAGCCTGCAACCAGAAATGCAACTTAAAGCTACCTGAAACGTATATACAAAATAGAATAAAATGCAATTTAGAGATAGAATGGGAGACGCTGAATCCCAAAATGTGCCTCAGGTCAGGCTAAGCTGCAGGTCCAGCACCTCGGAAAGTGTCGGGTTGAGAGGAAGTGCAGCAATAGACTTGTTGTGTGGAGGGCCACGGTAACAGTGGAGGAAAGTGAACTTGGCTGAGCCTAGCTGAAATGTGGTGGTGCAGGGCCCACCCAGTGCCCTCATTGTGGACACCATCATTCACGACACGCTGCACTCCCACGCACATTTGCGTGCACTGTAATTTAAGGGGAAGTGATTTAGCAAAGGGGGAAGTTTTGCTCAAGCATTCGTTTTTGTCACGCATCCCGTTACCAAGTCTGGGAACCTTTCCAAACAAAGTGCAAGATCGGATATGTCAAAAGGTCTTCCAGAAATGTCAAATAGATTTGATCGAATTACTGTGCAGCTTAATTAGATTGAACTGGCTCTTGTTGTCTCTGGCTGCTTGTTACCAAGATGGCTGTTTACAACAGTATACAGGTAGTCCCCGACTTACGATGGTCCGACTTACGATATTTCGATCTTACGATGGCGATATCGATATGACAAAATTGTAAAATATTTAGCATTTCGCGCGGCAGGCAAACGCAGCAGCATACGAGGTACGATGATGTACATTGGGACGCTGCCGGGATGTACTGTAGGCATATCACGCCTTGTGTGGTGATGCCTCTCACTCTCACCAGCGGTCGACGGAGTTCATTCTAGATTTGAAGCTTTCGTGACTGCAACAGTTCCTCCTGAAGACGGAAGCTTGTGTTGCCTCCGAAACGTCGCGATTTTTATTTTATTTTACTTTTATTAATTTGAATTTTTTACCGACGGAGTTAAGTTGTCACGGTGTTAGCGCGTGTATTTTTTTCTGTGTTTTTTGTTTCAAAGCCCAATTTTAGTGAAAAAAGCATGTATTGTAATTAATAGATACAGTATATAGTTTATACAGTACGGTACTGTACATTGCTCTGTTTTGCTAAATTATCACCATTCTTTAAGACTCCTGGGTAGGCTAGGCCATTTTCGACTTACGATATTATCGACTTACGATGGGGTCGTCGTAACGCATCTCCATCGTAAGTCGGGGACTACCTGTATATGAGTTGACAAATGTAAGTCCTCTTGGAGGGATGGGCAAGACACATTGATAACCTCGGTAACATCAATGTTTTGGTTTGGATACATCGATGCGTTGACATCAATGTTGATCCCTGCGAAAGCACTGAATCATCAATGCTTTCTTTTACATGTATTTTACACACACAAAAAGGCTGACATATACGACGATATATTGGTATTGTTTTGTCAATTTGAAAAACACGAAGGAAACCCCCTTTCATACTCTTAGGTTTTTTCGGTAAAGTCACGTAGGGAATAAATAAATAAATAAATAAAATTTGTAATAATAAATTATAGAAATGTTTCCACTCCAAACGCCGTCTACAGGTGCACGTGCATACTGCACATAGGGTTAACGTTAATCTATATATATAAAATCGTTCATGTCTGTCTGTCTGTGTGTGTGTGTGTGGACTTTGGCCCATACGCACTTTCATTGGACGGCGGTTGCCCCTGGCAACGGCTAGCCACGCCTTCGCCGCTTTCATTGGACCTGGCAACGGCTAGCCACGCCTTCGCCAAGGGCTGCAGTTTCATTGGACGGCGGTTGCCCCTGCCAACGGCTAGCCACGCCTTCGCCACTTTCATAAGTTCCGTATTTAATTAAATAATAGCCATTACACAGTATTGTTGGAGCGCTAGGGGGGGGGGGGAATGAACGCCACCCGTACCCTGCCTCTTCCAAGCCGACAATTTTAGGCGAGGCCGCAGGCTTTGCACGCTACTAGGCCTCGACACCCACCACGCCACTCTGAGGTAAATTCATCAAAGTTTTTCCTACTCTTCACTACACCCCCACCACAATGTGTGCTATTAATATTACTTTTAAACCCAACGCGCCAACAATCGATTACTTTAATGTTCACTGTACAAATACTCATTAAGCTGGGTGAGCGTACTGCCAGTCTATCATGTACACTGTAGCCTGCTTATTAAGCTCGGTGAGCGTACTGCCACTCTATCATGTACACTCTAGCCTGCTTATGAAGCTGAGTGCGTGTACTGGCAGTCTATAATGTGGACTCTTGCCTGGTTATTATAATCGATTCTTTATATGTTCTTTGTACAAACAGTCATTAAGCTGCTTGAGCGACCCCAGTTCCATTCCAACTCACGCCCACCACCGCTGACGATTATTTGAAACGGACCTGGCCCTCCCCTAGGTCCACTCAGCCTCAAAAGCGTAACTGCTGTCGTGTGTGAACATCGTCACTGGGGAGACAAAGGCGGCGGGGCATCGTGGATCCAAGTCCCGGGCGAAGCCGGGTCATGTGTATGTGTGTTTGTGTTTATGTGTATGTCTGTGTGTCTCTATGTATGTGTGTATGTATGTGTATGTATGTGTTTGTGTGTATGTGTGTGTATGTATGTGGGTTTTTTTATGTCTTTATGTGTATGTCTGCATGTCTCTATGTATGTGTGTATGTACGTGTGTGCATGTGTTTGTGTGTATGTATGTGTGTGTCTATGTATGTGTGTGTATGTGTGTGTATGTATGTGTGTTATGTGTCTGTCTGTGTCTGCATGTATGTGTGTGTGTATTGTGTATGTGTTTGTGTGCATGTATGTGTGTGTTTGTGTGTATGTGTATGTCTGTGTGTATGTGTTTGTGTGTATGTGTGTGTATGTATGTGTGTGTTTGTGTGTATGTGTATGTCTGTGTGTATGTATGTGTGTGTATGTGTGTGTATGTGTTTGTGTGTATGTGTGTGTATGTATGTGTGTGTATGTGTTTGTATGTGTTTGTATGTTTACGCTCGCATTACACAAATGTGTTGCAGGTCTAAGGCGTTCCTCGCCCAGCATTGCCGCTTTCTTTTTTCAGTCGTTTACTGCCGTACGCACCCTGAAAGTCGTGTGTGTCTGCAGCAAGCGCGTGTATGTGTACCTATGGATGCGCGCGCGTGTGTTGTGTAGGGGGAACGGTAGTGTAGTGCTTAGCGTGCTGTCTGTGTCTGTGTGTGTGTGTCTGTGTGTGTGTGTCTGTGTGTGTGTCTGTGTGTGTGCGTGTGTGGTGTGTGTGCTGGATTGTGTGAGGAGCTCACAAATCCTTGAAAGATCTGGGCAAAGTCCCATCAGTGAGCTCCTCCGGCAGGCAAGGCTGCGTTGGCTGGGTCATGTAGCCCGCATGCCCAGCCACCGCATGCCTAAACAGCTTTTGTTCGGCCGGATCGAGGGGGCTAGACGGGCGCGGCACGGGCTGGAGAAGAGATGGAGTGATGTGGTACAGGAGGACGTGGAGCTGAGTGGACTTGCCGATGACTGGTACCAGCGGTGTCAAGATCGGCCTCAGTGGAGGAGGCTCGTGAAGGACGCTACTGGGCAGTTGGAGGCAGTCGCCCTCCAACAACAACGGAGGGCGGAGGAGCGACGCTCACAACAACGAGCGGAGCGCCGGGTGGCTAAAGCACAGCAAGTTGGCACAGTAGGGGGCACAGGTGGTGCATCAGCCAGTCATCTCGGTCATCTCGGTCAGTCGACCAGTGGCACCTGGGTCTGCCCCGTGACCTCCTGCCAGCGGGCTTTCGACACTTCACGTGGCCTCAAGGTGCACTTGGCCTGGCACAAGCATCGTGGTGACGTCACCGCCACTTAGTGGCGAATGGCGGTTGTTGTTGTGTGTGGTGTGTGGGGAGCGGTAGTGTAGTGGTTAGCGTGCTGTCTGTGTGTCTGTGTGTGTGTGTCTGTCTGTGTGTGTCTGCGTGTGTCTGTGTGTGTGTCTGTGCGTGTGTGGTGTGTGAGGAGCGGTGGGTGTAGTGGTTAACGCTACGCTGCGCTACAAACCCGGCGAACCGAGTTCCATTCCCGCTCACGGCCACCACCGGTGACGATTATTTGAACCTCCCCTAGGTCGACTCAGCCTCAAACGAGTAACTGGTGTGGCGTATTAACATCGCCACTGGGGAGACAAAGGCGGCCGTGCGTGAGTGGTGAGGGAGGGAGAGTCGTGAGGGAGGGAGAGTGCTGAGGGAGGGAGAGTGGTAAGGGAGGGAGAGTGGTGAGGGAGGGACTCAGCCGCAAAACGAGTAACTGGTGTGGCGTATTAACATCGCCACTGGGGAGACAAAGGCGGCCGGGCGTGGTGGATACAAGTCCCGGGCGAAGCCGGGTAGTACAGCTAGTATTCTAGGAAGTAGACGGCCCTTTGCTAATGGTTCTGTTAATTCTGCAGCCTTTTGTTATTCGTAATACATTTTTATTACATTTTGAAAAGTAGGCTTAATATCGCAGCTTATTGTTGATCCTGCAGCAACACGCTTATGCTGTTGTATTTTTTTCACCCGTAAAAAGTATTTGCTACTTTTCACGACATATCTTGCAAAGTAACGTACATTTGTGTTGGTTTATGAGCTATGCAAAAGGGCCATTGCCCAAAACGTCGCCGATTAGATTGAAATTTATTTTTGTAAGGCAGTGTTGTTGCCGAGTGTGTTGGAGCTTTTAAGTTTGTGTTGAGTTTCTCCGACAATACCTGTTTGGATAACTCTGTACCATAATGACCGTCCACACGTGATTGGGGGATATGACATTGTTTTGGATAAAGTCTTTAACGTGTCTAATAGGGCACTTGAGTTGTGTACGTTAAAGGCATCGCTGTCCCGGACAGTCGGCTGGGAGTATGCCTAACATATCAGATATGTGTCCAGCAATCACCATTTCCTACACTGCGTGGGTCAAACTGAATGAGAGCTGTGACTTGCTGATAAGACCCGCGAAAGCACATTTTACCACAGAAAACACGAAGGAGGTGGAAATAACAGCTTTTCTGTGTTGAGATTTATTATTAAACTAGCTGAGCGGGGGGGCGTTACTCCGACCCAAGTGATGAGGTTCAAAACATTACACATCACACTATCTACTACATACAGCTAAGATATAGTACACATGTCATGTGTAATGTTGTTACATACCCATACCTGTCAACCCAAACACACAAAAAAACACTAATGTAGACTGTAGCTTGGTTCGTAATCGGAGTGAGTGTACTGGCAATTTCTAATGTGGACTTTAGCCTGGTTATTAATCTTGGTGAGTGTACTGGCAGTCTATAATGTAGACTGCAGTCTATAATGTAGACTGCCAGTACACACGTGTACACACACGAAACTACTAACTTTTATATAAAACAGGGTGTCCCATAAGTCTGGAATCATGGGAAAAAAGAATACAAAAACAAGCAACAATAACGCTTCTGTTCACAGAAAGCGCTCAATTATCTGGACTTGTTCTTCCTTACACAAGATACATCTTTGGGGCCTGCAGAAACAAACAAAAAACACGTTAATTAGTTACTTTGCCCTATGATTGCAGACTTATGGGACACCCTGTAAATGTGCAAGATATGCCAACTGTGGCTCACAGACGCATCAGTGTTGAGCCTTTCAGTGGTTTGGCCAATGGCAGGCAGGGAGTTAATGAACTGTGTGTGCGCGCTGTTGCTACGTTGTTTTGAACATTAAAGTTTACCCTCTACACTACACCTCAAGCTATTACAGAAAGGGACAAAACAACAGCATTGCATTGTTATATATTGAATGTTACAATGTGCAAAACGGAATACTCTTCTGTAATGGCTGTGTCTCGGCCTCGCTGTGCGCTGCATTGCACCACTATCCGAGTAGTTAACCTCGCATTCAATAAATCTTCAGAGCCAGGGTGAACATCCGACTCCAACGTATTGAATGAATAGAACGAGGTAAAACTTATGAAAAAACACAGCACAAAATACAGCATCTGTTAATACTTGCAATATCAATACAATGAATGAACACTGCAGTATCATAACATTGTCTTAGATAACATGAATCTCAATAATTATATAATAGGTCCTGGATGGACCAGGCATCTCCATTAGCACTGACTAGTTATTCAACAAGAGAAAAAGCTGTGTTTAATAAGGTCACTTTGTGTAATCACCATACTGCAGCCTAAATGTACAGCGCTGCACGTAACACTGAACTGTGGATGAGATACTTCTTTATCCTTGCTCTCAAGATCACATTAAAGTTACATGAGCACAAGTCTGGCTCGACCTATCCAACTACAAATAACTTTCACTATAATGCAAGTGACAGGCTTCGTTGTTAACTAGTCATCATATTCATTGTAACAATGTAACAGCATTATAACGACAATCCGAACATAACAGTATTCCCAGTATTATAAGAACATACGCGAACTTACAGACAATGCTTGTTAAAGTGCCGCAATGAACAGATGCACCCGTCTTCACTGAGATGGTAATTGTGCCTCCATTTTGTACTCTGTGTAATGGCTGACACCCCTGCCTGGCCTCGTGACTTAAAGACCCTTAACTCGTAACTTCCTGGTCACGTGACCAAACTCAACACCGTCATATCAGGAAGATCCTTTGAAAACACACACCCATATCTGCAGTGGGGTCTAAATCCTGCATCGACGGTCGATTCATTTGCAGCTTAATTAGAGCGGGCAAAGCATGTAGTAACTGGCTGCCACCGGAGGCGATCGCTGCGAAGTAGACGTGGGGGAGGCGAGACTGTCTTTAGAAGAAAATTAGTTTGGAAAGTGACTCACAGAGCCGCCTGCAGATCTGCCAACTGACTCATTATTGAGTCTCACAGATCATTCTATGCCCTACGTGTCAATGCGTCGGCTTGTAACCCCCATGCTCTGTGGTGCGTCATGAAGCATCTGCTGTACTCCACATCACCGAGTCAACCCGGTCTGTGTACAGTACTGTACTTGCGACATCCTTCGCTAATAAAATAGTGACGATCGAGATGGCAGTTTCTAACTTGAAGGCAATGCATTCTCCCGGTCTGCCATCTCAGTTTGATCAACCTGAAATCAATGCAAAACTCCAGACCGACCCTGACACCAATGTTGGTGGCAGAGGTGTCGATGTTCATCGCATGGCTGTAAAATAAGACATCACCGCTTGATTACATACACACGTCAATTCTCAAATCATGTTTGGACGTTCTTGTGCTCCTGATTGCCCACCTGGCAAATTTTACTCAGCGAGGGCTGTTTCCCAGACTGGTTCAAAATGGCGTAAAAAAGAAGTTGGCTTGAGCCATAGTGACCCCGCTGACTATCGCCCGATCTCTAAGCTGAGAACGATTTCTAAGGCCATAGAGCACCTTTGTCTGTATTGGTTACATCCCCACGTCGCTGTGACGGGCAGATTCAACCCATTGCAGTCGGCATCCTGGAAGTGGCACAGCGCCGAGATGACTTTACTAAAGATCACTGACGACCTCTACAAGATCACGGATGACCAGTGTGCCGCAGCATTGGTTGGCCTCAATCTCTCAGCCGCCTATGACACCATCGATCATGAGATACTCATTGGGCAGCTAAGGTAAAGTTTCAGTGTATCGGATATGGTACTGGGGTGGATTGAATCATACCTAAATGGTCAATCACAGCTCGTCAAGCTGGGAGATAAACAGTCTTTGCCCTTGCCGTGCCTAGTTGGCGTGCCACAGGTATCTGTCCTCGTGCCCTTCCTATCTTCAGCATACGTCTCTCCGATCGCCGATGTCATCTCATCGCATGACATCAAGTTCCATCAATACGATGACGATACACAATTGTACACCGCAGTGAAGTCAAAGTTAGGTATGGAGAGCCTCGGCAACCTCGAAGATTGCACACGAGTGGTGCACGGGTGGTTTGCACGAACCGAAATGTTGCTTAATCCAAAAAAAATCGGAGCTTCTGCTGGTTGTCACTCAGGCTAAAAAATGTGTGGGAGGATCAAGTGTGGTGGTCACAGACTCCAGGATTCAGTTTTCTTCTCATCTAAAAAGGCCCCAGCACCGTACTTTACCAGAATGTCGTTTAATCACCACGTGCAAAACATAGTAAGGTCCTGCAATTTTCATATCGGGGTTCTACTATACACTCGACATAGCCAACACAGTAGAATTGTATTAACAAGGATCGATTATTGCAACTCACTACATCTCTACGGGATGTTTGGCAAAAACATTACCAATTTGCAGCGTGCGCAAAACTCTTTGGCACGTGTCGTGACTGGTACTGCAATACCTGACCATGTCCGTCCAGTGGACGCCGAGCTGCATTGGCTTCCGGTTACCGAACAAATACATTATAAGGTCGCACTCATTACACACAAAGTGCTTGCCACAAATTAACCACAACACCTTGCTGATCTCGTAAATGAGCATAAACCATCACACAAACTCCGGTCATCCTGGCAGCAGCGGCTTTTGGCTAGTCATTGAACAAAGACGGTCACTGCATCGTGCGCTTCTGCGGCCACCTGGAATGTTCTTCCGATATTAGGGAGCTACTAGAGCTGTGCACTTTTAAATTTAGATTGAAAACTCATTTCTTTAGAACTGCTTTTTGTGTTTAGTTGTCCTTCTCCTGCACCTCCGATTAGCGCGGTTGATTACGGATGCTGCAAAAGAAGTTCAACACATATACATACAAACTCTACATAGAAAGGCACATTAGTTGAATCATACCCAAGCACTACTTGCTGTGAGGCATGAGTGTTACCACTGCTCCACCCTGTTGCCCAATGATGCGTTGCACTGCACCGATGTTCAGGTGCTGTGTGCCCAGTTGTAACCCTAATGTGCTGATTGTTTTTTTTCAATGCAAATAATGGAGTTAACTTTAAAAAATATTTCTTGATCAGAATTTAAACTTTGCTTTGTTGTCAAGAATACAACCAAACAGGTTGTTTTCACGTAGTTATACGGTTGCATTTATTCACTATGCACTTTATTGTAAAAAAAACCCAACAACACATGCGATTTCTTAATACAACTTTATTTCAGCAAATTATCCAATGCAAAAGTAGAAACATTAAAAGCAATACATCTGAATACTAACATGTGTAACATACATCAAAATATGTACTGTATTCGCACATAGCAAATGTTAAAATTCAAGTCAAGCAATGAAAATACAAATGTAAAAATGGTCCGGGCTTTCGCCAAAATACATCCATGCTATATTCATGTGCATTACATATCAAAACATTCTCCATGATTTCTACATTTGCATAAGAGCACCGGGTAAAGTGGCACAGTAATCTATTATAAAACGTTTCATAGAGAGAAGAACGTTGTTCCGCAATTACCACAAGTTCTCAGAACTGCTTTACGTATCCCTGCATGCTTCCTTATCACAACTTCAAAATGAATTTATTTCCGTGAAGAGCCAACACAAAACTCCTTGAGTGCACTTGCGTTGTTCAGATTTCTCTTACAACTTTTGTTCATGGACGAGTTCGTAATAGGGAGTAGCATTTTTATTGTTATTTTTTTAAAATTATTTTTCATTGTTATTATAATTATTATCATGAGATGGTCAAGTCTTCACAGAAATACTTCTGAGTAGGACATTCCCAGATATAGTAAAAGGTCCAGATCATATTCCTAAATTGAAATTCTCCCCCACTTCCTACAACATTTTTGATTGACTGGTGATATACTTCCTTTTGGACAGGGTTCTGAGGTAGGAAGCCATTCAGCTAAAAACTAAAAAAAGCCTATGAACATTCATATAATATAGGGGGCACTGCGAATTAAAGGATTCGCATAATTTATGCAGTGCAGATTTCTAGAGTCCCACTGTTTCTCCAAAATGTATGTTGATCGCTTAAAGTTAATGACAGCATTGGTGGCATATATACATTCTCTTGAGTGTCTTACCTGGTTAATATTATTGTTATTAATTCTTACAGTCTCAGCAAATCGATTACAATCAATTAATCAAGCTAAAACATAACACTGTATTGAAAAGCAAAGTTTTTTCGGAAGCAATGAAACATATCCTTAAATCAATTACAAGCAAATATAAAAATGTATCACAGTTCACAGAACATTTTTTTGAAGATTGCGTTACAAAAAAGACGAGTTCCGTGCAATAAGATGCTGAGGAACAATTCTGCACATGGTGGAACAAAGTTGACTGTGGCACAGATGCACGCAGCACCCCTCCATCAGTTCTTGGCAAACCTGGGATTGACCACTGTCGTAGTGGCACTCTTGTAGATGGGATTGACACCCTGCGCGAACAACAAGAGAAACGCGACGCGCGTTAGAAGTGCGCATTCCAGTGGGATGCATTCGTTCGAAAATTATGAGAGTGTGACGTAACGTGCAGCACTTCTAAATAATGATCGATGATATTGATGATGGGAGTGACAGTGACCACGGGGGTGATGATGACTATAACTGTTTGCAGGAAAAGTACAGTAGCAGCAAATGTATCCAAATTATCTGAGCCTTTGCACAGATAAGAGTGACCCAGAATTGGCAGTAAATGCATTAAAATTACAGCATTTGTGTTTATTCACACTTTTCCACTTGGATAAAGTCAGTTATTTTGCGTGGCATCACAGATACTCAAAATCTCCCCCAGCACCACCACAGTGGCGTTACACTGTAATTTATTGTTATCCACAATTGTGTTCTATCTACTGCTGCATGAAGGCCTCTCCACGCCATCACCACTCCCCATGGTTCCGTGATGCCGCTATCCATTTCGCTCCCACGTGTGAGCCAATCTCATCACTACACCTCCACAGTGGTCGTCGTCACAGATGAGAATCCTATGGACTGCGACTCCAAAAGCAATCTTGTCCGTTAACCATTATCCATCTCAGTCAAGTGTCCTGTCCAAGGCCACTTACAATGTTATATAAATCTCAATAATTAGCTGTGTCATTGTGGGGAATATAAAAAAGCAGACAATGCACTCCCAAAAGCAGTTGCTGTGCTCCCAGAAGGCCGTGTGGCTGATGGGTTGTGTAATACTTTTCCATTCTACGTGGAGGGACATATATGTTAAGACATTAATAGGGATTTCCCCCTTTTTTCTGGCAACAAAACTGACACCTTTTGCAAGGAATCATGTTTACATTAACCACAATACTTGCAGTCAAATGCAGACAAAAAATAATACTCTGATAATTTATGCATTGTAAGTATTGTGGTTAATGTAAACATGATTCCTTGCAAAAGGTGTCAGTTTTGTTGCCAGAAAAAAGGGGAAAAACCCTATTAGTATATTTTGGTACTGGCAAAAGAGGTCCCATGATGTAGCTGCTCACCCCGAGCTCTCATTACTCTGATAGTGCGTTGTCTTTGAACTGTGCGCCTTTTGGCGTCATCTGGTCGAACACCATATGAGACTAGGCTATAAAGAAAGCTGTCTCTGGTGTGGACCAATCAGTTATTGTTTTTTGTTTGCATTTGACTGCACGTATTGTGGTTAATGTAAACATGATTCCTTGCAAAAGGTTTCAGTTTTGTTGCCATAAAAAAGGGGAAAACCCTATTAGTATATTTTGGTACTGGAAAAGGAGGTCCCATGATGTGAAGACATTGTTTACTTGTTTTGCTACAATATGATGATGGGTCAGTCAATATGACGTCCATGATGTTCCAAGGCTGTGTTAATTGTAATGTTAACCACAATGTGATGATATCTTCTTGGTTCTTTCGGTAAAGTCACGCAGAAGGGAAGCAATAAAATAACAAAAATAAAACATAACAAAATAATTCTTACGACGTTTCGGCCACAATGCAAGCAGCCGTCCTCAGGTGAAGAACATGTCTGTCGATAAGACAGAGTCTAAATGACACGTCTTAGGCTTGGAGTGTCTATTTAAGCTGTGAGGGAGGAGGAAGAGAGCCTTGACAAAAGAATTTGCATTTGAAGAGGAATTTAGCATATTTATGGGAAATGCAGGAATGCGAATAGTGCTAATTGTGAAATGCGTGGGAGGTGGGCAGGGGGTTTTCAAAGTCATATTATGCCCATGCATTATGCAGGATTAGCAGCATCAAAGGGAGGGGGCAGGGGCAGGGGCAGCACCAACAAAGGGAAGTAATGTGAATAGTATGCAGCTGCAGCAACTAAACAACCACGTAAAAAAAAAACTAAAGTATAAACTTCATAGTATCATCAGTATACTAAATATACTCTCCAATAAGCTGAGCTACTGCATACTATTCACATTCCTTCCCTTTGTTGGTGCTGCCCCTGCCCCTGCCCCCTCCCTTTGATGCTGCTAATCCTGCATAATGCATGGGCATAATATGACTTTGAAAACCCCCCGCCCACCTCCCACGCATTTCACAATTAGCACTATTCGCATTCCTGCATTTCCCATAAATATGCTAAATTCCTCTTCAAATTACAAATTCTTTTGTCAAGGCTCTCTTCCTCCTCCTTCACAGCTTAAATAGACACTCCAAGCCTAAGACGTGTCATTTAGACTCTGTCTTATCGACAGACATGTTCTTCACCTGAGGACGGCTGCTTGCGTTGTGGCCGAAACATCGTGAGAATTATTTTGTTATGTTTTATTTTTGTTATTTTATTGCTTCCCTTCTGCGTGACTTTGCCGAAAGAACCAAGAAGATGAATTCCTGCAGTCACGAAAGCTTTAAATCGAAATGTGATGATATATTTTCAGTCTCTGTTCGTATACCAGGTCCAAATGGAGTTCTTTTCATTTTAATTGAAAAGAAAACATTGGCGGCTATCTACCTATTATTTATCCTGATGCTGTTCAACTGAACTCGGTGAATGGCGAACATATAAAAATAAGTATCTATGTTGTCACTTCATAAGTGGTCTCCCAAGCAGGTGAGACGTGGATATTGCAAACGCGTAGTCCACATGACCAGTTACCATATGCCTCAGCCCACAGCTATAGTTTATGAAGGAGTTTGCCTTCTTGTTGGTTGATACCAATGGTGACAATGTTGACCTCTGGAAGGAAGGTTCACAAGACATGTGGTCCATGGGGCAGCTTGAATAAAGTGTACTCACACTAAAAACACAGGGTTGAGTTTATGGAGCATGACTCATGCTATGGTTAAGCTAGCCTGTGGCCAGGAACCCATTTGGCTCATTTTAGGATTTTTTTATATTTAATTACCAATTGCTTAATGGTGGCAGGCAATCATCTGACCCATAGGTGGCAGCCATCTCAAGCCAGAGGACGAGAGGACTCTAGCCGCCACGCATATAAAGGATTTATAGTAAAAAACTTTGTTTTTACGGGTTAATTTTTTCACAATTACATGTGCACCTAATTGTGCCGCAAACATGGCCCATGAGTTACAGTGACCACCACTGGAGTTGAAGATGGCAGCATTCAGCTCGGTGGCCGGACATCGATCGATCATCGACATCGATCATCGATCTCTCCCGGTCTCCAGAGCAACAACAACCACCACTGGGCGGCAAATGGGTGAATGTTTATGATTTAAACCAACGGTCAAGTTAGTGTATTTTACGGCGATAATAGGAATAAAAACTAAATAAGGAGATGGGTGGTGCTCATCTCCATTGGTGGCATCGAACAGTTGGTGAAAAGTTCACGCGGCTGTGAGACCACCACCCGTGACACTCATTCTGAGTGATAGAACACAGACGCAGGAAAAACAAATGTACGAACCAAAATGTAATTAGAGCATTCTCAGAGTGGGTGTAAATCATAAACCGATGTCCAAGTTCTGTAGCCATTGAGCGGCGTTGGTTGTAAGTTGACGAATGGCTTTGGTTACTGCCACACAATGGGTCTCGATGGGCAAGGGCATTCTACGAAGGCGTCTCAAGGTAGTAATTGAGCCTCGGGCATTAACAACCACCCCAAAAAGGAGCTTTAAGTTAGAAGGATTCGTTTTGCTTAGAAAGGATCCCATCTTCACCCTTCATGCTGTCAATGCCCCATTTGTGGCGTGAGTTGAGGGGTTATGCTCCGAAATGCCCGAGAAGCGCAGGCAATCGTCGCGTGTGCTTTCTTTCCAAGTGTTTTTATTTATTGAATGTGTTGTTTCTTACAAAACTGCGAATTTGTTTTTCTCTACATAGTCAAGCACATTTAGGATTTTTCAGTTATAGTTTTTATGTAGACATATGTACTGTAGATACGTATTTGCAAATAGGCAACCAATGGAAATTTCCATGGTAAATTATTTTTTTTTTCACATACAGTGTGTCATATGTTTAACGTGCCTAAGGCAGGCTGTTCTACTTTTCATATCAATGTCTTAAATGTCACTGGTAACATGGGTTTTGAGGAAGCAGAGTCTACAAATGCCATTTAATTCAGCTAATCCGCCCATATGGTTAACACTCATTAGTCGACTGCTCTGTTCTTCCTGTGTGAGATTAATGTGGCTCCCTTATGACATTTGAGTGTTGAAGAGTAAAAACAAAAAAAGCACAACTTGATAACTCCTTTGTTAAATTACGAATGCCGAATAGTTGAACTCGCTGACCGAAATCACCACCCGTAATGTGCGGAATTGAGCCCGGGTCGTGCACAAAACAGGCTGTAGCGGGGCGACGTGATGGCACAGCAAAATTGCAGTCTACTCTGCTCCCACGTGCACATTTCCTGCCTTCATCAAACCACACTGACCAGAACGGTCAAATATGGTCAAATAACCACCATGCCCCTCCCCCGCCCCCATGGAGTGAAAATTGCCTCATGCAGCAGCACAGAAATTATTCTCATCAGTTGATAAGTAATTACGAACCAGGATCAGAATTTTTG
Source organism: Lethenteron reissneri (assembly GCF_015708825.2). Classification (NCBI taxonomy): domain Eukaryota; kingdom Metazoa; phylum Chordata; class Hyperoartia; order Petromyzontiformes; family Petromyzontidae; genus Lethenteron; species Lethenteron reissneri. Next base: position 3,348,570 of record NC_083801.1, read on the forward strand.
TATTCATCCTGGAGAAATGCGATGAGCTATGAATCTCTTGTTCACAGATGTCCAAGTAGGGGCGGGTCAGATATCCAAGTAGTATTCTGGACATGCGTGAAAAAGAGCTTCATAGCTCATCGGATTCCTCCAGTCTAAATCAATGAAAAAATTCTGATTCTCAGAGTGGAAATACCCAACACACGTCAGTTTTATTCAGCTGACACGTCCGTGTAGAACAGAGGTGTGTTCAGTATTTACCTTTAGTTAGTACGTGTGCATATTTGTTCATCTCGGCTAAAGGTTTGGTTTGTATCATCGCGAAGCCATGATCGATCCACTGCTGGATGAAGGCCTCCCCAAGCCACTGCCACCTCTCGCAGTCACGCGGTGCAACAATCCATCTAGCGTCTGTACATGCACTGATTCCATAGCTCCATCTGTGTGGGGGACAGGTGTGTTCCTTCCTTCGGTTTGCCCTCACCCCCGCCCCAGTTACTGCCCAAGCTCAATTTGATTTTCTTAACAGCTAATAGGATATGTCTAACCTGCAAATGCATGCAAGTATTTGACCAATGGCCTGTTGTTTTTTAATAAAATGTATAAAGGCACAACTTTGTTTAACACGTAGGCTTTCGCGACCTGACAAATTGCCAAATGATGCTGGATGTAATCACCAGAGAAACGTCGTAATCAAAAATTGTAAATGTTGTGGATTCACTCTTCAACACACCGGTGGGTTAAAGCAGTGAACTATTTGCCTTTTGTCAACGTGACACTTTTTTACTCATTGGCCGTGTCGGGTGGTGGAGGGTTACGACACATTTATAAATAACGCGATCTAACCCAAACACTTTATGAAGCACAACTTTGTTTTCTGCATCGGATTGAGTAGATTTATTATTAAAACTCAGTATGGACAAGCGGGCTTTTTAAGCTTTGTTCCAATTTCACTGTGGAGCAAAAGCATAGAGATGGTGACACAATTCTAAGTAACTCACGATAAAAACAATGGTGTGTCACATAATGTCTATGCTGTCGCGTGGGGTAGCGAGTATCCAGACTCTATTCCATTTGAAATGGCCTTGTACAATACACATTCAGATGAGTGATCGAAATGGGTGGCCAAGCGGCAGTGTTGTGAGAGCAATTGGAAGATTTTGTGATGTTTGAATCTCAGAGATTGACTCAGTCTGCTGTCCTGCCGAGGTGTATAAAATAAGTACCACTTTGTGGAAAGATGATAGTTGGTGTCCAACGAATGGACTCGCCATAGGAATGTGGAAAATGCACGATTATCTTTGAGCTGAATACTCATTGTGATAAGTGTAATCGCTTTTATTTGTGAAAAAACTTACTTCTCTGCTACTGTTGGTATATTGCTTTAATGGTATTAGTAATCAAAGCAACTTTGTTTTATGAACATATGAGTCATTCACAAAAATATAACATGAAATATTCCCACTCTTTTCTTATTGACATGACCTAATAATAAAAAAGTACATTTCGCCTCCCCATCCCATTTATGGGACCTTTTTTTCTTCTTGGTTCTTTCGGTAAAGTCACGTAGAAGGGAAGCAATAAAATAATAAAAATAAAACATAATAAAATAAAATAATTCTCACGACGTTTCGGCCACAACGCAAGCAGCCGTCCTCAGGTGAAGAATGAGACACTACCAAGCTAGGAGCTTATATATACGCTGCGTTGGAGGTGCAAGAGCGCCTTAACAAAAAGAATGTGCATATGAAGAGGAATTTAGCATATTCATGGGAAATGCGTAGGAGGTGGGTGGGGGGGGGGTTTCATAGTCATTATGCCCATGCATTATGCAGGATCAACAGCACCAAGGGGGGGGTGCAGTAGCATTAACAAAGGAAAAGAATGTTAATAGTATGTAGCTGCAGTTACTAAACAACAACGTAGAAAACTAAAGTATAAACTACATAAAAAAACTAAAGTATAAACTACATAGCACCATCAGTATACTTACTATACTCTACAATAAGCTGAGTTACTAACAGCAAGTAATACATTACAATTCTACGTCGTAAAAATTATATAATATGCTTCCATCTAAACTTTATTCTCTTACATCACACGAGCATACACCGTACTATATACTGCCATAGATAAACCCAACATTAAATTATATACTGTATTGCTATAAACTACCCTATACCTTATACATTTTAATATAACACTATGTATTATTCTACTCACCCTAATGTGTATCACACTGCTATATGTTTACTATACAATTACGATACTATATATTACTTTGTACATTGTATTAAGCATATAAATGTTATACTATTTGTTATTATACGCTGTACCATTGACCGTCGTATCAATGGGTGAGTCGTGGGGGGGAAACTTGCAGCGGAGCAAAGAATCCATTCCTTGCGGAGAATACAATGCCAGTGAGTGGAACGAGGTCTGAAAGTCACCGTAAACGTGAACACAATCAGTTAAGATCCGAAATGGTTTATTACGTCCTTCCAATGATTGCTAAGCCAGAATCCATCTTCTCGGTTAAAATTGTCTCTGTGTTTGTATATGTGGATCGCCTCATGAACGAATCTCTCATGATAGCCAGATGGCTTGCAGAGAACCTCTGTCTTGGAGAAGTCAATATCATGTGAGCCCACTGAGTTGTAACAGTGATCTGCCACGGCTGAGGTGTTTGTCCTACCGTGTTTCAGGTCAGCTTTATGTTCACGGATGCGGTCCGAGACATGTCGTTTGGTTTCCCCAATGTAACTGCTACCACAGAGGCAACTTAGTTTGTAGACGCCAGGGTACTGTATGTCTGGAACCACATCTTTTACAGACGGTACCAGATCACGGATTTTATGTACTGTGTTGAATCGAACCTGGATCTTGCAAGCAAATTGAGGGCACCCCAATGGGCTCCCCCCTATCTCCGGTTGTAGCCAACATCTTCATGGAGAAATTTGAGACTGACGCCATCCAGACTGCCACTCTACGCCCGACCTTATGGAAGAGGTACGTAGACGACACTTTTGTCATCTGGCCACATGGCAGGCCTACTCTCGACCAATTTCTCGACCACATCAATTCCATACACCCAGCCATCAGATTCACCATGGAAGTCGAAAAAGATGGCAAGCTACCCTTTTTGGATGTCCTAATCAAAAGGAGACCTGATGGTTCAATGAGCCACTCTGTCTACAGGAAAGCCACCCATACGGATGCTTACTTAAAACCGGATTCCCACCACCATCCATCCCAGAAGAATTCCCTCATCAAGACTCTATATCATAGAGCCCAATGCATCTCCGACCAGGAACACATTGCCAGTGAACTCAAACACGTACGCCAAGCTCTTAAGGCTAATGGTTACTCCGACTACACAATCCGCAAAGCCATCACTCCAACCATCAAGAAGGATCCTGTTGAGGAGCCTTTCAAGACCATCACCTTACCCTACATTGCTGGGGTCACAAAAAAGATCTCCAAAATCCTGATTAAACACAAGATCCAGGTCCGATTCAACACAGTACATAAAATCCGTGATCTGGTACCGTCTGTAAAAGATGTGGTTCCAGACATACAGTACCCTGGCGTCTACAAACTAAGTTGCCTCTGTGGTAGCAGTTACATTGGGGAAACCAAACGACATGTCTCGGACCGCATCCGTGAACATAAAGCTGACCTGAAACACGGTAGGACAAACACCTCAGCCGTGGCAGATCACTGTTACAACTCAGTGGGCTCACATGACATTGACTTCTCCAAGACAGAGGTTCTCTGCAAGCCATCTGGCTATCATGAGAGATTCGTTCATGAGGCGATCCACATATACAAACACAGAGACAATTTTAACCGAGAAGATGGATTCTGGCTTAGCAATCATTGGAAGGACGTAATAAACCATTTCGGATCTTAACTGATTGTGTTCACGTTTACGGTGACTTTCAGACCTCGTTCCACTCACTGGCATTGTATTCTCCGCAAGGAATGGATTCTTTGCTCCGCTGCAAGTTTCCCCCCCACGACTCACCCATTGATACGACGGTCAATGGTACAGCGTATAATAACAAAGAGTATAACATTTATATGCTTAATACAATGTACAAAGTAATATATAGTATCGTAATTGTATAGTAAACATATAGCAGTGTGATACACATTAGGGTGAGTAGAATAATACATAGTGTTATATTAAAATGTATAAGGTATAGGGTAGTTTATAGCAATACAGTATATAATTTAATGTTGGGTTTATCTATGGCAGTATATAGTACGGTGTATGCTCGTGTGATGTAAGAGAATAAAGTTTAGATGGAAGCATATTATATAATTTTTTACGACGTAGAATTGTAATGTATTACTTGCTCTTCTTGGTTCTTTCGGTAAAGTCACGTAGAAGGGAAGTAATAAAATAATAAAAATAAAACAACTCAAACATAATAACTCAGCTTATTGTAGAGTATAGTAAGTATACTCATGGTGCTATGCAGTTTATACTTTAGTTTTTTATGTAGTTCATACTTTAGTTTTCTACGTTGTTGTTTAGTAACTGCAGCTACATACTATTAACATTATTTTCCTTTGTTAATGCTACTGCACCCCCCCCCTTGGTGCTGTTGATCCTGCATAATGCATGGGCATAATGACTATGAAACCCCCCCCACCCACCTCCTACGCATTTCCCATGAATATGCTAAATTCCTCTTCATATGCACATTCTTTTTGTTAAGGCGCTCTTGCACCTCCAACGCAGCGTATATATAAGCTCCTAGCTTGGTAGTGTCTCATTCTTCACCTGAGGACGGCTGCTTGCGTTGTGGCCGAAACGTCGTGAGAATTATTTTATTTTATTATGTTTTATTTGTATTATTTTATTGCTTCCCTTCTACGTGACTTTACCGAAATAACCAAGAAGATGGATCCCTGCAGTCACGAAAGCTTTAAATCGGGACCTTTTTTGTTACTTTATATATAAAAAACAATTCTGCGAAACCCCCCCCCCCCCCAACAAATTACGTTTGAAAGAGAGAAAACTAAAAAGTTTGGCACTCACATCGTTCCATTTGGCGTTATGGCGTTCCTTCTCAAACCTTGCAAAATCTTTTTTGTCCTTCCAGGTGATGTAAGACTTCCACAGGAGCAGGAGGACGATGCCAATGATGAGGATTCCACCCACGCTGCCCCCCACAATGGCAGCCACATTCGGAGGTACCCGGCACTCTGGAAACAAAGGTAACGAAATGTGCAAGGCAGGCCACGTGGTACACGCGCCCTTCCCTCGTTACTCGCGAGGGGCGCGTTCCGGAGATGCTCGTGAAATGGCATATTTCGCGGATAATGATATTGGCCTGCGAAAACCTATCTTTTGTTTTTATAAATCACCTTAAATAAACACGTAAATAAGCTATTAAATACGTTAAAATTAGCACAATACCACAAGGGGACTGTACTATTTACTCCTGCACTATGGTTGAACATTACTTAATTGTAGGTTATTATACATGATATGTAAAATGTTATCATTTTGACATTACATTTCCACCCACTGTGAAAATCTGAATTCATTACAATGCAATGGTGCCTATTAGCCATGCCTTTTGAGGAATTTGCATATCCTCATAAACTTTTCTATTCTGACCTATAATACAGTAGATTATACAAGTGCCAATGAGATAAGAATTTGCCAACACTCAAAACTTTATATCTGCTTTATTTTATAGTAACAAATGTATAAAATACTTGAGTTGCTTGGATTTCTTCATGCACTAATATTCAATACTATAGCTTCATTAACATTTTATATAGCACTAGCTTTACTACCCGGCTTCGCCCGGGACTTGGATTCCGGTCTAGGATTAATTTCATATTCCCTTATATTTCACCGAAAAACCCTGAAAAAATCTTGATGCTTGAAAGAAAGAAAAAAGCCAAAACAAATCAATTTAACTAAATCAGATGTTTTTCACTCAAGGAAATTCAACCTTAACCCACTTATACGTAAGGTCGATTTAGGCAACTCGGCAAGGGAATGACGTGGCGAGCTGAAATTAGTCGCGTTCCCTTAGAAATTCCAGACAGCGTCAGCTGTGCAAATTTCATGACGTAAGAGGTCAGCGTTCGCGAGTTTTTGCTGCTTCACACAAACAGATGTATTTTCTGCTTTATATTTAAGAGCGAGCTCAAAATAGTCGCGTTGACTTAGAAAATCTAGACAGCTATACCGCGCATTTGTGCGGTATACACGGTCTACGCGCAGGGTTGGGGGGGGGTATGCGTGACGTCAGCAGGCACTGCGTGACGTTGCCGCATGCGAGTGACATCACAGATGTGACGTCACCGTTCACTTGCCGTGCAAAATATATCCATTATTGCGCCCCCCCCCCCCTAAAATACAAAAGTCTATTTTTATACTTTTTGCATTGTGTACAGTCTGGAAGCTACCCACATGCCAAATTTAAAGTTTGTTGCATGTCGGGAAGTATGCTAAACATTTCGAACAGACACACATATTCACAAATTTTCCTTTCATATATATTAAGATTTCATTTTTATTTTAAAACAGTATAATGGTATATAAACGTAGATTATGATTACTTCACTTGCATTTGACGTACATTCCTTGTCTATTATATATAAGTACAATAATAACCCAATATTATAATGGTGGGCTATGTACGGTGTGAAAGAAGTTCAACATATATGTTTCATGTTTCTGCAACTTTATTTATAATTGTGCTATGATCGGTCTAATAAATAATAATCTGAGGCGACTTGGCAGGGAATGTATTATTTAACATTGATTCATGTCCTGTACTATATATTTTTCTATATCTCCTGGAACACAGTTGTTATTTTGTGAATTTGGCGACCTAGGTCATTCTTGCAAATGAGATTATTCTGGTCTCTTGAGTTCTCATCTGCTTAAAGAGCATAAACTCAAATTGTCAACTTCCTCAAACTGACAGAAACTGCCTCAACAACCTATCAACTGACATTTTACGTTCAACAAATAAAAGTAGATCAATTGTACGAATTATTAAACAATAGTTCACGTATGAATGTCAAGTGATTATTCTAATGTGTTAATGTATCAGTGTTTAGCCTATCAATCCGACCATACTGTGAATACTGTACGAAAAAACATACCGTAGAGCATTATAATTCAGTTCTGTTACAGAGAAGCTCAGTTGCAACATTGTGCTTCCTCTTTCCCGCTTTAGGCAACTAATGTGAGGAAAACTGTATGGAGGATAACACTCCCAATTCAGAAGGTCTCAATGGGAACTTCAATGCAGTGGATCTCAATGGCTTTATAGATAAGAGGGCATGGGCATCAATAGGGTTTGGAGAACGGAATGAAAAACGTTACACACGTGTGGCAGCTGAAGCAGAATTGTGAGCGACAAAGTGGAATTATAAATCGGCGTGTGTTTGAATCGAGGCCTTACCGAGTTTATCTTTAATGGTGAAATGTAATTTCCCCTGGGAGGCGTCGCTGTAGCGGTACACCATATTACATTCAGCGTTGACTTTAACCACGCACTGCTTGTCATGGACCTCAAAGTTCGGCACCATGGTATGGGTATGCGGGCACAAGATGTCGCACGAATCTTTCTTCATTCCATCTTTGAATCCCAAGCACTGCGCGCACTCCCTAGAGACAACGTCCAACAGTTCACGAGCTGGGTTACAGGACACTCATCAGTACTCTTCCAAAAGAAAATACATTCCCAAATACAGCGGTCCCTGGGTTCACGATATAAATTGGTTCCACGAAAACCATCGTTAATTGAATATAGGAAATACATGTTAAAAGCTTAATTTGTTCCAAGACGATCGGAAGTGAAATGTTTTACCCTAAAAAATAGTTTCAAATATTTGCACACTAATTGTTTTCTTGTCTTTCTTCACGTTCATTTTAGGGGCCATTGTTATTGATACTATTTAATTTGAAAGTCACAAAAACACTAAGTATTCAAGACAGCTGTTTCCATAAGCAACGCACATCAAACATTAAAAAGCTAGCAGCTAGTTCCTCCCAAAACGCTATTTTAAATAAAAGGGCGTCGCTGATTGGCTGAGGTCTGCCGAGTCTACTTAGAGGAGCGCTCCGATTGGCCGAAATTGGCGGTCCGCATGATATCGTAAACATATCGTTCATCGAAAATGTCTCGTTAATCGAAACAATGAGACCCTATGGTAGGCGGGTCATTAATCAAAATATAGTTAATCGATGGCATCGTAAACCGAGAGACCACTGTGCAAGTCAATTCACAGCGATGTCCTGCTCAAATGAGGCAATGAGGTCTTGGTTCTTTCGGTAAGAACCAAGAAGATGGATCCCTGCAGTCACAAAAGCTTTAAATCGAAATTTGAGGCAATGAGGTGTTGAGGGTCATCTGTTCACAGCCCTAAACCAGTGGTAGAAATTCCACATTTCTGTGGCGGGGGACAAGTCCATCTGTAGTACAACCACTCTACTTCACAAAATGGAAATGATTTGATCAACCACAGAGGGCTGATGGGCTGAGTCAATCACCCCCCCCCCTCATACCCCAACCAGGATGTGAACTCGCAACCTTCTGATTGTGGGTTGCTCGCTGTACTGCTGAGCCAGGAGACGTAGCATGCACTTAGGATTTGCCCTTTCCCCACACCTCCAATTTGCATGGTTAGCTATGTGTAGTGCGAATGAAGTTCAACATACATACATTCTTCAAAAAAAGTTTAAATCACAGCAAACCACTGAATATATTTTTGATCAAATGGATACATGTTTTTCAACATTAAGAGAAGAAGCAACCATGACAAAAATACACATTTTGCTATTTCTATGGCAGAAGCCATTTGCTCGATAGTAAAAAAGCCGGATGAATTTCAGGAAAGTGATACTTTAACAATTTCTGAAGTTTGGTGTATTATTCACATGCAACCGATTTTTGAACTTGCATAAGTTAATTTGTGATTCTGGTATTTAAATGTGAAAACACACCAAGCACGATTACGTGGACTATCCATTATTCATAAAGCGCAAATACAGTGGAACCTCGGTATACAACCGCTTTGGAATAAGTAGAATTTAGTATACGTCGTGTTTTTTCGAGAGAAAAAATGTCTTGGGATACGACGTCTTGCTTGGGATACGACGTGTTTGCTAGAACTTGTGTGGGTCGGGATGAGTCACCGCGTACAGGACCCGCGTGTGCCCCGTTCACGACTGAAACAAAGCGAGAGGGGCGGGGTGGCGTGGGGGAGAGGGGCGGGGGACGTGGGGGAGAGGGGCGGGGGGCGTGGGGGAGAGGGGCGGGGGGCGTGGGGGGCTGCCCCCAAGGAGGGTGGAGCCCCGGGTCGAGGCGCGTGTGACGTACGGGGTTGAGGCACGCCACGTGACCAGCGCAGCTGGCAGCAGCGCGGTTACGTGGCTTCTGTATGCATTTTAGTAATTAGTGTCTAAATTATTTTATACAACCCCAATAATGTATAATATGCCATATAAAATATAATTTCCTTTCCTCTGGAACGGATTATTTCCGTTCCCTTTATTTCTTATGGGAAAAATTCGTTTGGTATACGTCATTTTCGGTATAAGTTCTACCTTCTGGAACGAATTAACGACGTATACCGAGGTTCCACTGTAATAATAATTACAATATATTATTATTGTCTATGTATTTACCAAATAGATGTTTAGCCATTGAAATGGTGTTTTGCAAATACAAATACATTACTTGTGCTGTTCGCATTGTTCAGTGCAGGTGAGGCAGACTTCACACGTTGAGCCGCTGTACGACGAATTCGTGCACTGGCATTTGTTGCATTTGCACACTCCCTGGCCATTGCACGTACGATTGTTGTACATGCAACCGTCAGTGGCCAGAGGGCATTCACATCGATTGCCATGAAAGCCCGGGAAGCACTGGCACTTTCCGCAGACGCATTCGCCGTTTCCTGAAAAAAGAATTAGTGCATCAATACACTTCAAAGGCGTCTTGCGTGACAAAAAGTGCACGCTGGTACAGAAAGGTTAAAGTGACGTGTGCACGAATGAGTCGGTCAAAGGCAAAGCAGAAAAAAAGAGAAACGAGGAAATGGAGGAGGATTTTGACCAAAGTTTCCGAGGTGTTTTTGTTCAAACGAAATTATCGCACGTATTTGTACTGCTTTGCATAATTCCATGCAAGTGTTTTTATAGTGTCCGATAGTTCTTTAATAATATCTATAAAACACACAAATTAGTTTATATATGTATATAATGTCTCTACGTTGATAAGCTCCACAGCAAACATATATTTGTGGTCTCAATTGAAAGGTATTGTCTTGTTTTGGAAATACCCAATTTCATGTTTTTATTCAATTAAATGTGCTGGAGACCCACAAATAAATCCCAACAGCACACGAGTAAGTATCCAATTCAGCTGTGCCCAATGGGTTGGACTGACTGAGGTGATTTAAATATACATCACCTGTGCCCTCCACCGTGCCAACTGGCAATTTGTATGTATGTTGAACTTCTGTTGCACCATGTAATTGAGGCGGGAGAGGGGTGGGTGTGGGTTAGAGTGATAGAAGATACTAGTGCCACGACATCTCACCTCCACAGAGCTTATTGTCATAACGCTCACAGTTGAAGTTGTTGCAGTGGCAGTACTTTCCGTCCACCTTCTCCTGAGGATCTTCACGCACGTTGCAGACACATTTGCCACAGACGCAGTCTCCTTGTCCACTGCACAACTGCGAGCTGTTGTCAGGCCGGCACTGAGCCTCCAGAGCTATTGTGTCACCGCCCTTCGCTCGGCAATCACACAAACGGCCAATTCGGTCCTGATGGCAACTGCTCATGACACACAAAATACGTGGTTAGGCACTACAAAACTTTCCATTGTGCAACTCTTTTCTCCGAAAGTAGTCATTTACACATTGGCAAGAACTGTCTATTTATATAAAGAGGGATATTAGACCTCAGCTTAAGCTTTATATATATCCTAAGAACAATAAACAACTACATGACACTAAGATACAAAATAGGTTGCCCCTAACCAGAATCAGAATCTATATTTATCCTGGAGAAATCAGATGAGCCATGAAGCTCGTTTACACAGATGTCCCCTCCTAATCCAGCATATCACAGAAGCATTGCAGCCTCCCATCGTAGTTGGTTATTGGTGCTCGCCAATCGTCCAGACTCCATTTATCCACTGGCCCCGTGGTTCTTAGGGTATATTAAGGACTTGACATGATCACTTCTGGGTAACTCTTTTTAAAGATGAAAACAAATCACGAATAACACAGCTGAGGCCCAACGCTTAACGAGTTACAAACAGGAGGGTCATAAGGGTAGCTCCACTGTATTTTGGAGGAAGTGTTAAGTCATGTTCAGAACCTTTACAATCTCACCTGCAAACACCGCACTCCAAATTGCCGTTGCCATTGGAGCAATACGGTGCATTTTTGGTCGAATCATTGCAGTTACATTGGCATTCAAAGCTCAGCTTCACACTCAGCTTCTCTTGAAAGCCCAATGAGCGGATCTCAAACTCCACCTCTGTATCCTTTGGACACTCTTTTGCTTCCACAGCGACGGTGAAAAGGATCTGGAAAAAAAAATACAAAACGACATACCAAGTGTGATGTGATGAGGCACACCGATGCAAGGAAAAACATCTGAAATGGCCACTTTCGAAATAAAATACACAAATTATCCCGTTTGTGGCAGCACTTGGCTATGTGTGCGGCCCATATAGCAGGCCGCACACATAGGCTATATGGGCCGCTATGCCCCTGTATCTGTGTAGTGACATTGAATGAGTCACTGTAGCACGTGGCGCTGGGAGAAAATTGTAGAAAATGGAATTAGGAGTAGCAGCCCGTTCTACCAGTTGGACCTGTGGGCCAAGCCCAGAGCCTTCTGGGGGATTCAGAAGGGTGCGTGGCTGAGGGCGGGGCCTGGCCATGCTGGGGAGAATAAAAGGCGAGCTCAGACTCACTCAGGGCTGCTGCCATCGGCAATGGAACTCGTCATGCTGATGTCATCGTGGTCTTCACTTCTTCAAGCTGTGGGTCTAGAAGCATGTTGGCTATCCCGACCCGGTATAGAGTTATCCCCTATGGCTGTGAGAGTTGGAATAAACAAGAGGGATAACGCCTCCTACTAATGTCTCTGAATTAGTACACTACGCCTGTACCATACCAGTTCTGTTGTAATGTGCACTAATGCCTACTTTATTGAGGGAGATATTGGCACGTAAACAAATATTGATTTGATTGATATAAACGAAACTATTTTTATTTTACCAGGTAAGGCTCACTCAATATATAGCTCGTTTTCAGAAGTGACATGACCACAAATGGTAGCTCAACCTAGGGGTAATGCATAGCAGCCAACTACTCTAAGTACCCGTTCCTAAATGTGGAGGGAAAGATTAGAGGACCCTGAGAAAAATCCATGCGACCACGGGGTGAACATGCAAACCCCAAATATACAGGCATCATCATGGTCGGGATCGAACCCACGACCTCCTGTATACCAGGCGAGGCAGTTAAGACCTTGCCACCGTGTCGCCCATTCCTGTTTCTCTGGTGCCCATATATCCTATGTTCTTGCAGCGGTGGTCATTCCAGATTTTAACTAACAACCCTTTGTCAGTTGATGGTCCAGCAGTGGACACTATCCATATTCACATCAGGGTTTATTAACAGTGGCTGTCCAGTGGATAGTTTGACCCCACAGTAGAATTATGAAACTACCACCATTGCTTGGCTCAAAATTTCAGAAAAAATGAACACTGGCCCATACTCACTTTGACAAAGTTATTTTTTATGCAAATTTCATTGGCACCCCATCCTCTGCAGTATCTATTGCTGTGATTATCTGGGACACGAGAAGGCACAAACTACAAACCTGTTTTTCCACAGGTAGATTAAGACATCTGAAGATAATAACCATGTGAAAACAAACTATAGTAAGTCACTTTGTTCCTACCTAAGCGTAACACTGGATATTAAAAGTATGCAAAAAATAAAATAAAAAAGTAACGTTGCGTATAACACAAAAATGTGTGCACGTATGTTGAACTTCTTTCGCACCGTACATAGCCAACCGTGCTAATCGGAGGTGCCGGAAAATGAGCAGGTCTGAGACAGAAGTAGCAATGTGTTGAATGTGTTGAGTGACGGTGTCAACTTGTACCTCTGTTCCAATCTTGACTTCTGAACACTCTCCTTTCTGTGTTTCCTTTTCCTTGTTATTGCAGTGCGACACAAAGGACACACTCACTCCTTCTGGCACTCTGGATGGCTCTAAGATGATCTTGGAGGACAGGTTCTGTTGGGAAGTAAAATGTTCTCGTTATAAGCCACACCAGGCAGATGGTGTAATTTTAACTGGGGCAATTTTGTTATACAGTATTGTATATAAAATAGGTGAATTCCACAAAAATATAATGAAAGCATGGGACATACCATTTTTTTTAAACATAATCATTATTTTGTCCTTGAGAGTTTTTCTTAATATATTCTTACACAGCAAGTTTGGAGAGCATTTACACGCAGCTGCAGCGGCTCAAGACGCTCGACATAAGTACGTATGTATTTTGAACTTCTTTCACACCGTACGTAGCCAACCGTGCAAATTAGACGGCAAGCCACGGAACAACGTGAGATGTATGCCCTCGTAAACATGTCGTAGGCCGAGGAGATGATAAAGCCTTGGGCCTAAAATTAAACATGGTCGAGGATAGCCATGAGGAAGAAACTGCAGGCTGTGGGAACAGCAACACAGAAGGAGCAAACTCCCATTGAGCGAAGGTTGACCGAAGGCTTCGAAAGAAGGCTCAATCGCCAGAGTGAATAGCATGTAGGGTAGTCGAGTGATTTGAGAGGGAAGAGGTCGGCAGGGATGACTCCACGGAGGATCTTGAAGATGGTGAAGGATTCACTATGAGACATCTCCTTTACCAGTGGCAAAATATAGTAATAGGTTTTTACCCTTTCAACTGGTACAAAAACTGACACCTTTATACAAGGCATCATGTTTGCAATAACCACAACACAAGCAGTCAAAATGCAAACAAAAAGAAACAACTCTGATGATGATAATGATATGCACTGTCATTGAAGTTGATTGGGCCACACCCGAGACAGCTTTTCTTAGAGCCTAGTCTCCATTGGTGTTGGACCAGATGTCAAAACTGACACCTTGTATAAAGGTGTCAGTTTTTGTACCAGTTGAAAGGGTAAAAACCTATTACTATATTTTGCCACTGGTAAAGGAGGTCTCATAGTGTAAATGCTTACCCCGAGCTCTCAATACTCTGATAGTGCGCTGTCTTTGAGTTGTACGCCTTTTGGCGTCATCTGGTCCAACACCAATGGAGACTAGGCTCTAAGAGAAGCTGTCTCGGGTGTGGACCAATCAACTTCAATGACAGTGCATATCATTATCATCATCAGAGTTGTTTCTTTTTGTTTGCATTTTGACTGCTTGTGTTGTGGTTATTGCAAACATGATGCCTTGTATAAAGGTGTCAGTTTTTGTACCAGTTGAAAGGGTAAAAACCTATTGCTATGGCGAGGGATTGTGTTCGGAGACAGCGGATAGATTTTTTCCATTGAGGTGATGCCGGGTTCGTGAATGCTGGTGAGAAGTCTTGCAGCGGCGTTCTGGATTGCTTGTAGAAGAGGGATTTGGAGATTCCACAGAGGAAACAATTGCAGTTGTCAAGGCAAGAGGTGATGTCATGCATGTGTAGAGGTGTAATTGTGCATGGCCACGGATGGCTAACAAACACAAGGGGCGGGGTTACGGCCGTACACAGGGGAGGCGCTCGCACCGACGTCCGCACCTGCATCCCCCACGGGCCCCCCCGGGGGCCGAGTCCTATAAAAGGTGGTGAGCCGGAGGGCTCGAGGTCGGGGATCAGCTTTAACCAGAGAAGAAGGAAGACCTGCTAGAATAGGCCCCAGAGCTCCCCTGGCTCGCTGTCCTTATAAGGGCCGACCAGGGCAAGCTGGTGGCGTGGCCCCGAGAGCCCAGACTGACGAGCCGGTCTGGAGACTCAGGGTGCCGGGATCCCAGCTTGACCAGGCTGGGATAGGTAGCCTCCCCTAGCTCCGTAGTGGAGGACTTGGGCGTAGGTTAGCGGGGTTAGCTGTTGTGTATCCCTGTAGCTAAGTGAAGGGGACGATACCCCCGTAAGTACTGTGTGTGCACAAGTTGGTGTAATAAATAAGTGTGCCTCCGACCCTGTCGTCAAGCCTCCTACATACTTACTACACATGGATAAGGTCTCAGCAGCGAATGGGTCAAGTAAGTGGCAGATGTATGAGATGTATCGCAGCTGGAGGTTGAAGGTCATACGTGATTGGAATATATACACGTGCCAAATGTATTCAACGTTTCGGTACATTGTAAAGTGTAATTGTAGCAAACCATACGTTGTAAGCCGAAGTGATGAGCTGTATAACATTACTTGAATCTCCAGAGAGCTCCCCGACAGCTGACTTGGGAATGAGTTGGCTGAGTTCCTGCAGAGCACACATGTCTTTACACACGCAGTTTGCATTTACATTGACATTTAAAAGTGGAAGGGCTTTGTTTTTATGTTGATGAAGTTGTGTGGACTTGTGGACTATTTTCCTGCATTAAATGTTACATTTTTCCAATGATTTTATAAAATGTAAAAGTAACCTACAAAATTTGTTTCCTGGAAGTTTATATACATGTACGTAACGTTTCTCAATCCACTGCTGGATGAGGGCACCCCTCGCCACGAAAGTCGTGGGTGTTATTTGACCATAATTTACTACTCTGGTTAGTGAGGGTTGGTGAAGGCCAGGAGCATAGACACAGGAGGATCGAAGTACAGTACAACATCGGATTTTGCTGCACTGCCTTCTGCTGTCCGTCACGTAGCTCAACCCCGGAGCCACCTACGCCAAACTGGCATCCATAGTGGTCACTATCGCACAAACTCCTGTCATCCTCACAGCAGATTTTGGCTAACCATCAAACAAAGATGGCCACTGCATCGCGAGCTTCCAGATGCACTTCTGCGGCCATCTGGAACGCTCTTCCTTTAGATATTAGGAAGCCACTGGAGAATTGCGCATTTAAATCTAAATTTTAAATTAATTTCTTTAAAACTGATCATTGTGTTTAGATTTCTTGTCCTTCCCCCGCACCTCTGATAAGCATGGTTAGCTACGTGCGGTGAAAAAGAAGTTCAACATACACACATACCATCCGATCACTGAACCCGATTCATCTCAAATACTGTATGCTTAGGTATAATCCAGGAGAGATGTGTGTGAAAAATATAAGCTGCTTTGTGAATTGTTGTGGGTCTGACAGGCAGTGATGGAACTTTTGTTGTTTGGCGATCTCAGATCCTCTGTTTTTAATTGAGATTTACGACAAAGATGAATACTACACACGAGTGAATGGATTTGAAGCAAGTTTTTTTTTCATCCTTTACAAAGGGAGGTGCACATTCATCAGAGAAAAATCTACAAGACATCACACGGCATTAATATAAGTCAACTGAATTAGGGAGGTTTACTTGCTGGATGAGATAGCACACATTAGAGCAATGCACAGTGATCTATCATGGCACCAAACCAGGGATGATATAATGATCTAAAAATATCCAAAACATATTATAGATTTGAGATGCTATTGGCTGTATGCAATTAGGTATAACTCACAAGAACTTAATACGGGGATGGCTATTGACAGATTAGTGATTTAACAAGACGGAAGATATGCAACACTAGATTCCAAATGTAAAACTCAAATTTGTGAGTCCACTCACCCGATAGATGTTCACCACACTTTTTGTTACGGCAAATATCGGCTGAATATTATTCTCTGATAATTTCTGAGCCAGCTGCCCAACGGAGGGATAATCCTGCACAGGGAAAACACAAACAGGGCATTACGTGTCTTATTTTGAGTTAAATGTTTGCACATCGTATGACAATATATATCTGCACACATTCTAAAAACATGTAGATTTAAGGAATCCACATATATATTCTTGGTTGTTTCGGTAAAGTCACGTAGAAGGGAAATAATAAAATAATAAAAATATTAAACAATAAAATTCTCACGATGTTTCGACTGATGATGATTGATTGTGTTGCAGTCGAAACGTCGTGAGAATTCGATTGTTTAATATTTTTATTATTTGATTATTTCCCTTCTACGTGACTTTACCGAAAGAACCAAGAATATGGATCAGTGTAGTCACGAAAGCTTTTAATCAGAATCCACATATGCCTTTATCCGAAATACAGCACATTATGATTCTATACAGTACATGGCATAGTGATAGATTTGGTGTGTGATTGTGTGTCTATTGAAACCAGGAGAACGCTTTCGTTGAATCAGCGGTCAGGTCAAGTGTCCCCCTGCTTAAATGCACGTGTGAGTGCAACTATTGGCAGCCTTAGAACACTGAGTTGTCTTTCAACTGAGTGAGATACTCATTGTATTTGATCGTGAAAGGAGGGTGAAGTGAATCCACACCCGATCTAGAAGTGAATGTTTCACTACCATTCTAATAAAGGGCTGGGCTGGGGTTTTTTGAACGAAAGAGCACAGATTTTTCTGTATTAAACAAATCATTCGGTAATAATGCTGCGTTGGTAATGGCACAAAAGTACAAATAATAAACACTCAACACATTCGCCAATAACATTTCCTTTAAAGGAAAAAATATATAATAGGCAACACGTACAGTATGACGTCGTATTTCATATATATTTTTATTTTAAGGCGGTGTTATTGATGTATGTCTTGTGTTTTATTAGTATACATTATTATGTAGCGCTCGCTCACAATTCAGTAATTGTTGTGAGTGTGCTGTACAATGTTGGGAAAAGAGATAATTACCGTGTGATAGGTTGGCATGGCACAGATGCCCCCCCCCCAACACAAACGAGTACCCAGGTAAGTGGGCCGTATGTGCATCGACGACTCAGCAGTGATGTCGGGGCACTTACCCTCTGGTGTGTGGCGAGGTGTGTGGGCAGGTGGAGCGGTGGCGCAGCGGTGAACACACTGCGCTACGAACCCGGCCACCCGAGTTCGATTCCCATTCACGGCCAATACTGGTGACGATTATCTGAATCGGTCCCGGGTCTTCCCTAGGTCGACTCAGCCTCAAATGAGTACCTGATGCGATGTGTGTGCTGTGCCAGCCTTCATAGGTGCTCACTAACAGCACTTGCCCCTACAGTATGTTGAGAATATGGGGGGGATCTTTATCCTTGGGCAGATGAAGCGGTGGTGCGTAAATTACCCAGGAATGCCTCACTGAGTCTCAACTCTTCTTCAAGAGGGTCCTGCCGAGTGTTTACAATCGGGGGCGATATTGCTGTTGCTGCTGCTGTGTAATTCCAATTGAGTAATGTGCAGGCAATTTTTCAGTATTGGTATGTTTGGCCAATACCAGTTACACTGAGTGTTTATTTTTGCTATGTGAGGAAACTGGAGAACCCTGAGGAACCCATGCAGAGCAGGAAGAGTTAGCATGCAGACTCCACACAGAGAGGCAACCGAGTCGGGAATCGAACCCAGGTCCTTTTTGCTGTGAGGCACAAGGGTTACCACTGCCGACCCCAAATTGATGACATGAATGAGATCATGTGAATGACCCAAGCTAGATTCCTTCCTTCTGTAGCCACCAATTGGCTTCATCTGTTCTACTCACGTAATGGATATTGTCTTTATATTCTCCATCGGGATCCAGATGGCAATTGCCATCATTGGGAGTGACAATCCCAGCCAGTTTGCCATCTCCAGCAAAGTGGAATCCAGCATCCGACGTGAACACCAGCAGTCTTGTGTTGTTTCTCCATCCGATTTTGTCCTGTGAATCATCAAGAGTGGATTAGCAACATTTGATTGGGTCTCACTGCATTTGGAAGACGTCCAGGGATATTCTCATGTTAACTGTTTACAATTTTACATCTCACACAAACGTCTACTCTCTCTCAAGTTATTTGTTACATGTAAAACGACCAACACAACACACTGATTAATTTAGGCCAATTGTACATTCAAGTATTTTTAAATGAATTAAATTTGGCAAAAAACACCCTGGTCAATTGTTCAAATATACAATATTAAGCTTTCCTTTGGATTCATTGATGTAACAAATCCCTCATCTGAGAAAAAATATTTGTTGCCTTATGCTGCATTTTAGAATGTCACTTCTTTGGTGTAAATCTAAGATAAGAATTAACTTCAAAAGGAATGCATGATTCTTTCAGACATTGTCACTTTAAGAAAGTGTTAGAATGTCCATACATATTTTCTGAATCAAAAAGGGTATTTACTCAAGATATGTGAATATAATCTACAAGGAAAAGAAAAATAATTTGCGATTGCAATAAAGTACAAATAATGTAATTTTGAAAAAGAAAATAGCAAAGACTCTCATGGTGATGAAAACTGGGCACAAGTTCCAGCCAACAGCCATCGTATTTGCTAGCTGTTGGCTATGATAACTAAAAATATGAGATTAGACTTTGGAATAAATTTCCTTGAGCCCAAAATTTTATAGAATGATGGAATACTTTCTACCGAGTTGTAACCAAAAAGCACCCATTATTTTAAATATAACTGTATGGATTCAAGACCAATGTTGTATTGTTGTCTAATTGTTGTTTTACACAATTAAAACACAATATGTTTTTATTCAAGCCAGTGAAATGTGGCTTGCCGTTGAGTTTCACGAAAGGCTATTGCCAATTGTTCCCCATCATTGCACGCTCTTACCCCACACACAGCTGCCTGCAGCATTGCATCAAATCCTCCCTCTGGCGTGTCCAGATTACCAGAGATGATCTGGTCTCCGACCTTTTTTTCAAAAATGTCAGATTTGTCAGTGAGAGTCAGCACATGCTTGTAGGCAAATGGCCGACTGCAGCGTACATTCTTCTCCGTACACGGGTGCTCCAAATGCTCAGGGCTGGTGCTGACATATGGCAACACCGTCTTATCCACAAATGCTCCAAATCCTGGGTGTGAAGATCGCAAACCACATGCAATTGGTTATTCATTTTAACATTGTCAACAGGAAAATATATGTAAATTTGTACAACAATGATCATTTTATTAGACATAATGGCTCGTGGCTGGTAGAGACACTAGAAAATGCGGGTCAATTTAGTCAGAGCAAGTGTGACATTTTATTGCTTGGTGTGAAGCATTATTGGCAAATGCTTTTTTTAAGTGACACAAAGAGTGACCAGAACACTAGACATAATCCTTGTGGAAACACAAATAAGCGAATCTCTGAAAATTGTAATATTAGTCCAAAGTGACTGCTCTCTGTACCTTTTGGAAATATTGAGGTCCGTGATGTATGAGTAGGTGCAATAAGAGATGTAACGTCACTATTGCCCTTGGAGCTTTGGGAAGCAGTGGAGTATTAAGAGTAATGTTTACGTAGGAATGAGAAATGTAATCGGATCTCATTAGAGAGCGTTTTTAGCCCACTTCAGATGGTGTCCGTGCCATTACCGCGTGTGGGACGACGTGGTGAAAAAGTGGACACAAGGACAGTGTGGGACAGTGATTAAAATGGGAGTGGCACACACAGACCACTGGACATATGTGGAGTGAGAGGTGGGCACAGATACATGGAGTAGCAGAGAGAGAGAGAGAAGTGGGGACACAGCAGGGAGGTACATGGAGTGTCAGAGAGAGAGAGAGAGAAGTGGAGGCAGTGCAAGGATTCAGTACATCACTACAGGTCACGATTCATGTCGCAACAAACACCAATGTTTGGAAAACATCCCGAGCATAGAAAAGAGATGGAACAGGTACTGTATTTAAAATATATATAGTATGTGATGGAGATGGAATTATTTATATGTGTAGCAATATATTTGGTGTAGAGCTCTTACAGGAAAATTTAACATTGTGGTCATGGTGATATTTTTGGAGCTAAAACAGATAACAGAAGTGGGAAAACGCTAAAGAGAGACGATAACAATGGGGGTTCCCTGTATTATCAACGTATATGTATTCTTACAAAAGCCTTTAGATTTTTTTAAAGTAATTACTATATTGTTAGGCGTATTTCCCACTGTGTTACTCAGTAAATCAATTCATGCAGTGAATAAATAAACACGCGTGTCCTTATTCAATACGAACCTTTGTGAATTTGCTACCGTAGGCAAAAGGCTTGTAAATTAAAATGCGATTTAGTTTTCCGATCGACTTTTGACCAAAACATTCTTGCAAACATACAGTTGAAAGCGTGTTGTAAAAAATATATATTCAACTCAACATTAACCCTACAACTCGCACGCCACATGGAAAAGTGTGGGGGTACGCAATGCACCTAATTTTTGTATCCTGTACCTCCGATTAGCACGGTATGATTACGTACGGCGCGAAATAAGTTAAATTCACAGTGCACACATACACACAAGTACCTATTTTGACGCCTTTCGTAATTTTCCCCAAAGACTGCAGCAGTTGACTTCCCAGCTTCTTCACGTTCTCGAGATCGTCATTCATGGAGTACGACAGGTCCATGAGGTAGTACAGATCAATGGGATATCCTTCTGCACGTTTGAACTTAATATCAAACTTCGTAGGAATGCCTGCGCAAGGAACAGCAAGTCGTGACACTGCATGAATACGGATTATTATTGTTGTTACACTTGTTAACTCAGGAGAGACTCACTGTGTCTCAAGACTCTTTTTTTAGTGAACACCTCTCAGAATTTTTATTTTTCCTTGGAGGAATCCGATGAGCTATAAAGCTCTTTTTCGCTGATGTCCAGTAATAGGAGGGTCCTGCCAAGTTATCTCAGTTGGGGTTCATGTTGCTCATGCCGTGTGCAATCCCAATTGAGTAATTCGCAGGTTATCTTTCACCATTGGGATGTTTGGCCAATACCAGTTACATTGTACGAGTATGTGTTTTTTTTTGTTTAGCTATGGGGGGAGGGGGGGGGAACTAGAGAACCCAGAGGGAACCCATGCTGAACAAGGGGAGAGAATACAGAACTCCACGGAGAAAGGGCCCTCAAGTTGGGACACGAACTCAATTTCCGGTTCACTTCTTCTCGTCCACACAAAGGCTTGGGTACTTTTCATGGTGACTGCTGTAGATATACCGTACAGTACAATCGATTATAATCGAACATTTTAGATTGGCAAAGAGTGATATTTTCAATAAATAGCGGCCATTGTGGAAGATAATATCAATGAAGGCGGGTGAGTGGTTTTTGGTTACTGAGTTTATCCACTTATCAAAATTCATTACCTATTCTAATGTTAGGGGTACCACCAGGATTTTGCTGCAGTTTTGCAAGTGACGAGCGCCGATGATGACTGCCTCGATGGTTTAGCCACACCACGGCAGAGAGTATTTCAAATGTCACACTTGTTACAATTTCATTGCAACGATCCCTCTAGAGTTTTAACATCATTTTCACGAATGTTATCAGCGGCCATTCGTGTGTGAACGTAGGAAGCACCAGACTCCTACCCGTTGAAGGTAAAGACTGCAGTAAACGTGGAACGTTGGGTCAGCAGTGCACGTTTACTGTGAGAGGCTCATGAGATGATTGGCATTAAAGTATAAAATACTCCGTGGGTTGCAGATGGGAAGGTTATTTTGTGAGTGCGAGTGAGATATCCCCTTGGTGGTGGTTGTCATGGCAATGCTTTGATGTCTCACCTGGTCTCAGATTTATGTGCACCTTCTGTGGGGACAGCTGCACCACCGTCTTGGATTCCATACCAGTGCTTGTGAGAGGTTCATTTTGTAGTACAGAAAACGATCCCTTGGGGTTCGTGATATCATTCGCCTCACAGCCCCGGGCCTTCAGAGCTTCCACTGTTGCACAGCGCACAGAATCCAGCTCGCCATCACGAGTAAAATTCTGTTCAAAACGAAAAAATATAAATATACAGTATCCATAAGAGTTTACAGTTATGTAGTACCCTAAAAGGTTTTAGGCCACATTAAGGTGGAATTATTCTACTAAATATTGTGAAACATGGAGGGTTAGAAGTGGTATACAGTATTCGCTACGTAAATATAATTTGTGTAACTTTAAAGACCTTAGGGGAATATGATATTGATGCTTTTAAGACAGGATTGAGGTCGGCACGGCACACAGGCTAGCAACCACGTGGCTACAGCACTTGGTTGTCTTAGTCTCACAGCGCTGATGTTCATACACAGCACTGCGTACTAGTTTAAGGCTGAGGTGACCGAGAAAAACAACCAGGATGGGTGCATATACCGCAAATAAAACATTTATGCGTTTGACCGGGTGAGAACTCCATGCGTCTGATGTTGTTCGTGACCATAAATTGGACCCAGATTTAAGTAAGTGAGATAGGTCAGTGGCAGTGGCTTTTGGTAATTTTTTTGGTGGGTAGGTGGTGGTTCCGGCACCTCAGCTGGAGGAGGGGGTTGGGGATTGGAGGAGGCCATTGCATGGGGTTGTCCGTATGAAATTGACAATGGATTGGCATATTCTTAGGGGCCTTCCATTTAGTACGTACGCATGGAGGGGAGAGGGGGGTTGACCCAAATGCGTACGCTTGCGTATGGGGGGTCTACTCACAATGTACGTACGCATAGGAAATGGGTGGAGGGGGTGAAGCCTCGATAATTATTTGTCTACATTGGTCTTCAAGTGAGTTAGATAGTCCAGCGGTGGACTATTTGTTTGCTTAAACACGTTAATATTATTAATCCTTGATCGTTTCTGCGTGGATTAAATATCGGCCATTCTATAGGATTCGGAGGCGGGGTGCGTCAAGCGTACGTACGCAGGTGGGGGGTGGGGGTGTAAAAAGTACGCGTGCGTACAGGGAGGGGGGGAGGGCTCAAGTTTTGACAGATTTTTGCATAACTACTCAATGGATGGCCACTTATTGGTCTGGGATGGAATTATCTGTGCCCCTTTTTCATGCAGTTATATATATATATATATTTATTTTACATGTGGCACTCAGTGGGGGTTGTGGAAATAAGCAACTCATTGGAGTAGACAAACTGAGCATCCCGTTCTATTCACCACTTCCTTTGCTAAACATTAAACATGGTTTTAAATTGTTCATATATATTAAAACATACTTTTTAATTTACAAGCATATTTTTAAAGAAAACGTTCAGGTGGGGCACCACTCCCAATGCTCCACACGGACCAGCCCGCCGCTGATCAATGGACCAACAGCCATGTGACTTGGTCATGCAAGGGTGCAACCAATAGGGAGACTTTTTCCTAAATTTCTGTGTCACTTCTCATCCACACAAAGGCTCGGTAATATAATATATTGCACATTGAACGTGGAAAGGTGGACAGATTGCGAGCATTCCCACCACAATACGTACAGAGGTGCACGAGCTAATCCTCTCATCACTTGAGTTTCGATAACAGTTGCAAATTTAACTTTATTAATGTTAGCCCATATTAACAATGCGCCTGAAATGTAAACCGTATCATTTGTAACCCACTATTTCTCGCTCCGTGGCTCAAATTCCATTCAGCAGCTGTAGGTCATCATTTTGTCAGCGATTTGCAGATTGGATGAGTCACGTGGTAAATTAATCTTGTTGCCTTTAATATCATGGACTTTTTTTAAAATCTTGCATTCCATCTCAAATGACACATTTTACAACATGGACAAACCGGGACACTTGGTAATTTAATCCAAGTACTCAAACAATGAATAACATTGCGGAGGGTATTTTGAGGAAATTTAGTGGGAGCATGTCACATGGTGTATGAATAATTCACTTTTAATAAATGTGTCGTGGGTTCCACGAAGACACACACTTGAACTTGGAGGCAACACGTTAATTGATACACCCCGACAGGGTAACTGCATTAACGTACGGGATAACAACATAGGTGGTGACTACCATGTGTAACTAAGACCACAACGGGGTAACTACACTACAAGGAGATAACTGGATCCTACCAGAAGGTTCTAGGCTGCATGTCCTGCTCGCCCCCCTCGGGCCCCCCTCGCTACCTTGTCCTGGTCACGTGCCCTCTCGGGTTCACCCAGAGCAGGGGTCGGCAACCAAAATAACAAGAAGAGCCATTTCTTTCCAATTCGGTACAAAATTCTGTATTTCAAGAGCCGCAATGCATCTGAGTACATACGTACATATCGTCAAGAAGCAGCCCGTAAAGAGCCGCATGCGGCTCCGGAGCCGTAGGTTGCCGACCCCTGACCCAGAGTATCATGTCCTGGTGTGCCCTCTCTCTGCCCGTTACCTGAACCATGCCCCCTAGGGGCTCCTTCCATGGCATATACACCCTGGTGCCAGAGAGAGGCTCTAACACGCGTAGTTCCTTTTTATTCTCAATAGCTGGCGCTAAGCGCCGTAGTGACTCAATATACGTCACTACAAATGTACGTATCGATATATGTCACAGTTTGTTCAGCAATCACTGTCCGCGAATAGAAAACTGCTCACGTAAATTCAAAGCTGTTCATATTCAACTCTCTTAAAAATGTGAACTCCAGTTACAAGTCAGTCAATCCCTCTGCCCTCTGTCTCTATTCTCAATACAAGGACCATTTTCAAAAAACCTCAGCCGACTACAGTATATTTGTGCCGTTACGAGTTAATAGTGAATGGGATTCGTGTTGCTGTGAGTTATGCATACCAGTGTCTTGCACCAGGCACAATATCCACCACTGGCGAGACAATCACTACATGTGACCACATTCTTGGGGACACATTTTCCTGCCGGTACACCTGCACACACATGTGATTCAAACAAGAACAGTAAATAATACAAATAACACAATTGTGTAAATTAAGTCAATCATAATACTAGTGTACATCACATTTATCATAATTCTATATATAGTCCGCCCACACTATAGCAACCTCCAGAATATGCGGTTGTGTAAATAGTTCACATAATATTTTGGTGCTTACAAGCATAGCACTTTCGTTCCACATATATGTATAAACCACATCGACACACACCATGGCAGATGCGGATTCATGATGGACCAAAGGAAACTAAATAAAAACTCGCCATTGCGTGACTGTGGTCAGACAAAACAGACTGTACAAAATATAACGACGCAATGCCCGATACACAAATACGAAGGAGACCATCACAGCAAATCACTCCGGTTATTATCTGGCTTGACCACCTGAATATGAAATTGTTATTGTTGCTCTGCGTCTACATCAGCAGCCATACGAAGGAAGAAGAACCACATATAAACGGTTCGCAAATACACAATAAGCACCGTATTGTACAGGAGTATATAACGTTGGTTTTACAATTTAAGTGCCACTTACTTGCATCTGCAGAACTGGCCAGACACAGTACTGCCACCCAAGCTACCCGCAGCCACATCCTCCTGGTCGTCAACCAAGTGAAAAATAAAAAAACATACGTAAGAAATTGAAACGTGTTTTTTTTAATGGGTGTAAGGGATTAGGTTATGCTTAAAACAATTAGTTCAAACATCGTATGTGTTCAATATGGACATCTGTGAGAAAAAAAAGCTTACTAGCTCATCGAATTTCTCCAGGACAAATACAAATTCTGATTATGTCCTTTCCCTGCACCTCCGATTAGCACGGTTGGCTACGGACGGTGCGAAAGAAGTTCCACATACATCTGTTTTGCTACGACACTAGTTCCATAATAAATGGCGGTACTAGGCAGGGAGACCATCATCCAATTAGGCATTCACAAAGGTGTGAACATGTACTCTATTAAACTGTTATTGTATGTCGAACTTCTTTTTCGCACCGTACGTAGCCCAAGCGTGCTCATTGGAGGTGTATTTCAACAGCCAGAATATGAAACATGCCAAACGTAATTCAAAGTGAATGTTTGATTTGCATGCGAATTCAGTAGTGTGTGTAAATTGTAGATGTTGTGCAGAGTACATAGCTTATTCCTGCTTTAATCACAATGGATTTGTAAAGTATATTGCAATACGTATTTTAAATAAGAGGAAGTTAAGAGTTTCAATTTAAAGGAACAAAAATATGTACATTGCTTATTTTTTAAGGCAAAACAATGTAAACAAGTTATACAATATGTAAAGGAGAAATATTATTGCAATACAACACTCCAAATGTCTATTTCCGAAAGATGCTTTTACTGCTGCGTTTAAAACAATTTTAATTAAGTTAATTCGGTACACCTACCTTTGGTTAAACGCCTTGCCGTAAGTTTCTGAACGTTGCGACGAACTACCGTATGAGGCACAGCCAACACAAAATCAAGTGGTTGTCAGGAACGATGACTTAAAAAATGGCAACTTGTAACACACCACCACAAGTGTCCGCTTACTCGCAAGAGGCAGAACAACTCAGAGGCACGATGAGGCACCACAGGATTGCGGAAGAAATTTCTGAGCAACAACTTTGTAACAAAAAAAAGCATGCAACGGGAAGTCTGCGTCACTACAGAAATTGCGGTATACTATGCATTATCAACAGGAAAGTGCGGTGTTTGGGCACGGCAGAAATATGGTGGACATTTTTTGCAGTGTTTGTTTATTGGTTTGCACTCTAACTTAAAACGTATTTAACCGACGTTACGATTCAATTAAAATCATTCCTCAAAAGGAATTTTCCAAGCGTTTCAATGTGGTACGCTTGGGGGAAAAAATACATCTCGAGATTTGGTGATGCTTTCCCGAGTAAAGGCCACTTTTTTTTAAAGCAGTGGCTTGTTTGGCCAAACAATCACCATGGTAAATTTCCTCTGCATTACACCCACAGCCCGATACAATCACAACACTGATTTTAAAGCATATACTGTCGTGCTTTTTACTCATTTTATACTTTTAACTGTGAACACACAACTCATTGATATCTCTATCGCCCACATCTCCATCCCTCCTTTACAGATATGATTGTTGTTGGCATTAGCCAAGCGAATGAGCCTCATGGTGTGGATGTGGGAACTTCACAATCTGTCTCTAGTCCCCAATGGCAGATGTGGCAGCAGTGAGCAACTCTGTGCTGATAAGCCGCAATGGGTATGAAACCCGTCCAGGGTTGTCGATCTCTGCATCACTGCTGCTGTAATCAGTCACATTTGCTTGCATTTATTTTGACGGTGAACGAAGTCAAGAGGACCACAATGCACTTCTTCAGGAAACGCTGATGGGTTTTTTATGTATGCAAGGAGGGTATGTTTTTATTAACACATTTCATATGCGTTGTTTGAAACTTCTGTCATGAGTAACTTTGTTGTTTTTAATCGGAATCACAACCCGCGTGTCCTTTGGACGTGACTGGCCATCCTTCACGGCCAGCCTGCAGTTGTATGCACGGCATCCAGGCAGACAGGAATCCACCCAGGATTACCATCCATAATTTGTTTTATATATAGTATGATACGATTAGGACTATAATAGGGGGCTCATACACAGACCATGGCTTGTGTTGATCATCAACAAACGGCAGGGAATTTGTACATGTGTAGTGACTGACTAAGAGACACTAAGAGTAGGAAGCACTCTGTTTATTAACAGCCTTAACAGTTCACACTTATTAACTAGCTCCCAGTCAGGACAGCTGGCAGACTGCCTGACTGACGACGCCAAGATGGTGAAGACGTAGATGGTGACGAAGACTCCAGCAGCACGATGGGATCCCACTCCAAACGACAGCCCCGAGCTCCTGCCTGGGCCCTTTTATCCTCCCAGCATGGCCTCGCTTTGTCCTGGCCACGCCCCCTTTCTAGAACCAACTAGCGGGTTCCCGGGCTTCCCTCACATGCCCCTTCTGTAACCTTTCTCCTACATCCCTCTCTCTGGTCTACCACGTGACCTGCTGTCAGTCAGGGCTGTTGTAACTGCAGATTCCCTTCTCTGCCAGCAACAAGCGCTATGCTGCTAAGTGACCGATCTATATCACTACACACGTATTAGTATACTGTACATACAATACTCACTCTTGAAACCTGTGCATATGGGACATTTTATAACAAAATTAATTTCCATGACAATACATCCTGCATCCGACAATGTGAGGCTCAACGTATAATAGTCAACAATTGTTACATTTGCTAGTTTGTTGGGTCTGCTGCGCCTTAGAAAAAACGTAAATAAATCACTTGTAAGAATTTCTGCTTGTTTTCAGAAATTACATTTCAAATGTGATTTTGTTTGCTTCCAGGAACTGCCATTTGGTCAAATATGTAAATTTTATTTCCTCTTGAGCGTGAGAAAAAGTCATGCTTAGTTGACCTAAGCATAATTGGAGAAACAGCCATAATATATTTTTCAATTTTTATAAATCTGTAAAGTGTATAATAGAACTGTTTTATTTGTTTTGAAATATAAAGAAACTGTCTCTCAACTTAAATTACGTGTAATTTGGAAAATATTCGTCGCAATGTGCCTTTGAACCAAAGGCATTCATTATATTGATTTGAAGCTTTCGTGACTGCAGGAATCCATACTCTTTGGTTCTTTCGGTAAAGTCACGTAGGTAGAACCAAAGAGTATTCATTATATTATTGGTCAGATCACAACGCACTCAATACGGGGAACCAAAGCTGCATTTATGGCAGTTGAGCATATTTGAGTATGGAGATTAAAACATTGGTTTATATTGCACCGTGCTCCTCTACCCACCTTCCCTACCCATTAATCATTACTCATCATCAACCCCTCATCGTCACTCTCGTCATCGTTTATATATCACGCATCATCATGTTCGTGTACGACCATCAACTCGTCTCATCTTTTCCTGTAAAATTGTTCAGTGCCATATTCAGGGCAATATATCAATTAAAGATGAGATCATGTGTCTGTCCTGTAAACGTTTACAAATATTTTGTCAGTGTGCCACTTAACACATACAGTAGTTCCTGTTTTCGAACTTGTGGTAGTATGTGTGTGTAATGTTCCATGTTGCTATTCTATTTAAATATCTGTTCTTTGACGACTTCATACCTGTTAACCCCTTATCAGCGCCGACCTTATTACAGACCAATTCAGACCTTACTGGCCATCCCGTGCCCTTCCTACAAAGCCATATTGAAACGGCTGTATGCCGTATGCACCTGAAAACTCAATTTCCCTGTACAAGAATGCAGGTAAACCGTATGGGTTGACCGGTATGAGAGTTCCACAAGAATACGTGTATTGCAGTAAACATTAAATAAAACAATGACTCACGAGCGCCAGCCACTGGTGGGAACAGCATGGAGCAAGACGTAATACAGCAACATGCACATTCAGTCGTACAATATTTTATATTTCATTCTAGATTTGAAGCTTTCGTGACTGCAAGGATTCATACTCTTAGTTCTTTCGGTAAAGTCACGTAGTTAAAAAATTACATTAAAATTAATAAGGCCGCAATGCCAAATAATTGCATTTACTTTGGTCTTTATAATTACAAAATGTGGTGGGCCAATATGTCATCGACTGCAGACACCTTGGCACTATTCTGTCCATACACTTCATAGGTCACAGAATTCATATCCGTGGTGATATCGCGGGGAGCAATATCGTGATTTTACTCCTGTTATCTGTGGAGTGAAAATCCACGAATAGGAAAAATAGGGCTGTGGATTACCGTACAGGAGTTTTCGTGGACCATACGGCTGGAGTCACGAGTAATAGGCCACGAATAAGAAGAGTATTCCTGTATTCCAAATTGTACCAAGAGTACAGTCTGTAGGCGCAGCTTTCTTGTACCAAAAAGGGGCCGTCCATAAATGACGTCACGCAATTTTGGCCGATTTTTGACCACCCCTTTCCCCCCTCGTCACAGGGCGTCACAAAAAGTCAGACCCACTTCAAATATGACGTCACAAAGCTCTGCCCCCCCCCCCCCCAAAACATATTTCCATTTTATAAATAAAACATGTTTCAAATCACTTTAAACTATTGTCATTGTACTGCGTATTTAATGTGGTGCTGTACTCTGATGTTGTAGGAGAAACATTTATTAAAAGGAGGCGTTGGAAAGCTGAAATTTAGCATAAAATTCACTTGAAAATATTCATCGTCTAACTAAAACTGCAGATGTTCAGAATATTATATTGAAATTATCTTATAATGATCAAATATTAAAAGTAATTATAACTATAAAAAATACTTGAAACTTTGTAGTAGAACGAAGCAAAATGGAGAGTACAATTATAACAATCACATATTCATTCCACAGAATGAAAAGCCCTGGTAGAATCATTAGAATCAAAATGTTTAATAACAATCATTCAAAAGATTTTCAAAATGTATGCTTCTCCATTCTCCCATGGAGAAGCAAAATGCTCCTTCATGGAATAAATAGGGAGAGCATAGATCTCTTCATCCTGTGGAATGGATATTCCATTCAGATCAAGCTATTCTTCGTCTATCCAATCTGCGCTCTCTCCATTTTCTTCGTTCGCGATTACAACCAGTTAGTTCACGTTGCCGACGTGCAGCGACTCTCTGTGGCCTGATGCGTTTGGGCAGAATAATAATTGATTCCTGCTTGTGTGTTACAGAGTGGCTGCGCAGCATGACTAACAACGCAAAGTATGTGTGACATTTCTTGCAAATCCTATCACTAAGCACGGTTTGTATTGACGGACAGTACAAGTCATATGGAATCGACCGATGAGGATTTGAAGAGCGAGAAAGGATGTCATCCACTTTCAAACTTTGTGCTGCAAACAGAGATGGGAATCTATGAGATGCCCCGTCTGGTGTTCGTTCTGGAATTTTAAGACCTTTGCTTGTTTGAACAACTTTTAAAGGAGGAGGAAAAAATCTCTGTTACCACACTAAAATAGGAACTTCTTGGTTTCAAACAGCACTTGTTGTCAGTGTATTTTACAATCTGTGTCAAGTATTGGCTTGTTCGTACGTGGATGTGGTACCATTTCTGATCTATGGACAAGAGGTTTCAGATCCTAGAGCTCAGACTGTTGGCTCGATGTATTCAGCCACTGTCGGAAAATTATCGACAATCAACTGTGATCAAATTTCGGCGAGACTGTTTCCTGTAAACTTAAAATTATTCTTCTCTAAATAAGCGTCGATGTTAATACCTCTTTCGTTCAAATGACTACCGTAGTGGTCATGTGGTAATATCAATCCAGTAAGTTCCTTACTGAGTGGCGCCACTTTTCTCTCGACCCTATTAAATGCGTTTCTTACTGGAGTGTTGGTAGCGAGGAATAAAGTGTCGAAATCGTGCTTGAGAAAGTGGTGGACTGCAACCTCACTTTTTGGTATCTCGGGCTCTCGTCCGGGCCACCATCAACTGTCGACACTAAAATTGGTTTGACCAATCGATCAAGACCACTCCTTGTAATGACGTAAAACTCCTCGAGAGTAAGCAATTTTTTTAAATCAAATCCATGGCTGAATGCTGTTGATGACGAGTGTTTTCCAGATCTGATTGCTATGTAGGTCGGTCCCAAAACACATTCCTGCGGAGGGAGCTGATAGGAACGTTGGGTTGCTCGGTCAATGGCCAGGGTCAACGGCGGCGTGGTGTATTCCGCAAATATGGCCGACTGTGAGGGCGGGCACAAGCCGGCGTGAGTAGGTTAAACGTTGAGTTTTATAAGGGCACCACGGGGTGACCAGCCCCTCCCCACCCAGCCCCACCCCTCCCAACCCTACCCAGCCCCACCCGACCCACCCAGCCCCTCCCCACCCTCCCCTCTCCACCCAGCTCCACCCGTCCCATTTTTGGATGCACGACGGATGGACGGACACAATAATCCCCTGTGGGCTGGTGTAACCAGGTTTCCTTCCAGTATGACCAACAGCTTCTCGGTTTCCTAGACCATGAGACTGAATTTGGATTACGGCATAGACCGAAGGAATTAGCTTGTGTCCTGCGGCCACAACCCAGTCATGGTCAGGCAGACAGACTCTGTACTTGACGTGCATCCGCAATGGACTTTGCTTGTTAGCAACGATCAACCCTATTGTAACATGAGCTTTGTCGTCTTGACTCACAAAGCACACATCGTTTGGTCCTAGCATGGACGTCAACTCTTCTAAGTGCCTTATTGTTGCCTACCAAAACAAACCGTCGATATGTTTGGCATGGTGCTCTAATGAGTTTCACAGGGACCGTTGACATATGACGCTGTCCTTCAAGAGATGAACTGCGCTTCAGCCAAAGACGAAGGTACAGCCCACTTCTACTGATTGTAAAGACATAAGGGGATTCCGTAGTTAAATAAAAAGATCATAAATGGTTAAATGCAGTCACTCATGGTTCATAGCAGGACAATGGCAAAAAGAAGCATGACGCCATTTTCTGGGTTCATGACATATATTTAGTAGGTACTCCATTATTAATTATCCCTCCATGCTCAAAAATGGCTGTTTGAGATCTTTGTACCCAAAAACTATTCTCTCTATATTATTATAAATGTTATCGTAACATAATAAAAATGTAATACTGAAATTATAAATGTATATTTAATAACCAAATGTGATTTAAAATTCTGTCGATTGATATGACAGGAATAATAGTACTTACGCTTTAAAAAATATTATTCGAAACTATGAAGCGTTTTTAATATAACGACTGCATTAAAATTGTATTTGCACTTCCTCTTCCTGACGAGGTATTATTTTCTATAAAAGTGCTGACGTAGTTTGACTTCTGGTTTTAATGTTTAACATAATATAATCTATACTATAAATAGTGAGCTTAATAAATTTAAATAATCAAAAAGTTGATAACGAAAATGTA
Source organism: Lethenteron reissneri (assembly GCF_015708825.2). Taxonomy (NCBI): domain Eukaryota; kingdom Metazoa; phylum Chordata; class Hyperoartia; order Petromyzontiformes; family Petromyzontidae; genus Lethenteron; species Lethenteron reissneri. Next base: position 3,382,253 of record NC_083801.1, read on the forward strand.
TCATTTTTTGACAATTCTAATTAAGTAGAACGTGTTGTTTATTTAAAGTTTCGCATTTTGATGTGACGTCACATTTCTCAACCCTCCCCTCCTCGTCACACATCGTCACAAATGTCTGACCCCCTCCCCCGCCCTAGGTGCATGACGTGATTTATGGACGGCCCCAAATAAGCTACGCCTTAACTTAAATGGAGCAATACGTCTGACGCGTGTTTGACGTGTCTTAAATAAATAAAAAACTGTTTCTTTATTTCTTAGTAGCACAAAATATTTCCAACGTTGTGTCGTCGTTTACTTTATCACGTTATCACACGGTCAAAGACTGTCCACTCACTCCATCGAGTTCTACTCCTGGCTTCCATTTTATACTGCCAGACCGGAAGTGACGTCATGGGTTCAACCAACGGAGCGTTTAACCAAGGGGGATACTGAAACAAAGTTGTAATATTTCAAGTCAAGTATGCGCAATCTTCAACAAATGTGACAGATGTAAATCAAATGTATACACATAAATAATACATTCACTTTCTGTCTTATGGCTCTTACACAGTCGTCTTTAGACATGTGTGTACCTCTCTACCGTATACATTTTTCAAGATCAGCATATCCGAGATGAACATGGCCAGGCATGCTGCTGATCTCATCTTTGCCTTGCGTGTGTGTGTGTGATAGAATAGGCTCAAACACCTTTTGGTGTGTGTGTCGTTGAATGTCAATGCTGATGACAGCCAACGATATAATCCTAGCAGGAGTCGTATCTAGGTCTTGTGTTCAAAGCCATTGGCCAGTTGTAGAATTGTTTTCCATTAACCGGCTCTAAACTAACAACAGAGTGGATTCATCCTCGGATTACTCCAGAATGAATACAGATTCTGAGATTATGTTGAGCACCCTTAGTCAGTGGTCAAAATTTAACTTTCCTATTCTAGGGGTCAGATCACAACCGTTGACTTCCCAACAAGTGGTGTTTTTTTTTTTAAATCAGGTAAAGCGAGGCCACAGCAGTGCAAATATGGCCATAAAACCAAGACTATGGACCAGATAGAACACCTATGTAGTCGGTGCTTCAACGGAGGAGGATAAATGGAAAAACTACGCGAAATATCTCCCGAAGCCGTCTCCTCGTGGCCAGCAGACCTCAACATTGGCATTTAGCTCGTGAACCATATTGCCATGACGAGCACAAACAGAATTGTGGGGTATCTATGAATGGATTGTAACTAATGACCCGACCGGTACAGTCACTGCCTCCTTCTGGTCTAAACAATTTGCAGCGGTAGCGTCCACTCAACACCCACCGACTGTTGAGAAGTCTTCTATGAATACAACCTAAACATGTAAATAAACCTCATGTATGATAATTGGTTCTTTACCCTTCTATCTGGCAACAAAACTGACACCTTTTTACAAGGAGTCATGTTTGCATAGACCGCAATACCTGCAGTCATAAATACAAACAAAAGACATAACTCTGATAATGTGCACTGTCCTTGAAGTTGATTGGTCAAAAGTACAAAACACATTCCTGCGGAGGGAGTGATAGGGAAACGTTGGGTGCCGGTCAAATGCCAGGGTCAACGGCGGGCGGGTGTAGTTCCGCAAATATGCCCGCGGTGAGGGCGGGAACAAGCCGGCGTGAGTAGGTAAACGTTGGCGTATAGCCCCCACCCTCCCAACACGGTGACCCCTCCCCACCCTCCCCTCCTCCACCCAGCCCCACCCTCCCCCACCCTCCCCTCCCTGCACGACGGACGGAGGGACATAATAATCATACTTCGGTTTTTTTCGGTAAAGTCAAGTAGGTAAAAAATAAATAATAAATATAAATAAAATAATAGAAATAAAATAATAAATCAGAATAATCCCCTGTGGGGTGGTGTAACCAGGAGGTTCCTACCAGGTAAAAATACTCCGATTGATTTGACTGGAGGAGATTAATTTACAAACAAAAAAACCTCTGACCTGGCACCGGAACCACTCCCCCCCCCCCCACTACTATGCGCGTTCCGGGGCCCCACGCGCGCCACGTGTTTCGCGAGGCCGGCGTGCTTCGTGAGTTTCGGAGCTCGTCAAGGGTCCCCCGGCGGTGAACGGCGAGTGGCGGCGGCTGTCGACGCTCGTCTGCGGCGATGGGCAAAGTGAAAAGGGCGCGGCAGAAGTTCCACCGGGCGGCCGGAAAGGATGGCGGTGGTGGCGGCGGCGGCGGTGACGAAGACTTATCGGTACTGCAGTCACGACACGCACCGCCATCGCGCAAGTAACCATGATGTTGCTGCTACTACCACCACCACCATCTCCCCCTTATAGCGTGGGCCTATGTAACAGCCCTTGAGATAATCCACTGCTGGAGGGGGTGGCCCTTCCAGAATCGGAGTCTTTGTTTATGCTGGGGGAATCCGCAGATGCCCTGTAGAGGTGGGTTCAGAACGTTACAGCAACAATCAATGCAGCAACACGATGGGGGAAAGGTAAAAACAATCTAAACAAACATTTATTTTCGTCTTGCCAGGTAAAGCCCACTGAGCTCTATTTTCTTAATTATCAGAAGCGACTTGGCCACATATCATAGCTCAACGAAGTGGCTTATCGCGTGGAAATGTATGTCAACAAAATACATCTTCCCACATCTTGGTCATGTGGGAGTTTTTTGGCCAGACGTAACGAACGCTGCTCCCAGTGCGGGTTCTCGAATCAGAATCTGTACTTACCCTGGAGAATCCGATGACCTATGAAGCTATATTTTCTACGTCCTGAAGGAGGTGGGGGGGAGGGTGGTGTAGACGAAGAAAGTACATTTGTTGATAAATGCGCTCTGAAATCTATCACTGTAGAGTAATCTCTTGTCAATGGTTTAAACATCGGAGCGCGAGACTCGCGAGGTGATCGCGAGTGGCCTAAATTCAACCCATCATCCGTCCAGGGGCGATAAAGTGAATGCATTAACATGCTCCTTTTACGCGACAAACCTTACTAATTGGCTGTGTCGGGTGGTGGCGGGTTTAACGACAACATTTATATTTACGCGATCTAATCCCCCCCCCCAAAAACATATTATGGACAATACAATACTTGAACAGTGTGCGTGTGTGGCTTTAATACATCCGATTAGCACGGTTGGCGACGTACGGTGCGAAAGAAGTTCAATAATAATACAATGCTACTGTGTTCCCGTGTGTTCAGCTGACCCCAGTGTCGGTGCTGGCCCAGATTAGCTCGCTCTTCTCGGCGACTGACGCAGATGATGGCAGCAAGCAGCAAGATACCAAAGATGACAGCAAGAGCGTTGTCTCCAGCAGAACGGGTCCGTGACCGCAGTTGCATTATTGTTCTGTTAGCGATGTTTTCAACGATGTTTGCAAGACCTAAGTTAAGCAAAATGGCATCTTCTCACTTCCCAACTCTTACTTGATATGTTACCAACTTGAATTACGGTAAAGTCCTAATATATGGGTTGATGTCTTACCGTAGCACATTTATGAGTTTTACATTACTGGACCTCTGTTAAAAAGAGCTTAATAGCTCATGGGATTCCTCCAGTATAAATAACATTCTGACATTTAGTGGTGGTCTAGTGACCATATAAATGGGTTTATGGTCACGTGGCTGGCATGCCCTGTTCCACATTCGGTCATTGTGTGACAATTCGTGGGACTTTTGCTCGGGGTTGATTTTCAGTGGCGTGGGAGGAAACCCTTATTCAGTCCAGTATACAGTATATATTATAGAAAGTCCAATACAAGATTGTTAACACGCAAATGAGTTTGGGTCAGTGCTCCACCTTGGTGGTTCTGATCTAGTGATCACAATTGCACATTGCTCTGGTCGGGTCCTGTTCATTTATCAAACAATTGCACACCCCATAAAGTGTTGCTTGTTTTGTTGATCCTCGAGGGATGATGACCTGATTTGACCCCGTGACAAGGAACTACCATATTAAACTTTCAATTGTGAGCTTTACAAGGCCATAATGCCCCGTGGCCACGTGGTGCTAGCTGTGTAGAGATTATATGGTTAATATCAGGCATCATCAGTGCACTGCTGGATGAAGGCCTCCCCACACCGTTGGTCATGGGTGTTGTTTGACCACACGGTATTTCACATCACGAGTGAGTTGCGGTTTGGTAGCGAGGGCGGGATGCCCAGGGCCAGTTCAGATATCATTCTCCACTGATGTTAACAGTGGCTGGAAATTGAATTCGGGCCTGCGAATTAGTGCACCTCCGCTGTACCCAAATAATATATAAAGCATATACCCACAATAGGTATGCAGTGTAAACAATAATTTTGCATCAGATTTTGACACGTAATGCCTACTTAAACAGCAACCGTTGTGTGTTTAAGCCATAGCAAACCATAATCGGGTGACAATCACGTGTCTGTAGGAGTGCTCCTACTTCTAAAGGCACGATGACCTCTGAGTCGAAGTGTAATTTCATTAGCGGGTTGTCATTGCTCGGCATACGTCCAGAGAAACGTGCAATTGGAGTGTCAGGGTCGTCTTCGGTGCTGACTGTGGAACAGCTTTTACTTAGCACTTGCAACTGGGGAGAGGAGTGCAAAGTCATTTTGAAATTGGTGTGAAGACCACCTTGACATCATTGGACAATGCAGTTTTTGTGATTGCTGGCTCGACCCACTGGAGGATTTCCTGTACAGTACATAGGTGTGCTGATAAGTATGTACATTCATAATACAGTTTACTAGATCTCAAAAGTGCAAACATTTGAGCGTTACACCACAATTTTAAAATAATTAGTGAATCAAATTGCATTTCCTGCAACTATTTTATATTGTACCAGCTCGAAAATGAAACAAATATGATCTGACTTTCAGGACATGACCTCGTGTTTTTTGGGTCACATTTTGGTCCATGCAGTATTGATGCAATCTTCCAAGCCAATTCCTTTTTGTTGCATAAATCAGATGTAATCTGTTTCAGAACCAAACAGAGAGTAGACCCATCACATTTATATTTGCACACCTCTGCAGAGTTGTCATGATACATGGTCCACATTTAACTTGCAATATATTAGTCTCACACCATGCACGATACAAATTACCATTGTAGTCCAGATAAAGATAAGACATATAGCTAAACCTGGAGTAAGCTTTCCCATGCTGATGTGTGCCATTGCATGCATATTCATGACAATGTTCTTGCATTGTTGATAGCATGTTATGGTTACTGTTTTTGTATCGCTTAATTGTCATTTTATAGACCTTGATGTTACATTGCTTGGGAAAGCAATGCACCACGTGTAATGTTTCAATGTTGGTATCCTACCTGCCAGTCGTGTGGAGAAATAAGGCAAACTCACTCAGTTAACCTAAAGCATAGCTGTGATCAGTTTAGTATTGTATTTGTGAAATTGCATGGAGAGAGTGGCACTTTTCCGAGATGTTGGCTTCAAGTTAATCTTCACAACTTTGATGGTTTGTTATTTTATGTTTATTAGCGTTTTTAATACGTGGTTGAGCGTATTTGTCACCTTGAAAAGTGTTGTAAAATTGTGACAATATACTTGCGACACTTATGTACGGGAAGACTGTGTGAACACTTTAAATTGAGTTCAGCAGCAGAAATCAGGATGAAGTGAAATGTTGCACAACTTAATCGAATCAATGAATTTTAAGAACCTATTCATAAAATCAGATTTAAATGACATGTCACCGTGGAGATTTCTTATTACTGTATTACTACGGGATTTATATTTCAAACATTTAAAAAATCTATTCAAAGTGTGACTTTGGAGAGTTTTTTGTTAAGTGCTTATAATATATGTCTCATAACATATGTAATTCCGTGTAAGACATTTCAAATTAATCTGGATATATATAAAACGCGCACATGTGTTTTGGGGGGTTTGTGTAATTGTGCATATGATGATTGTATTAAATTACGTAAGCAGTTGACCTTTGTGCTTCGTTATATGATGTCATCTGTTTCAGGTGAAAAGCTTCAGATTTCCAAGAAGGACAAGAGGAAAATGAGACATGATAGATTTTTAGAAAGTAAGATCATGTTGCATTTTTGTTCATTGCTCCTTCAGTCAACGGTGACGGAAAGGAAGGCTTCGTTAAAATTGTGTAACATTATCATAGGGAGGAAATATTCTCTTGATAAGGGAGTTCACGAAGATTGTATTTTGCGATGGTCAGATAGCCTTCATTGAGATGCTCTGTCTCTGGTTGCCCCCTTGCACCTCCGATTATAGCACGATTGGCCACATACGCTGTGAAAGAAGGTTAACATACGCACAACAAAAACACCCACCACTCGCCACTAAGCGGCGGTGACGTCACCAAGGCGCCTGTGCCAGGCCAGGTGCACCTTGAGGCCACGTGAAGTGTCGAAGGCTCGCTGACAGGAGGTCACGGGACAGACCCAGGTGCCATGCATTGGCTGACTGGCAGATGCATCAGCTGTGGCCCCCTACTTTGCCAACTTGCTGGATTTTAGCCACCTGGCGCTCCGCTCGTTGTTGTGAGCATCACTCTGCTGTCTGTTGTTGTTGGAGCGGGGCTGCCTCCAACTGTCCACCAGCGTCCTTCACATGCCTCCTCCACAGAGGCCAATCTTGACACTGCATACATACATACTTGTACACACAGCCATCGTCACTCAACTGCGGCCTACAGTATTTCGAATCTACCAAAAGTGTTTCAAGTTTTTGATGGGTGTATGGGCTTCCAAAAAACACAGCTTATGCCAAAATAGACATGCAGTGAGATGCCTCTCTTAGCTGTGAATTATAGTTATTTTCAAGACCCAGTCATCTGTGAATCAGGTTGTTTGAAATGGCCACAATTGTAACTGGTCAATTCCACTATTGGACCTACTTCCTGTGATCCACTGGTTTTGAAAATTGCTTTTATCCGTAAATGGATATTTTAAATGTATTACATGCGTGTACCTGCTTTTTAAAGAAGCTTAATTTAACCCCATCTTTATATCTTTCTTGTCTGTAATAAGGCTTTGCGGTGCAAGTATTGCAGGTCATTGTACAACTAATATGGTAAATACGTTACTTAAAATTACTTTGGATCACTCAGTTATCATGTAATTGTTATGAATGATAATGGTCATAATTTCACAGTCCACATTTTAGAACGTATATTAATTTCCCAGGTAGCAATAGCTAATTGTCTTACATTGATGCAATTTATGTAGCTGAAGGTTTTTTTTGGTGTCAACCCATTCACATGCTCTCCCATCCCTCCCCTCCCATCCCCTCCCATCGTTTGCATTCAGAAATTGAGGCGATAAAAATTGCCCGGCAGAAGCAGCTTGAGAGGATTAAGCGCAGCAAAACGGCCGTGGTGGGAGACATGCACACACTGGCAAATGCCCTGCCAGAACTTGACCAGCTGAGTGCCACCATTGCACAAAATACAAGCAAATGCACAAGGTATGGTGGTGGGGAATTGGTGATTTGTTAGTATATACTTCACCTTATTTTGCACTTCAGCCATGTTTTGCACATAACCGATCTATGGAAGAGTTGCCTGATATTACAAAAGAAAAAATGGATAAATATAGATGGATGGTGTGGATAAAAATATATATAATACTATTATAGTTGTAAACAATTTTTTTCAAAGAAAGCTTTTTGTTCATATTGTTTGTGAATCATTGTAACAAATGAACAGCTATTTTAAGTAATGTAAATAGTATGGTTTGACGAAAAAAAACAGTGGCATAGTTGTTGCTGCTGCACTGCCCTATGAACTCAGCGACCTATTCCTGTCCACAGCTAACATCTGTGGCACGTGATATCCGAAATGATTCTTCCAATCTCTGCCCCCTCTTCACCAACCCTGATTGTCCAATGTGGGGAAGTATGGTCAAACAGCCCGCACAGCCAACACGGTATAGGGAGGCCTTTATCCTGCTGTGGGCTGCCAAAGGGGCTGTAAATGATATATTTTGTTCGTGTGTTTGTGAGATTTGCCACAATGTACAGTGGTTATTCTTTCAGTTGTAACTAAAAACTGCATAATTTGTACAAATATCAGTGCAGTTTTATTAAAAAGCGATTCAAAAGGTTTTATTAAAAAGTTAATATTTTCAGGATATAATTTTAAATATTTATTTCCACGACTTACAAAAATACAAATTTTAGCATTCCGGTTCAGTGGAACCTGCATTGTCGAACTTGGTGGGGGGGGGGGGGGCGATGGGTGGGGGGAGATTTGGCACCAACTCTCTGCCTGCCCAGCTCCTCTGGTTCTCTGCGCCCGTGAGTCGTCCTCTCTCTGTGGGGGAGTGGACCCTGCGTGGCACGATACAAGTTGAACTTATTTTTGTTCATTATTGGGAGCCACGGTGGCTAGATGTTAACTATCTCGCCTGGTATACAGGCGGTTGTGGGTGCAATCCCTGACCCTGACACCTGTATATTTAGAGTTTGCATGTTCTTCCCGTGGTCGTGTGGATTTTTCTTCAGATTCCTCCGGTTTCCCCTCCAAATTTAGAAACCTGCGTTAGAGTATTTGGCTGATATAAATTTCCGAAGATTCTGATTGTGATAGTAACTCTTAATTTTTTCCTGCCATTGCTAGTGACACACTCCAAAGAAGTAATCCAAGCAAGATAACAAAAAGCAAGCGAAAGAAGATGTTGTAAGTATGCTAACACCACACTGCCTAAGTTAAAGCCTAAACATATAAATAATCCACAGCAGTGGAAATCATTACTCAGTGTAATTCTGCAACGGCACTCAAATTTATTAAAATAAGCTCCCAAACAATACTATCTCCTTTATCTACTATTTGATATGGGAGAAATATGGCCAAGAGGACTCCATAAAATATAGTAGTTTTGAGGGAAAGTCTTAAATACTAGCCTTTTTCCCGTCCAAGGACGGGTGTATTTCAGTCATTCTAAAACTTGCAAGCGAAAAGCAGACCGCGACATGATATTCATTGCATCAATTCGTGTGCAATTTGTAAGGCAGCGGTGACACAGACCTAGTTTAATTTAAAGATTATAATCCCTTGTTCATCATGACATCCTTTTTACTTCTGTCTCAATAGCGTTACGTGACGTGAGGGTTCTGCCTTTGTAGTGAGGATTGTAAGTTGACGCTGAGGAGGGGGGAGGAGGCCCCTCAGCCCCCAATGTGGAGTGACGTCAGCCGCTAATTATTAATGAGGGGGGGGGGGGTCCATGTGGAGGACATCACCTGTTCATGATTATTAATGAGGGGGGCTGGCCGACGTGGAGTGACGTCACGTGCGGGACACACAGACATTCTTGGCTCATTATAGTAGTTAATACTGTAACTGATTCATGCCACTGCAAGCACTATTATTATAAGAATGTTACTTCATGGGTAGATGTCATGTTAGGGGTGGCTATCTTGGGTCAAGTCCGGTTCAAGCGTGCTCGTTAGACTTCCTGTGATTATACAACGGTCACAATTTTCTTTTTGGCCACCAGCAGTTGTGTATCATTGTTTCGAGTCTTGGCGTTTACCTTTCCCTTCTGCTTTTTGTGATTCCACCAGGGAAGATGAACTGTCACGCCATGCCCAGGTGCTGAGTCACCCAGCTTTCAAGGCTGATCCTTTAGCAGCAATTAGTGAACACCTGCGGAACAAGATGAAGCAAGAAGATCTGGAGCACATGCAGCAGTCCTGATGCGTGTGTGAACGCCCGTTACATTTTAACGCAGCTTAACGATTTGCAAACCTCTGCTTCTAAAATAAATCGTACTGGCTGTGGAGTTAATGTAAACGTAGCCGTGGAGGATGGCCCAGTCCATGCTTTGTTTGGCAATGGCTCTACAAATAATGCAGCTGTAGAACTTAATGTCTATTTCAGAAGGTGATTGTATCTTTGGACATCTGTTGTTGTGTACAGCTGAAGTGACAATTGTTATTAAATACTGATACGCAGATGTCAAACGCTCTTGGTTTGTCAAGCTGGAATGTTAACCACTACAACGTTGCTTCCTTCTATTGTGGTGCAACAGCCCATGCTGAAACACTGGAACGTTGCCGCTTCTCTTTGGCAACATAGTTGCACATTACCGAGCCATTATCGTAAATCACAACCCGCCTTATGTCACTACATTGCAGGCCATGAGGCCCGATGCTTTCTCGACTCCCTTACCCTGCCATCTTGCCTGGTTGCATGGCCCAAGGTTGCTCACAAATCCATCGGGGGATTCAAGCAAAGAAGGATAACATTTTGGCCTATGAATAATAAAGGCACTCTAGAGCTGCAACGCAGTGGAAATAGAGTTGCAGACAGGCGAAAAGGAAGGACTCGTGTCTGGACCATAACAGAAGGTCGGTGTAGTTGGATTGTACAGCCAGGAGGAGGTATTTCCCTTTTTATTTCGATTTTACTTCAAATTAAAATTAGTCAAAGTGTTTCATGTTGTCATCTGATGAGACTAAACTTGGAGTAATACTAGATTACGTTTTTATGCCTTCGGTTAACTGGCAACATCAATGTGTTGGAATCAACGTTGCTCATTGCATTGTATGCTACATTTGTTTTATTTTATGAAATGTATTGTACAATCTTGCGCCACTACATAGGAAACGTGTTACTCATGATATAATGTACACGATTGTTAAGGTAATGTATCCAATCCACGCATTACATTTTAATGTGCTTGCATGCTGATGAGGCTCAATCTTTTCGTGATGGCGCATTAGCTGTAATTGGCGAGGCAAGTGCAATTTCCAAGTCGATCAATGGCCCGCCTAGTTTTTCTTTTTTAACTGAAGAGGTCTGCTGCATCTTCCGTTGGGTGGTGGTGGCGGCGCACGCCTGTAATCCCAACACCGGAGGCAAGGGTTGGTGGACCACCTGTTTTATCAGATCCCCCCCCCGTGGGTTTCGAGGTGCCATACCCTGGCTCGCCAGGAGAAGGCGGTACAGCAAATGCCTTGCTGATCTCGTCAAGGAGCATCCACCATCACGTGAACTCCGTTCATCCTCGCAGAACATTTTGGCTCGCCATCGGACAAAGATGGTCACTGCATCGCGCGCTTTCAGATGCGCTGCTGCGGCCGTCTGGAATGCCATTCCGATATTAGGAAGCCAATGGAGCTATGCAGTTCTAAATCTAGATTGAAAGCTCTAATGCATTTTGTGTTTTGTTCTCCCCCCCCCGCACCTCTGATTAGCACGGTTAGCTACGTATGATGTGAAATAGGTTTTTTTTTTGTATGGGATAGAGTGTTGCCCCCTCACATGCGTGAATTATCTCCGGGCGCCCCGGTTTCCTCCCACGCGTAACACATTCGTGCGGAGGGAGCTGGTAGGAACGATGGGTTGCGCGGTCAATGGCCAGGGTCAACGGCGGCATGGTGTATTCCGCAAATATGGCCGACTGAGGGCGGGCACAAGCCGGCGTGAGTAGGTTCAACGTTGAGTTTTATAAGGGCACCACGGGGTGACCAGCCCCTCCCCACCCAGCCCCACCCTCCCACCCTCCACCCAAACCCACCCTCCCCACCCAGCCCCTCCCCACCCAGCCCCACCCTCCCCACCCAGCCCCTCCCTGCACGACGGACGGACACAATAATCCCCTGTGGGCTGGTGTAACCAGGAGGTTCCTACCAGTATAAACACTCGTTAATTGGCCAGAAACATGAATACGTAGAGGACCACAGAGCTCGGACAGATGTTGGTAGCTCCGGGGCAGCGCCGCGTGGTGAATGTGCGTTTCAAGTTCGAAGTGACGTTGGATTTAAAAATGAAGATGTATCGAGTGGGATTTAGAACGGTGCAAAACATTGGCCGCGGATAGCGTTTTCTTCGGCAGATGAGAACGCGGCACGATCCAGGGATAAAGACACGGCGCCCATTTCTGTTGATAAAGCACCAAGCTGTGAAAACAGTGTTCCCATTGCAGCATCATAACAACTTCGCAGTGTCGGAAACAATCGCCTTTAATAATGAGGACACATTTTTGGCATTGTTATTTTCCCCATTTGAAACGACAACTTTCACACCGACTGCAAAGGTGTTCGTGGTTGTTCCTGTACGGCTCTGGCGTGTGCGTTCGGATTGTAGCGCGTTTTGTTCGGCACGAAGTCTGACCTGTAATCACTCTACGTGTTGGGGGCTTCTTAAGGAACTGGAGAAGCTCACATAAGTTGGACATGATGCCGTATTCACGTCGGAAATCTATCCGTCTACTTGCTAGATAGTGGTGAGAGTGTGTCTGCGTTAGGCCGACATTTTGGTATAAACGAGTCGACTGCGAAATCGATTTAAAGAACGCTGCCCATAGTGCTAAAATGATAGCTGCGTTGTTATCAAACACCTGCATCTCGTAAGGAGTCATGCATTTTCACCAGCACTTATCTCATCAAATAATCATCTTCAAAGTTAAAAAAAAGAATTGCGCTTTGTTTTATTTATTGTAGTCATTGTTATTCAACATTTACCCCCCCCCCCCTCCCACCATGTTCACTCATACAGGACCGTAACCCCGTTTTTCCCATTGCGACAAGGTTTCTGCATTCGCGAATTCTCCATTAGCGAGCGTTTTTAACAACGTAACCGTCACGGATAGAAGAGGGTTTACTCTCCTTGACACCGACACCAACAGCGTTTTGCAGACAACCATTTGACATTCTGTAACTCGTATTTGTACAGAATGAGTTGTAAAAATACAGCAACTACAGTAAAGTGATTATGGGATGTCAACATGCACAAAAGTCACTTGCTGTACATCAGAAAGCCAGATTACTGTGTATACACGTGTGACGGTCATTGCGAAATTGCGTGCCCTCTCCCCAATGGCACGTCTCATTCAAAACAAACGGTTAATCTTTGTTATTTATCTTAACTGTTCAGTTTTTGTACTAGTTGTGCAAATACTGGACATCCACGGAAACTGGACTGAAATGGTATGGTGTACTAGGCTACATCTTTACAAGCAGACATTACTTGTAAAAATAAATTATCCTGTGAATGCACAGGAGGAGCTTAACCGTGTTTACAAATTGGCTATCAGGGTCACAGCTGGAGATGAATATCACGACCAGATCCAGGCTGAGCCTGGGGATTGCCAGTAAAGTTTAAACAACATCGATCCTGATGCCCATTAGGGGAACATTACTGTCATATGTACGACTCTGGAGGTAATTCTCTATTGCTCACCTGCAATTGTGATTATGCCATTGCACGCCAGGCCAGATCCTATGATATTTCATTCTGCAAGACAGCGCTGCGTGTTTTATTTTGCCTGGGGAGTTTACAATTGTTGCATTTAAATGTTTTGACGCCTGCGGATAGAGGTCGTTTCCATCAGGAGAATATTCACCATTTCAAATAAATATATTTCTCACAAGTGAATCAAACGTATGCAAAATGTCCGTGTTTTTTATGGGTTTTTTTTCAAGTAAAGCTGGCCAACGACAGGAATTCACGGATCGTTGGATCACAGATCTTTGCTGTAGTCAGCATATAATTTGCTGACCTACTTGACCTATCCGTAGAGATGTTTGTTATCCTGTCTCACGTATGTTTTCCAAGCACTGGATTTCTTGAAAATGGCAAACAAAAAATTCGCATCGCACCACAGCGCAGTGCAGGCCTCTTTTTTTTAAGCGTCTTGCGTTTTGCGTGATTGTTTTCTAAGAATATTTAAAGGACAAATGGCAGCCTTTTCGCACTTAAGTGAGTAAGACTACATTTCTGACTCCCAATGGGCCAAAGTGAAACATTTGCACTGACCTGGAGATGTGAACCCAGATAAAGTGTCACTTTCCTGATATCTTCCATATGCTCACAGTTCTAACGCATTACTTGTGGCACCCAGAAGAAATATTATACTCACCATTGCTGTCTTTTCTCTTTCATATGCTCAAGATCACAGGCTTGCACATTTCCAACTATTATATACTGTTAGAGTTAAATTTCCAGACTGGAAGCTCGAGACAAAACACCCACATTGTTATGGAAGCTGCTCTGCTGAAGTCTGCATAAATCTTTTAGTTACGCCAGGCTGGTGCCAGCTTCTCTAGATTACACACACACTCACTCAAACTCGTCCAATGGAATCAGACGTGGTTCTGGCTGGCGAAGCCGATTTCTCTTTTTCACAGTGCAGAGGCTGTAGTTAATTTATTCACTTGCAGTATCGAAGTCATTCTTCACCATACGAAGATGAATTTCGCTTATTCCAGTATATGCCAGATTTTTTTGCTGAGCCAAGTCTATAAGGTGATTCCACTGTTTGTTATAATTCCATTCCAATACAGTGTTGTGACAAGGACCTGCTTTGAGTTTTCATTTTAAATGTTTGAAGTTATCAGTACTCCATACTACGGGTTTTTTGGGTTAATAATGTAATCACATTCATTTTGACAACATATAGTATATACTTTTGTACCGTATATATTTCGATTTAAAGCTTTCGTGACTGCAGGGATTCATCTTCTTGGTTCTTTCGGTAAAGTCACGTAGAAGGGAAGTAATAAAATAATAAAAATAAAATATATTATATTATTTTATTGTTTTATTTTTTATTATTTTATTACTTCCCTTCTACGTAACTTTACCGAAAGAACCAAGAAGATGTACCTATATACTTTCAGCTTTGACTTTAAATCCGTACTCTGATGACATTCGTAGCAGTATTGCGCAGTTCAATACACAACCCTCATGTGTTCTATTGTTTCATGTTTTGTGTTGCTTCAAGGACCACGTGTTGTTTGGAGTTTTCCCCCTGTTGTTTATAATCTACAGTGTAAAATGAATGACTGGCTGGTGTGTGAGTCGAATGTCGAGTTAGTAGCCAAAGGGAACCATGCAGATTATTCGGGGCCCTTGGTAGAGTTTCAGAATCAGAATATCTATTTATATACTGGAGGGATGTGATGAGCTATGAAGCTCTTTATAACAGATTACAGTAGGGGGGGGGGGGGTCAGAACGTAACAACAATAAATACTACAAAAAGTATTGGAAAGGTAAATATCACTTAAAAAATATGCAAATAAAACGAAACTTTAATGTATCTTACCAGGTATAGCCCACTGAGGTATTAACTTATCAGAAGCGACCTGGCCACAAATAATAGCGCAACAAAGTGGCTTATGTGGTAATTTTCTCTCAGCAAAAACATCTACATGCATATTTTTTTTCGTTTGATGAGCTATTGCCTGCATAACCACGTGCTCTTTCACACGTGATTATGAATTTCACCAAAGTTAGAGAATGAGTTTAGCCTTTGTGTTCTCGTGCCGTCTTACAAAGACATAACTTAAACGAAAAATTGCCAATTTTGAATACGAAATTTACACTTCGTATTACTGTAATATTATAAAGCGCTTGAAACTCATGTTAATGTTTAAGGTTTACGCATTTGTAGCGAAACCTTACGATTTATGTGGTATTTATTGCTGTACATGTGTTGGTCTACATCTTGATTTGAAGCTTTCGTGACTGCAGGAATCCATACTCGTTGGTTCTTTCGGTAAAGTCACGTAGGTAGAAAATTAATAGACCGAAACGTCGTGATCTATTAATTTTCTATCTACGTGATTTTACCGAAAGAACCAAAGAGTATGGTCTACATCTTCATCAGGAACGTCTTAACCAAGTCATTTTATAAGTGCTTGTGTGTGTGTGAACAAAACATATTTTTGTAAATGTACATTTTAATAAAATGCTTAAAGCGCTGTCCCATTGCAGTAAACGCGTAGAGTATTGTGTGAGCCGACAACTGGTGTACGCATAGAGACGTGCAAGTAGACCATTCACGCAATCTGTTTATAATCGTCTGACGTATAGAACAAGCAGCGCCAGCAGCTGGCGCCCAAGACGAACCATGCAATCAGCGCCCCCACCCCAAGTGGGCTGAGGTTTTTTGGTAAAGTGGGTAACATTTTGCCCCTATTTTCCGTTAAATGTTTTTTCAGCGTATTATTTTTTCATCAGAGGCATAATTATTCGGTTTGTCTGTCCGTCCAACCAATACATTCTCAGAAATGTTGATAAATTAAGTATAATTAATATTCCCTCCGTACGCGCACAGGAATTGCAACAATGCCATTTTCGTTATTTTGTATTTTTTAAATTTGTATTTTTTCTCCTTGAATTTGGACGTCCCCCCACTTAACTTGGCGCGCTAGTTCGCCTGTATGGACTGGCCGTCCCTGAGAACAAAACAATTCAAAGATCTACAGAGGGTGAGTGATGCGTTATTGTAGTTACTTCATTGAGATGACCCTCCTACGAGGACTGTGTACAAAACGAGTGTGCCGTTGACTTCTGCAGCAACACAGGAAGGCCAGTAGATGGTGGCAACGCTCACGAATCACCGCTGCCTTTCTGGACACGAAAGCCCAGCAGTTTCATTCGCATGTGACAGAAATGCCAGTTATGGGTTTAGCATGTTTGTCGGATAATCGGAACTTCAGATGTTCGAGAGAGAAAAAAACCCCTTGGCACTGAGGATTTTAGAAGGTCTTTTGAAGATGATGAATTCACTAATCTGCAATGCTGTATTTAGTAAAAACAAAAAGACGGCAGATATTTGAACATGTGTTAAGCTTGGGCTCCTTTTTCAGATACACTAGATTCGGCAACATAGCGAAACAAAGCAGCGTTTAACAAGCTCCCTTTGATCCATTTCCATCACCCTTTAGTGCTTGAATTCACCGGTGCCACATTTAGTCTAGTAACCAATTGTATTAGTGATTTGTCGTGATTTGGCAGTTTTTAAGTGAGTGTTATGTTAACTCCAGGTTGTTGCGTGCCAGGTTGCTACAGTGAGTCGTGGTGTCGTTTCCGTTGTGGACACGTGTGAGGAGGATACGTGGCAGCTTTTGAGGATGTCCGCTTATGGTCTGGCGCTTGCACACAACTTAATTGCACACGTGGTGCAGGGCAAGAGTTGGGAGTAATGATTTTGTATCCTGCACTGCCCTTGCTTGCGGTGTGATATTACAGGCAGGCATGTGTTCACCTGTGTACTTTAGAGTTTAGAGTGTTAACAGAAAACATGATTTGAGCCCTGAAGGCAGAGAAGAGTGAATGTGATATTTTACAAATAAAGTGGATGAACAGTTACATATTTGGCACCTTCAATATACTATACATGTTCACCTCACTTTAAACACGATTTCTGATTCTAGGTAAGAAGATGGCAGATTGTTGGATGCAGTGGTGTGTTCATTGGATGCAGCGGTGTGATACCATCACATTGGGATGACCAAAAAAGGTGCCTGAAATGATTTGATAAGAGACCCCATATGGCGTGTTCTGGGATTACTTTGTGTGACCGGATTCCTTGTCAAGAAGAGATAAGTTAAGAGCTTCACTTGGAGAACAGGGCTGTAAGATTATGTCCATTTGAACAGGTTACGCTGATTTGCTTTGAGTAGGTTTCTGCATTGTTAGGTTTATGTTTAAAATAATTTCTCCAAACATATTTTGAGGGTTATTATGTTTGGTAATATTGTAATATGTTTAAGCGTGTGATTTGCTTTGAGTAGGTTTCTGCATTGTTAGCTTTTCGTTTTAAAAAAAAATTCTCCAAAAAATATTTCGAGGGTTATTGTGTTTGGCAAGTTGTAATATTTTAAACGTGTTTTTTTTTATGACTTTGAACAATACTGCATGTTTCTGTTGATGTCTTTGGCGGTGTTTGTCAATGACTGTTAGAATGCTTTTTTAGTTGGCAGTGTTTTCCGCAGTGGAATGTTTCCCCTCCCCCCCATAGACTTTAAGCATTGGCTGTGACATCATCGTCATCAGCTTGGCACCTCACAATTGACTGAGTACCAGATGCTTTGTTAGCAACATGATAGCAGAAAAACAAGTATAATCCACAATGTGACTGCGGTCTTCATTGGCCTAATGCGGTTTGATATAAGCAGCTTAACTTTGATTTGCAGGATGCTGTCAGTCGGTCACTGTTTGTGTGTGAAGCACTTTCCTTTGTAACAGCCGACTTACATTGTAGAAAGGTAGTAGAACAGTTCTGTACTCGTGATGCGATATGAATATAAAGGTGAACGGTTTACAACTACGAAGTTGGTTTACAAAAATACAAGGGAACAAATGGCACGTGGTGCAGCCTATCAGTGACTGACAAGAACATAACTTACGTACAATCATGCCGACAGGGCAGACATTGTTGATGCATTTCCTATATAGCTTTGCAGTCACCTGCTTTTCCTTCTCGGTGTGTTTTGCTGATAGTTTGTAACCCAGCGCATATTTTTGTCATGTTGACAGATACTCTTTCACTGGAGTATTAGCGTTTATACGACTCTGGTGTCCTCCATAGAGCGTTACGTGAAGTACATTATATAACTCTGTATTTTATAAACTGCTGGATATTCTTCTTTTGTTGGACTATAGGCTTTTTAGTCACAAAAACACGCAAAGACAGCCATATAGGTTTATGCTTTCCATAAAATTGAGGTCTTAACATATGCAGCTTTTTACTCACCCTTTATCTTTGTTTCATGATTCGTGTTTTACTTAAACCAATTCAACATCAATCTAATTTCCGTCAGTAGACTTGTGATTCGTTGAAGGGTAGAATGCAGATATTTGAGCTCATGACTGCACCTGTTGTGTTGTATTCAAATGTGAGAATTGAGCTAAATCACAAGTGAACATCCTCACGCACGCATTACCTGGCTAACAGGTTGTGATGAATGCAATGTGTATTGACATAAATGGTGTCACTACTGTGTAGCGACAGTACCGAGCGATGACGGGTACTGTATGCGTGGTGCCTCTCTATGGCACCGGTGTGAGCATGGCACGGCATGACTCACTGGAGGGCAGGGTTCAGGCGTCACTGAGGTCGGGTCACGTGATGTAGAACTCGGACCCTCCCGAAGGATCTGGAGGGGGGCATGGCCAAGGGCAGAGCCGACCATGCCGGAGCGGATACAAGCCAAGTCCCAAGAGAGATCTGGGCTGTTCACCCTGGGAATGAAGCCGCCACCTACGATCCTCGGTCTCTGATCTTCAGGCAGCCTGTTAGCTGTCCTGGTCGAACTATATAGATCCCTGCGAGTGTTAGCTAGTTAGGAGCGGTGGTCACCACCCTATGTCGTTATCCCGTTGACGTAGAGTACCTGTTGTGTTAATTACTAAAACGTGTTGCCTCCAAGTGCAAGTGTGTGCCTCAATAGAATCCACTACAAATGTATAACATTGCGTGGGAACATTTTTTTGTTCCTGAGTAGTATTATTTACTAATTGCTTATGCCTCAAAAGTACAGAAAATGGCTATTATTCCCCACAAACTTTGTTTTTGTGACCAGGGCAATGATATTTTGTAGGATGGTACAGATAATTTGGTGGGAACCCACTGACCACTCAAGCAACTGCTACTTCTGCATGGTGAACCCTTCCAAATGTTGGACTGGCAAGCATGCACCTGCTATCACTTATCCGGATCTTCCTTCATCCATCGCCCCGGTGCCACACTGCCATGAGCTCCCCATACCCACTCCTCCGGTGAGAGAGCAGCCGTCTTTAGAAGAGAGCAGCAAGTCAGAGGGTGAGGAAGACCTAGATTCAGATAACAATTTCAGAGATGGAGCTGAGGAGAGAAACCCATACTACCCCAACCAAAAAGACCTCAACGACTTGATCAGAGATCTTCGTCCAATGCCGAGCTTTTGACGTCTAGGCTCAAGCAGTGGAACTTGTTGGATGAAAGTGCAAGTCGCAGATCAGAGCAAGCGTCACCAATCTTTTTGCAGCTTCTTCACCTGTCAAGATCTGCCACAATGTGACCAGTCTTTTCGAGGCAATCGGAATCGCCTGTAACCAGAGTGCAATTAATTCCTCAAGAAGCTCACTAGTAAGGAGAAAGCGGCTTGGAACAGCTTTATAGCAGTGGTTCGTGGCTTCCTGGGCAATCACAAGGTCGAAAACTATGTGGAGCTGTTTGAGACTCTGGTGAAGAACTACGGCACAATGGGCTGTAGGATATACCTCAAAGTCCATATCCTTGATACTCATTTTGATAAATTCAAGGAGAACATGGGGACTTGGAGGAGCAAGGCGAGTGGTTCCACCAGGATATATTGGATTTTAAACGCCGCTACCAAGGACAGTATAACAAGAACATGATGGGAGACTACATTTGAGGGTTGATTCGTGAAAGTGATTTACAGTAGCATCGTAAATCTCGAAAAACTACTCATTTCTAAATATTTTGTAGTCATTTTTGAATTACTTTAGTGTAAATACATGTAAATTTTGATTCATATGTTGTTGTTTTCTGACTTTACGTGAATGAAAAGACATAAATTCGCACGTTTTCTCATTGAAAACGGGCGAATTTTTAAATACAAATTTCATGGCACCAGCGGCAGGAATCAACGTAGGTGCAAAACTACAAGTTCACTTTGGTATAAAAAAAATAAGAATAGGTTTTAACCTTTCTGGCAATAAAACAGGTGGTAAGGTGTTCAAACACTAAATATAAACTTTTTGCAAGTAATTATGTCTGCATTAACCACACGCGCTTGTGGTGAACATGCAAACAAAACATGCTCTATTAATATAATGGCCCTGGCCCAAGCCGCCTTCCTGCGTCTGGACGCAGCGGCCCTGGACATCATGGTGGCCGATCGTATGCTAGCACTGGCACAGGCTTTAACAATAGTCTTGCCAGTCACGGATGATGAGTTCACTTTGGGTCAAAGTCTCCATATTCGAGTTATGATTGATCACTACCCTTTATTACAAAAATTGTAATGATATTTAATACTGCCATAATTTTGTTAACATTTGTCCTTTGATAATTTGGTCACATCCCCGCTGGTGTGAATTATTTATAACGATATTCATATTGTAGGTTTCATTACTTGATACGGTTATAGCTTTACACAAGTTTTAAATATTGTATGTCATATAAGGGCCAAAATGGAACCTGAATTATTAACACAAATAAATGTACTGTTGTGGGAATTAATTAGAGCATTTTCACAATTGAATCTCTAATTTTATAACGTGTCTGGAAGGCGAATGACTTCAACACTGCAGGCCAAGGTAGCCTGTGGCAGCTGTAAAAGTTTTTCTTGAGTGTCACTGGGGATCGTGTGAGTATTGTATAGGTGAATTATTGTGATTTCATCATTGTGCTCGTGATATACGTGCAGAGTTACAAGACAGCTGCCACATGGAAATGTCTACCGGACTCTTGTATTGCCAGATAACTCCTATTTGTCAATATTTTATCAAAGATGAAAGCCATTTGCTTCAGGGTGGTCATTTAAGACCCCATGATGTCAAATAACGTCATGGTCTAAAATTGAAATATTACCCGCAAATTAATCAATTTGGAGATCATATAGTTATCATCACCCCCCCCCCCCCCATTGCAAAACTATTCCAGGGTATGTGTGTGAAACATAGTCTTACGCAATAATAAGGAGGTGAATACCATATTAAAGCATGTACGTTGAACTTATTTCGCACCGTACATAGCCCACGATGATAATCGGAGGTGCAGGGGAAGGATAACAAAGTAAACACAAAAGCACTTCTGAAGAAATTAGTTTTCAATATAAATTTAAAAGTGCATAGCTCCAATGGATTACCAATATCGGAAGGAAGAGCGTTCCAGACGGCCGCAGAAGCGCATTATTGAAAGCACGCAATGTAGTAACAGTCTTTGTTTGATGGCTAGCCAAAAACCGCTGCGAGGATAACCAGAGTTCGTGTAATAGTTTATGCTCCTTGTCGAGATCAGCAAAGTGTTGTGGTTTTATTGTGGCAAGCACTTTGTGTGTAATGAGTGCAACATAAAAATGTATTCGTTCGGCGATTGGAAGCGAGCACTGAACGGATATGGTCGGATCATGACACGTGCCAGAAAGATAAAGGGCCATTGACCCAAAACATTGCTTTCTTTAAGGCCACAGTTGTATTGACGAACACGTTGAGTTTTTATTTAATTTGATATGTCACGTTTAATTCCACATACTTCCCCCCGGGCCATAATATTCCAAAAATCCACGCTCCTCGAATCTGCAGAATCCTAAAACTTCGTGCCCCCACTCTGAGATGGGCAGCAACTCCCATATTGATGGGGGATAATTATTATTTGGAAAGGATGTTTACGTGTCTACATATTCTAGAAATGTTGTTTTTCTTTCACATAATTTGCATTTTACCACCACATAAAGTCAAACCGTATTGTAGTATATGGTGTTTAAAAAACACTTGGTGGTGCATGTTTATCACACCGTGTCGTAGCGAGCCTTTCGTATGGTTATATTAAATTTAACCACGTGCTATGCAAAACACATACATCACACGACTGGACAGTCTATAAATTGGACGTGCATATGTGCAAGCCGCGGAAATTACCAAAGGTTTTCAAGAATGCTTCTTTCTGGTGTGCACTTCCAATTCATTACTAAAGCAGCTTACCACTGATCATTTAACCGGCACCCGCAAAATGTCGTAATATGCTGTGTAACGCACACGTGTTCTCATTTGTAATTATATAAAATGTCATATCTTTGTTAATTATGTACACGTGACATTAAAGCAGTCCACAAGGATCAGCGTTCTCAAAATTTTCGTGGAATGGGCTATGCACTTGCATCTTTGGTGTAATATTCAGGGAATAACGAATCTATACTGTATGTTCCAGAGGAGAAATAACTACAGCAGTTATGCATGATAAGCTCGTTTGTTTAACAATATCATAAGTAATATAGTTTTTTTTGGGCTAGATCCCGTAAATATAAATGTGTCATTAAACCCGCCACCACCCGACACAGCCAATTAGTAAGGTCTGTCACGTAAACAGAACATGCCAAGTCGTTACTCATGTAATGACAGGGTTACACCTGCTGACATGACAGAGTGACACCTGCTGGCCTGGGAAGGGTTTCACGGGTACAGCCACAGAGGCAACAGCGAATCAGGGAAGGAGGCGTATCTGGGCATAGGTAACAGGTGGGGACAGCCGAGATGCTCCAGGAACCTGCTCGAAGGTTCCACGAGAGGGCGTGGACGAAGGTGGGGCTTAGCCACGCCTGGGGGGATATAGAGGGGAGTGGACCCGGAGCTTGGGGCTCGTGTGGGTCCTGGGTCCTGGCTGTGTCGCTGTTCACCGACATCTCTCTCCGTCGTCCGGCCACGTGGAAGATCTCCTGCATAGGCTCCATCGCCATCATCGTCACACCGCCAGCCAGCGTGATTATTATTCGCTGGGTATGTCGAGCGATGTGTACCACTTGATCCAATGGTGTATGAAGTGTGCGCGTAAGAAACCGCCACTGACTAAATCTCAGCCTCCGCTGCAATCCATTTCGGTTTCACGGATTAACGAGTTGGTGGCGCTCAATATCCTTAGGCCCTTCCTGGCCACTCAAAGATGGAATACATTTCTCTTGGTGGGCATTGAGTATTTCTCACGATGGCCTATGGCTTGGCCGCTGCCTGATCAGCAGGCGGCTTTGATTGCTGAGGCATTTTTGTATGGATACGTAATGGACAAGGGGGCCCCTGAGTAGTTGCTCACTGACCAGGGGCGGAATTTCTCGTCGAAGCTGCTGCGCGAGGTCTGCGATGCTTTGGGCACTAAGAAAATTAGAACGTCGTCATACCATCCCCAGACGGATGGGATGGTAGAGCGATTAAATAGGACTCTGACATCCATGCGCTGTCAGGCGGTTGACGCAACGCAAACGGATTGGGATTTGCATGTTCCAAGTGTATTATCTGCGTACAGGATGGCCCCCCATTCTTCCACGGGATTTTTGCCATTTTATCTCATGTATGGGAGGGAAAATGTACCTTCTATGGATGCTCAATTGGGTTTTCTCAGGAAGAGGGGAAATCCAAATTTCCTGAGCACATGCAACCGAGAAGATGAGTACAAACTCAGCAATCACTGTAAGGGCGTTATCAACCAGTTTAAGTCATAACTAGCTATAATGTTTCCATTTTAGACCTGGCAGCCCTTTAATTGGTGGAAGCCCACCACCAGGACTATCAATGCCCACTACTGCCATCACCACTAGCAGAAGCCCTTCATTGGTGGAAGCCCACTACCAGTGCCGTCGTGGCCCTCTACGAGTACCATCACCTCTAGCAGCAACCTCCACCGTCAACAGTGTGAGTGTGTAAAGCGAGGTGCAATGATTACTTGGCAGCCCTTTAATTGGTGGAAACCCACCACCAGCGCCGTGGTTGCCCTCTATGAGTAGCCCTTGGCAAGGTAGGGTAAAGTTAAATGGTAAAAAAAAACAGGACTACCTTTACCCTACCTTTTACCTTACCACAATACAATCGCTCTACCCTACCTTTTACCCTTTAGCAGGTAAGGTTAAAGGTAAAAAGCAACGAGCCTACCTTTACCCTACCTTTTACCCTTATCCCATACAAATTTTCCCATTACAGGGAAATTACTGGGGTACAACACATGAAAAAGGGTTATAACGGTAAATGCGAGGTAGAGCACTTTATTCATATAGAATACTCTCGAATTAGGCGTTGAGGCTGTGGACGACACCGTCCTCCATAACCTCCTTGTCCCCGTCGTCTTGGTCGATGGCGATCTCATCAACAATAGTGCGGGTCGACGGGCCTCTTATATCCCTGCGTCAATGTGTGGACCAAGGTCTTGAACTTGTCGCTGCCGGCGGCTCGCAAAGAGATTGCACCTTGGATAACAAAATCAACCACCGCGTTCTCAAACTTTACCAGGAGGCAATCCGGGATTGCTGGCCGGCTCAGCGTTTGCTGTATTAGGCGGCTTGCCGACGCCGACGTCCCGACCTCGCTGCCTGGGGCGAGCACGTGGTGCTTCTTGAGGTGGGCTTTCCACCCCGACGCGTTTGTGTGGGAGGAAAACTACTTGCGGCAGTGCACGCACTGCCACTTCTCTTGCTGTACATGGGGATCACCCTCCATCCAATCGTGCGTGTGCTCTCACGGGAATGCATGCCGCTGCCCCTTTCGATTGCTGTTCGACAGCAACCCTTAAAATGCTGTTGCTGGCATCCTCGACCTCGTCCTCTAGTACCTCTACTTCAAGAACGTGGACCGTCTCCATCTGGTCCGACATCAATTATCGCAATTTAAAATGGAGGCCACGGACTGCGCCATGGATATTTTAGCGGTAAACAAGGTACTGTATTTACCGGGTAATTATTCGCGCTACCTTTACCCTACCGGGTAATTCTTATGAGCTACCTCTACCCTACCCTTTACCTTACCCCTTGGCATGTTGAAACCTTTACTCTTTACCTTTACCCTTTTACCTGGTAAAAGGGTAATTTACCTTACCTTGCCGAGGCCTATCTATGAGTACCATCACTTACATTAACATTAGCTGCCCCACCCATGCTGATGACACTTGGGTTACGCCCATTTCAAACCTTTATAAACAGTTTGCCTTGAGAGGATTACCCCCTTTTCCTGATGATGACCGCTTGTGTTGCGATCGAAGAGTTGTAGTTTTTTGTTATTTTCTTTGAACTTATCTACGTGACTTTACCGAAAGACCCAAAGAATATGAATTCCTGCAGTCACGAAGGCTTTAAGTCAAGACTGGTAACAAACACAGGTTAAGCCAAATATATCCCACGACCCGCTGAACACTGTCTAAAGAACACTTAATTATTGTGGAAAGGTGATTTTTATGAACAAAAGGAAGGAGCAGCAATGGGCTCTCCTTTGTATCCTGTGATTGTGAATTTATAAATGGAAGTATTTTGAAGCAAAAGCAATAGCTTCAAGCACACTAAAACCCTCAGCTTGGTTTATGTGGATGATACACTGGTGGTCTGGCCGCACGGCAAAGATACACGTAGCGAATTTCTAAATCACTTCAACTCGCAAAAACCCGACCATTCAGTTCACCATGGAAGTGGAAGTTGACATAATTCTCCCATTTCTGGATATTCTGCTCAGGCGCGGCCGAAATGGTAAAATAACACCGACGCCTATCTGAATGCAGAGTCACACCATCATCCCGCACAGAAATGCTCTCTCATCATACATCAGTCTAAGAAAGTGTCAGATGATGATAGTCTGAGTGAAATTAAACATGATAAAGCAGCGCTGCAATTGAATGGTTACAATGGTGCACAAATCAACAGGGGACTGAATGTCAAAACCAAATCAAATAACACGAGAATTGAAACTGACCAAGTAGTTAAAACTATTAAAATACCGTACATTGTGGGAGTAACTGATAAAGTAGACATATTTTTGGAAAAACCAAACATCCGAGTAAGATTTGCCATGATACATAAATACAGATACAAATATTTGGTACTAAAGATGTAATACCAAATCTATCAATAATAGAAGGTGTGTACTGGATTAATTGCACTTGTGGAAAATGCTATGTTGGGCAGACAGGACAAATGATCAGCACGAGACGAAAAGAACATCAAAGGAATGTTAAATTCTCCCAAATACAACTGTTGGCAGTGGCAAAACACTCGTGCCAACAAGGACACTCAATTGATTTTGATAATATTGAAGTTCTGTGCAAAACTAGTTACTACTAGCCATGACTAATTAGAGAATCTATCAAAATTAAGAGAAATAAAAAATAATTCTCACCGTTAGGATAGCTACAGGCTTAGTTAGTGCTGCTTGGAAGCGAATCATCAAATGACCCTGGGGTCCCATAAGCCCCCGGCTCTCGCGTAAAAAATATATTATAATGGAAACAAAAACTTTGCTATTTTTCACCAATGGTTTTGAAGGATGGTGGCAAGTGTTGTCTTGTTAAGCTATGCCTTTAAAACTGAAAACGATTTACCTGCAGTACCTCTATTTAAATACACTGTCGAAAAAATAATTTACACCCCTCTGTCAATCATCGTGTTTCTCAGTGTGGATTTGTGAACATACTTTGTAAACAGTACATAAAATAGTACGCGTTTTCAATGCGCTGTTCATATCGTAACAAGCGTTCATTGCAATGTTACTCTACAGAGTAGTGCGTCACCGCTCCTCTTATCTGCATTGATACGAGCGGTATGTGGGGACTATCTGCACAGATGCATACGGACAAAAGAAGTATTATCAAACAGGAGGAATTCACGGTGCAACGCATTTCATCTGTTAAATATCTGCAGGTAATAGGAGTGTCATTGATTGATCCTGGCTGCAGACATTGGAATTTCACAAATAATAATGAAGATAAGAGAGTAGTTTCACTGTATAATGCATCCCGTGATGCCAAATAAAGGACTTAAGTCGTGTAGACAGTTTGAGCAGCTTTGGATACGACTTATTATCCTGCCCATACCCGAGCATGGAGTGCATTCGCTTGTTCAGCTCTTCTGCGCATTCATCCTCGCTGCTCCACTTAGACATGACATGACAACAGAATGATCCAAACCAGGTGGGTCGCGGCGTTTATGTGCGCCAAAAATAAAAGTAAATAACGATTTTTACTTCCGTTTATTCGGGACCCCGGGGTCTCTCCATGAGGTTAATTAACAATACACTTTACGCAGACAATAACAGGTACTGATATTGTATTGCACGCAAACGACAGGAGGTACAAGAACAATGGGCATGCATAATGGAACGTTGATTACCGTATAAATAACCCACATTGGACACCCATTGTAATTTACATGCATTCGTTAAGGGCTCACACGTGACGTCATCACATCTCTCCCTCGATTTAAGGAACAAAAGAGGAGGATTTCTCCACAAATCTGGCTGTCTACCACCTGATGAAGCTCGTTGTAATTACTGGCAATACGTCGTACTCGGATTGTAAATGTCGTGGATTTGCTCTCCAACACACACCGCTGTGCTGTACTCGTAACGAATTGAAATGTTCCGTTTCCGTGACAAACCCAAGTAATTGGCTGTGTCGGGTGGTGGCGGGTTTAACGACACATTAATATTTACGCGATCTCACCCAAAAAAACCCGATATTATTTATAAGCACGTTTGTCATTTTCGAACCAATATTTTAAATTGTATTGTATTTTGTATTCTATTGTATTATATTTTTCACGCTGGAGAGACCAGTTGGGGGCCCTCCATAAATGACGTCACGCACAGGGGGGGGGGGGGGGTCAGACATTTGTGACGATGTGTGACGATGGGGGGGGGGGGGGTTGAGAAATGTGACGTTACATCACAATGCGCAACTTTAAATAAATATAGACAACACGTTCTACTTAATTAAATATACTTTTTAATAAATGTTTTCTCCTACAACATCAGAGTGCAGCGCCACATTAAATACGCACTACAATGACAATAATTTAAAGCGATTTGAACCATGTTTTATATTTTTTTGGGGGGGGGGGGGGCAAAGCTTTCTGACGTCATATTTGAGGGGGGGAGGTCTGACTTTTTGGTGACGCCGTGTGACGAAGAGGAGGGGGGGGTCAAAAATCGTCCAAGATCGCGTGACGTCATTTATGGACGGCCTCTTGGTGCGCCTGGCCGAGGACAGACACCGGCGATCCGCGAGCCACAGTTGATGCCGCTGGCGGAGGACAGGGCAGGATGGAAGGGCCTTGGTGGAGTCGCTGCCCTCGCGACTCGATTCAGTTCGGAAGAGCGGGCCGATATTGATCGATTGATTAATTTTTTTGCGATGTTAGAATTCATCGCGAACAAATCAGTTCGTAAATTACAACGTTCTGATACGCCCCACACCACCAACGAGCGCACACAAACCAGAGAGTACTTTCAAAAAAAGAAAAATAGCCGTCCAGGCCAATCGCTGTTATTCAATTCACGCACACACACACATCACCTGGAGCGGCAACCTTGTGGTCCTGGGGACTTCTGCCTTGGGTCAGCGTGCTCATTCCCGGCAGACTGCGCTGCGTGCATCACGACTCTATCGCATTCACAATGAGTTGTCCTCGTTCCAGTCCACCGAGGCGAGCGCAGCCAGGAGAACGTTTTACAGAAAGTCATTCACGGACGTTAATAATCACCTCTGCTCCGGAGGTCATCCCCCCCCACCCCCCAAAGGGCACCACAACCTGAAATTAGCAACTGTCCTGGAATTTCACATCACTTGTACTGCTGGATGTGGTGCTGGATTTTTAACCCCCCTGGTGAGTGACATTGACCTTTGCTAAGTTGCACAACGCTTCATCAGCATAGCGGAAGGTTAAAAGGTGCATTTGTCCTCAGCCCGCATCATTGCATTCACTTACAAACGCGGCGTCTGATTGAAGAATATCAAGTCAATGGGTGTTCAAGTGGTTTAGTCGATGTCACTCTGTGATTGTTATGTAATTAAACTGCTATAGTGAGATTTATTAAAATACCGCAATGGAGTGATTTTTCAGTATGTTGCTTTATAAAGGTTGTATATAATGTACGTGACCGTATTGTGTAAATTAGTAATGTGCAGTGATATTAAGAACATAAATGTTACCAGTAAAGTAACATTATAGCAGCAAAGCATGTTTTGAGGTGCACCATTAAATGCTGTGAAAGAAAACGGTTTCAGCTGCATAACTTGTACATTAACATGTCACGCTGAAAATTGCAGTAATTAATATTTCGAATGCAAATGTATGCTGATCTCTGCACGCATGTGAAAGCTGTTGCCCTCTTCGGAGGCCGGTAGCGCGTCGTTCCCACGAGCCATTAACATTCAACATGTTTAGTAGAGCCAAACGAAATCTCTCCTCCCAGCCCTTCTCGTGATTCTGAGCTCTGAAGATTTTGTTGATCCTGTTCGGAGTTTAAAATCACAAACAAACAGACAAAATCTCGAATTGGTGGATCGGACAGTTGGACAATGCAAACACGGTCTAAAGCTCAGGTGAGACAAGGCAGATAAGAGGCCATGGATTGTTATGCCACATGTCCTGACTCAGGTATGCTTTATTTTACAGAATTACATCCGTTGCAAGAGAGATGGAAATCGATATTGAGTGCAAGAACTCTTTCAATTGAAACAAATAACCTCGCACATTGACTTGCTCCCCCTGTCACATAAGCTCCGTGAGTTCCCTATAGAAGTTCTGTTGGCAAAATTAAAAGTACGCCTTTTCCTGGAGCGCCTAACATTAAACTGCAATGAGCATATTTTGTTAGTACTGTTACATGTACGCCTTTGAATTTCCCATTGAGAGGAGTTTAGTTTAAACGCCGAGGGCAGTGCTTGTCTTGTTGTCTGATGTGTGCATCGTAGCCTTGCCCCATATCCCTCTCGCCCTTTCATTTTGCTTGATCACCTCAGCACAGTGTTTACACACTGGCCTTGTGAGAAAACACTGGGGGGGATCATGCTTAGAAATTGTATTTGATGCTTTGCATCGACCTGCAACGTATTTTTGTTTCCGTTTGAGGGACACAATTCTCAGTCGCCTTGCAGGGCGTGCCAGCTTTGGGCGCCGCAGTGGCTAGGAGATGTTAACTATCTCGTCTGGTATACAGGAGGTCGTGGGTTCGATCTTGACCCTGACACGGCTGTATATATTTGGAGTTTGCATGTTCTCTCTCTCTCTCTCCCCGTAGTCGCCCCTCCACATTTAGAATCAACGTGCGTTTTGAGTATTTGACTGCTATAATGTCCACGTGATAAGCCACTTCGTTAAGCTATTATTTGTGGCCATGTCGCTTCTGAAAAAAGCTATATAGCTCAGTGGACCTTACTTGGTGTTTTTTTTATAGCTTGCTTAATCTTTTACCACTGCGATCATTTCAGTTTTCACGGAGAATATCGGTTCTCTCCATTGTCCTGATAAAAAATGCACTCCTTTTAAACAGCAGAATACGTTTACGCATCATAGTCAATGTTAATACAATTACGTCTGTGTTGAATTTAAACTTGTTGAAACGGGCATCATCAATAGAATGAGACACCACATTTTATGTGCATTGATATTGGCCTCATCGTTTCTTGAGATATGTATGAAATTTTACCTTCATTTTAGAAGCACAGATTAGCAGTTGTGACTGACTCAAATTGGCAGTTTTCTTTGCAGAATAATAATCGCACATTGCTACATGTATAAAAAAAACTAATTCTGTTTAACTGTTGTTTCTTCAGCCGGAACATCCAATTTGAGTCGATTTAAATTAATATAAAAAATATAAAGCATCTGGAGAAAACGAACTTTTATCATATGATAGCCTTTTATAAGAAGGTTAATACCAAGCATGTGCTATGAAGAGGGGTCATATCCCAAAATGTTGCAGATTATATATACAGCATGTTATCCGAAAACGTGGTAGTCGTTGCATTACTGAAAAAATACCGCGTTATGGAAAAATCGCGTTATAATGAATAATATATGGTAAAGCACAGTCCGCAATAACACGTGAGATGCGTATGCTGGATGAACAAAGACTTGAGGCGTGCGTGGATAGTGTCTCGAGGCATCCAGCAGTATTCCGCATTGTGCGATGCTACGCCGAGGCAGCCGCACATCCGTTTATTCCTACTCGCGCGACGTAGCTCTGTTCACTCAATCGCGCCATATCCAATTTCCATCCGGGCTTGAAAAATATGTTTTCCCCGGTACATTCATCGCGTTGTATCCAATTCGCGTTATAAAAACACACGTTAGAGTAGAACAGATTGTATATATATTCTTTTACGGCAGTGTTCTTGACGACTCTGTTGAGTATTTTTGTGTGAAATCTATCACTTTTACTCCGTAAAACGAAGCCAAATACAATAATGCTTAAGGAACTTCGCTTACCAAGAGGGCACCTTTGAGCTCAGACTAACATCATGATGAAATAAGTCAACAGCAGCCACTTTTGTGAGAAGACTGGCCCCAACTATGGGAACGTGTAATTCCAAGCCTGGCACGATGCTGTGAATGCGGACGAGCGCTCCGTTACTGGCTTGAGCGAGCAGGCCTCCGTTATATTTGCTTGCGGTATTTTAATTACCATAGTAGCAAGCACAGTGTTCAGTATTCATCATTGTATTGCATTAAAATACTGTCAAGCATTAACAAAAAAATAACCACGCTGTGACCGACCAATCACAGGGATGGAAAACGCCTCACCATCTTCAAAACGGATGGACAGGAAACACTGCCTGTGGTATAACAACCACATAGGGTCTACCCTTAGCTATACGCTGTAGATCACGCTCGGTGTAATTTTGTGAAGATGTACATTCAACCATATATTGAAGAGAGGCGCTTAATATCCCATGTGCTAATTCAGCTGTGTTGTTACTCTGAGGGTAAATTGTTGAAGTTTAATAAGGAGCCGTTCCAGCACAAAGAATTACAAAAAAGATCAATCGGCCATGGATTTTTGCAAATGCCCTTTGCCGTCTATTCCGAAGGCAGGGGCCACGATCTGCATAACATTACCACGGTTGACTTCCAAAAAAAGTGGCTCATATTCTCAAAGTCCCGTGAGAAGTGATGGGCTAAATCGACCCCAACCAGTATTTGAAGTCGTAACTTTTCAGATGATCGAGTGCTCTGCCACAATACCACGTGGCAGGGTATTATTGTACTGTTTCCAGTGCTGTATCACTGCATATATACATTTTTTAAATCTCAACACATTCACTCAATAACACTGCCTTTTAAAAATATATAATCGTTGACGTTTTGGGCAATGGTCCTTCATAGCACATAAACAGAAAAGGACAATTTTCCTCCAATGTCGTCTATTATATATATTTTTCCTTTTAAAGCCACGGTGTTTTTTTATCAAATGTGCTGAGTTTTTATTATTCTTATTATCTGTGTTTGTGCACCACTGCCAACGCTGCAGCATCGCCACCAAAGAACGTGCCATATCGCCCTACAGTTTACAGCAGACCTTGAAGGCTCAATATAACGACGCAGGTATCCAGCGCAGCGAGCTTCTCCCACTACGTTGAGATTTGTGATGCTTTCTCCGACGCCTACGAATTCCAAACGAATGAATAAATAAATTAAAATCCAGGATGTCATGAATATTAATACGCCCATCGGCATTGTCAAACATCCAGTGACTGCTTGTCTCGCATGAAAGAAATCACTTGGTACGTGCGTAGGGCGAGATAGAAAGACAATGGACAAGTATGAATCATTTAGGACCATACAACTTCATTGTTGTTTGTTGTCTGCTGCCCACTTAAATCATTTTTACACCCCTAGCACATCGACACATTGCTTAAAATGAAGATTCAACCACAAACTGTTTAATTGTTGGCCAATTCTTCCGAGTAATAGACTCGTAGACCTGAACAACATTCATGTCCTTAATTGTCAACATTTATTTATTTACACGCCTGTAAACCATTCTATCACGGCGAACCATTCCAAGCGTGCCAGATGCACGCGATATGACGATTCTTCAAGGCGTGTCTCCTTGAAGCAGTAAGCAATCATTGGCTTTTACAATCTGTCTCTTACATTCTGTTAAGTCCTGTTTCTATGTAATTGTATTTTTTACATTTATAGAGCACCTCAACTAAAGGCGCTTTACAAAGTTTAAAACAAGTGGTAATGAAAATCGAGTGATTCCGAATGGCAAGGGGTCATGCAAGGGCCTAGAAGTGAGCGACAGAGCACTTGGGGGTCACGAAAGGGTTACAGGGGAGGGACGGGAACGAGTGGAGGGGGCGATGGGGAAGGAAGCGAATGGGAAATGGGGAGTCAGTAAAAACAGTGGCGTCACACATTTTCCACAACCTTTTTTCATCCTATTACACTTGGAATACTGCGGCTAAGTGCCTTCGTTGCAAATGACAAACGAATTTATGAAACGTCCAACCAACTTTGCTTCGGTCCATGCAACGAGCGGCGCGTGGTGGTGATTTGACAGAGACTGAGGAAGTAAGCTAAGACTTGAGCCAGGAGAGGGCAGTGCCAGAGATGCCGATGTCGGAGAGAGTGAAAAGAAGAGTGGGACGATCAGCAGTGTCAAAGGTGGAGGAAAGGTCGAGAAGGATGAGAATTGAAGAAAGACCGGCATGGAAGGGGTTTGCAAGATGGTTCTGGACATTGCGAAGGGCTGGGGGTAAGAGGGAATGAGAAGGCATGTGGAGTGCGAGCCGGTTATGAACAAGACGTTCCAGATTTTTTGTCGTTTGAAAAGTAAGGAAAACAGAGATACAGTATTGGGCGTTTATTTACAGAAATGGGGAGTCAAGGGAGGGGTTTTTTTTAGAGGAAAGGAAAAATTACAGCAGATTTGAAGGTAGAGGGGAAGACACCATTGGAGCGGGAGGAGTAAACAATCACCCTTACTCACTACCTTCCGCTCTTCTCTTAAAACTCACTCTTTCTCTATTTCCCAGCCTTCCTTCTCACCTTGTTGTCCTCCCCACTCGTACTAATAACGCCTACCCTGTCCCCAACTCCCCATGGCCACCCATCATCAATCCACTCATCTCATTTCCATCTCCAGTTATTCCACGCATCGTCACCACCACCACCACCACCTAATTTTACACATATCCCATCCACTTATCTCGTGTCATCTCGCCAACCATCTTGTACCATAGTTCACCGTACAGCGCCTTGGTGAAGGCGCGATATTAATGTGTAATCAGTCACTTCCGCAACACGTCGTGAAGAGGATACTTCTTTTTTATTACTCACACTGGACACAACACAGGCCAACACTTGTTCTTCCTCACACTGAGTATAACTCTAGGCATTAACACCTCTACCGGCTACACACACAGCCGATCAATCGGCATGGTCCCATCGCCCTCACTCAGCTAGGCCGCTGGCTGATGGCGTGACGATGACGGCGATGGAAACCACGCAGGAGATCTTCCATGTGGTCGGACAACAGAGAGAGATGTCGGCGAGCAGTGACGCAGCCAGGACGCAAGACTCCACACACGAACCCCGAGCCCCGGGTCCGCTCCCCCTTATATCCCTCCAGGCATGGCTAGGCCCCGCCTCCGGCCACGCCCTCTCGTGGAACCTTCCAGCAGGTTCCCGGAGTATCTCGGCTAACTTCACCTGTTACCTTTGCCCCAGATACACCTTCTCTTATTGGTTGGTACTTAACCGTGCTCATATCCGTGATTCCATTTCCGGCCAGCAGGTGTCACCCTGTCATTACAAATGTAAGATAATTAAAGGAACACGAGGTAGGGAAGGGTAAAGGGGGGAGAAGGAAAGGAAGACGGGAGGTAGGAATGGGTCAAGGGGGGAGCGGAGAGGTTTGGTGAGTTTTGGAAACTACCACGGAGAGCTCAGCGCTGGAGTGGTCACGGTGAAGAGACAGTGGCGCACGGAGGAGATGAAAGGGCAGGAGACGGAGAAACTGTGGGAGACGGCTGGAGCAGAAGGGGCATTGGTAGCAGAGGAAAGGGTAGAAGCAGGGGCATGGAGCAAGTTGTTGATGGGGAAGAAGAGCAGAGGCGAGGCAGGGGAATAGATTCGGGACAGGAAGTAAGGCTGGTCTGTAGATTAGCGATCTTCAAGAAATTTAGACGAAGGAAACGATAAAGTGCACGGGTCTGGGCTGAGGGATCGGCTTTCCAGCGGCACTTGGCTTTGCGGACCCAACTTGAGCTGTAGCCAGGTTCGCGTTCATGCCTTCCTTTTTCCAATCGGGTGTCTCCAATGAGGTTTCTATAAACAGGGCTTACAGATGTATGAGGAAATGACCGTAGTGTTTACTTTATATGTCTTATTGGCCGAAATATATTTGTTGGAAAGAGGCACATAAGCAATTTGTATTCATAATGTGGTCCAAACTTGTTCTAATTGTAATAAATAAGGGCCGTGGTTATATTTAAACATTGCATTTTGTCTCTTAGATATTTATTTAGCCACGACGTTGTATGTAGTATATTGTGCGAAAGGATCCTGGATGACTCACTACACACACACACATTGTAAGGCTATACAATAGTATATTATTAAAGTACACGACTGCACGTTCAGTTTTCCAAAAGCGCACGAGTCAACTCGAGCCCACCACGTTATGGCATTGCCTCCTCTTTGTCTCGATCCCCTTCAAGAACTGGCCGGGGAAGGTGCCCTCTGATGTGTTCTCTACATGTTGTCCCTCCAAACAGATATTTTTCTATGGTTGAGCAAGCTTTTTTTTGTTCATGGCTTTTGTTTTGCTCACGCAGTATTCAACTTGAGCCCAGCCTTTGCAGCCTTCAAGAGATATATAAGAATAGGTCGACGAGAGTCCGTAAAAAAAGGCGATAAGAATGTCCTGCGATGGCTACGTCATGTCCTAAAGAATTGTATATTGATTTGAAGCTTTCGTGACTGCAGGAATCCATACTCTTTGGTTCTTTCGGTAAAGTCACGTAGGTAGAAAAATAAAATAAAAAATAAGAACCAAAGAGTATAATTGTATATTTCTGGCATTTATGTTCTGGGACAAACAGGTATGTGTAGCTGTGTAATACCTTGAAGATTTGGGTGAGTTTCACAAACTTCAATTTGCTTTCAAATGTTCAGGAAATTGAAGGCCAGGTTAGCTTTTAATTACCTTCGTAAATACGGGCACCACGGTGGTGAGATGTTGACTACCTCGCCTGGCATACAGGAGGACGCCTGCTGTATGTTTGGAGTTTACTGTAGTGGTCGCATGGGGTTTTTCCAGGTCCTCCAGGTTTTACCTCCACATTTAGAAACATGGGTTTAGAGTATTTGACTGCTATACATTTCCACATGATAAGCCACTTTTTTGAGCTGTCATTTGTGGCCAGGTTGCTTCTGAAAAAGAGCTACATAGCGCAGTGGGCCTTACCTGGTAAAATTAAAAAAGGTTTATTTTTTGTTTTTACACCATGTGCTTATGTAGATGGCAATATTTGCAGACATAGTTCTAGTTGTATGCAAGGAAAAATGAAGAATATTTAATCATGCTTTTCTGAAGCACTTTCATGCATTAGCGGTTTACAATATTGAAATATAAAAACGAAATTTTATTCCAAACAGCAATCATTAAAAAATTATCGGGGACATTGAACCCAAGGCCTGGATTTCCACTGCTGTCCTAATTATTGATTGACTCAACTGCCAAATCAAATTATAGAAATTTTATTGTGAATGTATGAACAGGCATGTAAGTTCTGCCATGTATAAGGCAACGTTACCTATCCTTTGCGGTGACAGCCACAAGTTGGTCGTACGTATACACTCTCTAGTCCAGTAAAAAACTTTGGCAACAAATTCTTGAAGAGTTTCACTGCTGCCTAATAATTTATTATTTCTGCTCCCATGTACGATTTTGCAATCTGTTACAGGAAATACCAAATTCATAGCTAGTTTTTTTTATTTTAAAAGGGAAACGCTTACATTTTAAATTCATGACATGTTTAATTTAAACGTCAGAAATTGCTCCACTACTTACCTATAGTCTTGTGATATTGTTTCAAGAACCACTTGCGTATTCTGCATCAGATAAATGCATTCATTTTGGCTGCTTATTACTTTGCCGCGAGGTGGAGTTGCGGAATAGCAGTTATCGTATACAATTCTTCATTACAAACCCGGTCACCTGAGTTAGAAACCTGGCCACGGTTAACATCAGCGCGATCTAAACTGATCCTTGCCCTCCGATACAAAATACGGTACTGCATAAATTTCTGTCAAAACCATACATTTGTTTTTTTCAATGCATGTGTACTTTGTGGCTCATTGTTATGGCTAAATCTGCTGCTGTAATCATGTGTGGTTTACCAGTGATTAGCTCTTTTAAGCGTTGAAGCTTTTCAGGATCTTTCTTGTCCGTTGTGAATTCAGCGCTGCATTGTCAGGTTAAATATACAGAGTGCTTCAAAGAAATGTTAACACTTAGATGGGACTATCGTTTTTAATGAAAAAAGAACGGATAATACACTGTAACATGATAACAAATGTATGTTAATAGCTTCACAAAGTCAAAGTGTCTACACTTGTTCGCCATCATTGTGAACACATGCCTGGAATCTTCTCCAGGTGGTCTCCGGAGCCTGGAGGAATATTTCTCGTGGCATTGTTGCAAATCCTGAAAAATGTTACATTTTTCTTAAGTACCCTGTATATCGCTTGGAAGTCCACCCATATATTTTACTTATTATCTCTTATATTCTTTTGTGATGTTTCTGCATGTTATTTATGACGTCGGGATTTTATTTCACCTAATTTAAGTCCACATTATATATTCCTTATTTGCATTTCTAGAAAAAAGAAATGTTTTATCTTATTATGCGGCTCAGTTTCTTGCGTAGGGAAATGTTACCACATTATTATCAACCACGTACGCATATTGATTTTTGCCTGTGCAATACTGTATCTCAATCCACCCCGTAACCACAACATTCACTGCGGGACGGTAGAGACGAGCATCACTTCGCTCGTGAGATTTGGCACCAAACGAGACCAAATCATGCTTTTCAGCGCCACTCCAAAATCCCAACAACTGTATAATTATAACCTGGTGTTTAAGAACAAGTGGTCCCGTATTGTGGTTGTGATTGCACACTTACGACATATGTGTGCAATTTTTTAAAATTTCAAGTTACCTACAAGTCATGGTAAAATTGCATTCCTGCAGCAGTAACATTTGAGGGAGAGGCCTCTGTGCTCTGGTCAGTGGCCTGACATCTGAAAAGTTCGATTCTCAGCCCAGGCTAAAATTCCCCCCTCCCCCCTTTCCCCAACTCGCACTGACCAGTGTGGTGAAGTATGGTCAAACAACCCGTGTGACTGACATGGCCTGGGGAGGCCTTCAACCAGCAGTGAATTTCTAAAGCCCCGTTAATGACCATCGTGAATATTTTATCATCATACATGGCTACATTTTATCAGCCAGAGGTCAGTGGACGAACGTGATACCCACTTTTAAGGGGCCATCCATTGAATAGGTACGCAAAAATATGTTAAAACTTTACCCCTCCCCCGTCCCTGTACGCACGCGGACTTTTTAACACCCCCCCACCTGCGTACGTACGCTTGACGCACCCGCCCCCCCGAATCCTATAGAACGGCCGATATTTAATCCACGCAGAAAAGACCAAGGATTAATAATATTGACGTGTTTAAGCAAACAGATAGTCCACCGCCGGACTATCTAACTCATTTGAAGTCTAATGTAGACAAATTATTATCGAGGCTTCACCCCCCCCCCTGGTTCCTATGTGTACGTACATTGTCAGTAGACCCCCCATACGCAAGCATACGCATTTGGGTTAACCCTCCAGCACTTGACCAGATTGTCACGTTTGAAAATATATCATTTCTACGTGTCAATGTGTCGATTCAATTCTGACCAATGAAGCTCCTCTTCACAGGTTGCTTAACAATTGTCGAGACTGCATTCAAGATCAGCATGTTAAGATATTTCCCTCAAACTGCTTTGGCTTCATCTGGCAATGAACACGCCACTCGACTTCCGATTGAACTTCATTGGTCAGAATGTTGATCATTATGTCCGCGCGTGTAAATCGTGGCCTCGCCCCAAAACAAATGTGGGTATTTAAATACCTATTTATGCAATTGCTACTTTAGTTATACAGGTGTTGGAGTACATTACAGACATGGTAGGTGATTTGGAGTGTTTCTCATTTGTTTAATTCCATCCGAATGTCTATTACTGCGAGCTGGGGTCAATGTTCGGAGTGTGCTGTCACGCATGAAGCATGCTGCCAGGGCGTCCTTTTAGCTGGGTCTGTTCAGGTAGGTGGCCCAAAATATATATTTCTACAGCAGGCACACCACATCCAGTATACCCCTCGCTATGACTGTAGATACTCGTCGCATTCCTACTTCAGTCTACCAGCGACCCACAAAGTACTCAGTGAGAAGTTAAGCCCTGTAAACTGCATTGCTAAATTGCCAATGCACAATCACATTCTTGGTATTTTTTAAATCCTTTATATTAAGTTCGCATGCTTGCTTGCTTGCTTGCGTGCTTGCGTGCTTGCTTGCTTACGACCGTGCAAATCTTTCGGTCGTTTTTTAACCCACTTCCCGTGATCCAATCGAGCTGACATTTTCCACACAGACTCGTTGTGCCAGACAATTAATGTTCGTGAAAAAAATTCCCAAAATTTTACACTTTTTAGGTAAAAAAATTTGATTTTACATATATTCAAATAGAACTCATTCATCGCTTTGGCTAAACGTCACAGTATAAGAGCCCAGAGCGTAACCCCTCCACAGGCCGTGGCGGAGTAGCGCAGTTGGTAGCGCCCTCGCTTCCCATGCCAAAGGTCGCGGGATCGATCCCCGCGTCCTCCACAGGCGAATATATTTTTAAATCCTTTATATTAAGTTCGCTGCCACGCATATAAAGGATTTATAGTGAAAAACTTTGTTTTTACGGGTTATACTTATTCTTGATATTTCCCCCCACATTGTTGAACGAATTCAGTGTCATTTCTCTATTATGCTCTATCACGCATGTGTTGCTTCGATGTTGCATTCATTCCACTTACTTTGACTGAAAGGAAAACAAATTGGACAGACAAACTCATTTAATCGCAAGTGAAGGCAACGAAATAAATGAACGGGATAGTACGCGGTAGCTCTGCATACCGAGTGAGTGTGCCACACCAGCCATGGAATGAACGTGCGACTAAGTGCAATACATTTGTGTATATACTCCGCCTTTGCAGACGGCACGTTGTTGTTACGCTTACTGGCTGTAGGTTAAGGCGACATCGCTGTGGTTTTTTTTAGCTCTAGAGCGCGTTCACGAAAGGCTGGTTGCTGCGTGTATGATGTCACACCAAAGCGCGCCCTATAAATTGGAACCAATCGGAGGCTCGTGATGGGCAGGATCGAGGCAGAGGGAGTAGAAAGGCAGCGTGGCCTCCCCCTCCGCCTTTGGTCGCACCGAGTTAACCACACTTTGCGTTTCGTCAAAGGGGAGGCTCATTAAGCTCTGTTGACCTGAGACAGCTCGCGCGAGTTTTCCTTCGTTGAGCCGATACACGGGAGCAGCAGTCGCGTGTAGCACGGAGGGGCAATGCGCTATCAACATCCTCTCTTCTCAACTCTCCTCTCTTGGAGAAGCACAACACATTTTCACCCGTCGCTCTCATCGACTTTCTTCGTTGCATTCCGACTTTTTTAATGAAATTTTTTTTTGGTTAATTTAACACCGCAGCGGAATTTACCCGCACTTTTTAGCGGGCGACGCGGCGTTTACGCGACGGGATCTTTCTTCGCCGTTCGCACGAGCGCTGTCTGCCAGTCGCCGGTGAACTTCGGGCGAGACTTTTTGGAGTGTCCGGAGCGGGACGGACAGGGGGAAGGGGAGTGGGAGGTTTGTTCACTAAACCCGTGGCTCGCTCAGCTCTGACGGGCGCGATGGCTTTACCCGCAGCAGCAGCAACATCTGCAGCAGTAGCAGCAGCAGCAGCAAGACGCTGCCCGACGCCGAGCGTTCTCGGCCCCGCGCGGCGACGCAAATGCAAGCGGCGCAGACGGCGGCGCTCCAAGTGCAAGAAAGGTAAAGGGCGTGGAGGGTGGTGGTTGCGGCCAGGGAAGTTTTTTTTGCAGCACAAAAAAAAATATTGCGCGGCAGGTGACGGGCTTCCGAGCTTTTGACGCCTTTCGCTCCTCCTCGATTATGGTTTATGTTGTTGCCCGTTGGCCAAGGTTGGCCACATTTTTTTTATTGCGCGTATGTGTGTGTGTGTGCACGTGTACTCGAATTGTAAATGTTGTGGGTTGACTTTACAAACACACCGGTTGCTCTGCACTCGTTACGAATCGGCATGTTTCGTCGACGTGACAAATCTTACGAACTGTCTGTGTCGCATGGTGGTGGCAGCCTTAACGACACATTTATATTTACGAGATCTAACCCCAAAAAACACATCTATTATGGATAATATTGGTCGCGAAACCTACTTACTACGGGTTAAACTGCGCGTGTGTGTGTCGCGGATAAAGTGGGGAGAGGTAGCGTGGTGGTTCCCGCTCACGGACAAAACCGGTGACGATTATCTGAACTGGTCCTGGGCGTCTCCTACGTAGACCCAGCCTAAAATGAGCACCTGGCGCGGTGTGTAAACATCGCCACTCGGAAGACAAAGGCGGCCCCTGGGCGTGGTGCTGGCCACCCACCCCCCTCGTGTGCCGTGCCGGCCTTCATAGGTGGTACTCGCTAACAGCACTTGCCCCAACAGTCTGTTAAGGGCTATACGGGGGATCTTTATCTGACTGAATTTGCGCCGATGCTGCTCTGTAAATTGCTCGGCTTGGAGGGGCGTAGTGATCATATTAATAATCTCATGCTGTAAAGATTTCATGTCGCAAAAAAAAACCCCACACAACTCTCGCGTTCGGTCGAAGTTGTTGGGCACTTTTCTCAGACGCAAGTGTGTGTGTGCGTTTCACGACAAGGTAAGTGACTGTCGTTGCACCGGACTGCGATGCAAATGGTTTTTTTTGTTAGAAGAGCGTATTTGTTTCCTGGCACAGCGGATGTAAATGACGTGTTTGAACAACTGATTCAATGTTGATCGTGAAATTCACAGCTCCCCAGTGTCAGTGTTGAATTGTGTTTGT
Source organism: Lethenteron reissneri (assembly GCF_015708825.2). Lineage (NCBI taxonomy): Eukaryota > Metazoa > Chordata > Hyperoartia > Petromyzontiformes > Petromyzontidae > Lethenteron > Lethenteron reissneri. The sequence goes on from NC_083801.1 coordinate 3,424,637, forward strand.
GTTGCTGTGCGTTAGTAGTTTTTTGTATCACTTATTTATTGAACCGTACCAATGTGTAAAGTAACACATTTATAGATTCATCCTCCTATAACCCATATATCACATTGGTAATTTATATTTGTTGTTACAATATTCTAATTGTGTTATGCCACTATAAATTTACAGGTATTGGGGAGTGCGAACATTAAAATTAAACTGCTGTATATATGAAACAACTACTATATGCCAACGTTATCCATTATTAAAATTAATTTTCTCCAGGTGGTACTTTTGTAATTTCAAAACAATGCATCCCAGACATCAACGTGTTATTACACTGCAAAGTTTATAAAATTTCAAAATCAAAAAAGAAAAAAAAATGCTTACAGATCACTATTATAAGTTTCAAGCAATGTATGCCGAATGCAATTGCGAGATGTGAAATTCACTTCGTGAAAATAGCACTTTCAAACTCAAGTGTGAAATATGCTATTACATCATGGGCCCTCTTTTTTGTAGGGTCAGCACTGGGCGCCAATGCAAGAACAAATTTCATTTTCCACTTCAATCGTGGTGTTGGATGTTATTTAAAGGAGTCATCGAAAAATCCCTTACGAAGACTTAAAAGCAATTAATTTGTTTTACATCGATAGTGGACTATGGTTTAAAATTGGAAAGAGGTGAATGTCAAATTGCTTACGGTACCAAGGGTTTCAGAGATAATTTTCAGCTAAAGTATGTGGTTTCACGCTTCAACACACCGGTGGGCTAAAGCAGTGAACTATTTGTCTTTTGTCAACGCGACACTTTTTTACTGATTGGCCGTGTCGGGTGGTGGAGGGTTACGACACATTTATAAATAACGCGATCTAAATCCAAAAACGTTGATTATGAATAAAGTAAAACTCTTTCTCATTTAATTGTGATGTCTACAGTAAACGTTGCTCATATTGTGTTACATGGATATATCTGACCATATGCAACCGTTTCTAATTTGCAAGTAAAAACAATATTCACAACACATTAGACACGTGATCCAGCACACTGTATCGTTAAAAAAGCATGGGGGCTATAATGCTGTTTGTAATCATGGTTCTCAGTGTACATATGATTTGATTAAAACATGTACTTTTCATTCACGGAAACGTATTAAACTAGTGCATACTATTTAATGTACAGTATTATGGTTTAATCTCAGAATCATAATCACAATATTTATTCACACCGGAGGAATCCGATGAGCTATAAAGCTATTTTTTCACAGATGCCCAGTAGTTAGCGAGTAAGAACATTACAACAACATACAATACAAAAACATGATAGTAGTGAAAAGTATAAGAAAAACACATTAACATGAAACTGAACCATCCCCATCCTACCAGGCAAAGCCCACTGAGGTATGAACTTATTTTTAAGAAGCGACCTGGCCACAAATTATAGTTCAACAAAGTGGCCTATCATTTGGACTATCATAGCACCAAAATAATATTTAAAAAATCCACGCGACCACGGGGAGAACATGCACACTCCAAATATACAGGCATCAGGGTCGGAGATCGAACCCTCGACCTCCTGCATATCCGGGGAGGACGATAACATCTCACCACCGTGGCGCCCCTTTGCAAAGGCAAATATAACCACATATACTGTGTATATATTTGAAGCAAGAATTTCAAGTGTGCCATGAACATTTTGAGAATACCAAAGCTCTTCCTATTTGAAACAAATAAATGTTGGGATGCAGTCAGAGGGACCCGCAAAAAATCGCACCCCCTGATCGGCAACGCGTGAAGTGTGAGGATACAAAGGGGTTAACCCGCAGGAGATGCCGGATGTTGGATGATTCTGTTGCGCGGTGGTTGGGGCGTTATCTGCAGCGGCCACAAGGCACCGCTGACTGGCGGTGCGCTGAATGTGGTGGGTATTGCTCTTTATCTGGTTGGTCCTCGGAGGCGAGTTATCATGGGCTGACACGCTCCTTTGCTTGCTGCTCGTACCACTGATGTACCCGCACGGCAGCAGCACGCATGCGAAACAACGCGTGTTATATATATCTACGCCGACGATGTAATTTCCCCACCGAAGTAATTACAATGAAATATTGCATTTATTTTACAAGTGATGAACAACAGAGGGGTGGAACCCTATTGGAGACTGACTGACGCTAGAGAGAAACTGGCGATGCTTTACGACAGAATGCAGTGGTAGATGCGTTACAGTTTAACATTAACTCATAATGTCACCCTGTACCTTTGGAGCAGTGGCTCTCAAAGCGTGGTCCCTGGGCCACGAGTGGGCCGTGACGGTCCTCCACGTGGTCCGTTGACTGTGACGTAAATCACGATGTTTATACCTTTGTTTCGGACGTTAATTTACATTTTACTTATAATATTTTATTTTAATAAAATTAAATAAAGTAAACTAACCCTCATTAAAACCCCCCTGGTCATAATATCTTAAAGCCACCCTTAAAAAAACAACCTTAAAGGTATACTCTTTGGTTCTTTCGGTAGAGGCACGTAGTTAGAAATACATTAAAAGAAAAGAAAGCAAATCACGACGTTTCGATCGAAACACAAGCAGTCGTCATCAGGCAAAGAAGTCAGCCTCTAAAGGCAAACCGTTGATAAAGGTTTTGGGATGGGCGTAGCCCTAGTGTATCAACAGCACCAGCAGCATGGCCAGTGCACGAGTGCCAATGCAGAAACAATGCCAATGCAGCAACAATGCCAATGCAGCAGCAATGCCAATGCAGCAACAATACCAATGCAGCAGCAATGCCAATGCAGCATCAATGCCAATGCAGCAACAATGCCAATGCAGCAGTAATGCCAATGCAGCAACAATGCCAATGCAGCAGCAATGCCAATGCAGCAGTAATGCCAATGCAGCAACAATGCCAATGCAGCAGCAATGCCAATGCAGCAACAATGCCAATGCAGCAGCAATGCCAATGCAGCAACAATGCCAATGCAGCAGCAATGCCAATGCAGCAGCAATGCCAATGCAGCAACAATGCCAATGCAGCAGCAATGTCAATGCAACAACAATGCCAATGCAGCAGCAATGCCAATGCAGCAGCAATGCCAATGCAGCAACAATGCCAATGCAGCAACAATGCCAATGCAGCAGCAATGCCAATGCAGCATCAATGCCAATGCAGCAGCAATGCCAATGCAGCAACAATGCCAATGCAGCAACAATGCCAATGCAGCAGCAATGCCAATGCAGCATCAATGCCAATGCAGCAACAATGCCAATGCAGCAACAATGCAGTGGGCGAGAGAGCTTCCGTGGCAGGGGGAGGAGCAAGGGGGGAGAGAGAGGGGGGGGTGGGGTAGGGGGATGGGGGGGGTGAGCGCTAGGAGGAGAGAGGACGTGGAGATGGGGGAGGGGGAAATGGGCGGGGCTGGAAGTGGGAGGCTGGGAACGCTGGGGATTCGGGAGGAAATTTACTCGGAATAAGTAATATTAAAAACAACTTTTTTTAAGAACACACTTTAATGAAATGTACCGTACGAGTAATGGCAGAACTCCACGACTCCAGGAAGTGGCCCCGAAGCTTGCCATAACGTAAGGGACCGTGGTGATGTACAGCCAATGTCAGTTGAGCGTGGACAATTAGACCCAAGCCGAAACTTAACATAAAAAATAATGTTTAAAAATATTTTATTTTATTTTAATGAGGGAATATAGTATTGTCATCAGTATGACATAAGTATACCAAGTTTGCAGTCGATACCACATTGAGAAGTGGGTTCAAATTGAGGTACAAGATTTGAGGATACAACAACAATAACAGACAGAGTGAGTTAAATAAAAGCGTGTAAAAAAATAGACTAGTACCCGGTAGATATGATGGAACAACCACAAACAGTTCAGGTTTTACCTGGTTAATAACATCCTTCTGTGTAAAAAAATAAGTGTTCCAGTAATATTAATATTTTTGTACTACTGGTATTCAGAGACAGAAGTGAATGCGTCTTGTCACATAGGGTGGGTGGCTGGGTGGTCCGTGGGCCAACAGAGTTTGAGATACACCGCTTTAGAGGACTACCGCCCCGTAGTGAATGCACTTTTAATGCAGAAAACCACTTTTTGTGAGAAACTGATTTTTCATGAATAAAATGTCATATTTACTCTCATTGTTTCCTAAAACAGTTTAAGCGGTTTTTTTTGTTCAAATGTTTGTAGATAGTGGTATGTAATGGAAAATGAATAAAGATGTTTAATTAACATCTTATTTGTGCTAATACTGGTATCAGAGCCTGCTAATATAGAACTGTACATTTTAGTCACTGCTTTAAAGACACGTGTTCACATGCATATAATTGGAGCTGCAGTGGTGTAGTGATATTAGCAAGTTAAAAATACCAATCCACACACTCCCGATCCCTGGTCAAGGTGTATGGACAATACGTTCTGTCCGTCAGTAATGACATTGACGCACTGAAAGATGTATTTGCAGTTTAGTTACGATGGCATAAGGCATGGGAATTGATACCTCTTCACAATAATAACTAAATAGTAAAAATAATAATTTCCCGATGAATAAATCATAATAATTTGCCTATGAAGAAGCAACTAATGCCGTCATATCTAAGATCCACAGTTTTAAGTTAATTAAGTTTTTTAAGTTGAAAATCCAAATGCTTCAATGGTCGTGTACTTTAGCCCACATGCTACTTGGAAATGCTATTCTCCAGAGTCGAAGCATTGTGCTTTCACAAGGCTATCAAACTGATGTTAATATTTTGCAACAAATATAGTAGCTGATGGGTTTATGTGAACGTCTGTGTCCTATGTAGTCATACCGTAGCAGTCAAGCAATTATATAGTTTTAAACAATGAAAAACAATATCTGTTGCAGAATGGGGCAATAACAGCCATAGCTGATGGAAGAATATTGGGGCTGCTTGTATGCATGTATAAAGTGTCACCCTCTTCCTCCCCACTGCTCTGATCTTACTTGTGTCACATCACTTGAAGGCTACGTGTTTTCCTGACTTATGATATTATTGCCTCCGAGAATAGAGTCTGCGTTCTAATGGGGTGTGTGTTGAGCCCTGTATAGATTCAGAGCTACCAGGGTTCATCCCTAGCCCGAGTGGGGTTTGATCTATCTTCAAAAGCTTCTTTGAAAAAAAATCCATTTTGTCTTCATCTTTACCACTTAATTCACTGACCTTCCAAAAGCCCTCTCAATCCAACCAATTGTTTTGGGTTTTACTGCCTCCGAGGGCTGCATGGACTTTGGGTCATTGTCGATTGATCCATGACCCCTGCTAAACTTGCTGAACTATCTTACCATAGGGCAACCGAGGGCTCCACCTCTGCTAAACATAGTCTGTGTGCTTTCATGAATTTACTTTGGTTGTTGTGGCTTTTCTGAGCTTGGAGCCCAAAAAAAAAAACACTGTATTTCCCAATTTTCATTTTTTATTTTCTTATAATTCAATAACGATGTCGACCAAAAAAGTAATGTTGTTTATTATTTCTCATAACATGTTTGTATTTACGCATGTTGTATCTTGATGTTAAAGTACAAGAACATCTCCAGATTGTGTTTATAATATGCAAGATTTGAACATCATGATGTTGATGGACGATGGAAATAATATTTTTTGAGTTTCTATATTGTACTGTATCTGTGTATTGTATGTGTACAAACATTTAAAATGACATGTAATGTGTGGTTGAAACAAGCCTAACATTCATCATCATCGTTATAAACCATAATCTATTCACTGCTGGATGAAGGCCTCCACAAGATGTCAAGCGCCTGTTAAATGTTCAGCGATATTTTTTAATTTCACCTTTATTTAACCAGTTAAAAAAATCCTTGACGTTAAACACCTCTTTTGCGAGGGGGACCTGCACCCTGCAATGTAACAATCCCTCCTGCAATGTGACAATCCACCCTGCGATGGAACACTCTACTTTTCAGTCGACGTGCTCTCGGCAATGAATGCTCTCTCCTTTGGCTGACACTCTATCATTCGTCTCGTCTGCTGGCCGTCATCCAAGCCCACTTACCCTTAACATAGCAGCAGTCAAATATGATGTCTCTAACTTAAGTATGTTCTTTCAGTACGTCGCCAACAAATTAGCACGGTGTGAAAGAAGTTCAACATACATACAGCAAAGCATTTTTTTAATCATATTTTTCTCAAATGTAGAATGTCAATTTGTTTTACAGGAGCAACAGCTCTATTTAACCGAGGAAGGAAGAATATATAGTTTCTAGCAATCTTATAAAAGGAACGATTGGGTACGGAAAAACATAATCTGCAACTGCAATTCTTTACAGCATTCACTGCATTGAAAGCAGAATGTATGGTTAGCATACGCATGCAAAAGCAATTACCAAACGCCGTCTAGATAACACGGGCGCAGATGAGTTCATAATTCTGCGCTTGCGTATGATGGCAATATGTTGTGGAGATAAATGGCAATGTCGAGGTCTGCTGGCCACGAAAGGGATTCAGGAGAGAGTTGGTGTGGTTGAGCTATTCCCCATTGATGGGGCGCAGAACTATATCGGTTTGCAATATTGGTCCAAAGTTTGGGTTGCACGGCCACAGTCACACGACTGTGGCTTGTTTTTAATTTTCCATTTTTACCTTCCATTGATTAAGGAGATTTGCACATTGGCCTGCGATGTACACGCGTCTCCTTCGCGAACTGGAGTTCACAATGAAGGGTGAGAAGGGTCGTGGTGAGGTGCCTTTGCAACGAAGGAAAATAAATGCTTCCTTTGCAAGTCTACTCGGTGTCACAACACGACATTACGGTCTAAACAAATGTCTCAGTGTTGTACACAAGCAAGTGTATTTGTGTCTGTGTACTGGGTAGAATGTCTGACATTTTACAATTACGGTGTTGAGCGCGAGCATAACTGTGATCGTGAAGACCCATTAAACATTGTCATTTAAATCTTGACTTAAAGCTTTCGTGACTGCAGGAATACATATTCTATGGGTCTTTCGGTAAAGCCACGTAGATAGAAAAATAAAAGAAAAATATCACGACGTTTCGATCGCAACACAAGCAATCATCTTCAGGTGCTCCCTCACCTGAAGACGATTGCTCCGTGGCTGTATAGTATATGTTGTAATTTTAAATTAATTAAAATGTTAACTAATTTATCGCTTTCTTCAGTGAGAGCACATTGCACACACAGTTACAGGCACAAAGCCGCGCATGTTAATTGTGTCTGTGATTTATCGTTGTACATTTGTCTGCTGTTACCCTAAGCAGCCCTGTTCGGTTTTTCACAGAAAGGAAAAGAACAATAAAGGGGTGGTAACGTAGGGAATGGAGGGAGGGAGGGGGGAGCTCGCATCCTGCCAAGGTTTTGTATTCACGGCGCTAGCGTGTGTTGCTTGAGCAGTGAATGAGAGACATTAATACAGAGTTTGGAACGTTTGCTCCCTTGCGCGCTCCGTGGCTTAATTACAAAAAAGGCAAACTTGGAACAGGAGTGATTTATTGAAAGTCACTGGATCCCTATGGTTTCATTTGTCTTTATGATTATGGAGCAGCATCTGTCGACATTGGTCACAGTAGGCATTTTATGGCTGACCTTATAGCCACCAGACACCCCCTAAGTGGCAGTATTTTGGGCTGGCATGGATGCAGTTGATGTGTCTGTTGAGAATGGAGTCTTGTAGAGCATTGCACGCAAGAAGTGTAGGCGGTGGTTCATGCTTTCGGTTCAAAATGACACCACATAGCTTCAGACAATAAGCACATTTGTCTACAGTAACATATTTAAACATTCCTTAAGGCAACGTGTACTTTTCAAATTCAATTGTGAAAAGAGGCTTCTTTTTTGGGGGGGTTAAATTGCGTGAATATAAATGTGTCATAAAACCTGCCACCACCCAACACAGCCGATCAGTAAGGTTTGTGACATAAATAAAACATGCCAGTTCGTTACTAGTTCAGCACACCGGTGTGTTGGAGAATAAACCCACAACATTTACAATTCGAGTACGACGTTTCCGACGGTAATTACAAATAGCCTCATCAGGCGACTGCCAACTTGTGCTCAATACTATAATTGTGTGCTAAACTAGTAACGCCACGTTTTGTTTACGTGACAAACCTGTGTCGGGTGGTGGCGGGTTTAACGACACATTTATATTCACGCGACCTATCCCCAAAAAACCTCAATTATGGTTATGGGTCATGAAAGCCTCCTGCGTATGAAACAGAATTAGAACTTAACTTAAGAAATGTTATTGGGTTACTCGAGTTCCCTTTATTGCCGCCTATGATTTTCAAAAATGCCTTTCGGATCTTAATAATACTCGAGGATTGTAGCATTGCTCATCTGGCAATCACCCAATCAGCAGCAGGCAATAATTCTATTATTTGTCCTTTATTAAACCAGGTGAGTGAAATGTGAACATCCAAAGTTCGACTTGTAAAATGTGTGTTCTTTGCAAGGAGAAGACAATCTTCACCTTTGGAATTTGTCGCATGCTGCAATGGTGTCTCTTGCAGATTTATTTCTGGCCATGTCACATAAGCCCGTGCATCTGTATACAGCTATTACGCACCCGAAATTAATTATTGGAATTGAGCCATCAACCTCGTGCAGACTTGGCCCACTGGTATGCCTGATAAGTCGGTTATCCAGCAAGCCAGGCAGTCAAGTTGCCCAATTAGTTTTTGTTGTTGTATGTTATTGCTTTTAATGGGATAATGAGATGGGTTCATGGTAAGGGTTTATCTTCTGCCATACAGTGCGCACATATAGTGTGTGTACATTGGGAAATGGTGATAAGCGATAACTCTTATCAGAGGCACAAAATGTGGCTGTTTCCAGGATTAGTCAGGGTATGTGGTTAATTACAATAATTACAATATCCTGTGTTATAATGAATATATTTGTCACGCAAAAAAACGTAAAACAAATTTCAAGACACGTTGGTGAAGAACATACCCCATACTCTTTGGTTCTTTCGGTAAAGTCACGCAGGTGCTTGTGTTGCGATCGAAACGTCGTGATTGATTAATTTTCTACCTACGTGACCTTACCGAAAGAACCAAAGAGTATGGATTCCTGCAGTCACGAAAGCTTCAAATCAAGATTGAATAACATATCGTTTGCTCATCAGTCGTCATGTTTATTCGCTTGCACAAGCAGCAGGATAGAGATCAGCCGTCTTGCTAGTTCCTGAATGTATGAGTGTGTATTCCTCCTGACGCGTCTTGATGTATGAGGGCATCTGCAGGCTTATTTGTTTGAGAGTTTGTATTTGCTTTTAGTGCAAATCTTCATCCTAAGATGTATAGAGTGGTTGCCTCTGTGCAGTGTATTTGTTTTCGAGCATCTGCAGATGTGCTTGCACATTCTGCCCCGTGTGTACATATGCATGTGGCTCTGTGATATCAATTTGTGTACATGCGGACTAGGTGTCACGGAACATGTTCCATCACAGACAAGTTGTGGTTGATATTTTGCAAATTGAGCAATATATTTTGTTTTGCATCTGGAAGGTGATAGCTTTAGATAAGACGCATCAGCTACAGCAGCAGTGTTGAGAGATTTTTGAAATTATATTATTGAACTTATAAACGTTATCTATGTTATTTGTTTATTTTGAGTGATTTGCTTACCTTTCCTATACTTTGCACTCCTCTCGTTTTTTGTGTTGTCTTTCGGACCCACCCCTACTGGACATCTGTGAAAAAGAGCATCAAAGCTCATTGATTTCTCCAGGATTAATAAAAACAATTCTGCTTCTCATTGTATTTCTTTTCCAAAGAACGTAATGTTTTTTAAGTGACCTGCACCATGGGTGAATTTACACGGTTTTCAGAAAAAAATATCAGTGACAAATACTTATATGCCAGTGGAATCCTTTTCCATATTGCTAAGGATAAGCAGCAGTAACATTACGATGTTCGTAACCACATAAACTTTACATTTTTCACTTCAGTGGCCCACGGGTTTCAATGCATCCAGGCAGAGCCAACAAACGTAACGTGTGTTAAGCACACGTTAATGCTGATGGTGTTTGGTGCCTGCATGTGAAATTCCGATTAGCAATGAAAAATTGAATGCAGTTTGTGATTTTTTCATTTTTCACCAATAGGCCCAACTTCTGTTGTGCAGTATTTTTCAGATATTACACAAATGGATATTGTGTGAAATGTACTGGAGATTTAATTACTCGTAGGATTCCAGAAATGCCTAAGGCTGAACTAACGAAACAAAAGCCCCCTAATAAGACTAAGCACACAACACATCATAGGCGTACAAGACACAACATACTTTTCATGCACAGGCTCCTGACAGAATCGCTGATTGAAACTGCTACGTTTGTACAAAATTACTGATGCACGTGTATTAATGCCCAAATATTGGTGGATGTGTTGCGTTGCAAATGCTGCGCTGCAAATGTTGCGCATAATACACTCCTGGTGTGTTTTCTCTGTGTGTGGCTGTGTGTCATCACGCCTGTGCAAGGGCAGTCTTTGAAGTCGTGGTGCCTTGAGCAGTTACGCACTGATGAGGCCCCCAGCCACCTTTGAATTGTTTATACTGCTGCCAAGTTCATGTAATGTATTTCACTGCTTCGGCAACTGTGCATCCGCACGTTTAAAATAGGCAAATTCTGCCAATTTGTCTGCCCAAAAGCTTTTCTCATTTTGACTTCTTTTGTCTCTGAGAACCCTTGGGGCTGCAGATTTTTTTCTCCAATAGGTGGACCACCCCGTGCCTGCACGCCTGCATGTTTGAAGTAAGCAAACGTGTATATGGTAGAGGTGGGGGGCTTGCCATTGCTCTTTCAATGCACTGCTGGAGGAAGGGCAGTCACTCGAGTGACTCAAGAGGAGGGAATTTGGCCTACTCCTCCACGTTGACCGGATGTGTTGGAGGAGGTGGACATGCCCACACTTTGACCCCGCCCACACTTTGACCCCGCCCACACTTTGACCCCGCCCACAAATGACCTGCTGCTGGTCGACTGTGCTGTAGCCATGCTAGTTTGACGGAAGTTGTTCAGTTGTCTCTAGCCAGGTGACATTCCTCGGACGTCGAGGAATATTTATACTATTCTTTTTTGTTCCATAATTGCACTTTCATTTTTCTCTATTTCTCTCTGAAGATTGTTTTAAATCAACCCCATACGTGAACGTGCAATTTAACGACGGAAATATTACAAATAACAAATGACTCACAACCCACTAGTCTCCCATAAAAGCGTACACATAAATGCACTCGTTTTTAAATTAGTAATGATCATCAACCATGGTCAATCAACTGCTGGAAGGAGGCTTCCCACAAGCAAGCCCCCGCCATCCCTCGTGATTATTCGTAATGCAATTAAAAATAGGCTATTCATGATTTTCTAAAACACGTCAATTACCCCTTCCCTCGAGCATGCCCCACTTATTTAGGTGTGAACAGCCGGCTCTGCCAGACCACCATGGCCAGCTGCCCACCTCAGATGCTGCTCCTGCCACTGATTACCAAGCTGGCAAGAACAAAAAACAAAACCCATCATCTCATTGTACCTTTAGTGGCCGAGCCAGGACCACCAGGTACTGTGATGTCACACGTGAAGCGGACTAGTTGATCTCAAAAGCCACTCAACAGCCACTAATCCACTGTACAGGTTCTGTCGGTGAGTGACTGTCTCTGTGTCAGTATTGGGATATTTTTGAGTCTGTTTTTGTAACGTTACCTGCAGATATTTGATATTTGCACACATTATGTTAACCCATCCCACACTTTCAGATGCACTTCTGAGGCCGTCTGGAATGCTCTTCCTTCCAATATTCCCCCCCCACTGGCTGACAGCTACAATCGGAGATGAGCATGAATGTAAAATGTATTAGGTTTTTGTGGGGCAGCGGTGTAATAACACTTCATTTGTAGGTTAACGTTCCACAAGTTTTGAATAATAACACATCACTCTTTCTTACAGATCTTAATTACTGCTTAATTTACAACAACTTAGCACGCTTTTTCCCCAGTCGTTTTATTTATAGCCAAGCTGTGAAACTGTGGCTGCATTGCAAAACCAAAGAATAAAGTCAAATAGGAGTGTGAAAAAAACCACAACAGATGCAAAACTGTGTGAGATTCACAGTAAACTATCACGTGTAAATGAAACGCAATTTGTTCCACGGATAGTTAGGTTTTTTTAATTTTCAGCAATGCCCAACATAATTGTTTTCATCTAACCAGCAACCTGCACGTCGTTTAGATGTCATTGTTCATCTCTCCCAGCCAGCAAAACGTTTTATCTTCTCTCTCCTGTATATCCGATTTTATCTCGATTCGTGCTTTGTGTCTATTTATCTATTACCCTCTGTCTGCTCTTCTACCTCTCCTTTCCTCTGTATTGCTCCCCTTCCTCCACTCCATCTCACCCACTCCCCTCACCGCACCCTCCCCGTTTCTCTCTGTCACCGCTAGCCCACGCTCTCCTTATCCCCAACTCTCCCTTTCCCGACTTAAAGCTTTCGTGACTGCAGGAATTCATATTCTTTGGGTCTTTAGGTAAAGTCACGTAGATAGGTTCAAAGGAAATAACAAAAAACGATGACGTTTCGATCGCAACACAAGCAATCGTCATCAGGAAAAGGGGGTAAGCCTCTTCTTAGAGAAATCAATTTCGTGTGAGCCCACCGCATTAAAACAATGATCAGCCACGGCCGAAGTATTGGTCCAACCGTGTTTCAGATCTACCTTATGTTCTCGAGCACGGTCCGATGTAACTACTGCTGCAGACACAGCTTAGTTTGTAGGCACCGGGGTATTGCATGTCAGGGATCACATCCTTCACAGATGGGATCAGACCACAAATTGTATGTACTGTGTTAAATCGAACCTGGATCTTGTGTTTGCTCATGATTTTGGAAATATTTTTGGTGACCCCTGCTATGTATGGCAAGGTGATGCTTTTCATTGGGTCCTCAATATCATCATGGAAGGACGTGATCAACAAGTTTAAGTCATAACTGGCTGTGATGTTCCCATCCTGCCACCTTCCGATGTTAGTTGTTATTTTCGGCTCTCCGATTTTACATTAACAAGTTCAATTCCTCACACCGACACAGCCACCTTCACGCGCCCACCTCGACGTGGCGACGGCTCTGCGATCTCACGTTAACATGCTAATCTCTCACATTAACATGCTAATCTCTCACATTAACATGCTAATCTCTCACATTAACCTGCTAATCTCTCACATTAACCTGCTAATCTCTCACATTAACCTGCTAATCTCTCATGTTAACCTGCTAATCTCTCACGTTAACCTGCTAATCTCTCATTAACATGCTAATCTCTCACATTAACATGCTAATCTCTCACGTTAACCTGCTAATCTCTCACATTAACCTGCTAATCTCTCACATTAACCTGCTAATCTCTCACATTAACCTGCTAATCTCTCACATTAACCTGCTAATCTCTCATGTTAACCTGATAATCTCTCACATTAACCTGCTAATCTCTTATTAACGTGCTAATCTCTCACATTAACCTGCTAATCTCTCACATTAACATAGCCACCTCAGCGCGCTCGCCGTGGAGGCCGCTCTCCGATCTTACATGAACATGCTGATTTTTACCTGGAAGTCCTTAATTGGTGGAAACCCAACACCAGCGGTGTCATTGACCATCACTTACATTAAGATTAGCTGGCTCGTCCATGCTGCTGACACTTGGGCTAGGCCCATTTTAAACCTTTATAAACAGTTTGCCTTAGAGGCTAACCCCCTCTTCCTGATGACGAACGCTTGTGTTGCGATCGAAACGTCATAGTTTTTTGTTATTTTCTTTGAACCTATCTACGTGACTTTACCGAAAGACCCAAATAATATCTCTCCCTTTCCTCTACCAGACTCTTGTTGCCGCTACCTAATCCACCCATCTCTCACTGTGTGTCACTTACCCTTGCTCTCCTCTTTACGTTCTTCGCTCTCCGTTTCACGCCCCTTCTTCGCTCTATCCCTGACGACTCTCCTCTCCGTCGCTTCCTCCCCCCCTCTATCTCACTCCCAACCCAGCTCAATGGTATGGGGTGACGTCATCACGCAGACGTGCATGGTGACGTCACCACCACGCACTTGCCTGCCGGCGTGCCAGCCAGCAAAACTTGTTTTTTGTTCTAATATAGTAGATATTCTGCCTGTTTACCCAGGAAAGCCTCGCTGAGACTCAGGATTATTCTTTCAGGAGGATCCTGCTAAGTTTTTGCAGTCCGGTGGATGTTGCTTCTGTGTCTAATATCAATTGAGTAATTTGCAGGTAATTTGTCAGCAATGGGTTTTTTGGCCAATTTAAGTAACTGTATAAGCCTAAGTGTTAAGCTGTATATTGTATGGGTGTTTTTTTCCCTGGAAGGAAACTGGAGATACCAGAGGAAACCCATGCAGAACAGGGAGAGAATATACCAACGACACACAGCAAGGCACCCAAGTTTGGAATCGAACCCATGGCTCTTATTGTTACCGCTGTCTGCCTTTCTTAGATGCATGGTGACGTAGGTGCTACATTGTAGATGGGGAACACATTTCAGGAAACCTGGTGATCTTTGATTTCTCTCTTAAAATTACGATTGTCGTTTTTCTGAAGTGCTTTATGCAAAGCGGACAATGTACATTTAACTCGTATATTGAATTTTGAATTAGAAAGATTATTTAAATCACTATTATAATGGAGTATGAATTACGGAAGAGAAATTACTTTTCTTGGATAGAGAATCACCCAGTATGTGGATACACTATTCACTAAAGCATAAATAGTGTTATAACTCATAATATAGGTTTTTCAGGTTGGATCACATAAATATAAATGCGTCGTTAAATCCGCCACCACCCGACACAGCCAATTAGTAAGGTTTGTCACGTTAACAGAACATGACAATTCGTGACCAGTACAGCACACATTGGTGTGTTGGAGAGCAAATCCACAACATTTAAAATCTGAGAACGATGTTGGATGCAGAATATATCCAACTTTTTACATACTGAGTCAATATTTCATTCGAATCTTTGGAACTTCAATCATATATTGATCCATCCTTATGCGCTCATAATAACCTACACCGAGAGTGAATTAGATTAAACTAAAAACATCATCTGGTAAATATGTATGTGGTATTAAACATCGTGTTTCTCTCCCAGATTTATAATCTGTATTCGTACGTTGGATTTCAACGCCCTGTTTATCACTGCAGTATTTCAGTTCAGGATATAATAACCAGTTTTTAGTCTCGTTCTAATTCCATCAAAGGCATAACTACTGTATTGTTATATATATTTTTAAAGCGCCAATAGCTGCTGCTTTCCATGTATTGTCTGAATGATTTGGTACTTAATTAAATTTGACCTTGCGTTAAAAGTTCTTGGGAATTTGGTTCAATGAAATCCTTTAACCCTAGTGCTTTTGTTATTTTTAAGTAAAACAATGAAGTTACACTTTTTATTCTAAAGGCCTCAATAATTTATATTATACTGTTTGTCGCCATGTTCATTTCTTTAAAGAGCAATTTATGCATGTCGGCGACCTTCGTGAAATACGCCCCAACAGAATTGTTCAAGTGTATAGGTGGCCACATAAATAAGTGCAATCTCCCGTGCCTGCTCAATAATGTAGCACAGTTTTTTTAAAGGCACTACAAAGCATGCCCAAGAACCTGTTCAATGATTGATGTCCTCAAGAATAAAAAAAAACATTCTCTGAAAAATACACGAAGGGCTGACTGCCCGTACGTACGTATGTACAATAATGGGCTTGCCAAAAAACAAAGACGGTCACTGCATCGCGCGCTTCCAGATGCGCTTCTGCGGCCGTCTGGAATGCTCTTCCCTTCAGATGTTAGGAAGCCACTGGAGCCCTGCACTTTAAAATTTAGATTGAAAACTCATTTCTTTAGAACTGCTTTTTGTGTTTAGTTTATTGTTCTTCCATCGTACCTCCGATGAACAGGGTTGGCTACGTACGGTGTAAAAGAAGTTCACCATATGTACCATAATTCCAACACTAGGCTATGAAATTTCAGAAGTTGGCTTTTCTGATTTTATAAGTACATTTCTTTACATTATATTGTTATGAACTATTTCATACATAATACGTACGCACACATGTATGTACAGTCTGTCCACCTGAAGTTATTGTGCCGTTAAAGAGACTATTATTTGAGAGGAAATACATAACAATTTTTATAATGTAAGGGCTTGATTATTGCATGCTGCTGCATTTGCACAAAATATATCATTATTATTCCACCATAGTGATAATAATATGCAGCAAAGGCTCGGCAGCCAAACGGCAAATCCCATCATTGTGCAAATGTGCCTTTGAAGAGATTTGTGAGTGTGTGATGAATGTTGGGCAGATTAACGTTATTAAGAATCACAGTGTAGCGTTTGCCATTTCTACTCCATGGACATTGCTAGAGCTGGATGTGATGGAAAATGGAGTGTTAACATTTATTATTGCAAATGGATCTTCATAGCACACGAAAAAGGGCCATTTTCTGAATCGTTGCCAATTATATATTTGTTCCCTTTTAAGGCCACAGTGTTTTTGACCAATGTGAGTTTTTGATGTTGTATGTGCTTCAGCACCACTTCCAATGCAACATCACCAAATAGAGTGTTATATTCTTGAATAGCAAATCAGCACGTCGGATTTTTTGTTGAGCTGCTTTCGCACCGTACGTAGCCATCCTTACTAATCGGTGTGAGGCTAATTGGAGGTGCTGACTCACAGTGAAGCACAGACTACACAAATACTATGTCAGTGATGTAAATAAGGACTGCTTAGAAAGCAAAAACCAGTCAGATAGGGGTGCGAGTTTAGCTTCCCTTCTCCCCAATAATGGCTCGCCGCATTGCGCCGCGCTTTCAGATGCGCTTCTGCGCCCGTATGGAACGCTTTTTCTTCCAATAATTAAGAAGCCACTGGAGCTATATGCACTTTTAAATCATCTATATTGAAAACTCACTTCTTTAGAACTGCTTTTTGTGTATAGTATGTTGTCCTTGACCCGCACCTCCCATTAGCACGGTTGGTTATGCACGATGTGAAATAAGTTCAACATACATAGAATAATTGCAACACTAGGCCATGTAAATTTAGAAGTTGGCTTTTCTGATTTCAGATATAACATCCCTTCACGTGATATTGTTACGAGCCGTTTCGCTGGAGTGAGTCACAAGTAACAGAGCCTGAGACAAATTGTAAGCTAATCATGTTATTTAGGTCTTTCGGTAAAATGACCTAAGTTTATTATTTTATTATTTTTCTATCTACGTGACTTTGCCGAAAGACCCAAAGAATATGAATTCCTGCAGTCACGAAAGCTTTAAGTCAAAATTTAACTGCCTCTACGGGGAGGGTTTCCCACAACCATTAGATCTTTTAACAGACTCTGAGACAAGAAATCTCATCTGATCGAGTCGCTCACCTCTCTGAAGAGATGCCGCGACACCAAGATAATACCGATCACCATTATTTTTGTTTTCATTCTGACCACCACAAGTATTGTGGTGAATGCAGACATAATGAGCCGAGGTATTCCTAGCTCTGCGATCTTACATTTACTTGCAAATTCCATCTCTAGCCCCGCCCACTTACCCTAGGGTTGTACCCATTTCAAACCTTGATAACCTTTGGATGCAGTAGTTCTCTCGCTATGTTTCTTCCTGCCTCAGCAGTCCACCTGCTGTATTTTTCCACCTGAAGATGATTGCTCGTGTTGCGATCGAAATGTCGTGATTTAGTATTTGATTTGATTATTTTTCTATCTACGTGACTTTACCGAAAAACCCAAAGAATATGAATTACTGCAGTCATGAAAGCTTTAAGTCAAGATTTAAGCTATTCATGCTCAATCATATTTCTTGTTATCAGCACGGTGACAGCAAATCTGTAACTCTCGTGATGTTTCTACAAGCACAATCTGAGGCACTGAAACTGCAATAAAATATTATTTATGTATTGTATGACGTTTATCACTGTATTAACATTTTACGTGATGACATATGCGTTACAATGTGTTTAATTTATGTATTCCATCATTGCGCAGGGATGTGCTCTCATAAGATATGATTAGGTCATTATGGTCTACATGCATACAGAGTGATTAGCATATCAATGAAGCAGGAGACAGCCCATGCAGACAATGAAGATGGGCACTTATTCAAATAAATGTTGGATGGTGTCCCATCTCCATTGGTGGCTCTGAGCCTGTTGTGGAAAATCCACATTCTTACATTGGAGGTGAGTCTCGCCATAAAACAATTGCTGTTTACGTTATACAAAATGACGACGAAAGATGTTCAACAAACAGACATACGTCCTGTAATATTATGTAAGTAATACGCTACAATTAAATAAAAACAAAAACATTTCTCATATTTCAAATAATAAAGTTGCGATTTTTTGTGACAGGTCATTGCACCCACTATTAATTAGCTAGTGAATAAAGTGTTGTTGCACAATACGCGTAAACTAAATGTTTTACTGAAAAAAAATAATCCATTATATTAATGAGTTGACGTTAATAAATAAAAATTGCTGCCAATTTTGCAAAGTATCCAATTAGCCAATCAGGATGTCACCTGTTTAATCTACTTTCTAATAAACCACGTAGTGCTTAATTATCTCCCCTTCACGTTAATGGCGCAATGCATAATGCATGCGAGGTACCTCTTGGGAACAGAACGTTTCGGGGCTCAACTTGACCAACTCAAATCACACTCCGTTGACTCGTGGCGCGCGCGCGCAAATTAGCCTCACGGGATGCTCTTGTTCAGGCCAAGGCTACTTGCCGCGTGACATTGGTAAACTCCGATTGGGGTAACGTCTGCTTTGTTCACCCGCAGTGCTTCTCAGCACCTGTTATACTAATGTAAATAGGACATCGGTGACTAAGAAGGCAGCTAACTCAAGATACCTCGTGACAACTTTTTTTTTGTATGTGCCGGGACTCTTTTCTGCGCCAAGCCTTGAGCTGGTGAAGGAACGTACCGTACGCGTTTCTGTGGCAAGGGCCAGTTTCTATAAAACGTTATCCCTCTCTTTACTTCTGATAAGGTCGCAGTAGTTTTGTCAGAATCGGTAACAGAAACATGCACACGGGTCTGTTGTCCAATTTCACGAACTTATTCTCTTGCAAACGGGCAGAGGTGTGAGTCCTTGTAGTTTTGATGCTTGGAACCAACGGGCAACCGGGCCGAAACACGAAAATCACTTCTGCTATCGACCTGCACAGCTAATTCTTTACACAGCAGTGCAAATTGAATCCATGACTCTATAGTCTATGTATGTATGTCGCAACCGTGGTCATATATGCGTGGTATATATGATTGTATTTGACCTCGTAAATACAACAGTTGGCATTCCACACAGCCCCATGTCACTTATGGCAAAGCATCGAATAAAGACGTCCACTGAATTGCGCGTTTTCATATGCGCTTCTGTGGCCGTCTGGAATGCTCTTCCTTTTGACAGGAAGCCACTGGAGCTAAGCACTTTTAAACCTAAATTGAAAACTTATTTCTTAAGAACAGTTTTTTTTTCTATTTAGTTTGTTGTCCTTCCCCGCACCTCGAATTAGCACGGTTGACTACGTACGGTGTAAAAGAAGTTCTACATAAGTGCATCTGGTGCGGTAGTGCAGTGGTTTGCGTGCTGCGCTGCAAATCCGGCCAACACACTCGCGTGGTATGCCGATCTTCACGGGTTCTCACTAAAAGCACTTTTGTGTTGTCTTCAAGTGGCTTACTCATATTGTTCTCCGAGAATGGAATTCAAAGCAGAATCACATCCCCCATGACATCTCTCATCACCCTTTCTGCACCCAAATACTCTGAGATTTTGTTTCCAAAAACATTGCATTTGTAGTGTTTTTATTTCACGCGGACAACTTCTTTTTCTCTATTGAACAGAACTCCTCGCGTTCGACACTCCGTAACTCCGTTGTGATTTTCGCGCTAGCGCTGCTCGCCTGCTTCGCCCTCCCTCTCTCAGCCTCTCCACTGCTATCCTGTTCTCTCTCTCTTTTTTTAAGATCAGAGGAAACAAGAAGATGCTCGGTGTAGCCGGCACTTTGCTTCGTTCATCATTTTGTTTTATTTTTTATTTTTAATGCTTTCTTTTATGTCCCCCCCCTCGCTCTCTCTCGCTCGCTCTCTCGTACACTTTCTCGCTCGAACACGTTGACCAGCTCCTGAAGATGTTGGGGTCCGTCATCCTTCGGGTATCCAAAGATGAGGACCGTCGGGGAGAAGTGGAGGCTGAACCTTAGGAGGATGTTTCTTAGGACCTTGAACAACAAGTCCAGGCTCTTGCACTCCACGTATTGGTGCGCCACCGTCTTCACTTTACCGCAGAACCGGCATTCCGGGGACGTGTCGGTGAAGCGCACCAGGGAGGCGTTGGTGGTGACGGTGCCGTGGGCGATGCTCCAGCTGAGGTCACTGACGCGGTTGTATGTCGGGCTGGAGTAGAGTTGCCTCCAGCAAGGCCTCTCTGGAGAGATGCAGGGCAGGGCTTTCCTCCAGGCATGGTCCTTGTGGCTCCTCAGGGTGTCCTGTTGGTGAAACCGGACCATGTAGGAGTAGAGCACCTTCCTCTTTACATTTGCGAAGGCCACCTCCGGTAGGTCTTCCAGCCGGCACAGGTCGTGATCCGCCTTCGCTTGTCGGCATTGGCGATGCAGTGGCACGACGGAGAGCTCCGGTGGAGGGGGACCGAGAGGGGACTCGTCATCCCCAACGCTGATGGGGGGCTTTCTCCCCGCTGCCGCTGAGAAGGCCCCCTTGGCTTCGGCCAGGATCCGGGCAGCCACCCGGAGCGACTGCAGCCCTGTCTTTGGGTCCATGTCTGCTGGTCCGAGCCACCGGCCCCGTGTTTCAGGCTCCACCAGATCTCCCATCCTGGCGAGCCGCGCATTGGCGAGGCGCCTCTCCATGCCGGGGGTGGCGGTGGTGGATGGCAGCTTTGTCTGTGGGTTCCGAAGGATCGGTTTGAAGACCAGATCCTCGGCCGATCACGGCTGGTTCAGCTTCCTGACGTCACTCTCTCAGCCTCTCCACTGCTAGCCTGTTCTCTCTCTCACTATCCTAGCCTCTCTACTGCTCGCCTGCGCTCTCTCTCACTCTCCTAGCCTCTCCACTGCTAGCCTGCTCTCTCTCTCTCACTCTCCTAGCCTCTCCACTGCTAGCCTGTTCTCTCTCTCACTCTCCTAGCCTCTCCACCGCTAGCCTGTTCTCACTTTTGCTCTCCTAACCTCTCCATTGCTAGCCTACTTCGCTCGCACCGCTGCTGGCCTACCACTACACACTCTGCTAGCCTCTCCACTGCTAGCCTATTACTATACATTCGGGTAGCTTCTCCACTGCTAGCTTCTCTACTGCTAACCTACCACCACATACTCTGCTAGCTTCTCCACTGCTAGCCTTCCTCCACATACTCTGCTAGCTTCTCTACTGCTAGCCTTCCGCCCCTCGCCTCTCCAACCTCGCCCTTGCCTCCAGTGGGGGTGAAGCCATCACCGCTGGAGATGGCGAGGTCTGGAGAGCGGGGCCTGGGACTTCTCTTGTCTTTCCTCCTCTCTTCACTCCGACCAACTCAACTCCCTCCCTCTCACGCTCCCGCATATATATATCCCCCTCCTTATTAACTCCTCATTCATTAAGCTGGCGACCTCCCGTCGCATCACGCCCCGTGGCATCAGACGCTATCGCCTCAATCTCCCGTCAGCCTGGCGCCTGTTCCGCGCCTGCATTTGCAGGCAGCCAATCACCGTTATGCATCTTAATTGGTCGTCTCCTTTCCGTTGCTCTCTCTCTCGTCGCACCTGTTCGTCCCGATGCGACCTCACTGTCCGTAACTCGTACATGCATGCACACCGCTTGCAAACCCCGCACGCGTTACTCCACTACACATTTATAATGCGGAATGCTACGTAACAGTCCAGGCTAAATGGTGAGCGCTTTTACCTGTGTGATGTGTGTTTTTTACGATTGACTTTTTAAACATTCTCTTGTCTTGGATATTAAATTCAATGATTTTTTTAATTTCATAAAAAAATCCGGTGTAGTGATCAAACCACGTCACACCACTGTTTATATTGTGCATAGAGTTTACAACGACTCAAACACAGTACCAAACACTAGGTCCGTGCTTCCTGCTCATCCCTTCCCTCGAACGTCCCCTTCCCCTCGTGCTCTCCCCTTTTATGTCCCTCGAGTCCCCTTTCTCGAATCTTCCCCTTCACTCGTTTCCCCCCAGCCAATCCCTGCCCTTCTCCTCTAACGGTTCCTCACCGTCGCCTCTGGGTTTTCCCCCCCCCACTTCTGTTTCCCGCCTATTTCCCCGTTCAAACCTTTTCCTCCAATCAATTAAAAAGCCCTGCCTCCCGACCAATCACCGTGGAGGCCTCTTTCCGCCAATCGGACCCCTTTGCCTACTTCAATGTGCCGGCTGCACATTGGCTTGGGGTGAGTGCTTGTTAATTTCGGTCATTACATACGGATGAACAGTAAGATGTTAATAGCCATTGTATGAAGAATTGATGGTCTGTGTAAAACACATATGCATGTATATTAAACTTCTTTCGCACGCTGCACATAGCCAACCATGTTAATCTGAAGTGCAGAGGAAGGACAACAACAGCACACAAAAAGCAGTTCTAAAGAAATTAGTTGTCAATCTATATTTAAAAGTGCATAGCTCCAGTGGCTTTCTAATATTGGAAGGAAGAGCGTTCCAGACAGCCACAGAAGCGCATCTGAAAGCGTGTGATGCAGTGATCGTCTTTGTTCGATAGTTCGCCAAAAACCGCATGGGGCTGTGTGGCATTCCAACTATTGTTTTTTTAACGATTAAATAAATTATGTTTGTCTCATCACCAAAATATTATTAATGTGCATCGACCAATGGGCTTTAAACAAATGCAACTTGGAGACATTGGTAAGGAAGGCTGATGAATGGTCGATGGATTTAAATATTATTTGACCATGGGAACGAAATGGCTACCTTACCTGCTATCTATGAATCAGTTTTACGTAGATTACATAAACACACAAGGAGAACACTGTAAACTTTTTGTTTGCAAACGTTTTAACAATTCGGAAGGCCCAGAATGCGCTGTGATTTATGCATGTGCATCATCTTATCTTTGAAAATCCAAATTTATGATGCACTTATATTGTATGCCTTTAATCATTTCAATTATCACTTGCAAATGAATTAATAATTGTGTATGAATATTTAAGGTGGGCCGAGAAGCTTTCTAAGCTGCAACCACATTAATGGTTGCAGCTTAGAGAGCCTAATTGTCCTTGTTGATTGCACTGAGCGTAGCAATGCAAATGTGCAGTCATTTAGAGGGCAATTTCAGTTAATCATCCGGTTGATATTCTGTGAAGTTTTGTCATGTGCTGTCAACCAGTTAACCGTATACAATAAGTTCCATTTACAGTAAATTCGGTTCGAAAAATACATTTGCTACCTCGACATATTACTACATTCGCTTGTTTTTATCTGTCCCATGGATACACTTGTAATCTTCTGAAGGAGAAGTGGATGGGTTGAGGGTGAGTGGAAGGCAAAGGGAGAAGAGCTTGGATGAGGGGTAAGAGTGTTGTTATGTTTTTAAAAAATCTTAAAACACCGTAATGTGACTGCCGTTTTTTTTTATTTGAGCTCAGTGAGGTGCTGGAGATTCCATGGGCCTGCGACAAATTCTCTAATTTCTCTTGCTGCCCTGGTGTGATGGTCAGTACACTGGACTTACAATCTAGAGGTTGCCACGGTGGTGAGATGTTAACCACCTCGCCTGGTATACAGGAGGTCGTGGGTTTGATCTCGACCCTGACTCCTGTATGTTTGGGGTTTGCATGCCTCTTTCCCCGTAGTCGCGTGGATTTTTCTTTGGGTCCTCTGGTTTTTTTCCCCTCCACAGTTAACACATTCCTGCGGAGGGAGCTGTTAGGAACGTTGGGTTGCTCGGTCAATGGCCAGGGTCAATGGCGGCGTGGTGTATTCCGCAAATATGCCCGACTGTGAATTCGGGCACAAGCCGGCGTGAGTAGGTTAAACGTTGAGTTTTATAAGGGCACCACGGGGTGACCAGCCCCTCTTCACCCAGCCTATCCTCTCCCACCCCCCACCCAGCCCCACCCTCCCCACCCAGCCCCTCCCCACCCACCCCACCCAGCACCTCCCTCCCCACCCAGCCGTCCCTGCACGACGGACGGACACAATAATCCCCTGTGGGCTGGTGTAACCAGGAGGTTCCTACCAGTATAAACTATCGTTTAGAGTATTTAGCTGCTTTAAATTCCCACGTGATAAGCCACTTCGTTGAGCTATCATTTGTGACCAAGTCGCTTCTGAAACGAGCTTTATAGCTTAGTGGGCCTTACCTGGTAAAATTAAAAGTATAGTTTATTTTGAAATAAAAGTAACATTGAAAGAATACTATTTAAAACACCTCTGGCAACCAAAGCGTTTTTTTTTAATTCTGAAATCTCTACATTGAGCATTGCCTACTTAAGGCATTATCTAAAACCTTTGGTTTTTAAGTGCCATTTGTCGTGCGGTAATACTGTATCACTAACCCACCTTACCAATACATTTGAGCGAAATACTTCGTGTTATAGTGAGCTTAGACGGAACATATTGAGCCATGAGTACAGGAACTATATTCTGAACGGTGAGACATCGTCACATTCGATGAGCAGTACATTTATAGCAAGGTTTGCCTACAATGGGTAAGCACTGGCAATCCGTGTAACAAATACTTTATTACGATTGAGTTTACGTTTGGCACACGTATTCTTATAAATGTGTTTTACTCAGGGGCGGTTTCTTCATTAGGGCGATTGGGCGACGCACCACCAATGTCATTGAACCACAGAGTGACGCTAACCGTCACTGTGCCTCTGGATATAGTCCAATCAGCGTCATGTCACGTTCTGTGGAGTACCGCCTCTTTTTGGGCGATTTCACTCCGGCTGAGAATCGCCCAGAGTGGCCCCATAGACTTACATTCAAAGATGTTTTTTTTCGAACGGCGGGCGCTCCAATGCATTCTCTATGGCTTCCGGGAGGGCATGCACTAACGTGCTTACGTCATCATACGTGCTAACGTCATTATACGTAAGCACGTTTCATTCAACAATATAATTTATCGCCACCTAGTGGAATCTTTAATAAAATAAACTTGAGTGGTTTGTTTTAATAGTGAGTATAGAAACAAACAAGATGTATTGTAAGAGTCACTTTATTTTTCATTAATATTAAAGAAGTGAAGCTGCCTTTACATGCTTAAGCTGTTAATTTATCCATTGCATGGGTGGACCTTATCCATATCAATCATCTAGACATTTGCCCCCCCTGAGAGATTTTGCAGGAGCCGCCACTGGTTTTACTGTATTGTGGAAAAACCTGTCCAACACTGCAGAGCATTGAAACATAACAACATGTAAGAGAACAAAGCTCCAACAAAAACTGGAGCAGTGTTGATGCAATTTGTGCACAGGGATATGAACTGTTTTTACGCGTACACTATGCAGCCTGTTTTACTGTAACGCGTGGTATTCATAACGTGAGTTTGATATAACGCCACGAATGTATTTGGAGAATGCATTTTTTTTATAACGCTGACGCGCATTGGTTATAACGCGATGGAGTGAAGAATGGAACTACGTGGCGCGAGTAGGAATACGCGGTTGTACGACTGCCTCGGCGTAGCATCACACAAGGCTGGATGCTGCTGGTTGCCTCTAGATGCTTCTCAGTCTTTGTTCAGACTGCAAATGCATCTCAGAGTCACGGGCGTTAGGGTGCCATTTCATATTTTAAATGTAAAGTTACAGCAGCTACATACTATTAACATTCCTTCTCTTTATTAATGCTACCCCTACCCCCTCCCTTTGATGCTGCTAATCCTGCATAATGCATGGGCATAATATGATTTTGAAAACCCCCCGTCCACCTCCTACGCATTTCACAAGTAGCACTAGTCGCCTTCCTGCATTTCCCATAAATATGCTAAATTATTTTGTCAAGGCGCTCTTCCTCCTCCCTCCCAGCTTAAATATACGCTTCAAGCCTAGGACGTGTCATTCAGACTCTGTCTTATCGACAGACATGTTCTTCACCTGAGGACGGCTGCTTGCGTTGTGGCCGAAACGTCGTGAGAATTATTTTATTATGTTTTATTTTTATTATTTTATTACTTCCCTTCTGCGTGACTTTACCGAAAGAACCAGGAGGAGGAACCAACACTTAAACAAAGACCATATAGCAGTTCTCGGCGAACCAACCTGCAGCATTCACACAGCCACCTCTGCTGTGTGTAGGAGATTGCTGTTGCTGTATGAGCATAGCTTTTAAAAAGTGGGGTTTTCAAATGGGAAAAGACATTGTTTCCTCCAAGGGATGGATGATATGTGAACAGCGTGAGTTTGCAAACAAGTTCGATAAATTTGTGTCCGGAGCTCAAACACATTACCAAAACATGGACAACAAAGTGCCTTCATATATATATATATCTCACCCTAAAATGTATTAAAGATCATATTTTCAGGAGAGCATATATACCGTGCCTATATATTCAGTCCAATCATTTCCATTACTCAGCGCACACGACGTTTGGTCCAGAGCGCGCTCTCCCGCCTTAGTCACTGAAACATGTTTCTCAAAAATGTTGTAATACTTTTCGTTTGTTTGCACGTTTTGCCACAAGCACGTGTGGTTCATACAGACGTGATGCCTCGCGGAAGGTATCTATCTGGTGTTTGAACATCTCAAAATCTGTTTTATTGCCAGAAAGGGTAAAACCTATTCTTGTTTTTCATAATTTTTGATACTGGAAATAAGGTCTCAACGATAAGATTTTTCGTATAAAGACACGGAGTATAATGATGTGTACTTGATCTATCGACCGCTGGGCGTGCTAAGGCCTTTCCAACTGTGTCAGTCACGGGGATATTTCGTTGATCATTCTTCACCACGCTGGTCAGTGCGGGTTGGTGAAGGGCAGGAAATCATTCACCACTGATGCCGGCGATGGATGGAAGCCAAACTCAGATCTTTGGGTAATTTAGGGGCACATAAACAGATCGTATTCAACTGTCAAAATAAACCGAAGCATTACATTTGTTTTTTATCATACATCCCGAATTGCATACAGGCAGTTCCCTTACGGGGGTTACCGTGTTGAAAATACCCAAAACTAATTCGAGTAACAATAGTATTGCACTCGTTTTATACATCATTGGCGTTTATCGACCGTCTCCTGTGTTTACGGAATACGATGGATGTCACATACCAAGAAACCGAGCGACTGTCCAACCGGAATCCGAGATGCGTTGCTTAACACATTCCTGCAAATGGCCCTTCATTTACCCTGCAATGACCTCATCCGAGTTGGGTAAACAAAACGCCGTAATAGTCTGCAGACTCAGCAGTGATTTAATATAAATGCAGCCAACCAAACAAACCCCATGCAATTCATGAACGCCCCCCCTCATGTTCACACTTTCACCAATGCCGTGATTTAATTTTTAAAACTGTTTGCTTTCCACAAACTCAAGGCCTCTAAATCACTACGGTTAGGACTGTAAATGTCACCTTATCTCGCAGTGAACAAAGCCACACATGTCTTCTCAAACATCTATTGCAAAGCCGTTTTGGTGGCATGCAGAGTCACCGAAGCATAATTTTGTTGATGCTATCATCACGGTATAGAGTCACTAAATACTAACAGTTTTAACACCTTTTTTGAAATTAGGCATTGCCTCTTTCACAGGCTGTTCCTTAAATGACCACCAAACAATGAACATCATTATAATATCTCAATAGATCCTGCTTGTGCATTAAACTATAACTAAACTATTTTTTTTATCTTTACTTAAAACTTTTGTGACTGCAGGAATTAATATTATTTTGGTTTTTCGGTAAAGTCACGTAAATAGGTTCAAATTAATCAAAACAAACCTACGACATAGTTTTTTGTTTATTTTATTTTTATTAATTTGAACCTATTTACGTGACTTTACTGAAAGACCCAAAGAATATTTTTTTCTTTTACCAGGTAAGGCCCACTGAGCTATGTAGCTAATTCTCATCAGCGACCTGGCCACGGGGTGAATAGCGCGCAGTACTCTGACCCAGAAGCCTCTTGTTTATGGCACGCAATTAATTTTTTGCAAAATCAAAAATTCGTATATTGGGATTTTATAAATCGAGGTAAGGCATTTATAGAGCTGATATAAAATATAAAACTCGAAAATATTTTACCAGTTAGGACCCCTGCGCTATATAGCTCTTTTTCAGAAGCAACCTTGCCACAAATGATAGCCCAACGAAGTGGTTTATCATATGGAAATTTATTGCAGCCAAATACTCTAAACGCATGTTTCTAAATGTGGAGGGAAATTCCAAATATACAGGTGTCAGGGTCGGGATCGGGATTGAACCCACGACTATTCTGTATACCAGGCGAGGTGGTTAACATCTCGCCACTGTGGCACCTCTTAGCTTAATGTAAGCAAAGGCATTGCCAATGCTGCAGTGTCTATTGCTACTATGAGAGTGCCATTTGTTGCTGTCTCAAATGTGGATCTGTGTGGGGGTGTATCTTGTCTTGCATGTCGAAACACAGCGTCTGGACTATCTTCCAGTTGTCAGCATTTGCATGTAAATTTCATTGAACCCCCAACTTTCATAACCGGTGCTTAACTCCACCTGGGACAATAAACTCCTCTCTTCATGAATATTCATTTTTGCCATCGCAGAGATGTTTAATGTCACGTTGCTAAGCCATTTAAATTGGATCTCTCTGCATGGCGGTAGAGCATAGGGCTGACTTTCAATCCTCGCAGGATAGTGAATACACATTAATAAACAGTGCTAAGTCAACTCGCATTATAATACTATAGCTCCCGAGACTGTAATGAAATGGAAAATAAATAGGATTATTTTCGTTGAGTTGTTAAGCAATTTTGATGATCGTGTAAGCATTATGAAATGATACATATATTCTGCATGTTCGTGCATAGTTTATGATGTTATAACACGTGTCCATGTGTTTATTGCAGTTAGAATAATTCAGTTTAACACGTAGGTTTATTCTACTACATGGGTCCTTGAGTTTAAGTCTCTGAGCCTAGTTATCAACTTCTACAAAGACATTATATAAATGTAAAGCTTTACTTGTATGTTTATAGTCCATGAAGATTATTTATTCAGTAGACAGAAAGTTAATTCCTTATCTGTCCAATTAAAGAGGACAGTTAAAATGTAATTCAAAGATAAACTCTAAAATGACAGCGAGCAGCGCCCATGATGGCACTTGTAGGTTGTTTGCAAGTATGATTGCTGTCATTGTGGCTCTGCTGTTATGAACGATGACTCACTTTTTGAAAAGATCCCAATCGCACAATAGGTGTATAATTGGTGATGTACAGTGAGGGAAAAAATATTTGATCCCCTGCTGATTTTGTACGTTTGCCCACTGACAAAAAAATGATCAGTCTATAATTTTAATGGTAGGGTTATTTGAACAGTGAGAGACAGAATTTTTTTAAAATAAATGGCGCCCTGAATAGTGGCCGGAACCGTCGAGGATCCTGCCGCCGCGGCAACCATCGTTCGAGCCAATTTCCTCCACTGTGTCTCTGAGGCCGGCCAACCCTTAGCGACGGTACCCGAGCAAGGAACATCACGTGAAACGCCCTGATGTGGAGGACCCATCCCAACGATATGAGATGGGTGAGATGGTGAATGTGCCTGGGTGCCCGACATGTGCCAACTCGCCTGTGTGGAGGGAAGTGAAGGTGGCTGGTCGGCTGCAGGAGACGTGGTCGGCGATCCGGACGGCGATGCTGGACGAGCTCGGCACTCCCTGGAGTAGTGACCCACGCGGCCACACCTGAAACATGTGGTGGGAGGCCGCTGGTGCAACAAATCGTCATCCCGCCGCGGTCGGTAGACGTTCTGCCGATGTCGACCATCCTTACGTCGCTGGTTCCACAGAGGAACCGCCGCCGCGACATCACCTTCCGACGGCGCCTCCTGGGTAATGACAACCACCTTGGATGGATGCCAGCCGATCGTTTGACCATCACGAGCTGGGTCCCCTGACCATGCGGCCATCTGTGCCCACCTCTTCAAATTCTCGTGTGCGTTCAGGAAACGCGCGGCCCACAGAGATGTTTTCGATTCGTGGCCGGACGTGGGAAAGACGACTCCCATGTCCCTCGCCAGTGCCAACATGCGTTCCATCACCAGCGGGTCCAAGATCTCCTGTTGTACGTCGGGGTAGGCATCAACTGCCAAGGCCCTCAAGACGCTTCTGTAGATGAGGGGCGACTCTGAGCTCCCACGTCTACGGTGCTGAAATTTTCGTGTTCTGTCGTCCGGCGGTTCGTAGACTTCCGCCATCTCAGCAAAAGCTTCTTTGAGCGTCTTCTTCTTCTCTGGGGGGATGAAACGAAAAACGGCCAAAGCATCGTCGTCCAGCATGGTGGGCAAGGCAATCAATGTCTCCTCCTCCGACCAGCGGACTGATTTGTAGATGGCCTCGAAGCGCCACTTGAAGGCACTCCAGTCACCCCCAGTGGCCACGAACTCTCAAACTTGGGGCAGGCGTCAACCACGATCGGCGCTCTCCTTCGCAGTGGGTGTCGCGATGTTCAGTGACCCGCCGCGTGGCAACGACGAAATGGCGGCCTCCCCACCACTCTCCTCCGCGGTGTTCAAAATGGCGGTCATGAGACGCGTGGTTGCCGGGGACTGCGAAATGGCAGCTGTCTCCACCCTGCCCAGGATGGTAGCCGTATCCACCAAGGGGGCACCCTCCGTCCCCGGGCCTCTGTACGTCAGTCCCCGGATGGTCCGCCATCGGACGGTCCGCCACCGGACCTCCTCCAGCGGCGATTGGCGTGACGAGAGCGGCGAGGTGGAGGAGCGCTGTTGTCAAAGCACCCAGCTGCATCTCCACCCTCCTCCACGGATCGTTAAGGCGAAGCTGATGTGGAAACTCCACCGCGCCGTCTGCCGCAGGTGCGACATCTACACCCATCGTGGGCTCCATAACCGGGACCACGGGACCCGGGGTTGGCAGGAGCCGTGTCGCCGCCTCTTCGTCGTTGGAGAACACTGGAGGTGGATTCTTCTTTCTCTGGTGCTTGGACATCGCGTATTCAGTAGAGCACCGCCAGAAAAAGTCCACTGTCTGACACCACTGTAATAAGTGGCTCCGACACGGTAAGTAACTTCGGTATATTTATTCAAGTTTCGGTACAACCACTCCTCTCGTTCTCGCGGATGCCGACCCGCAGCACGTGGCTGCGCTGCCCTGTGCCACGTGCTGCTCACCCCGCTCTCTACCGCACCGCTGGCTAGCGGCGCGCTGTGGAGCGGCTGAGCGGCTGGAGGTCGAGCCGCCACGTGGCAGGTGGAGATGGCAGGGCAGCAGCGACAGGGAGCTCCTCTTCGATCTTCAAACACCGACCCCTAACGTTGCTGTACCCCCTGCTTCTATTTTCTTCTCCGAGGCTAAGACCCGCCTCTGGCCACTCCCCTTTAGGAACCTTCGAGAACGTTCCAGAGGCTTCCATGCTAGATCCGCCCATTCACCTTTCCCCCAGATAGAATCCCTACAACTCATAGTGCGTGGACTGTATGACGGTATGTAAATGTAACCCCACAATAATGCAGGAGATGGCGCTTGCTTATTACACATGCAACAAGGTATCTCCTACAGAAACACATGCAGGCATCTCAACATTCCTGTGCATAATCTACACACAACCTTCTGAAAGACACATCTCAGAAGGGCTGAGATTTTGACATTCTTGCAGCAGAAGTGTGAAGGACAAGACAACCATGTACTGGTGTTATTATTATTTGGACTCATCAGTAGAGCATATCCTTCATTGCCCACTGCTGCCATTTGTGCTTCATGGAATTGTGTTTACAAGCCCTCCCCGTAGACGATTGGCGACGGTAGGCAATGAGACTCTTACTCTGATGATCAGCCGTAATTAGAGTAAAACAGAGGTACAGATGCCCAATTGTTGTTCTGCTGCCTAAATATAATAACAGAAAAGTCACAACCTCGGTAAGGTTGAGCAGGCAGTCATCACAAGGCGGTGTGCAGAACATTCACAGGATACGGTGAAATCATCTGAACGTACAAAGCCTGACACTTTGTTTTGCTGTTGCACACATTTGTGTGTGTGTGTGTGTTATCATTAGTTGCTGACATGCACATGTTTTTTCTGGAAATTTGATTTCCTCTTCAGCTGGGGAAAGTTTGCTTTTCATTATTCACACTGAACGATTTGTTTCATTGTGTAATGATGGTTGGAACCGATGCAATGAGACAACATGCATTGACATTCACGTAGGAATCTGGCCTATTATTAATCACAACAATGGTCTTGCATGAACATTTTGGCACCCAATAGGCAAGAACGTCTTTGGCAATTGAGTTTGTCGTGGATTGTTGAATTAACTATTCTCACACGTGTCCTTAACATTGCTGATCAGTGCTTTATTCCTTCTTGCCTATTATCAAAAAACAACCTCACAACGTGTGCAATGTTGGCTGGAGCAATAACATCCACTGGCCTTGTCATCACCCATTTGTAAATTATATTATGTGCTACAGCCATCACTATATTGCATCTTTATTAATGTTCAGTTGTGCAAGGGTACTGCCACCTTTCACCGCATACAACATCATCCATACAACATCTAAGTCCTAAGAGGAATCAAACACAGGGGGCCTGATTACAGAAAATGATGTTAACATTTCCCATAAGTCCGGAGGCAGCGATTGTTTAGTGGGTTCGAAGAAGTACCTACCGTATTCTCATCACATTATTAATTCTTTCCGCTTGTCATACTCTCCTTGCGGGAGATGTGAGCATTGGGAGAGATAGCTCCTTTGTGCGCGGAGAGCTGTGTGTATGCATGTTGAACTTCGGTGCGTATGTAGCCAACCATGCCAATCGGAGGTGCGGCTGAAGGACAACAAACTAAACACAAAAAGCAGTTCTCAATAAATTAGTTTTCAATCTAGATTTTTAAGTGCATAGCTCCAGTGGCTTTCAATATCGGAAGAGCGTTTCAGATGGCTGCAGAAGCGCATCTGTAAGCACGCAATGCAGTGACCGTCTTTGATGGTGAGCCAAAGCTGCCGCTGCGATATCTGGAACATGTAATAATGTAACGATTTGCGTGTGACGATGGTTTAGGCTCCTTGACGAGATCGGCAAGGTTTTGTGGCTCATTTGTGGCAAACACTTTGTCGTGTAATGGTACCAGAAATGGCGGGAAGTGGTTATCAGAGTGCAAAGCAGCACATGTGTATTGACTTTTCAACCACAGTCAAGGACTGAGTTGAATGCTCGTGGTTTCTCACCGTTTGCAGTGTTGTGGCTTTATAGGCTTCCTGTAAATGACTATTATCGGCCCATGGAGACAAAATGTAAGCAAGGCATGGTAAACATAGAAGCAATATTCATCAGAGAAGCGATTCATCACTTTGTGCTATGATTTTCATTTATATTGTGAATAAATTAATGTATTAACTAGCCTTTTGCCCATCCAAGGACGGGTGTATTGCAGTGAATCAGAAACTTGCAAGCGAAAAGCAGAGCGCGACGTGATATTAACTGCATGAATGCGTGTGCAATTTGTAAGGCCGCGGTGACACAGACCGATTTCGTTTTAAGGTGATAATCCCTTGTTCATCATGACGTCCTTTTTACTTTGATGTCTCAACAGCGTGACGGAGATCACGTGATGACGTGAGGGTTCTGCCTTTGTAGTGAGGGTTGTAAGTTGACGCTGGGGGGGGGAGGCCCCTCCTCCCCCCCCCCCATGAAGAGTGACGTCACCCTGCTCATGATTATTAATGAGGGGCGAGTCCATG
Organism: Lethenteron reissneri; assembly: GCF_015708825.2. Lineage (NCBI taxonomy): Eukaryota > Metazoa > Chordata > Hyperoartia > Petromyzontiformes > Petromyzontidae > Lethenteron > Lethenteron reissneri. Next base: position 3,458,563 of record NC_083801.1, read on the forward strand.
TGGAGGACGTATCCTGTTCATGATTATTAATGAGTGGGGCTGTTCGACGTGGAGTGACGTTACGCTCGTTAAACACTGAAATTATTGGGTAAATATAGTAGTAAATTGGTATAAACCACTTCACAGCTAAAGTTGCAGTTTTTTTTTACTTTTGGATGCACATTGCACTCAAAGCGCAGATATTTCTGCTTCTATATTTCCTTCATGCATACCATTTATAGGTTAAATTAGCGGGAAGTACCCGGCGTTATATATTTAAAAACTTGTTCTCTCTTAAAAAACATAACATAATATATATATACACAAATACGAAGCTATTGTGAAAGCGAGGTGTTCTGTTTGTCTGTCCATTTGTCTGTCAACAAAATTATAAGAGGCTTGCAGAAATCCAAAAAGTTATAGAAAGTGGCGGGTAAATAGTTGATCTAAAAAGTTTCCGAAAATTGTCGACCCCCCCTCAAAAAGTATTTTTAACCCCCATAGGCATATATACCTGCACACCCTATATACAATAGAGTGAGTAGTATCTGGTAACTCTATAGTAGTATGACTCTACAGTAGTATTTGACTCTACAGTAGTATATACTGACTCTATAGTAGTATCTATTGCCGATATAGTAGTATCTACGGACTCTGTAGTTGTATCTCCTGACTCTGTAGTTGTAAGCTACTGACTGTACAGTAGTATCTGCTGAGTACATTAGTATTTACTGACTCTATGGTAGCATCTACTGACTGTATAGTAGTATCTACTGACTCTATGGTAATATCTACCGACTCTATAGTAGTATCAACCGACTCTATAGTAGTAATTACTGACTCTATAGTAGTATCCACTGACTATAGTAGTAACTAACTCTATCGTAGTATCTACTGACTATATAGTAGCATCTGCTAACGATAGTAGTAAACACACATTCAATACTGTGCTAAAAAAAACGGATTAACCTAAACATCCCAAGCACCCTCCCGAAAGTCTAGAAATTCAGTAAAGTTTTGTCATACAAAAATATAAACAAAAAAATGTGAATGTATGTTGCAAATAGTTACATTATTACATGTTCCAGATAAAATGTGCTAAAGTTCATCAATCATTAAAGTCGCCTGCTTCCAAGTTCACTTTACCCACACATTAGGAATATGATTCATGTACAAGTCTAATGGCCTAATTGGTGCTAATCTTCATGAATTTACCAATTTTTTTTATTATAAAATATTGATGGAATTGTGGCTGCTGGTCGACATGTTGTGTCGCCCTCATGTATTATGTTATATAGATGAAACCACGTTGTCTTTAGACCTTGAATATCACAGTTACATAGTTTTTGTTTTTTGCCTCAGGTATATTGGGCACAGCACATCAACTCAACATGTGCAGCCGTGTCTCTGAGCAGCTGGCCATGTCTTCGATTCCTACACACGCTTGTGGTGAGTACTTGTATACATTTGTGTTTTTTTAAAGATTATTTAATACTGTGAACATTTACCTGTACGAAAATATAATTCATAAGCAGAGAGTTTGAATGAACTCGAGTATGGCTGTGATTGGATGCGAGTCGCGTAGCTCCTGCACGGTAGAGACGAAGCGACCTCTGGGATCCTCCCGAACAGCATCCGTCTTGGTCTCCAGTGCCCGTCACCGGCATTCAGCCCTTCTCCATTCTGCGGATGCGTCCCACCTAACGCAACTCTTTTTGCCTAATTCTATCGATAACACTTACCTGCCATGTTCTGTTTCCGGAATTGTGCATTGCGTATTCTGTCTTGCAATGAAATTCCCAGCATCCGCCTCAGACACCTGGTGTCAAATGCCAACGACTTATCTTTGAGTTGTGTGCATGTATGTTGGACTTCTTTTGCACCGTACGTAACCAACTCTGCTAATCGGAGGTGCGGTAGGAAGGACGAGCAACTAAACACAAAAAGTAGTTCAACAGAAAAAAATCGTCTGCTTAGGGTGCAGCTATCTAATCCACACAGCAACACATGCCGCACTCCTGCTTCAAATTCCAGTTTCTTTGCACTCAGACTTGTCTCTCGTTTGGTCCAAAGTGGTTTCCATAGCCCATAGAAAGTGTGGCCTGCTAAATCAATGGCACCTCCTCACCTCTTTCTCACAGCCCCCTGCATTGCGGACATCACTGCCTAAGCACACAAAGTCCTCGTAGACCTGCACATTCTCTCCCCCTGGGACTTGCAGTCTGACCACAGGAGCCTCGTTTTAAAACTCCCACCATAAATTGCATCTTGGGAAAGCTTTTACCTTAACACCCAGTGTCCAGTGTAGATGCCTAACACCTCAAACAATTGCTTGGCTGCAGCCAAAGTCACAGCCAACAAACCCGCATCATCTATACATACTTCAAGTGCCACACATTCATCTCACCTGTGTTGTTTTTTTTTTCCTGGGTAGTAAGTGTTATTTCGTAATTGCTTATGCCTAAAAAGTATAGAAAATGGCTATTATTCCTCACAAACTTTGCTTTTGTGAACAAGACAGTGACATTTATAAATGTACCTATTTTCAATGACAAAACGGGCGAATTTGTGTCTTTCCATTCACATAAAGTCAGGAAAAAAACAACATATTAATAAAAATTAACATGCATTTATATTAAAGTAATACAAAAATGACTACAAAAGATTTAGAAGTGAGTAGTTTTTCGAGTTTTACGATTATTCTGTAAATCACTTTCATGAATCAGCCCCCAAATGTAGTCTCCCATCATGTTCTCGTTATATTATCCTTGGTAGCGGCGTCGAAAGTCCAGTATATCTTGGTGGAACCGCTTGCCTTGCTCCTCCAAGTACGCTCCCATGTTCTCCTTGAATGTATCAAGATGAGTATCAAGGATATGGACTTTGAGGGACATCCTACAGCACATTGTGCCGTAGTTCTTCACCAGAGTTTCAACCAGCTCCACATAGTTTTCGACCTTGTGATTGCCCAGGAAGCCACGAACCACTGCTATAAAGCTGTTCCAAGCTGCTTTCTCCTTACTAGTGAGCTTCTTGGGTTATTCAATCCACTCCAGGATCTTATTTTTCTGTGGTTCAACGAAGACACTGGCTTTAACCTTTGCGTCAGACAGCTTAGGGAAGAAGTCTTGATGGTACTTGAAGGCTGCCGACAATTTGATGTGCAGTGGTGGCATCAGCACCTTCCGGGGGTCCAACAATGGCTCCCACTTGACGTTATTCCTCCCCACAGACAACTCAGTCTGCTGTGGCCAGTCCCGCCTGTGGTAGTGTGCCTTGGTGTCCCTGCTGTCCCAAAGGCAAAGATAGCAAGGCAAATTGGTAAAACCGCCTTGGAGACCTATCAGGAATACCACCATTTTGAAGTGTCTGATGACCTCCCAGCCGTACTCATCACACTTCAAGGCGTCCAGCAAGGTATTGATGCTGTTGTAATCCTCTTTGAGGTGCACTGAGTGAGCCAGGGGAAGAGACGGGTACTTGTTACCATTATAAAGCAGCACGGCTTTGAGGCTCTGGATGAGCTGTCAATGAAGAGGCGCCACTCATTCTGGTTACAGGCGATTCTGATTACCTCGAACAGACTGGTCACATTATGGCAGAAGCAGAGCCCATCTTGACGGGTGAAGAAGCTGCAAAAGAGTTGGTGACGCTTCCTGATTTCATGATTTTTATCCAACAAGTTCCACTGCTTGAGCCTAGACGTCAAAAGCTCGGCATTGGACTTGGTGAGAACAAGATCTCTGATCAAGTCGTTGAGGTCTTTTTCGTTGGGGTAGTATGGGTTTCTCTCCTCAGCTCCACCTCTGAGATTGTCATCTGGATCTACCGTGTCTTCTTCGCTCTCTGACTTGCTGCTCTCTTCTAAAGACGGCTGCTCTCTCTCTGGAGGAGTGGGTACGGGGAGCTCATGGCAGTGTGGTACCGAGGTGATGGATGAAGGAAGGTCTGGATACGTGATAGCAGATGCATTCTTGCCAGTCCAACATTTGGAAGGGACCACCATGCAGAAGTAGCAGTTGCTTGAATGGTCAGTGGGTTCCCGCCAAATTCTTGGGATCGCGAACTTCATGGCTCTTTTTTTCCTTCTGTACCATCCTACAAAAATACATTTATTTCACCCATGACTAATGTGTAAGAGATAATCGCAACATTTCTCATATATGATATATTTTTTTCAATAACATTGAAAATTGTAAAAATTTTCAAATTAAAAACTTTTACAATGTTAACATTTTTAAAATACATTTATAACATAAAATTCCGAGCAACAATTGTCCATCTTATCTTACAAAGTTTTTTTGCATTGCTCTCAGGTGAAATGAGGTGCCCAAGGTTTGTCTTGATCCCCAACAGGCATGCCGAAATATTCCTTGTAGGCCTCACACATCTTAGCAGATGCTTCCACAGAGTACTTTTTCACTCTGGTTTTGATAAATTTGCCACAGACATAGCAAAATGCGTCTTCCGGATGCTTGCTGCCTCTTGATGCCATCTCATAAAAATGCAGATATATATCCACTTAGGCAGCTGTAACTAAACTGAACTGGTGGGCTTAAGGCCCCTGTATTTATACTACTATTTATGTTACTGGAAAGTTCTAGAATGTTATAGAATTTACTCCATTAGTCATGGGTGAAATAGCACAGCATCTATCTAGAATGTTCTGGAAAATAGGTACATTTCAAAATATCAATGTCCTGGTCACAAAAGCTAAGTTTTTGGGGAATGATAGCCATTTTCTGTTACTTTTGAAGCATAAGCAATTGGGAAATAACACTTACTACCCAGGAACAAAAAAAAATAGTTACGCAGTGTTTTCTATTGCTTTTAGAGTAATTGGCTGCGATAAATTTCCACTTTGTTGAGATAACATCTGTGGCTAGTTCACTTCTGAAAAGCGCTCATAACTCAGTGGGCCTTACCGGCTAAAATAAAAATGGGTTTATAGTTTGGCTTTTTTTGTGGAGTTAGTGAGAACAGTCAAGCATACAAACCAAAGCGAGAGGCAAAATATAAATGTTATGAACACTTGTCCCAACATCAAACCAGCCTGATGGCTTTTCAATTCATACACAAGTCTGAGTCCCATCATACACGATTTAAGCAGTGAACTTATCATACCTGAGATCCGATACAGCAGCGTTCATAGACTCTGCTGTCACGCAGAGTCATAGGTTTGCTTAAAGTCTTACTAACGAAATCCAAAGGAAATTTTCATTGCAGACATGTAATTGGTACGTTAAGTTTTATAAGTGTGATAAAAAAAATAGTGAAGGGGACCGATCCAATCAAAAAAAAATGTTCAGAAGAGTAATAATTAGTTTCCGAATTAATTTCACATTTTTTTAAATAAGTTGTATGTTTCTCAAGAGTCAAAGTGTTATGAATACTGTAATTGTTATAAGCGTATTCTTTTTTAATTAACAAAAACGTGTTACTTATTTTTAAATATCCGTGAATTTTTTGGAAATTGCATTCACCTTGGTTGTGTTGGTCGTACATCTTCTGTTCAGCCCGAGATAAAAAAAAAGGAAAAAGTTTCTTGCCCCTGCCAGGTGCTGGTGCTATTCAGAGTGAGCTATATTGATGGAGAGGTAGGTTTCTGCAAGCTAACTGATAAATGTGTTCATTGTTGAGATGCAATGTTGACCGTCATTAATTTGGCCATCATTATGATGTCTGCAATACCTGTGCATAAACTGACCTGCGCAACCTTGGCAGCGAAAGAAAAGACAAGCTCTAATGCTAATGACCATTCATAATGAACAGTTTGCATATCCCCAAGGAAATGTTGCATATCATTATAAAATGGTAATTTATTGAGCAGCACTGCATTTTATGCAACACAATGACGAATTGTAGGCTTTATATTCCAGGTGATTTTATGCCACAATTATGAACATAATCTGGACCTTTCATCACTTGGTGGGCAGCCAAGTTTCGGATACCATCAGACCATTCCTGCCATAAATTTCCATGTCCGGTGTATTGAAAGTCTAACTTTACACTTTGATATATATTATGCCAATTTAATACAGTGGTCATTGTTGGACCGACGGCCGTGCACAATCAGCTGTATTTCAGTGTGAGTGCTTGCTTCAGCCACCACTTGCTATTCACATGGATGCCAACAAATGGAAAGTAAAGTATGGTGGGCTTCACAATGATGCATGACAGCTTCAATATATTTATTTCTCTACGGCTATATTTGAGAATTTAGTTTTCAATCAGTATTTTCAATCCATTAGCATGCTTCTCATTGGCCGAAGATGATGATTGATATAGCCAACAAGAATCTGAGACATTGCAATCATCGTTCAGAAATGCAAACAGCCTTGGACAGGACAGGTCACAGAGACGGCAACTAGTGGGCAAGGCAGTTGAAGGAGTGGAAGTCATAAGCAGAGCGCACGTGAAGGAATGAGCAGACAAGAGAGCGAGCAGTGAAATCAGAGCACATGGAAGCGAGATGGATGGCATCTGAGATGCTCTGGCATAAATAATGCTATATCAAAGACAAATCATTGTTATTCATAATTATTTTTACATATGCAGGATAATATAGAAAGGTCTTCAACTAGCAGGGAAAATAGACAAAGATGACGGTGATGATGACCATCATAAGGCTGTACATTTAAAAGCATATTAAACGTTGAATTCAGTAGTTTGAAAGACTACAGTTAATTCAAGTCACAATGGAAAGGTCATGAGTTCAAACGTTGGTTAGTGGTCAACACAGACCATCATTTCTTCAAGGTTAATGCATTAAATACCACTTTGTGTGTAGGTAATGATGGTTGTCATATGGATACTGGGCTCTGCCTTAGGAAAGTAGAAATGCCACCACTGGTTTAAGACTGCCATGGACAATTAGCACCAACCATGTCTTTCAAATATTTTCCAATTAGTTTTGGATTGTTTCACAGCATACATGAAATGTATAAAGAATATGGTTAATTTAGCTACATAGGCAATCTTTCAAGTACTGTATCTTCCATTCCTATCAATGTTCTTTCCCCACCCCATCTCTTGATACACAGACCCCTTGATCTCATGTAAGGGAATTGGTGGCCAATTTACGTCCCCTGGGTTTTGCATTGGCAACCTCCTGGCCCTGTGTCCTGCCCCTGCCACATTGAGTTAGCGATTGTGCCACTCAGCGGCGTCTGCCTGGGAATATGGGATGGCTTGGGTGGCCTTTCTTAACCCTGCCACCACAGCTCAGTAAACTCACTGCGGCGTCGATGCGAAAGAGGCGAGGGAGTGCTTTATGGCAATTAACACCTTGGGGGATTTAATTAATATTACATTAGCGTGGAGCCGAGATGAAGGAGCATTGTGCATGGAGCATCCTTGCTCACTGTATGTATCGCAGCCGTGTTGTGCCAAATTGCTGTTTGGCTCTTGGGCAGCACTATGGGGGAATAAAAAAAGTAAAATGTGCGGCTTTACAAGTACAGCTCTGGGCACAATGCTAGTGACACAATCGTAGCAATGCAAGGTAATATATTGTTTGAGGATGAAATGCATTGTGCAAACGAAATAATGCAATTTACAATAGAAATGCATTTATAGTGTAAGGGGATGATGAATACAAATCAGATATTGTCACAGGGCTCTTTCATATCAGCATTGTGTATTTGAAGCGAGTGTGCGTAGTAACATATTAGCAGAGTAATAGGAGGGAATTTATTTAATTTTGACTCAGTTTATTGTTCCGTATCACAAATTTTCCTTTGGATAACTCACTGTGTCTGTCACATTGTTTGATGATGTGGAAATTTTAGGTTTATTAATGGTATCATCAACATTACAATGTTTGGGATGTTTAAAACAAATCAGCGAGACAATAAAATGAAATCACGAATCATCAAATCTGTGCATAATTGAAGTAATGATAATTATTGGACTCCACTGCATTTGACGATTGCTTTGAAATAACTCATGGAATTGATAGCTGAGTTCAATTTCCAATATCTAGTGCGGTTTGGAGAAAGTTGCGGCAAATTAAAAGCAGTGTTATGATTGAAATGTGCAAAAAAGTCGTTACATGTTAAGGAAAGTGTTTAATATGCAGGAGCGTGTGGCAGAAGTCAATCTGACTCGAAAGTAGACCTGCATCGATCATCTCTTGGGCAATATTTCACGCTCTACCTCCGTTAGGAGTTGTGAGGTGTGGTTAGCCTTTCATTAGCAGTTACGTGGTAATGATTATGATTTGTATTGATTGCTTCGGATCTGATTAAACTTCTCCACGCCTTGTTTTTAATCCCGAACGTGGACAGCTGTGACGTCAGTGCCATTGCAGACACAATAAGTGTGACGTCAGTGCCAAAGGTGAAACATGATCGGGATAGCAAAGCCAACTTGACTTCTCAACAATTACACTCGAGTCTTTGTACATGTAGAAGAATGACAGTCAGGAGGGATGTTATAACTGTGCTTTTTCATGTTCATCAACAAGTTATCCAAAATGTTTGTTTCTACCTACGTGACTTTACCGAAAGAACCAAAGAGTATGGATTCCTGCAGTCACGAAAGCTTCAAATCAAGATTTTCGTTTGATTACATCATGTCATGATGATGCATTTTTCACATTTCATATGAAGTAATTAAACACTGGTGGGAATTCACATCTTCTTCGGTCAATGGGATTCGCCACGAATCCCATAAAAATCCTATAACACAATTAAAGGTTTTTAATCCCATAAGAAACATCATATAACATACTGCAAAATTAAAGCACTTACCCACGCCATTCCAACTGTAATAGAAAGGAAGGCATTTGTGGAGATGTGTGGTAGCACTGGTTTCACTGTTTATCCTAACAAAAATGTGTGAAAACCCTTAAAGAAATCCTATAACACACTAAATCGCTAAAATGGCAAATAAAAACCATTTAGCCACACCATTCTATCTGTAATATCATCTAAAGAGGTTGTAGAAATGTGTGGTTCCACTGGTTTCGCTGCGAATCCCATAAAATCATCAAATACACTCTAACGCATTTAATCCCGTTAACAATCCAATAACATACTTTAACAGCAAAACCAAAAACATTTAGGCACATCATTTCAAATATGTATGTATGTTGAACTAATATGTAGGAAATTTACTTGAAACTTGTCTCACCGTGTATCAGAACAAATATTTGTGAACACCTATGTGTGTGTGATGATGTGCGTTCATCATGAGCTTTAGGAATCAATCAACAATCATTGCACCTCTACCCCACAGTTTTAAGTGCTTTGATTTTTGCCGTTACATCATTATAGTGTGTTATAGGATATTTTTTGGGATTTGGGATGCTCAGTGAAACCAGTGGTACCATACATTTCCCCAACATATTTCCATCCTATCCCAGTTGGAATGGTTTGGCTAAGTGCTTGCGTTGCGATTTAGCGTGCTATAGGATTTCCAATGGGATTCTCAGCGAAATCAGTGGTAACACACATTTTCACAACCTATTTTCATCCTATCCCAGTTGGAATGATGTGGCTAAGTGCTCTCGTCGCGAATGTCAAACGAATATCAACCGTCCAAGCAACTCTCCCTCGGTTCTGAACTTTGCATCGTAGCAATTGCGAGTCAGGGTGCTGTGCGGCTGCAAAATGTGGCCAAGATATACAGGTCGTCCTCTACTTACGATGGAGATGCGGTACGACGACCCCATCGTAAGTTGAAAATATCGTAAGTCGAAGATGGCCTAGCCTACCCAGGAGTCTTAAAGAACGGTGATAATTCAGCAAAAAAGAGCAATTTATCGTGGTAACCTGGAAATGAAATCGCTAAAGCTACGTATCATACATGCATTGAACGTATCGTAACGTATCATATTGTACTGTACTCACCAAGATTCTGTCCGTCGTCTACATACTTGAACGATGTTAGGTTGCTGATGGCAATTTTGTCGAATCGCTATCGCCATCGTAAGATAGAAATATCATAAGTCGAACCATCGTAACTCGGGGACTACCTGTACACCGTGTACGCTGTGCGGTGGCTGCAATTCCTGCTCTCCGATGGGTTATGAGCGCATGGTGCATGACTTTTCGTGACTGAAGAAGCTGCCCAGCACACACGTATCGAAACGTCGGACACCGTACGGAACAACATGCGGTAGAGCCTGAAAGCATCCGAGTGCCTCTTTTTTTGTTCTGTCACCTGGGGGGATGTGTGGCACAAAGACAGTGGCTGAAACTCGAAGATAGAATTAATGCTGGTCAGGTTTGCCCTTGATGTAATTACCGTGTCACTGTTAATTAAAATGTTTCAGAGAAATGGTTATGAATCAGGATGTTATTGTTGTCTTATAATTAATGCTTTATAGTTTTACTAATTAAAATGAACTATGACTTATTGCTCGAACTGCAGCAAAGTCACCTCTGACATAAAATGAAACGTAATGATGATAGTCTGTGATGCATCATGAATGGTAAGGGTATGTATCCAATACGTAGAAATATTCTCGACTATAGCTCTGTAATTTCATATTCAGGAGAGTACTGACAGCACATATATAGAGGATATTCTGAATATTCTCAATATTGCAATTCTAAAATGCGATTTTAATTGAAACACATGACTTATGAAAATAGCGTAATACTGTATATTGTACTAGCTGTACTACCCGGCTTCGCCGGGACTTGTATCTACCACGGCCGGCCGCCTTTGTCTCCCCAGTGGCGATGTTAATACGCTACAGTAGTTAAGTTACTCGTTTGAGGCAGAGTCGACCTAGGGGAGGTTCAAATAATCGTCACCGGTGGTGGCCGTGAGCGGGAATCGAACTGGGTTTGCCGGGTTGGTAGCGCAGCGTAGCGTTAAGCACTACACCCACCGCTCCTCACACACCACACACGCACAGACACACACACAGACACACACACAGACACACGCAGACACACACAGACAGAAACACACACACAGACAGCACGCTAACCACTACACTACCGCTCCCCACACACCACACACGCACACACACAGACACACACACAGACACACACACAGACACACACACACAGACACACACACACACAGACACAGGCAGCACGCTAAGCACTATACTACCGTTCCCCCTACACAACACACGCGCGCGCGTCCATAGGTACACATACACGCGCTTGCTGCAGACACACACGACTTTCAGGGTGCATACGGCAGTAAACGACTGAAATAATAAAGCGGCAATGCTGTGTAAGGAACGCCTTAGACCCGCATTATACATTTGTGTAATGCGAGCGTAAACACACAAACACACACAAACACATACACAATACACACACACATACATGCAGACACACAGACAGACACATAACACACATACATACACACACATACAAACACAGAAACACATACACACACATACATAGACACACACATACATACACACAAACACATCCACAGACGTACATACACACATACATACAGGCACGCAGACATACACATAAACACATACAAAAAAACCCACATACATACACACACACATACATACACACAAACACATGCACACACATACATACGCACATGCATACAGACACACAAACATACACATAAACACATACACACATACACATGACCCGGCTTCGCCCGGGACTTGGATCCACCACGGCGGCAAAACCGACATACATACAAAGACAAAGACAAAGATCCCCCGTATAGCCTGAACAGACTGTAGGGGCAAGTGCTGTTAGCGAGCATACATACACACACAGACATACACACAAACACATACACACACATACATACACACATGCATACAGACACACAGACATACACATAAACACATACACATGACCCGGCTTCGCCCGGGACTTGGATCTACCACGCCCAGCCGCCTTTGTCTCCCAAGTGCCGATGTTAATACGCCACACCAGTTACTCGTTTGAGGCTGAGTGGACCTAGGGGAGGTTCAAATAATCGTCACCGGTGGTGGCCGTGAGCGGGAATGGAACTGGGTTCGCCGGGTTGGTAGCGCAGCGTAGCGTTAAGCACTACACCCACCGCTCCTCACACACCACACACGCACAGACACACACACAGACACAGGCAGACACACACAGACAGACACAGACAGACACACACACACACAGACACACAGACAGCACGCTAAGCACTACACTACCGCTCCCCACACACCACACACGCACACACACAGACACACACACAGACACACGCAGACACACACAGACAGACACAGACAGACACACACACACACAGACACAGACAGCACGCTAAGCACTACACTACCGTTCCCCCTACACAACACACGCGCGCGCGTCCATAGGTACACATACACGCGCTTGCTGCAGACACACACGACTTTCAGGGTGCGTAAGGCAGTAAACGACTGAAATAATAAAGCGGCAATGCTGTGCGAGGAACGCCTTAGACCAGCAACACATTTGTGTAATGCGAGCGTAAACACACAAACACATACAAACACATACACACACATACATACACACACATACACACAAACACATACACACAGACATACACATACACACAAACACACACATACATGCACACAAACACATACACAATACACACACACATACATGCAGACACAGACAGACACATAACACACATACATACACACACATACACACACATACATAGACACACACATACATAGACACACACATACATACACACAAACACATGCACACACGTATATACACACATACATAGAGACACGCAGACATACACATAAAGACATAAAAAAAAACCCACATACATACACACACACATACACACAAACACATACATACACATACATACACATACATAGAGACACACAGACATACACATAAACACAAACACACATACACATGACCCGGCTTCGCCCGGGACTTGGATCCACGATGCCCCGCCGCCTTTGTCTCCCCAGTGACGATGTTCACACACGACAGCAGTTACGCTTTTGAGGCTGAGTGGACCTAGGGGAGGGCCAGGTCCGTTTCAAATAATCGTCAGCGGTGGTGGGCGTGAGTTGGAATCGAACTGGGGTCGCTCAAGCAGCTTAATGACTGTTTGTACAAAGAACATATAAAGAATCGATTATAATAACCAGGCAAGAGTCCACATTATAGACTGCCAGGACACGCACTCAGCTTCATAAGCAGGCTAGAGTGTACATGATAGAGTGGCAGTACGCTCACCGAGCTTAATAAGCAGGCTACAGTGTACATGATAGACTGGCAGTACGCTCACCCAGCTTAATGAGTATTTGTACAGTGAACATTAAAGTAATCGATTGTTGGCGCGTTGGGTTTAAAAGTAATATTAATAGCACACATTGTGGTGGAGGTGTAGTGAAGAGTAGGAAAAACTTTGATGAATTTACCTCAGAGTGGCGTGGTGGGTGTCGAGGCCTAGTAGCGTGCAAAGCCTGCGGCCTCGCCTAAAATTGTCGGCTTGGAAGAGGCAGGGTACGGGTGGCGTTCCTTCCGCCCCCCCTAGCGCTCCAACAATACTGTGTAATGGCTATTATTTAATTAAATACGGAGCTTATGAAAGTGGCGAAGGCGTGGCTAGCCGTTGGCAGGGGCAACCGCCGTCCAATGAAACTGCAGCCCTTGGCGAAGGCGTGGCTAGCCGTTGCCAGGTCCAATGAAAGCGGCGAAGGCGTGGCTAGCCGTTGCCAGGGGCAACCGCCGTCCAATGAAAGTGCGTATGGGCCAAAGTCCACACACACACAGACAGACATGAACGATTTTATATATATAGATTTACTTATGGAATGGCGTGAAAATAATGTCCATGTTTAAAAAATGTAATATTCAACCTTCAAAATAATATAATATGCTTTATACGGATAATATTATTTGGTTTATACAGAAAATCTAAAATAATAATTAAGTTATATATTTTTTTACACTTTGTCAATCCCCTTCTGGATTAAGGGCTCCTCTTGCCTTGTTGGACATGGGGATTATTTTACATACTTCACCATTTCGGTCAGTGCTGGTTGGCATTCAACAAACTGTAAAGGCCACACTCGATGCTTCAATTTTAGCAGCACAGTTTGATTATTCATTTAGGATTGGAGAAATATAATCTCAAGCTAAGACACGGGCTTTTGATTGACAATTGCAGTGGTACAATGAGGTTAATTAAACAGGAATTAGCATGAAGTACATTACTTCCAGAAATGAGTGACCATTGTGGAGGTATTGAAAATGTTCATAGCATTCAGATAATTCTGATGGAACGTGGTATAATAATAATTTAAAAGGCATATCAACATGGTTTTACAATTTGATGAAAAATGTTCAATTGTGTGTGAAGATTACAAAAAATTCTATAATTTCACATAGTACAGTATTCATATTTTATTAACCCCCAGATGAACGTCTGCAGATTATGGGTTGAGTCAGGATGATCGGCTGAGTCATCTTCAAACCTGGATTTTTGGAGAGACCATTCCCTGCAACCAGAATAGAGTATCTCATTTAAATAGGATGCAGGATGCTTGCAGAGATGAACACCATACACTACGACTTGTGACAGTTTAAAAAAAAATACTTATACAAGTATAAATGTGCAGAAAAATGGCTTGAACAGAGACTATCTAAACATGTACAGAGAGTAATTTTCCCATTCTGTAACTGCTGTTTTAATGGGATGCATTAAAGTCCAGGCTTTTAAGTTTCACCCTGGGAATCCATAATCCTCCTGAACAATTTCAAAGGGAAATAATCCACTCTTTGCATCCGCCTTTTTGGAATATCAAAGCGTTAATCAGGATGAAAGTCTGGTTTTAATGTCAAAGTCATTTCAATGATTATAGATAAGAGGTATTCCACTGACCAACGCACTGTGTACTTTGGGCTGACGTTTAATGGAAACATATCGCACGACACAAAATCATTTCGAAAAATATTTTCGGGAGGAGATAGGCATATACCATTAACAGTGCATGCTCCATATTTGTACGTGGGTCAGGACGCATGGTAGTTGATAATTGGTTTCTTTTGGGGTGGGTCATCGTGTACGAATGTCGTCAACCCCTCCTCCTGCCGACACAGCCAATTAATGAAATTGCCACGTGAATCAAACCCGAATCAGGAAACGCTATCACTCGAGATCTGAGCTCCTGTTAATAAGCTGAGGATGCTGGATACTGGACATCTGAACCTTATGGTGGGACCCCGGGGTCCCGAATAAACAGAAGTTAAAAGCGTAATTAATTCATTATTTTTGGCGACTCCGTCCCACCGCGCACATGAACGCCGCGACCCGCCTGGCGCGGATCATTCTGTCGTCATGTCGTCCAAGCGCAGCAGCGAGGACGAATGCAGAGAAGAAACAAAACTTTGAAAATCTGATTAGCGCATCATGTAGAGCTCGTCGAGAGGAATAAATTGCCGCATCGTTCGCCTTCAACAGACATAAAATGACGTCGCAACGCAGTTTATGCGAGAGCCGGGGGCTTATGGGACCCCGGGGTCCCGCCACAAGGTTCCTTTGTGCACTCAATTCATATATCCAAATGAAAAAGTGCTTCGTAACTCATCGGATTTCTCCAGGATAAATAAAGATTCTGAGGATTCTCCAGAGAAACGCCGTTACCCACGTAAATGTTGTGAGATCACTCCCGGTAATTAGGTCACGTTTGATGCATGTGATACTTTTATTAATTGGCTTGGTGAGGTGAAGGAGGGCTTACGACACACACATTTTTTACACGATGACGTAACCCAAATGCAATCAATTATGCATCATAACATCGGTCGCGAAAGCCTACGCGTAAAATTCACCACTTGGTAGTTTTACGCCAAAATTCTTGTCGTTAACCCTCCACCACCTGACAAAGTTGTCAATATTCTTTGGTTTTTTCGGTAAAGTCACGTAGGTAAAAAATAAAATAAATGAAAACAACTAAATTAAATCCGTCATCAGGTGATGACGGACGCTTGTGTTGCGCCCGAAACATCGTGATTTAATTGAGTTGTTTTCATTTATTTTATTTTATTTTTTACCTACGTGACTTTACCGAAAAAACCAAAGAGTATGAATGCTTGCAGTCACGAAAACTTCAAATCTAAAGTTGTCAATGGTTAGGAAGATAGTATTTACACGTGTCCAAAGTGTGGATACAATTATGGCCGATGAAGCGCCTCCTCACCAGTTACATGAAGATAATTTAACATGTCAGCTTTCGCGACCAATATCATTCACGATACAGGTTTTTTGGGGTTTGAAAAAAAAACCTGTATTATACTGACGACATTTCGCTCAAACCGCTATGAGCTTTACGATGAGATGAAGGAAATACAATACTATACATGGTTAGCATTTTAATCAGATAGTACTTAATGCTATTCTAATCTTGAAGCTTGAGCCACGTTCTTCAATGAACGGCTACTTTTTTTCTCTCGATAGTTTAGTTTCATTTTCATAGATCAGAATGTATCCTTTGTTTTAGCTTGTGAACATCACAGTCACTTGTATGTATGTTGAACTTCTTTCGCACCGTACGTAGCCAACCAGTGCGCATCGGAGGTCCTCATTGTTGTGTGCTTACGGAAATATTGTGATGGTATGAAACTCACGTGAACACTAACTACAGATATATATTTGAAAACAAGATAGGATACAACCATCACAGAGACTCAAAGACTAACCACATAGAGAGCCATACACTCATCACATAGAGACCCATAGACTCACCACGCAGACACCGATAGACTCACCGCGCAGAAACCCATAGACTCACCACGCAGAGACCCATAGACTCACATATAGACCCTTCGACACACATATGGACCCACTGACTCACACGGAGACCTATAGATTCACATATAGACCCATAGACACATAGAGACCCATATACAGTGAGGGAAAAAAGTATTTGATCCCCTGCTGATTTGTACGTTTGCCCAGTTGCAAAGAAATGATCAGTCTATAATTTTAATGGTAGGTTTATTTGAACAGTGAGAGACAGAATATCAACAAAAAAATCCAGAAAAATGCATGTCAAAAATGTTATAAATTGATTTGCATTTTAATGAAGGATTGTAGACCTACACAAGGCTGGAATGAGCTACAAGACCATCGCCAAGCAGCTTGGTGAGAAGGTGACAACAGTTGGTGCGATTGTTCGCAAATGGAAGAAACACAAAATAACTGTCAATCTCCCTCGGCCTGGGGCTCCATGCAAGATCTCACCTCGTGGAATTGCAATGATCATCAGAACGGTGAGGAATCAGCCCAGAACTACACGGGAGGATCTTGTCAATGATCTCAAGGCAGCTGGGACCATAGTCACCAAGAAAACAGTTGGTATCACACGACGCCGTGACGGACTGAAATCCTGCAGCGCCCGCAAGGTCCCCCTGCTCAAGAAAGCACATGTACATGCCCGTCTGAAGTTTGCCAATGAACATCTGAATGATTCAGAGGACAACTGGGTGAAAGTGTTGTGGTCAGATGAGACAAAAATGGAGTTCTTTGGCATCAACTCAACTCGCCGTGTTTGGAGGAGGAGGAATGCTGCCTATGACCCCAAGAACACCATCCCCACCGTCAAACATGGAGGTGGAAACATTATGCTTTGGGGGTGTTTTTCTGCTAAGGGGACAGGACAACTTCACCGCATCAAAGGGACGATGGACAGGGCCATGTACCGTCAAATCTTGAGTGAGAACCTCCTTCCCTCAGCTAGGGCATTGAAAATGGGTCGTGGATGGGTATTCCAGCATGACAATGACCCAAAACACACGGCCAAGGCAACAAAGGAGTGGCTCAAGAAGAAGCACATTAAGGTCCTGGAGTGGCCTAGCCAGTCTCCAGACCTTAATCCCATAGAAAATCTGTGGAGGGAGCTGAAGGTTCGAGTTGCCAAACGTCAGCCTCGAAACCTTAATGACTTGGAGAAGATCTGCAAAGAGGAGTGGGACAAAATCCATCCTGAGATGTGTGCAAGCCTGGTGGCCAACTACAAGAAACGTCTGACCTCTGTGATTGCCAACAAGGGTTTTGCCACCAAGTACTAAGTCATGTTTTGCAGAGGGGTCAAATACTTATTTCCCTCATTAAAATGCAAATCAATTCATAAAAATTTAGACATGCGTTTTTCTGGATTTTGTTGTTGTTATTCTGTCTCTCACTGTTCAAATAAACCTACTATTAAAATTATAGACTGATCATTTCTTTGTCAGTGGGCAAACGTACAAAATCAGCAGGGGATCAAATACTTTTTTCCCTCACTGTATGCTTGAAAGAGCTGCGAAGTGCGACAAGTGGAAATGAGCAGCCTCAAGCCTTCAAGCCGTTTCAGAGCGAATGTTCGCGCAGCAACCATTGACAGATCAAAGGCAGGACGCGGTGGGTTGATGGAAACGGGCTTCAATGTGGGTTGTGGTCTCCTTCAACAAAAAACATATCCTGGAGCAGAAGATTATTGCTGGATGCAGCACTCGCATTCGCAAAAGTGATTTATAACTTTGATCATTGCCTGTGTATCGATAATTCAATGTTGACGTGCCAATTTACTGAGGGACTACTGCTGCGTGGTGTTATATTGGTGTGGTCTGGGACTGTTTTACCGTTGTCTTTGCTACCTTGTCCAATCTTAATAAACCGGATATTTATAATGAATAGTTTCCTATTTCTTTATATTCAGTGACTTAATTCTATATTTCGATTTAAAGCTTTCGTGACTGCAGGGATTCATCTTCTTGGTTCGTTCGATAAAGTCACGTAGAAGGGAAGTTTAGTAACTGCAGCTACATACTATTAACATTCATTTCCTTTGTTAATGCTACCCCCCTCCCCCCCCTTTGATGCTGCTAATCCTGCATAATGCACGGGCATAGTATTGATTTGGAACCCCCCCCGCCCACCTCCTACGCATTTTCCATATGCTGAATTCCTCTTGATATACAAATTATTTTGTTTAGGCGCTCTTCTTCCCACCTCCCCCCCTCTAACCCAGCTTAAATATACGCTCCAAGCTTGGTGGTGTTTCATTCTTCGCCTGAGGACGGCTGCTTGCGTTGTGGCCGAAACGTCGTGAGAATTGTTTTATTATGTTTTATTTTTATTATTTTATTACTTCCCTTCTACGTGACTTTACCGAAAGAACCAAGAAGATTAATTCTATATTTGAAGTTTTCGTTACTGCAAGGATTCGTACTCTTTGTTTTTTTTGGTAAAGTCAAGTAGGTAAAATTTGTAAATAAATTAACTCACGACGTTTCGGAAGCAACACAAGCCTCCGTGTGACGGAGGCTTGTGTTGCTTCCGAAACGTCGTGAGTTAAATTATTTTATTGTTTTACCGACGTGACTTTACCGATAAAAATAAAGAGTATTCAGTGACTTTCCTACCATTTTCTCTACTTTGCACTCCTATCGGTTTTTTGGTAGTGTTTCCTGTTGCGACTTGCTGACCTGCCCCATACTGGACATCTGTGAAAAAGAGCTTCATCGCTCATCGGATTCCTCCGGTCCAAATAGAGACTCTGAGTCTGTATATTTCAGAGCAGTGGAAGTCCCATCGTTGCTCTGCAGAGAGCAAGCGAGTGAATGTCCGAGCCTTTCGGCGCACGCATAAGCGGTTGCGTGATATGCAGAGAGTGGCGCAGCATCGTAAACATGCCGGTGTCTGCGGGGGTGACGTTAAATGCACGCTCGTGCAATCGCAGAGCACAATTCCTCTCAAAAACTTGGTACACCTATTACGAAGATGCATTGCACATCACGTTAAAAGTGGCATGGTCCAAATGGTACGTACCATACCTAGTAGAGTGCGAGACGTATCTCTGCTGTGTATTGTCCTCGAAGGAGAGATAGGGACGAATGAGTTGCCCATACCCTGTGCAACATCGCGGAAACACAAGTGTACGGTTAATGCCCAACACCATATTGTGTGTCACACGTGTGATGCTCCTCCGATTAGCAACAACACACATACGTACAGCGGTTAGCATGCTGCGCTGCAAATCCGGCTAACACCCTCGTGTGCCATGCTGATCTTCAGAGGTCCCCACTAACAGCGCTTGCCCTATCAGTCTGTTCAAGGCAAAATGGGAATCTTAGTTTTTCTGTGATGTGCTTATAACCGAAAAGCACAAGGGAGGTGAGTGATTCAGCCTTGTGCATCTCATTGTCAGACCCAAAAGTGAACTCCTGAAATATTCAAGGGATATTGCAAATCAGAAAATTTATTGATTTATATGATCTCAGAATTGTTCACCTCTTAAGTAAATGCAGCTATTCTTGGTTAACATTTTGTCAAGTACATTATGGACTGTGCCCATGCTGTACACGTATAACTATGCATTTCTAAGTCACTCAATGCATAATGTTTACTATTTAATTAAGTAAAGTATTTACTAGCATTTGAAATAGGACCAGGAAATTGAATATAAAGAATGTATTCGTTTATTAAGGTAATCTTAATTTGTTGATGAATTATTAATGCAGTTGTTGACAGCAACATAGAACTGTGTAATTGTTTTGGTCTTGCAAAATGATACGTTCTTATGCATTGTGTTTGTGTCGTGCGGTTATTTGTATGAATTGACGGGGGCCTTGAAGGCATGAAGTGTGGGACATTCTCCCTTTGATTACAAAATAAGGAATGGGTTATACTATCGGAACAATTTTTTAAAAAAAAAGTCCACAATGTTTAATATTGCAGGAGAGAAATATGAATAATTTACACGGCACTCTAAATTTTCGCATGGCACAGAAAACGTATTATAAATGTGAATGTCACTGCCAACAGAAGGTGTCGCCATGTCCTTTTGTCCAAACGTGCAACTGTATTTTAAATAAAACTATTTGGTGATGCTGCTGTTGATGCTACGTTGGCAGTGGTGCACAAGCAGCATTAACAAAAACAAACACATTTATCAGTAACATTGCCATAAAAGGAAAAAAAAGTAATGATAGGTGACGCTTTGAAAAATTGCCCTTCTTCAAAGCACATAAATAAGTATTGCTGTTGATGTGCTATGCAAAATGGAAATGACTCCTCATCTTTAAGGCAGTATGATTTATGAATGTGTTTTTTTTTAAACAGCAGAGCTCAAATCTTGACTAAAAGCTTTTGTGACTGCAGGAATTCATATTCTTTGGGTCTTTCGGTAAAGTCACGTAGATAGGTTGAAAGAAAAGTTATTTTTTGTTATTTTCTTTCAACCTATCTACGTGACTTCTCCGAAAGACCCAAAGAATATAGCAGAGCTCAATTTGTGTGACAATTAGGAAAGGGCAATTATTATACTTCAAACTATTCTTTGTTTTTTTCAGTAAAGTCACGTAGATAAAAATTTAAAATTAATAAAAGTAAAATAAAAATAAAAATCACGACGTTTCGGAGGCAACACAAGCTTCCGTCTTATTAATTTTAATTTAATTTTTTTATGAATCCTTGCAGTCAAGAAAGCTTCAAATCTAGAAATACTTCAAAATAGTTTACTATTGTGATCCACATGGCTGCGATGATGTTAATTGTCCAAATATATAAACCATTACAGTCATGTGCACCGATTGCTTCTGTGAAACGTACAAAAAGGGGTGTCGAGTATATTAAAGAGACAAGAATAGAGGTGGTGGCGTGACTGACCCGCAAACCACTGGTCACGAGGCAGATAACATCGGTCTACAAACAAGGGGATACACCAACCCCCATTTTTAAATGACCTTTAAGTGAACAAAACATAAAACGACAGTAATAATCGAGAGTTAAATACAACGGTCGCACACACAAAAAACAATGCGCCGATGGCAGTTACGGCAAATGTGTTTGTGCCTCGCCCGTGGTGTTTTCAGTACAGCAGGACGGTAATGTTTGCGTGAGCAATGCGTTTTGTGTGTGTGGGATACATCGTTGCCCTTCTATTCGAGGAGAAAAAATATATAATGGGGGGGGAAAATGGCCAAAACATGCCATAAATGCAGGAGATTTATGTTAAATTATTTGAGACTCGGTGAGGTTTTTGCTGGATAAAGGAGTGCATTATACATTTTGATACAATTATTGAGATTCGGTGAGGTTTACTCGATAAAGGAATGCATTATACACTGTGTTAGAGGCGCATGGTGTGACCATGGCGTGACCTGATCATTTCATACCTGGGCAGAACCACAATCCAATTCGGAGGAAATGAGTTCCTGAGTAAATTCACATTGTGCACTACCTCCTGTTTCCACAGTAACACCGTTGAAAAGGACATGCTGAAAATTCAGACAGCAAGTACATTAGCACTGTAGAACTACAACATTTCCCAGTCTCTTCGACAGATTTCTGGGTATCAACAGAAGCCCAATGGGTCCCTAAAACAAACTCCCGCTGGTCTATGGAAATGAATGAGCCTCAGGAGAATTGCGATTATAGCCTGGAGCTCTCAGCAACTGTGTTTGCGATGATAAATAAACAAAAACATGCAATTAATACACCCATTGTGAAAGCATTGCAGGTATATTCACAACCCCAACATTAATGAATATTCTTGATTCTTTCGGTAAAGTGACGTAGAAGGGAAATAATAAAATAATAAAAATTAAACATAATTAAATTAAATTCTCACGACGCTTCGGCTACAATGCAAGCAGCCGTCCTCAGGTGAAGAAAC